>NC_092631.1:67727887-68401012 GCF_039555335.1 Amphiura filiformis
CTACTAGTATTATAGGGCCGACTTCTGATAGACCAGACTGTGAGCTATTGTGCGGTTTATTTGGGCATGGGCCTACTAATTAATTACGTGCAATTTAACTTTTCCCTTCTCCTTTTCTCTTCTCCTTTTCTCCTTTTTCTCCTTTTTTTCTTTCTTCTCTTCTCTCTTTTCCTCTTTTTTTTTGGGGGGGAGGAAGGGGGCGCCGCACTCTGAATCCGCGCATGGAGAGATGCCACCCCGGTGTATGATACTCACTACAGATTTATTAGGCTATAGGCCCGAAGATTTTCTTTCTTTCTTTCTTTCTTTTTACGTTGTTCCGTTTTCTTTTTTCTTTCTTTTCTTTTCTTTTTCCCTTTCTTTTCTTTTCCTCTTTTCTTTCCTTCCTTCCCTTCTCTTTCTTTTCTTTTCTTTTTTATTTTATTTGATCTGCCAAAAGGGGGGGCACGGGCCGGCTGTGCCCCCCTCTAAATCCGCGCATGGGTATCATTTACATGCGAAGGAAAGCTAAGGAAGTACATACAGGAGCAGTTACAAATACAAGTGGTTTTACTGCGAGACGGAAATAACTCCGCAAACCACGTCTGATAAATTCTTAATCAATCGGATTTCTACAAATCGGCTTAGCGTGCGAAAAGTAGATATCATGGACAATAACGCCACAATCTTCGTGTGTTGTATCGGTTGATGGACAAGAAAGAGTTGCACGTGCAAAACTCTTCGTGATTCAGACAGAAACTGTCAGCGTACCATCTGATGCCATGTCAGCATCTAATTATCCAAACGAAGACTTTGATCAATGGAAAATCATTCTTCCAATCCTTGGAGTGTTGTGTCTTCTGGTCATCATTGCGATGTTGTATTGGTTAATACTAGTAGCAAAAAGTAAGTGTTCCAGCAGTAACAAACAACATCAAGTCAGCTACACTGCTGAGAACGCAACTCCCGGATCCAATGGCTGTCCTAGCCACAACATGGACAAGGAACGGCCTGAAGCTCCTCGTACAAGTTATAGAGTAACCAGTAAATCGGTCAACCAAAATCGCATGATGATCAATCTTCCTCCAACGCCTCAAACCTTTCCAAAAGACAGTGTCAACAATGGAATGAGAGGAATCAAGAACTTGCGTGATTCGGAAGATTATGAAGATATGGATACAATTCAGAGGAATTTCATTCATATTAACGTTTCTGAAAGCAGTGAATACCAGAGTGTGATAGAGCATATTGAAAGATCTAATAGTTATCAAAATGCACCATGTAATACTTTTGCTTATAACAAGCCGATGTCGGAACCAATTTATTAATTTTTCATACCATCTCCGGAAAGAAAACATGACTGGAGCTCGAGTCCATTATAAACCTGAAATGGACAATAAATGCCCTTTTAATATGGGCCCAATCGATCCAATTTTATATCAAAATTAGTGCTATGGTCGGTATCGCAAATTACTAGAAAGATCACAAAAAGACCTTCTTCTTCCTTATTAGTGCCTCCCTCATATGCATGAGTATTATATCGCACTGCGTACAGACAAGCTGTACTTTTACTCTGGAACCTAGAGTAGATGAGTGTATTTTGAAGTACATGTACAGTCAACAGTACCGGGATGATCTCCTGCTCTTTTCGAATAGCCTGTGACGTTCGTTAACGTGCACACTGCATTAATGTGAGAAAATACATGTACACCGGACCGACGGCTTAAAGTGCCCTCCGAAACACTAAGCAAGTAGAGTGAAGTGCCTTGCTCAAGGACACAAAGAGCCAACCGAGCTCAAGCGGACCCACTCAGATATCGAACCCGGGACCCTTGGATTCACAGTCCAACGCCTAAAAAAAGTGCAATAAAAATTCAATGGGTGTAGTACCCCTTAAGATTATTGGCTGCTTATGATTTCTGGCTGTGTGATTCGTCGATTTTAAATCTACCATGAAATCCTTAGACGTCCAACATTTCATCTTGGACGTCTAAGATTGCATCATGGACGCGTAAGGTTAGGCGTATTATCGCGTCTTTAGAAGCTACCGGCCATCCATAGGGCGCATTTGAAAACGCCTTTAAACATGTTGAAAACCACCGATGAAGCAAATAATTATGAACTTGCGAAATCCATGGAATTAAATCATTGTATTTCGCACCAAATGATAACAACTTCATCGTTCTATGTACATTACAACTTTGATTCAATAATGCTGATAATAATTATGACTTCTGAATGCCCCGTCCAGGGGCCCATATAATTGATATGGAAAAGGTTGTATGATTTCCATAATTAGTAACATCATAGTGCGGCAGAGAACATCATATTTTTAGGTTCTCTGTATTTTGTGCTAATCCTCTTTAGGTGGTACAAGTAAGATTCGGGTGAAGTGTCACGCTTGTGCAATTCGAGAATGACAAGGTCAACGTTTAGGCCGTACGTCATATATATAGGGGTAGGCCTAACAATGCAAAACATCTATGACAATGACAAAGGTACCACAATCAGAATTTTGATGATTTGTACGATCGTCCGGATGAGCAAATCACTGAATGGGCCTTTATTTCGGGAAGGAGTTTTCCCCAAGGGTAGCTATGTTACACTCACCTGATTCGATAATATTAATCAGCAAAAATAAATAATAACTGACAAAACATGACTCATATGCATGTTGCTATTACATCAACCTGTTCAGTAAACACCACTTGGCTTACACGGGGGTGACACACATACGTACGAGGGGGTATCAAAAAGTTTTAGAAATCGCCAAGAAGTGACAGAGCTATATCAATGAAATTTTGTCAGTGCAATCACTGGTCCTTATGTACACTATGATGCAAAATGGCCTCATAAGTATGTTTACTTTTTTACAGGCGCTAGATGTCAGTACCTGCCTATGTAACCGCATAACCAGCAAACTGGAGAACATTGAGGCATGTACAAGCTGTATCAAAATGATTGGTACCCATCAGTTTTCGTTGATGATGTATGAGTCTGACACGTCCAAATTCAACATAAGATCAAAATAATTTGCAGATTAATTGTAAAACAAGTCATAAACTATACATTCTGGACATTTCAAGAGTATCCACTGTTGTATTTGGAAGAAACAGGCTTTTCAATGAAGATCAAAATTGATGGGTACCAATCATTTTGATACACCCTGTAACATGATTAAGTTCCATTTAAGGGTTACAGTGCCCAAAAAATCTGTGATGAAATAAAAATTCATTTTCCAAAAAGCAACCACCGAAAATTACCACCGAAGATAACTTTCATTTCATCATCGATTTTCTAGGCACTGCAACCCTTCAAATGCAGGATCTTAATAACGCTGCTTGCCTCAATTTTCTCAATCTTGCAGTTTATGCGCAGTAACTGGGGCAGCAGGTTATTAGCATCTAGCGTCGCCTGTAAAAAAAAAGTAAACATACTTATGAGACCATTTTTGCACCATAGTGTACATAAGGACCAGTGATTGCACTGACAAAATTTCATTGATATAGCTCTGTCATGTGCACTTCTGGGCGATTTCTAAAACTTTTGATACCCCTCGTATACTTGCTGGGAAAGCAAATTGATATATACAGATGTATTGAATATGGGCTATTCCAGAAAATAGGTGCACACCCCTATAGAGGAGTAACTTTTCAATCAAAGAAATGATGTCCGGATTTCCAAGTCTGCTTTCTGAAAACGCCTGGAATTCCAGTTGCCAATGTTACTGGAAAAAGCTTGGAAATCCAATCAAACGAAGGACAAATCACGGAAATGTTGAAAATGAGCTCTCAAATTGAGGATTTCTGATTTTCAACTATTTTTCTGCTAGATTACAGTCACGACTGGACAAAAGTCCGGATATCCAAACTCCTCTATAGGGGTGTGCATCTATTTTCTGGAATAGCCCAATATCCTGTCGTAGGCCTGCGGACTGTGGTGGTGCGTCCGGCTCATGAAGACAAACAGTGGCGTAGCGTCATAGGAGCACGGGGGGGGGGGGTGGGCACGTGCCCCCAATAGATCAGAAATTTTTAACAATCCCACAGGAAAATTGCCGAAAAACGGGGTGTGACCCCTATCATGGTCGGTGCCCCTCCCCCCACATGTGATGACCCACGCTACGCCACTGAGGACAAATGAGGACAAATCAGTACACTACTGACTTAGACTTATCGTTGTATGATTTCTTGGAACTCCACTTCAAACACACATCCCCGGCACCACATACTGAAAAGGTTACCCCCGTGTCTTCACTAAAAATAGAAAAAAAGTTCGGTATAAAAAGAAACCTCGCATTGATCGTGTCACTTTTGAGCCAGATACGTAACAACACAAACATGAAGTCTGCCATCGCTTTGCTCGCTTTCTTCGCTGTGGCTATGGCCCAAGTTCAACATTCCATCGAACACGAATGTCCAGTGTTTTGGAGTCGATTTCAAGGCAACTGCTACCGATTCTTTGGAGCTGCTAAGACTTGGGATAACGCCGAGGCACACTGTCAAGAATTATTCATCCATTCAGCTCAGGGACATTTAGTCTCTATTCATAGCGATGCAGAACTTGATTTCGTCTTGCAGTTATGGCAGAGCTCCCTGATCAAAACTTCGCAGGTCACCTGTACCTACACTCGTACAGATCAAAATCCATCAAATTCAATTCTACTTGGTTTCAACGACAAGACTACCGAAGGCACGTTCGTTTGGAGTGACGGTACAGAGAATGACTATAATGTCTGGGGCCCGAATCAGCCCGACAATAGTGGTAATGAAGACTGTGTTGTCTTTATAAACAGTTCTACAAACGGCCCTATATGGAACGACATACCATGCGCATGGGATACAGATCTTCCTTATGTCTGCAAGTTGAAAGCAACCCATAACACGGGCGCATTGGCAGCACTTCTTCAGTCCCGTGGAGGAGGACAGCAGAATTAACGTACGAGTAGACCTATACGGTTTTACCAATACACTCACTGACTTTTATACATGCTTATGAAATACTGTTGCAGTGGGATGATTTTACAACGAGACACTAAATTCAAATCTTAACCATGATAACAGATATAATCTGAGAAAAAAACCTATTTCAAATGGAGAAACACTGTCTAATATCTGATTATCGTGCGATTCGCTTATACCAATGACGTTTCCACAGGACTCAAGGGCCATGCATCAATTTGCTGATATTTACCGTGCATGGTTGAATTGATAATTACTATTGCTCAACATTTCTTCGAATTTGCAATGATGTGCCTGATTATTAGCTGTGTGAAAAGAAACCAAGAGACGCGAACGTTTACTTTACGAGACTTTGCTGTGCAAAAGATTGTTCTAAATAATTCCGAATGAAGACAGTATCCCAGCAAACATAAAAACGTTTTAAAAACGTTTAAAACAAGTTATAATTTGGGTTTTGGCCCGGGTTTTGGTTTAGGTAAAAACGTTTCAATAACATTAAAATGTCAGGTTATATAAAGGTCACGAAAACGTTTTAAAACATTTGTATGAAAACACACTACAATAATATTTGTAAAATGTTCCAAAATGTTATTGTAAACTATTTCTTGCAAACCTTTTTTGCCAAATATTTTGTCAACACTTAGAATAGATAACATTTATGTTAAAATATTTGCTGTAGGTTATCAAAAAATGTTAATGTTATGAAAACGTTTGATACCCTTTATATACCGGTAACCCGGCATTTAAACGTTTTCTGACAACCTTTTTATAACCTTTTGCGAATGATGTCGAAAACGTTTTGCGTTTGCTGGGTATACTCTCATTAAAATAAATACATATAAATGCAAAATGAAAGAAAAACGATCTGAGCGTTTGTTTTGTCGAAAGTTAATGAATGCAATAATGGCTCGTCAAATCTTCAGAATTATTTGTACTTGATATTAAAGGAATGATAGATATGTTACAACCATCTTATTATATGCCTACTTGTATCGACTGTCTTATACTCAGGTGTTTACTTGTGTTGCACGGTTCATAAAGGTTCACGTCAACCTTGCAGCACTCCCCTACTTGAAGAATTTTGTCAAAATGTTGTCCGACATCCTCCCTCATATATGCGTCCATTCACTAGAACTTGATCAGTTCCCTCGGATCGCGATGTCCAAACAGCAGAGGCGCGTAGCGCCGAGGTGTGAAGAGGCGCGTAGCGCCGACATCGAGTCAACAAATTAATGTTGTCCATGTGAACCTTGCAGCATTTACTACTTGAATTCAAGTTATCCGACACCCTCTACCATATAGACGAATCCAATTTCACGCATTCCTACACCTCAATGGCAGCTATTAGCTGGGTCCCCGTCGGTTCTATCTCACCTAAAATGTGCAATGATGCGGCCTTTGAGGGTATTTTAAACTGCATTCTATCACCCGTGTTACACGTAGACAAAAGAATGATGACAATTTACAACACAAAAGAATCTAACATCGAATTTTAAGCGGGTTTAAGCCACCCAATTGGGCACTCACAACACCAGTTTGGTGCATGCGGGGACCCAATAATGGCCGACCAAATCCTGACCATGACTTGGCTCGTTGGATTCGTCTATATGCACCCGTTCATATGATTTTTGCGACCAGTTTCTTGCAGTATAGTAATTTCGGGGTGAATTCATAATTATATTTTCATGACTAAACGGTTGTTTTATTATCAGAGGGCCCCTTACTTACCAGAATATTGGGTGATTCTTATTTCATCACAATAATTTAATTTAAAAAAACCACCACACAAACAAGCAAACAAACGAATAAAACAAAGGAAAAAACGTGATTTTCCTTCATTTTACCTACCCCGCGATCCACACCCGCGATCATACATCCGGGCGGGGCATGCCCGGCTCTCGACCAATCATGCGCGCTTTTGAAAATAATAATAAATGCGAATCACCTACACCTGTTATTCGAGATATTGTTTAAAATGATGCACGCGTACTGAGAGATTGAATGCGGCACATGGATGTATGCATTTCTCGAGCAACAAGTGATACGCATTAACCTATTTCATACACTGCCGTGATTTTTGTTATTTTATAACAAGATTGTCACTAAAATGATGAAAAATGCGAGCAGATATAAGTGCACCAACCTGCAAGAAAAATGAACGCGTCCGAAAGCACTGCGCGAGTACGCGGAGTGCGAGTCCGTGCATAATTTAGTAATATAGGTTAATAAATGCATTTCACTTAATCACTCATAACGCTAGTAAGTATATGGCTATTGTTATACAAGACCCACTCAGTCACTTAATTAGGCACTGGAAACGATCGAATTCGGTGTTGAAATTAGCAAAATGTTTAGTTGCACCTTTTCACTTCATAATTAATTTTCTTGGTCAAATGAAAAGCATTAATTTTCATTTCTTCGGTAAATGTAAGAAAAAAGCTATAATTCTTGGTACTGTATATTTTTAAAACCCGGGTGTTAAATTTAGGTGTGAAATGTAGGCTTCTAGTGGTCATTGGTGGTAAGCTTGTCGATTTTCACAAGCTTTAACTTGCCCCATGAGCTTTTTTAGGGTCAATGTTTTTGCTTTTCAAAGTAACATAATTCATTAATAAATGATATTGCCCAACTTTCTTAAGCACATTATATGGGGCTATTATATCATAGTTTTGTCAGAATTTTGGTTTTGATTGCACCATTTTCAATTCCGATTACCTATTTTGTCAAAATCAACTGCGACTGTACACATGGATGGATGATTTTGCAAGCCACAATAGAAATATCGATTATTTCTGCTGGTTATAATTAGAAATGAAGTACTGAATGAAGTCGGATATAAGTGAGTTATTACCGGTAATAAGTGACTTATAACCAGTATTAGTGACTTATCACCGGTATTAAGTGACTTAAATCCGACTGTGTGAACACAACTTGAGTTGGACATTTTGGCAGTCGCAACTCTGAAGTGAAAAAAGGTGAAATCAAAACGGATATTCTGACAAAACTATACTATATTTCGCGGTTTTCAGGTTGGGCGTTTCTCGTGATAGGCTTTTCTTAGATCTCTTTATTTGACAGAGAAAATTAATTTCCAAGCATAAAGGTGTATCTCTGAATTGTGCTGATTTCAACGTCGATCGACTTTTAACACTAATATGCATATAACAATAGAGGATGGTCTCTAGCGTTCTGAAGGAGTTCAACGGCCATTATTTCAATGTCCATTTTCTCGCGGCGAAATGACGATTTTGGTACACGATAACTCAATCAATATTTATTATGCTCAACGTAAAAAGCAAACTCGAATCAAGAAACCTTTTTCTCATTTGTTTTTATATTTTGGTCCATTTCAGATTTTAGGCATTATTTTGTGCAGATAAGCGTTTGTGGATTTTAAAAAAAGTTGATTTTGATGCCTAATATGGTCAATATCCCAAAAAATTAAGGCCAATATAAAAAAATGGAGCCTCAAGATCAAGAGAAAAACTCAAAATGTTTTACCGAATAGGATACAACTTGCTAGTCCAGTCCTCATTTACGGAGTTTAGGGTTAGGGTTTAGGGTTGGGGTAGGGCAGTCTTGTAATAAGACTAGTAGAGTTGCACCCTATTTGTTAATCGCTCCGCATATGGAAAGGGTTCTATACAAAAACGATTCTCTTATAAACCATCATGCGCACAGTTTCCATCTCGATACACCTGAGCACACATTTTCGTCCAAGAGCTTCCAAGCAGAGAACAAGCAGTGAATGTCTCCACCACAGTCTTTGATTACACTACACGGTTGAGTGCATAGCAATGTAAAGGTAAGAGCTGTGGCGCTTCTAGCTGAAAAATGGGCCTCTTTGATTGGTTTTTGTCGAAACCTCAAGTTTTCCCTTCATCCAATCAGAATTTTTTATATCAAACGAAAGCTAACACTCCCACCTAAAAACACTTTTCGTCACTAGGTCAACTGATAACGCAATTCAATGTTATAGCAAGGCGAATGTAGAAAATCCGTTGAAAACTACCTATCCAAGCACATTTTTGATAAAATGTAGGTTTTAAAGTCAAAACCTCAAGTGTTCCTTACAATGTTTTTTCAAATTTTATGTCTATAAATGAAAGAGCCCACTTTAATATATTCTCCATATACTAACGTCACTAGAATGAGCAATGGTCAATTCTCTTTAAATTGCAAATCTTGTGCAAAAAGTTAATATTTTCGCCAGTTTTGTCATACGGTTGTAAATTCAATGAACTATGAATTTTAAAAAAGAGGGCTTACAAATTGACATGTCTTTTTTGTTTGTTATGATGTACCCCAAAAATTCACTTTTTGCCATTTTCTTCATAATTGTTGTTTTTACACCAAATCTGTATTTATATTAAGATTCAATGATGTCTTGCTTTTAAAAATAGGTATGATACTTGTATATATATGTCTTGCGTGAATAATTACAAAGTTATTGCACTTTTACTATACATGCATGTCTGAGAGTACACAGCTGTCTTAAATATGTGACTGTCCACAATTTTGACCCCTGTACAATCGTTGACCTTGAAAATCTTGAATTACCCAAGACTGACAATATTTACCGCCCTCCATAATATTTTATACCACCCATAAAAGGCCACTCGTGGAATAACTATTACTTGGAGAAAACTTTTTACGATAAAACAGTAGTTTGCAATAGGACTATAATACCACTTTTGAATGTCCATGTATGGATTGCTCACACACACAAAAACTCAATATCTCAGTAAAAGTTTGGTCCCGATATCGCTTGATATTCAGCTTACCAAGACGAAAAAAGATTATATCCAGCTTGAATTAATTGCCTTTCATTACGGAATTGCAATTTCGCAATAGCTCATATCGTGATTGAATACGTCATTTACCTTTCGATAATAATTATTATTTTCTCTCAGCCGTGTCAGCATAAATACACATGAGGAAAAGTCATCAGATCAAAGATATATTCATATATAAGTAAATACTGGTACCTGTTATGTCTATCCATTGTTTATGTTCACCAGGGGCTAATGATCATTACCAAGAGCAAAGAATAAAGGTAGGTTTACAAATGATTTTAGATGCTTAACATTTAGTAACAAAGTTCAATACAACATTGCGAAATAAAGTCCAAACTGTAAGTTTGATTTTTATGTTTGATTCAGATTTCTTTATTTTTGTTTGGTTTTTATAATTCCATTCCAGATCCGATCCATCTGTATCTCCTATTTCGTAAATCATGTCCACACTCAACATTATTTTTCTTGATGTCGAAGTGGGGTTCTGATTGGCTGATTCAATAGTCTGACAATCATAACAACAGACGCGGTAATCTGATTGGTCGATTAGGCCTACGCGTCAAAATGTTGGTCGGTGCATTCAATGCTCTCCGCGTATGTCGCTCATTAACAGGGCGCTCGCCTCAATCTGAGCAAGAGACTGCTGTTCTTCTCTGAAACCGAGTGTAGTAAAATATTTGTAAGAGACCACCCCAAATAATAACCTGCGGCCCGGAGTTTTAATCACTGATTATAACTTTCACATAACTTCTAAAACTATTGTGACAGTGCATTGAACCTTTTACAGTCTATGATTGAACAAAACAAACCCGGGATATTTTATGTTTTTTGTAAATGTGGTGAAAATAGGCTAGATAGGCCTACTTCCAAAACAAAAGTATGCCCGATACCCGGCCCGATATCATGGAATAATTGATCGGAAGAGGCACTTCCTAATTAGCATGAGGCTGCACTGTCATTTAAATAGCGTATTGTTATTTAAATTTGGCCTCAGCTCGTATAGCTGGCGCTAGTCATGGCATGCAGACGGATCTTGTTCGAACCAGTGGAAGCGTACAGGCATGTTTAATTGATGCATAAATCACCGTTCTGTATATAGGTGGTCGAATCCAACCAAAAATGTCCACGGGCCAAAAATAAAAGTCCGAAATAAAAATGTCTCCACAATTTTTTCCTTTTGCCCATTGATTGATGACATATTGGCCTTATAGGAACCAAAAGTGCCATTACTAATCTTGAAAAATAAATCCAGGACGTGTGATAGTAAATGTGATATCAAAACCCAATGTTACCTACGAATACCACTAGGATGCTTTCACTATCGCAATACTAATCAACCTAAAACAAATGGAATATTCCCATACGCTTTTTTCGTGTAATGTAGACCACAGGGTGTCAGGAAAATGCTAGCTCAGCCAGAAAATATTTGTTTTATTTTAAAATGCGATCAATATGATCTTAGTCAATTTATGCTAGTTTATTTTTGAAAATGAAGTTTAGGTCAGTTTCTGTATTTTATTTATCAAATGAGTATGAATCAATTTACACATTGTATAAGAACGAGTAGGATATATGTTTTCAAGAATATTAGGAATTATACGCATACACCTAACGCTTTATACAATGAAAAGGTGAAGAAACCCGGGTATTCGTAGGTAACATGAGCGATTTAACAATATCTATATTGAGTTTAGAGGTTTAAATTTTGCTATTATGGTAATGAATTAATAAAATGGTAGTTTTAGATCTCTTTCAGATGGTACGTCCAAATGAATAAATGCTATTACCTTAGATTTAAAAAAAAATTGATGCTTTTAGCAAGATTTTGACCACTTCATTTTGATATACAAGTAGTTAATCAGCAATTTTACATTATAAATAATTGTTGAATGAATCCGTATATGGGTAATAATAGTGTCCTGGGGTACCGCTTAAAGTTTTTGACAATTAATTTCCATTGGTAGGGACACTTCATTACACATGTCATGTATTATGCTGTATTCGTAAGTAACATTTCAGTATTTGTAGGTAAGAATTAGACTTTTGGTGGATATCGCAATCAAAACTTCATTTTATAAAGCACTTATGACAATGTATTATTTTCTTTATGTGCGTTTATTGATACTTTAGACCCTATCATGTATTAATAATGTCGGTTCACAGCGGTTGAAAGAGGATTGAAGTAAGAAACAAAGGCACTAAAGTGACTTTAATTTGCTTAATTGCACACAAATCGCTTAAAACCGTTATTGCAGACTTGTGAAGTCCATCTTGGAGTCAGTTACGTCTTGTGACCTTTCGTTTGAGGGCAACTACAATTAGCTTTATACCAGGGTCCATCACTGTGTTGTCTAGATCATGAAACAACGAGAACAGTCGTTTTTCCATGGTATTCGTAGGTAACCTTAGCGAAAACGTCAAAAGTTACCTTCGAATAAATCAATTTGGACACAAATTACTCAGAAACCAGAAGGTCGGTAAACATTTAAAATGAAGCACACATGACAGTTGACAAATCCAAGTATTTATCCCTTCTAATCTTCTTTGAATCTGATTTTTCTTTCAAATGAGCAGACCGTCGTCTATTTCAGTACATATTTTTCAACAATTAAGCCGTATTCACTTTTGCATGGTGGGCATGTATGTGAATTCCCAACTTTCATTGACATATGATTTGATAGCAAACACACAGGCCTTCGTTATGTATCAATATGGGCATTGGCATGAATGGCGGTGTTTCACAATACTGTCATGATGTCAAATTGTATTCGCAGGTAACATTCGGTTACCGAAATTTACCTACGAATACTTGCTTTTATTGTTGACATCTCAGAAATATTTAAACGCAGGCTATTGAAACTTGGTAGAAATAAAGAGTGTATTACCCTGCGCCTATTGCTTAACTACTGTTTACTATTCTCTCACTTTGTGGAAATGACACAGCTTTTAACATGTGTTCGGAGGTAATGCATATTTTTTACCAAACCTACCTTTGTGCCATTTAGAATTTCTGGCAGCTAAACACAATAATAAAGATGTCCGAATGCAATGCATTTCAGTATTGGACATATCAAAGCTTGTATCAATTGCGCATTTATTAGTGATTTCCATTTTTTAAAGATAGGCTATATCTAGTGCTATGAAAAATTGTATTCGTAGGTAATGTAAAAAAATACCACTCAAAAAATTATCACAAAAAAAATCATAATTATGTACAAATATGTGAAAAATTGAACAGGCAATCTTTGAATACACACCTTTCAGAAAATCAATTTAGATTCAATCCAATGACTTCTTTTCATAACTGATTTAGATGTTTTTAAAAATACTTTAAGAAATATTTTGAAAAAATGGGTAAAATAGCATGTTTTGGGGTCTCTGTGTCTAAGTTTTTCACAGAAGGGGGTCTTATTATATATGGTGCGAAGCGTATGATCAAGGCGAATAAACACAATATAAAAACGAATGCCAATTGATTATACTTTTAAGTTATGGCCCTGAACATGCCGTGTACACTTTTCGTTGGATTCGACCAGGTATAAGCTGGTATAATTATTTTGTACACGATTTCTTTATACAACAATGCAGTTAGCATCCTGGACAACCGATTCTTTTGTTTGGCAAGGCTCACTCAGTCATTTAATGAGGCAATACAAACGATCGAATTTGGTGTTGAAATGAGCTAAATTTTTAGTTACACCTTTTCGATGTAAAATTAATTTTCTCGGCCAAATGAAAAGCAATCATTTTCATTTTTTCAGTAAATGTCAGGAAAAATTGTAGTGCTTGATACTGTATTTTTTTTTTCAAATTCTAGTGTTAAACTTAGGCGTGAAATTTAGTCGTTTTAGTGTAAGATTTTCGATTTTGATAGGCTTAAACTCTACCCGCGAGCCTTTTTTTGAATCAACCTTTTAGCTTTTCAAAGTAAGATAGTTCGCTAATGAAGGATTTTCCCCAACTTTCTAACGCACATCACCGTGAGCGATATATCATAGTTTTGTCAGAATTTGCGTTTTCATTTCACCATTTTTACTGCCGGCTGACCATTTTTCAAAATCAACGAGTGAAATCTAAGGGTAATACTAGCATTGTGGATCGATATCCCTGGGTTTAATAGGAATACCGGCATGGCTACAGTGTTGCTAGAACTTCAATATAGCAAAGAAATTCCCAGGCCTATAGCGCTCCTACTGATCATGTTTAACCAGAACACTCAATTGGGGATTTGGGCTACCAAATCGCTGGTCGGGCAATTTGCTTTCAATGGAAAATTGACCTGGATAAACAACAAAGGAAATATCGACTATTTCTGCTGGTTGCTCTCGAGATAAAAAGAACTGAGTTAGACATTTTCGGAGTATGAAGGGTAAAATAAAAACGGAAATTCTAACAAAACTATAATATATAGACCCACACGATGTGCTTTACAGAGGTGGGAAATATCTTTCTTTAGCAAACTATATTAGTTTGAGACGCTAAAAAATGAATTCCGTAAAAAGCTCGCGGGCGAACTGAAGGCCTATAAAAATCAAAAATATCACACTAAAAGACACAATTTGATGCTTAATTTTAACACCAGGATTTGTAAAAAAAATGTATATCCAAGCACCAAGTTTTTAACTGACATTACTGAAGAAAAAAAAAATATTGCTTTATATTTGACCGAGAAAATTAATTTCATAGCAAAAAGGTGTATCTCTGAATTGTGCTGATTTTAACATGTATCGATCGACTTTCAGCGCGACTAAGCATTTCTAAAGAATCGGTTGTCCAGGTTGCTAACTGAATGGGGGTGATATAAAATGTATGAAGTTTATAAAATGTGACATTTACGTGCCTTTTTATTGTCTGTAGTGCAGAGCTCCGCCGACTGAAGCTATAGATGGTGCCAGCGTGGCCGTCCCTGGCTACATGTAGAATTCAATTCCAATAAATATATCAGATTCATTTCAAGCATACACCATTGGTCTGCATTTAAAAGAAATGTTAATTCCCAAAGATATATAATCGAGTATCACAATCCCTCATTTCAAATATATAGTTTTGGTTTCTCTATTGTTCAGAAACCAAAAATCAAGGGATTAAAATGTGGAGATGAACTGGTATGCAATCATAACACTATTGTGCTAGGAGGACACAAGAGGGTATATATAATCAAAAGTATAATGGCCTATAACCGTATATAATAGCCTATTGTGCTAACATTTTCATTATCGATATCTATCAACGCGGACGACTTTTGATGTTCTCTGCCGTAGCTGGCACACTTCCATGACACCATAAAATTACAGCCGAGTTCCGAGATTCGTTTGATAAGTTATGCATATACATCATGTGCATATATTGAGGGGTGGGGGTGGGGGTGTTTTGTTTATTTGTCTGAAATATAAACGATGCATGATGATGTAGATGATTTGATTATGAATTAGATTATTCCCCGGAAAGCACAACCCATACCTCTTACCTATGTTCCTCCGCCACCTATATATAACCTCCTCCCTCCCCCTCCCCACACTCGATATCGACTCTTCCCTATTATTCCACTCCACTCTTGAGCCCCCTCTCCCCTCCTTCCCTTCCCACTTCCAATGCTCTCTCCCCTCTGTTTCTCTTTCTCCCTGCCCTTACCCCCGCCCCCTCACACACACATACCCTCTTTCCCTGGCGATCTCTTCTATATCTATCTCTCTCTCTATTCTCTAATAAATAAATTGAATAAAAGTTAGTTTAAACCAGCTTTCTATGATATTGATCTTCCGTCATGCGACATGCACATAAATAGAATGGTGTACAATAGTGTTTATATCACTGAAGTCATAATCTGTCAAGTGCCTATTCAGCATCGAAGTGGTTACGTAATTCTCTTGGTTACCGGATCACGCTACTTTGGTATGCCTTCGAGTGCCATATACTTTATGTGGTGATCATTTCGATCGTGGTTCATTACTCTAGCGCGTGATCCCGTTGACATAGTAACATTCAAGGGCGTAAATCGGGTGGGGGACAGGGGACACGTCCCCTCACTTTTCAAAGTGGGGGGACACAATATCAAATGTCCCCCACATTTTGGTCCCCACCCCCAAAAAAAAAAAAGGGAAAGGAGAGAAGAGAAAGGGAGAAAGGGAGAAAAAGAGAAGAGAAAAAGAGAAGAAAAAATGTTAAATTGCACGTAATTGAGTAGGCCCCCATCAGTATCACTGTCCATACCTAAAAATCCGCACAGCTGGGTCGATCGTATAAATTATAGGCTTGTGATTATTTTGGGCAAATTGCTTGAAGGCGGGTCCACTGCCCAAAAGCCTGTACTGCGGGCCCGTCGATATGCAGGGCCCGTGACATTTTATCACCAAAGTCAGTTTTAAGACGGACTCAATGCTGACTTCAACATCAATCCATGCATGCTTTAGTAATAATTCCGAATCTCAAATCTCAAGTAAAATTTTGCAAATTGAGTTCGGTCCTTTTTTGTTTGTTTTATGATAACAGTGTAAAAATTATGCACCAAATGACTTCAATTGGACCTTCATTTTGCAAAATTTTCCAACGTCTGAGGGCGGAACATCCCCCCTCATACACCCCCCTGCGTATACATAAACAAGTGGTCCCTTTCGCTTCTGTTTTAGTGAAGACTTGTCCACAAGTTAGGCCCTCATTTCACAGTTTTTCAGCTGTTTCAAGCTAAAATTTTACACAATAATAGTGTCAAAATGGTCCACCAAATGGCTTCAATTAGGTCTTCATTTTGCAAAAGTTTCTTACTTCTCAGAGGGGAACATCCCCCCTCAGACACCCCCCTGCGTATACATAAACAAGTGGTCGCTTTCGCTTCTGTTTGAGTGAAGACTTGTCCACAAATCGCTTATTAGGCCGTCATTTCACAATTTTTCAGCTGTTTCAAGCTAAAATTTTACACAATAATAGTGCCAAAATGGTCCACCAAATGGCTTCAATTAGGTCTTCATTTTGCACAAGTTTCTTACTTCTGAGGGGGGCACATCCCCCCTCAGACACCCCCCTACGTCGCGAAGGCGCGGCGCTGTCGCGCTGAAGTATCAATTACTAATAATTTTCATTGTGTCCCCCCCACTTTCAAAAATGGATTTACGCCCCTGGTAACATTACGTAACTTCGATACTGAATTGTAATGTCTGTGGAAATATTTCGATGGTCTATATATTTTCACAGTGAAATCAGCTTAGGCTAATTCGTAGTCTCAAGTCAATGCTTTCAAACTAAATCAATGCTTTCAAATGTAGACTGCTTTGTTCGACTTCTCTGCTCGTGAATATTGCACTGCGAAATTTAAACATTTCTTCTGTATACTTAGAGTAGGTAACTTCAAATCAAATAATTTTGCGATCCACACCACTTATAAGAAACTGAAACCAAAACCGAAACTGACTGACACAAATATTCGGTTTTAAACAAAAGGTAGAAACAATGAGTTCGATATCTTATGATTCAAGTGGTTAGGCAGGACAATAGGAAACCACGTGACCAAAACCAAAACCAAAACTAAAACTATATATTTGAAATGAGGCAGTGTCATTATATTATGTCAAAACAGCCGTAGATCTTAAAATATTCAAGGACATTGGTTACGTAATTCCCATAACAACGTTTAGTGATAGACCTATGAATAAGGGATTAAGTAGTCTTCATTTCTGATCGGTCAGATATGTGGTGTAAAAGTTTTTTTTACTTGAAATACTACTTGTATATCATACCTTAAATTTGTCTCGAATTTCCATCGCATTATTGACAGCAAGTCCTAATTTCGACATTGCTATTGCAAAAAGTCATTCCCTTCTCAAATTAGTAGACTTTCAATAAAAACATTATCTCTGGTGCCTAATGGAAATACCAGTCCGTCATTACGGGTGCAGAGGTCAGTGGTCTCAGCTCTCATAGCGGGCGCACTTTCAAGCTTGGTACTCGCATTGAACAGACAAAGTTCGCAAACTGAATGGCGACTTTATTTGTCAACCGTAATTAACATGATCGAGGGGTCGAACATAACCGATCGATAACTGGACTCATTTTCTACCAAGCAAACCAGCGGGATTTGTCATTGCTTTGCGTGCTTAATAGAACAACCGTGAATCTAGTGTCACCCCCTTGCCCGATATCACACCACTCCACGCCATACATAAATTCTCCCAGTCACATTTCCCCAATATGAAATTTTTAAAAAGTAAAATTTTAATTTTAATTCTTTTAAAGTTCGGCAGAGGCGGGATTCGAACTCACGGCTTTGGCTAGTATCACGTATACCATACGTCCAGCGCCTTAGACCGCTCGACCACGAAGAACTTGATAGTGTCATCGTGAAAATTTATACCTATAATATTAATAAATCGCAACTTCATTACTGCATCATATTTTGGAATTTTATCTGCTTAAAACATTAATGTGTATTATAATAAAGCTACCATTATTTATATTGTTGAATTCTCAAGCGCATAGAGACAATTAATACGAGGGTCCTATGAATAGGCCTACATACACAATACATAAAATCGATTTTGATATCGGCCATGTGCTCTGCTGTGCATGTGGTTTCCCGCAGTGGCGGAAGTTGTATTACGAAGTGCATCCGAACTCCATTTTGAAGCAAATGATTTTGACAAGGCATTGGATTGTTCCAGTTTGCATCCTAAATCCACATTAGACCCTAATTTTATTTACAAAATCAAAAGATTAGATTATCATAACAACAAAACGGTAATCATTTGTCGGGTCTAATGTGAAAATTACATAAAAAATGCAGTTTTACAGAATTAATTTTCACTTAATTCCAAAAAAAAATGGCGTATATAAGATTGAAATAAATTCTCTACCTTCTATACTAGATCAATTGTGACGCAAGTTGTTATCAAAAATTGTTGTGATAGATGTACAGTTAATATTCATATTATCCATTACCTATCTGATGGTACAGTTTTTACACAGAAAATATTTATTTGAAAAATCTGCCACTCGGCTTTTTCCGGAAAGGTCACAGGGTCGCCGTGACCTGTGCAATAATTACAATTAAAATTTTTCTTATTCCAACAGCAAGCGTTTCTAGAATATATTATGGCGAAATGTGGTGTAGCCCGATATGTAGTGACAATTCGCCAGCGAAGTGGTTACGTAACTCTATGGTAACTGGATCACGCACCTTTTGGAATTGGTACAGCTCAACTGATCATACTTTTCCTACATTCGACCTTGCATGATTTTTGAGTTGACAAAGTCATGAAAATAACTATAGATACTTTACAGACCATTAGTAGCCCAGTTCTGAACCTTTTCATTGATCATTCATAACAATAGGTATCTGATGGATCAGGGAAGATAATAAGGGATTATAATATATCGTAACCTTGATATTATAGTACATCTCGAGGAAAAAGTGCAATGGACATGTTTTCATTTTATGTTTCAAATATCCCGCGCATGAAAATTGAGTATTTAACCCAAAATGGAAAATGGAACAATTTATTGGAAATCTGTTTTAACAGATTTTTTGACATCTTTTTCTGCACTGTATTATACCTAAATTAAGAAATTTGATAAATATTCAAAGAAAATATAGGTCATCCAAAAATGTTGATTTTTACACATTTTGGGGCAAAAAAGGAAAAATAAGCAAAAATATCAAAATCTGTTTTAACAGTTTTATTCATCAAGTCATAACAAACGGCCTACATGCTTAATTTCTAATAAAATATTGAAATTGTGAAAAATATAGGTATTTATTGATTTTCATGTTTTTCTTGCAAATATGCTATAATATGCAAATTATGAAATTGCAAAATAAAGTTTCTACATAGCATACATCTTTCAAGTGTGATGTTCAAAATGACAGACATCAAAAAGAGATTCGATGAAATGTAAAGGTGTAGTAACAATTTTGGCATGGACTGTCTGGTTAGGCAAAGTACGGTAAGTTGAGCTGTAGTACATGCCATCTACACCACATTTCGCCATACTGCATTTTAGAAACGCTTGCTGTTAGAATAAGAAAAATTTTAATTGTAATTATTGCACAGGTCACGGCAGCCCTGTGACCTTTCCGGGTAAAGCCGAGTGGCAGGTTTTTCAAATAAATATTTTCTGTGTAAAAACTGTACCATGAGATAGGTAATGGAATATATGAATATTAACTATACATCTATTATAACAATTTTTGATAACAACTTGCGTCAAAATTGAAGAGAAGGTAGAGAATTTATTTCAATCTTATATACGCCATTTTTTTGGAATTAAGTGAAAATAAATTCTGTAAAACGGTAAATTTTTTATGTAAATTTTACATTAGACCCCACAAAAGATTAACGCTTTGTTGTTATGATAATCTAATCTTTTGATTTCGTAAATAAAATTAGGGGTCTAATGCGGATTTTGGATGCAAACTGGAACAATCCAATGCCTTGTCAAAAGCATTTACTTCAAAATGGAGTTCGGATGCAGTTCGTAATACGACTTCCGCCAACTTGCGGGAAACCACAGCAGGGCACCGTGCCGAAATCAAAATCGATTTTATGTATTGTGTATGTATCATATGCCGCCCGTATTAATTGTCTCTATGCGCTTGAGAATTCAACAATATAAATAATGGTAGCTCTATTATAATACACATTAAGACTGGTCTGCTGTATAAATCAAATAAGTGTTGGCAGACTTCAAAAAATGATTTTTCTTCAAACTTTGTGCATGGATGCACCTTGGGTCAAAGTCAACAGGAATGACATTCATGTCGCCTCTGCACCTTTGGTTGCCATGGCAACCGCCAAAATGTAAATTTGCCCAATTTTCAGCATTTTCAGCATTTTCCCATGTAGCAAAATGTAGAAATATCGGGTCAGATTTCAGGATGAAGGAAATAATGTTCAGTACCCTTCTTTTATACAGTGAATAAGATATCCGTCCTCTCTATAAAAATCATGTAAACACAAACAAATCATTTTCAGAAGTGGGTGAAACCATTATGTAAAATAGGGTGTTTTTCATTATTTTCAGCCATGCCAAAACTTGTGTTGGGAAAATTGATGTAAAACCCAAAGTAACACTTTTCTCACAATCATCTGCTCAGGGTAAGTAGATAAGATGTTGGTCTAATAATATCATGAAAAAAAAGTTTTGGTAAATTTCATACGTGGGAGCAGTGTTGCCAGGAAAATGGCACAATTTTCAGTTTTTAATTTAATATATTATGAAAAATAAGGGCTTTTATCCACCTAGGGATGATGATGCATTTTATGATATTAGTATGAAGACATTACCAACTGTAGTGCATGACTATCAAGTATTTCTGCCTAAGTGTTGCCAGAAACCTAACTTTTTTGGCGTTTGAGATTTTATTTACAATGGAAAATGCTGATTTTAACAGACAACTCTCTTGTTAATTTTATGCAACACTCTAGTATTGTTATTTGGATTAAGTGCTTGGTGTGACATGATTTGCATTGGATTCAACACCAGTGTTGCCAGTATCGTTGCCTTTTCAGGTGCTGTTATAAAGTAATTTTCATACGTGGGAGCAGTGTTGCCAGGAAAATGGCACAATTTTCAGTTTTTTAATTCAATATATTATGAAAAATAAGGGCTTTTATCCACCTAGGGGATGATGATGCATTTTTATGATATTAGTATGAAGACATTACCAACTGTAGTGCATGACTATCAAGTATTTCTGCCTAAGTGTTGCCAGAAACCTCACTTTTTTGACGTTTGAGATTTTATTTACAATGGAAAATGCTGATTTTAACAGACAACTCTCTTGTTAATTTTATGCAACACTCTAGTATTGTTATTTGGATTAAGTGCTTGGTGTGACATGATTTGCATTGGATTCAACACCAGTGTTGCCAGTAGCGCTGCCTTTTCAGGTGCTGTTATAAAGTAATTTTCATACGTGCGAGCAGTGTTGCCAGAAAAATTGCATAATTTTCAGTTTTTTTATTTAAAATATTATGAAAAAAGGGCTTTTATCCACCTAGAGATCATGATGCATTTGTATGATATTAGTATGAAGACATTACCAACTGTAGTGCATGAGTATCAAGTATTTCTGCCTAAATATGGCCAGAAACCTCGCTTTTTTGACGTTTGATATTTTATTTACAATGGAAAATTCTGATTTTAACAGACAACTAACTCTCTTGTTAATTTTATGCAACACTCTAGTATTGTGATTTGGATTAAGTGCATGGTGTGACATGATTTGCATTGGTTTCAACACCAGTGTTGCCAGTAGCTTTGCCTTTTCAGGTGCTGTTATAAAGAAACAGCGAAACCAGTTTTACTAGTAACATTTTCTATTCAATGAAGTATAGCGTGAAGTATAGCGGGTCCTGAACTGCTATTATTCACATGTCAACAACTTTATTGCTAGAAAACCCACTTTTGTATTATTGAGATTAAATTTACTGTTTAAATTAAGTGTAGTATACTTTACTTTGCTCGCCGTGATTTCAACACCAGTGTTACTAGTAATCGTGTCAGTTTATTTGCGACGGCGAACCCGATGAGTTCGAATTTCAACCAGCCTAATCATGAAGCTCTTGTGGCCAAGCGGTTAGGGTGAAGGTCTCGTAACCTCGAGGTCCTGGATTCAATTCCCAGGCGGGATCATTTTTTCTTCTTGTCTCCTTTATTATTTGAGAAGGCGAACCTGATGAATAACAATGTTTATTTATATAATTCCCGTCGATCCTGCCACTGTTTTTCCGTGTAATATTTGTAAACTTGTAAAAACCAAGAGTCTGATCAAGCAAACTGTTTCAAAACTTAAGGAAATATGTATATACATCAACATCGACACCTAATCGTCAGTATATCAAGAAAATTGAAAGCTTTGTGGAAGGTTGTTCCTGTTTAGTTACAAACAACGTTTTGAACAATTTCAAAACATGTAATGTTTTTAAGCACTATGTCTGTAAATGTCAGTTGGCAATCTTGTATCTTCCGTAATGTGAGTCATCAAATGAGATGAAAAAGGGTACCCTGCTGCATCATATCTAGTGTATGAACTGCAACAGACATAGCTAACCATGTTACCTCTTTAAATTCTTCTGTAGCTTTCTCAATTGTTTCAAAATAGCTGAAAATGTTACTAGCAACACAGGTGTTGAAATCACAGTGAGCAAAGTAAGGTATGCTACACTTAATTTAAACAGTAAATTTAACCTCAATAATACAAAAGTGAGTTTTCTGGCAATACTGTTGTTGACATGTTAATAATAGCAGACCAGGGCCCGCTATACTTCACGGTTTGAAACAATTGGGTATACTATGTATACCAGTGCTGTTAACCTCCTTTTCTGTAAGTTTATCAGTAAGAGTGTCATTATCCTGTAAACTGACTTGAATAGACAATGTTACTAGCAACACTGGTTTCGCTGTTTCTTTATAACAGCACCTGAAAAGGCAAAGCTACTGGCAACACTGGTGTTGAAACCAATGCAAGTCATGTCACACCATGCACTTAATCCAAATCACAATACTGGAGTGTTGCATAAAATTAACAAGAGAGTTGTCTGTTAAAATCAGTATTTTCCATCATCAATACAATCTCAAACGTCAAAAAAGTGAGGCTTCTGGCAACACTTAGGCAGAAATACTTGATACTCATGCACTACCGATGGTAATGTCTTCATACTAATACCATAAAAATGCATCATCATCCCCTAGGTGGATAAAAGCCTTATTTTTCATAATATATTAAATTAAAAACCTGAAAATTGTGCAATCTTCCTGGCAACACTGCTCCCACGTATGAAAATTACTTTATAACAGCACCTGAAAAGGCAACGCTACTGGCAACACTGGTGTTGAAACCAATGCAAATCATGTCACACCATGCACTTAATCCAAATAACAATACTAGAGTGTTGCATAAAATTAACAAGAGAGTTGTCTGTTAAAATCAGCATTTTCCATTTGAAATAAAATCTCAAGCGTCAAAAAAGTGAGGTTTCTGGCAACACTTAGGTAGAAATACTTGATACTCATGCACTACAGTTGGTAATGTCTTCATACTAATATCATAAAAATGCATCATCATCCCCTAGGTGGATAAAAGCCCTTATTTTTCATAATATATTAAATTAAAAAACTGAAAATTGTGCCATTTTTCTGGCAACACTGCTCCCACGTATGAAATTTACCAAAACTTTTTTTTCATGATATTACTAGACCAACATCTTATCTACCTACCCTGAACAGATAATTGTGAGAAAAGTGTTACTTTGGGGGTTACATCAATTTTTCCAACACAAGTTTTGGCATGGCCGAAAATAATGAAAAACACCCCTATTTTACATAATGGTTTCACCCACTTCTGAAAATGATTTGTTTGTGTTTACATGATTTTTATAGAGAGGAAGGATATCTTATTCACTGTATAAAAGAAGGGTACTGAACATTATTTCCTTCATCCTGAAATCTGACCTGACATTTCTACATTTTGCTACATGGGAAAATGTTGAAAATGCTGAAAATTGGGCAAATTGACATTTTCGCTGTTGTCATGGCAACCAAGGGTTTAGAGGCGATATGACTGTCACTCCTGTAGACTCTGACCCAAGGTGCATCCACACACAAAGTATTAAGAAAAATCATTTTTTGAAGTCTGCCAACATTTTTTGAAAATATCTGATTTTTACTGCATAGTGTTCTTAATGTTTTAAGCAGATAAAATTCCAAAATATGATACGTTTTATGTCTTTGCTTGTCACATGGTATGTTGAAGTAATGAAGTTGCGATTTATTAATATTATATGTTTAAATTTTCACGATGACATCAACCAAGTCTTCGTGGCCGAGCGGTCTAAGGCGCTGGTGTTATGGTATATATGAGAGCAGCGCAGTGCAGCAGCGTGGGTTCGAGCCCCGCCGGTGCCTCTGACAATATACAAAGTTTTTCTTTTTAATTCCATATTATGTTAGGGAAATGTGGCTGGGAGAATGTATGTATGGCGAAGAGTGGTGTGCATGCCATCATACATGGACGGCCATCTGCAGCATATCCTTTGAAGCTATGATCGTCTCGCCTGAACACAAAGACAAGATAGTCTTCAAACCTGCCATCGAATGGAATGTTGTGCTCTGAGCATCCGTGCAAGCATGACGTTGAGACCAAGGCTTATGTAACGCAAATTGAAACTCATCCAATGCCAGAGTAACAGGTAGTGTTAGATAAATCGAAACGGTGAATATATGTATTTATTTAATTAACTTAAACTGCAGCAAATAAGCGTTTTTTACTATAATTGTTTTGTGACAACAGAATTTACATTACAGTCGTAACTGTGTCACAGACAATGTATATACAGGGCTACGACACTCAGCTCATTTGCATGGCAAAATTACCCGTCTCCTCCGCAGCCAATTTGGTTTCGCTCTATCGAAATCAAGCAGGCCACGGAGGAGACTACCCTCCTTTGTGTTTGTTCATTTGTGTATGGAGAGCCATTATTGGAGTCTATAATGACTTAGGCTACGCTCTCAGCTAGAGTCCGACGCTGCATTGTACTAGAAATACCTTTCTGTGAAATCGCTATAGAGCCAACCGGGAACACGTATTCGTTTTGAAAATAAAGCATTAAAATTAGTATCACTCTTGTGGCCCCCGTGCAGTGGAAAACCTTAATTCGTTCATTAAAAAGAAATGAAAATAAAAAACATCACGGATCTACCTGTGTACCTATAAAATGGGCACAGCAATTTGTCTCAAATATGAGTGAATTTTAAGAAACATACGGGATATGATGAACATTAGCCCTAGAACTCTGGCCATAGTATCCGTTTTTACTTCCACTAGGGCCAGAGGCACTTACATTGAAAAATTTGTTGGAGATGCTTGAACGATCCAGTACAAAAAATCAATGCTTGATCGAACCAATACAAATATGTGTCAGGTCACTAATTAACATGATAAAACCCACTTGAGAACACACAATCGCCAGTCATTTCTAAAGATGCATTTATACTCAATCGCTTTTGCAGAAATCTGAATCGCACGCATGATCAGTGTACTAAATCGCCGTCGTATTTGCCTGCTGAGCATGCGCATGAATCGCTGTTTTTCAAAAGCGACACGTAGGCCTATATTGACACCCTCTGTCGGTCAACGTTCTCTAGAATTGCACACATAACTTGTGCAGTTAACGACAATGATTCAGTCTGATGATGAGCAACCAATGGGTATAAACACAGCTTTACACAATGACTAATTTACATAGGCACAAAAGACCGTGTTCATGTACCGTTACTCAGCCAAACATGACAGAGTAGGTCCCGGATGACGGTACATGTTCCTATCTCCTCAACGTTATACCTTTCCAACAAGGAAAGAGATACGAAAAGCGAACGTCTAATGAACATTGACCTGACGCCATGATAGCAGGATCTATTAGTCGTTTTATATACAATGTATATACCGTATTGTCATAATACCAATATTTGTCATAATATATAATGAGTAATATTTAGCAACGCAAACGTGTAGTTCATATGCACAAACGAATACATGATATTCAGGTTTTTGTACATCACGTATAACATGTCACATAGGAGGTCATACGTGTTGACCTTCATCTATTGTATTTGTTCATCTGTGTATGGAGAGGATTAACGCCATTAAAACTCCATCAGTATTAGGGCGTAGTTCAGTGAACTCACCGGATTGCTATTCCAAGTACTTTGATAATACAGATAATATGTATTAATGGGCCGAGGCGATTGCATTGAAAAACCTAATAAATTATTCATAACAGTTACGTAATCAATCGATAGTGCGGACACTTTTCATTTGTAAACCACCAAAATTCGTGATCTTTTAGCGTTGGAAAAGAAACCACGTGAATAGAGTGCCATCTCAAGAATAGGTTCTCTGTGGTATATACTTCGATTGAATGCCGCTTCTTTCAAACACGCTAATCCAACAGGTGCGAGCGAGACGTACATGGTCTCAGCATAATGTGAAATTTCTGTAGAATTACGATCTAGACGACCGTCCATCTCTTCACGGTCTATGGTTGAACCTTTTACAGTCTATGATTGAACAAAACAAACCCAGGATATTTTATGTTTTTGTAAATGTGATGAAAATAGGCTAGATAGGCCTACTTCCAAAACAAAAGTATGCCCGATATATGTAGTGACATTTCGCCAGCGAAGTGGTTACGTAACTCTATGGTAACTGGATCACGCACCTTTTGGAATTGGTAGTACATGCCATAGACATTGTGTTGCGATCATTTCGATCGTGGTGCAGAACTCAAAAGCGTGATCCAGTTGACATAGTGATAATCGGATTACACGTAACACTTCGCTGGCGAATATGATTGACAGCTGTTTGAACCAATCAAATCTTAATTTTATAAAGCACTTTGCACCTTTGCACGTATACCGGTATTTGTCGAGTGACATAATTTGGATCCCACATAGGTTGAGTACAATCAATGGTTATTAATTCTGTAATAATTTTGTTTTATGAAAAATGTAAAGATATTCAATTTTTAATTTTGCTTTTTGCATTTCTACTGGTTAAGCAACTAATATCTCAACAGGAAAAGTGTTACTCAATTGCTGGGTGCTATATATATTACAATATAAAATTTGGACAACCTGATTTTACTCTGTGTTCTAACATTATGGTCTTATTCAAAGAGCTGTTTGAATAATATTATGCAGTTCAATAGAATTCGATACTTGCTACAAGAGCAACGACTGAGGCTAAAGCTCACGCCATCCTTGATCAATGAATTTTCTCTGATGCCAGGTATAAGACAGAGGGCGTATGTACAATGTGGCCCCTGCATTAGAGAAAATACTAGTGGTTCATACTCTTACTACATGTACTACTAAAAATGAGGTACATTCTAGCGGTACCTCTTTTCTTATCATAAATAACCGCTTGTCTTGGTCTTGAGTCTAGTCAGTCTACACTGAAATTCCAGTGTAGTAACTGGATTCCTTGCCCTACAATAATTATTCATAACTTTTGTTACCAGTGTGTTATTATTTTTTGAGAAAAATGCAAAAATATTCACATATTTAACAAGGGGTGTAGTACCACCTTAAAGAGCGCTTAGAAATTGATATGGAGTGATGCCCTGAGAGCGGAACATCATATCGATATCCAAAAAAGGAGAGATGTTCACTTTAAAAGATTACCTATATAGTGATCACTACAGTGATGTGAAATAAAAGAGTGAAAATTGAGTGAAAAACATGAAAGTTACTCTAAAATGAGTGGAGGGCAATGAATTAAAAATTCACTACACTGGAGCGATAGGCTATCCATAAAAGAGTGTTATTTCACTCTTTTAGGTTTAGAGAGTACGAATGACCGAAAACATCACATCGCATAGTGCAGTTATGTCCACGGCAAATTCACCGTGACCTTTCCAGCCATAAACCCGCTTAGTGAAGATAACCGAAATATGCAATACTAAACCATTATAGTAATCCATTGTCCAATGCAAATTTATTACCACGTGATAATATTAATCCAATGATCGAATTGTCCGCTACGGTCGACTAATCCAATCGCATTACTGGTCGAACACGATAAGATTTCGGTTAATAATAAATAGATAGCACTCTCATAGGTCTTTAAACCTGTCTGCAGCCCTCTAGCTTTTGATTCAACAAGTTACTTTTTTTGGGGGGGGGGCGGTGTACAACTTTCAAGTAATTATTTTGTGTAAGCTAACCCTAAGCCTATTCATAACCCTAATCCTAACCCTAACTCTAACCCTCATCCTAACCCTAAACTAAGCCTAACCAATCAATGACAGTGGCTGTTTCAAGTCTTAAAGTCTCCCATGATGCAGTCATGTCTACAGTAGAATTCATCTCGACCTTTGCAGGACTTAACCCCATTAAAAGCTATTAAACCAAGATAACACTCATTGAAACAGCTCAACTGATTAAATCGGATCTTCTCTGGCTGTGCACATGTGACTGTTTTCATGTGCGATATCGCAATAAAGTTTGTATTATAGCTTCAGTTGGGTAACCGATTATAAAGGAAACGAAAGGAAACAATGGTATGTGTACTATTGTTCACGAAATGAGACAATGGCGTGCTTTTTGTAAACCAGCATTCTTGAAAATGAGCAACATAATGATTGTTGACTTAACACGGTTTGGAAATAATTTCTTCATATTTTTGGTGTTATCTGTCGTTTACATATCCTTCCTAAAACACAAAAGTACGACCCTCTCCAAACACCTAAATTAGCTAAAAATTTAGGACATGTTACAAAACTTTATTTTCTAGAACCTATTTAGAATAATTTAAATGTAGATTTTACCGTTTTTTGTGGCATCCTTCAGAAGTGAGCGGTCCGATACCAATATTTTCGGTCAAATCTCCATTCAATTAACACGGGGAGTTGGCTAGCTATGCCTTGCCCTCACTCATATTTTACAAAAGTGCGACCATTTCTGAACATCTAACCTAGCTGTAATTTTAGGTCATGTTAGAGAAATATATTTGCTAGAAGTTTTGGAGAATAAATAAAATATTGGCTGGTTATTTTTCACACAGTGATGTTAACTAGGCAAGTGTCCATTCTCCCAACATACATCATTTGTAGAGGTCACGCGACAATGGTGAGAGCACTGTGTATTGTGTATAGGAAAACGGACAGTAACTGCAGTATGCTTGCATGATCGCCTGTCGAATTCAACTACCTGCCTCGACCGGAGACTAAGTTCAAACCCCGGGCCTATTGGGTAGCCGTGTTAAGGCGCCTAAGACTGAAATCCTATGGTATTCGACCAGTAATGCGGCGACAGGAATGGAAGAAGATGGCTATGCCGGTCAGCATGATCTTGTTTGCATTTTGGCAACCAGTGTTTATCTGTTATCGATGATGGATCGATTGATAATCGATAATCAATATTCAGGCAATATAATCAATATCAATCAAGGTTAGGTCTACTATTCAAATAGCATTAAAAATGATGTGGATGGGGGTGATTGTATGGAGGTGTCAATCAATAATCAATAATTGATAATCAATAATCGATAATCAATAATCGATAATCAATAATCGATTATCAATAATCAATTATCAATATCAATCATGATTGGGCCCGCTATTCAAATAGCATTAAAAATGATTGGGGTGATTTTCAAATCATGCCTTTTCCTTACGTAGGCCTACTGGCTATTTGTATGGAGGTGTCAATCAATAATTGATTATCGAAAATCAATGATCGATTATCGATTATCAATAATCGATTATCAGTAATCGATTATCAATCAAGATAATCTCAATTTTCAGAATGCTAAAGAAATAATTTTTAAAAAATATTAAAACAAATTTGAACTTTTTAAAATTTCTAAAATTCCCATTTTCACCTTCATGCGTATAAAATGAACATTTTGTGCAAAATTTTGTTCAAATATTTGTTCTGAACTCGAAAATTGCAGGGCTTGTATGGAGCGCATTCCAGTGTTGAAAAAGGGTCAATGCCAGTTTCAATTATATCAATTTCCATGACAACACCCACGTGATCGCAGATTTTCAAGGGTGAAATACATTCGGTTTAGGAGAAACATCAAATTGAAGTTTGCATATAATACAGCATTGAATAGGGATTTCTTTCCTAAAATTGCGATTATCTCGAAAACTGGGAAAGGAAAGAAAAAAGAGCTTTGACAAGTGGATAATTTGTTACATTAGAATCCTATGAACACATGATTAGTAGGCCTAATTAAAACGATCAAAATGAAACAAAGAGGAGAGAAAGGACCCGCTATGTGGGCCTAGCATGATCTTCTCTGTATCATTACTGGTCGAACACGATAAGATTTCGGTTAATAATAAATAGAAGGTTTTCTGATAGCGCTCTCATAGGTCTTTGAACCTGTCTGCAGCCCTCTAGCTTTTGATTCAACAAGTTACTTTTTTTGGGGGGGGGTACAACCTTCAAGTAATTATTTTGTGTAAGCTAACCCTAAGCCTATTCATAACCCTAATCCTAACCCTAACTCTAACCCTCATCCTAACCCTAAACTAGGCCTATGCCTAACCAATCAATGACAGTGGCTGTTTCAAGTCTTAAAGTCTCCTTGCATGATCGCCTGTCGAATTCAACCACCTGCCTCGACCGGAGACTAAGTTCAAACCCCGGGCCTATTGGGTAGCCGTGTTAAGGCGCCTAAGACTGAAATCCTATCGTATTCGACCAGTAATGGATAATGACGCTATTGACATGTGCGGGCGGAGATCCACTGACTGAGTTTTGGGGTATTTTTCACTGGTTTGCTGTCATTTACTCATCAAGGCGGTCCCCGTTATTATAAGGACTATGCTAATGATTTAAAGATTGACATGTAGAGAATAATCCATACTTGATTGATAGAAAGTACTAAATTTGTACCTATTACGGTTTCGTGACGCCCCTCTTGCAAATTCGACCAAGACAGCAAAATGTGCATTTAATAACACGGGAGTTTGGATATAGATGGTATATTTCTTTCTCATACAAATGTATGGTCCCCGTTATTAAAGCTTGTACCGGGTTGAAAATTCAGATATTTGGAAAAGAATAAGTAATTGAAAGAACGAGCAAGTACATGTACTAAAATCATAGGTTTTATACTTTTTCATATATGATGCTAACTAGTTCATCTCCTATATCTACAATACAGCGCTACCAGTAGGGGTCAATTGCGTATTGTGAGTGCCCCTGTGTTGTGTGCATACATGTAGTTAACAATAACTGCATGATGGGACTGCTGACAGAGTGACCACGTGGATATCGTTAGTGTTCCTGTCAGTAATGTTATATAAAAAATATGATGAATTGTTGTAAGTATATTCATTAAATAGATTCATCAGGGTTGTTCATTAAATAAACATTTTGGATTTTTGTTTGGCAAAACCAGCTACACATTTTACTTACTACAATATTTCGACCAAGTTCGACCAAAATTCATTACTGTTGCTGTTTTACCAACATGAACTGAGTAAGTGGACAGAACCTGTTCCGCCCCTATGAGACAAAATCACATAAATGTTGAGAAGCATTTCCCTGTAAACATAATATTTAATTTATTAATAACATTCGACCAAAGTCAGGCAAAGCTCAATATTACTCAGAGGCAGGGACAAATGATTTGCGTGGAAAAAGTGTTAAAATGTCAAACATGTTATACATGTATGTAATTGTATGCCTTGATGGAAGACATGAGTTTGGAAAATGAGCTATAAACAATCTTACGGTCTCTGCTTGACTCCATGGGCTATACCGAATGTCACAACCATAAAAATACGCTCTTCCGACGTGAATTGGGGTTGAAGTAGTTGAGCTGCAGCCACGATGTCTAGTAAATGAGGTTGTTATATCAGTGCTTAGTTGTGACTTTCAAAAACGCAAGGTGATATTCTATTATGTAATCATTTCTCTAACACCCCATTGTTTAAAACTACCTATCATAAGAGCACCGTCCAACTGGTCCATGGTTCACTTTATAGACAAAATTGGCCCAAGCGGTTTTAAAACTAGGTTACATAATTGGCCATATCTTCACTTGTATACCATTGGAATAAAGCTTACCGTGTGGCTAAAGAAATTATCTTGATAGACATATAAATATCAAACCAAAAATAAGCGGCATACTTGTGTCATTCTATTTTCAAAATTGTACAAATTTTATTGTTACACCCTGTATACATCAAAATGTGTTGCTTTTAGGGCGCTAGCGCTTATAATCCTATTATTATTTTTTTTTTTGCTGTTCTCTTTTTCAAACCACCGAAAAAAAATTGGGGCAACCTTTTCGGGCTTGTTGAGGAAGGGGCGGCAAAATTGAATTTCCTTCAGCCCCCCGAGGGTAGGAGCGGGCACGGTACGTCAATTTTATGTATAGGAAAATGAACAGTAACTGCAGTATGACAACAAGAATCATAGTGAACAATATAAAAGGGCACTGGAACAATAGATGCAAAATATGTGCACCTGAGCAGACAAACTAAGTGACGCACCATTAGATTCTCAGGGGGGGGCATGGGAGTTTGGGTCAGGCAGAATTTTTTTTTTTTCGCCGCCAAAGGCGGCGGAATTTTTTTTTTCGCCTCCAAGAGCACAAAAAAATTTTTTTTCGCCGCCTTCGGCGGGGAAGTTATTTTTTTCAATTTTAATGTACATTTTATACAAAGTTGGGTGGGGAATTTTTTTTTTACTCATCAGTGAGGCAAAATTTTTTTTTTTCATCTCACTAGTGGGCAAAGTTTTTTTTTTTTTCTCACTAGTGGGCAAAGTTTTTTTTTCAAAAACTCCCATGCCCCCCTGGAAATCTAATGGTGCGCCCCTAAACCAAACAGACAGAAAAACAAGCAACTGACTGACCCGTTAATTTTGTGCTCCTTCGTCACTAAACAACCGACAGCCTCGAAATAACATTCGCAGATTGGCTTATGAATTTCCATATAAAAGAACCACGTGAGTACGTAATTAGGACGTGACTTGTTTAACAAGAATCTGACCTCTATACGCACAGATTTGTAGCGAAACTGAAACCGCAAGCTGCAAAGTGTAACAGAATGATAGGACTAGACTAGGGTGACATCACCTTTCATGCCAGAAAAAACACAGCGCGTACTCGCGTGCATGTGTGGAATTTTATCACCACAATGCTGTCAATCAATCACTGTTGATTGACAGCTGATAAAACACTGACAAATTCCGTTTTCAGTTCGGGCCAATCCAAAAAGGACGTGTTTTTAGAGTTTGTCGCTAAACCATGTAGACGGCTTGTTTATTGACGAAGGAGCACAAACCGGCTAGGGATCGAGACTAGCAATGACCAGTCGTCTTTCAATTCACCTTTTCGGTAAATCCCATAACCCTTTGCGAGTACACCTGAGAATTCGTCATTTTACGTCACGCCGACTTGCAATGCGCAGTAACGATGTTCGATAAACGATGTGCGCATCGACGCAGAACGGCGTGACGTAAAATGACGAGTTCTCAGGTGTACTCGCACAGGGTATATGGGATTACCGAAAAGGTGAATTCTTGACCGCTGCCTCCTCCGTCAACAATGAGCAATCCAAGAAGGTTGAAAGTGTTAAACACATCTATGTCCTCTCCATCAGCCTTTAACTGCTGGGCTGCTTTCCCTCCACAAATCGCGACCTTTGTCTCTTTGACATTAAGGAACAGCCCATACTCTTGCACAAGCTTCCTTTACCCTGTTTATTAGGTCTTGAAGTTTAGTTGTTGTTCTTGATATGATGGTGGTGTCAACATCGTACCTAAGGTTATTTATTATTCGTTGACTTCCAATTAATATCATTCCGAAGTATCAATAAATTGCTGAACGTCTTTACCAGTACAAAATTATGCCATTCGGTTTCAAAAATGCACCCGCAACTTTTCAGAGAATGCTAAACCAAATTGAAGCAGATATAGAGGGCTGTGAAGAGTATATAGATGATTTGAATACCTGAGTGGAAGAAGGGCCCAACTCCAATTCTTTACAAAAATAAAGATTTTATTGCCAACAGATTGTTCTTCCTTGTGTGTAAAAATCAACTAAAATCTTCCACGTACACGTACATAGTTTTCATGGAAGAAAGGCCCAACTCCATGGAGTTGGGCCCTTCTTCCACAAATATTGGGTTAAAAACGAATTAATTTTTTGTTAATCCATGAAATCTGCTTTTCACTACAATAAATTTCTTTGCTAAATATTACTTGTGTAATTAATGGATAATTACCCAATTTCTGTAGATATTTATAACATATCTGCTTACGGAACTGACACTTGCAGTATATTTGTACGCCAGCCCCCAATGAGGTATAATGGTTACCACATAGGGTTCTGGTCGTCACAGTCCCAGGTATAAACTAAAACACACAGAGTCGAAATAGCTGCATTTGGTACTGGATCTCTGATATCCTTCTTTTCTGGTATAAGTGTTACAGAGTAGATATATCGATGACTTGGATGTTCACTCAATGGTGGCATACACACAACTGACTACTCTCTCCTCTTGTGCCCATCTTATACGCTTAAAACTGGCATTTAGGGAATCTGGTCAGGTGGCGGCAATTGTCCAATCAGAGAACCAGGCTTGTTGGCAAGACTGGGCATGGTGGATCTTCTGGTGGTCTTGGAGAACAAAGATAGACCTACATATGAGGGGCCATCTGTGTTTACGTCATCCCAGGCAGGTCTCTCTTTGTCCTCCTCCCCATCCAGATAAACCCCTTAGGCCTACTTCTCAGTAGCCATTACCACCACCTATGTACCAGACTCCAATAACACCAGTGTTATGACAAGTTGATATGACACTGATACCAATGCCATTACCATCACCATTTAGTTATGGTCAGTTAAGTAAGATCAACTTGCCAATATACAGCGACTGATGGGGCAGAGAGAGAGAGAAACATCAGTTGTGTTTATCTTTACGATTTGTACAATGCAGTAAATTATTATTATCAATATCATATTTATAATAATCATATAATATGGACCATGATTTTGGGACCTCTTACATATTAGTGGAAGAAGTGCCGAACTCCAGCTCGTATTAAGACATGTACCGTTGCCATGGAAACATCATATATAATTTTGAATGTATGTAATATTGTATGTTCATGTATTAAAGGTCCCCTGAAGATGAAAACATTCTGCCCATAAAACTTTTCCAAATATTACATTTTTTTTCTTAATATCTCAAAAACTCTTTGATGGAGTTGGGCCCTTTTTCCACTCAGGTATTCATTTGATTGTTTATAGTCACACTTGGGGACAACACATGGAACAACTCCATCAATTGTTTAAGAAGCTGTCTGAAGTACAATTATTGACAATCAATCTGGTAAAAAGTAAGTTTTGCCATGCCACAGTCACATGCTTGGGATGTGGTGTAGGTCAAGGTCAGGTGAAGCCTATCAAAGCCAAAGTTGAAGCAATTGAGCAACACTCCCCACCTGTACACAAGAAAGCACTCATAAGATTCTTATAATTATAGGAATGGTATGGTTGGCTATTACAGAAAGTTCTGTCCAAACTTTTCAGAGATAGCAAGTTCACCTGCTTCACCAGTATTCACAGCACTGATTTTCAGAAGCAGTTCAAGTTGACGTTGAAACAACACATCTGTCAATATTAGTTGAAACAGAGCGGATAAGGAAGCAGGGAGCCTGTTTTCCTAAAGAAATTGTGTGAAAGGTAGCACCATTTTGGAGATAGTCAACTGCGCGCGAGGGTTTTATGCAAAGGATTATATAAGCCTTCAGTGGACTTCGCTGAACAGTGATCTTCGCAGGACTAGTGAATCAGAGTATTCATTAGGACTTTGAAATCGATAAGTAGAAGAAGGCTGCTGGCTAAGTAACATTATCAAACATATCGTGTATTTGATTGATTCTAACCGATTGTATGTATTTATGTCCACTCACAAGTTATTGTTAAATCATAGTTTTCTTTTGATTAAAAGATTCAGATATTGTTAACTTTGTGTATTTTGTTGTGGATTCTGAAGTGAATTTGGAAAATGGGTGAGTAGAGGTAGGGTCATTTGAGGTATTTGAGGTATTATTGTCAACCAGTGAAAATGATGTTTTAACTGATAAATCGTAATGTCACAGGCAAAAAAGACACAAGAAAAAAAGCACACTAATATTTTCAAAAATAAAAAGTGAATGAACAAATTTAATTCAATTCTATCACTATGCCAAATGAGGATAGGGTGTATCCTAGCAACCACACAAACAAATAAATTTATGCTCAAAACAACGATTACATCATCTCCTAACCATTACGTAATAGACAAATGCTGACGTCATGAGGGGATTACGCAATACCTCAATTACCTCAAATGACCCGACCTCTACTTGGGTGTTTATGGCCTCGAGTCATTAACGACTCGTAACAGTTACCAACAAGAGTCTAGAAGGCCTCATATTTGTATTATGTTTATTTTGTGCAATAAGTTCAACCAAGAAAAAATAAAGAGAAAAAGAAAAAGTAATGAAAGAAAAAATATCAAACCAAAGGTGTGATTGTGTTAGCCACTCTAGACACACCTGTCATCTTACGTTCATATGTTAAGTTGCTCTTAAGATACGGAGTTGAAATTTAGCAGACAATTACAAGAAGGCTCAATAAATAATATCTGAAATAAATCACACTGTTATATTATACCATCACAAAATGTGGTTCATTTTCTACATGTACCTTTTTGGGGACACCTTGTACATAAGAGAAAATAACTAGCCAAAGTTAATTATTACTTTAATGTATTTAATTTCGCACATAAAACTGACTGATTACTGTATCACTACTCGGTTCCTCGTTGATACTTCCCTGTATGTATCACGCTTGTTTACTAAAACATTGACATCTAATAGGCCTGTGTAACCTGCATCGAAACACGCCATGAAGTAACTTTATACTTTCATATTATGTAGAACAATATAAACCCAGGGATATAGGTTTCGAAAATCCCCAAATCAGCTACGATCACAACTTTTAATTTCATCTTTAATATATTTAAACAAACAACTTTGCTCTCAATTCATTTTCACTTCTAAAGCGTCAGGTGCAACCATACGGTAATGATAACTTCAAGTCTTCAAGTTGTTTTCAATCGCTCTGATATTTTTGTTGATCGACCTAATCAGCATTAACGATGATGTACCGTTCTTCATTCATCTGGCTGTTTCCATTCCTATTTTCCGCAAGTTATTACCCTGTATCCACTAGGAATCTGAGCCTCGAAGCATTCAATATCTCACCTCAAGTTGGATCTATTGTGGACTTCCAGTGCCACGGGCCTGCTATTGATGAGCGAGGCGACAACTGGTTTGCAAATGGCGGGAAACTAATGTGGTTAGCAGACGACATACCAATTGCGAACTCTACACGGGTTCATCATGAAGTTACGGACAGACAACGTTATTCGGTTGGATATTTCTTATCCTCTTTTGAATGAAGATTATTTCTCATTGCAAATCTCGCGTGTATCAATTGATGATAGCAAATCATATCAATGTGTCCTTGTTTCTGCGCTAAATGACATCCAGGCAGAATCGCGCCCGTCGATCCTTCACGTACAATACCCACCAGACGACCAGTTGTATCCACAATGCACCATTGATTCGAATCCGAGTGACGCAAAATTGGTTACGTTGAAATGCCGATCGGAAACCGCCTATCCCCCAGTACGTCTTTATTGGATATCTTCTAAAGGTAGATTAGTTCCGAATACACAATTCAACCAATTTACTGAAGCTTATTTAGATATTGCGATACCATCTTCATCCGATTATGTGTGTATATCAAATTACACCTCTGGCTCCGAGCAGATTAATAGACGATGCAAGTTGAACGCTCCAAAGATTTTGTTGTCGATTGAAAATAAAGAAATTATTGAAGGTGGCGAGGCTGTTTATATGTGCTCTGTAGATGCTAAACCTAAGTCGGACGATCTGTCATGGACGTCTGTTCCAGCCTTGGTTGCAAGAAATAAAACAATTGCATACGACGGTAACTCGGTTTCAATGCTTATTTTAAGTAATATAACAGCAAGTGATAACGGGATGGAGATCATATGTAGCAGTAAGAACCTTCTCGGAACTAACTTTGAGAAGAACGTATTGATTGTTAAGACTTTCGGTTCATCCACTGGAATCTATGTTCCTCCATTTGTAGTGACTTTGAAGCCTGTGATAGCAAAGGTTGTTGTGGGAGATATGGTGACGTTTACATGCGAAGGAAGTACGTACAGGAGCAGTTACAAATACAAGTGGTTTTATTGCGATACGGAAATAACTCCGCAAACCACGTCTGATAAATTCTTAATCAATCGGATTTCTACAAAACGGCTTAGCGTGCGGAAAGTAGATATCATGGACAACAACGCCACAATTTCGTGTGTTGTATCGGTTGATGGACAAGAGAGAGTTGCACGCGCGAAACTCTTCGTGATTCAGACAGAAACGGCCAGCGCACCATCTGATGCCATGTCAAAATCTAATTATCAAACGAAGACTTTGACCAATGGAAAATCATTCTTCCAATCCTTGGAGTGTTGTGTCTTCTGGTCATCATTGCGATGTTGTATTGGTTAATAGTAGTAGCAAAAAGTAAGTGTTCCGGTAGTAAGAAACAACATCAAGTCAGCTACACTGCTGAGAACGCAACTCCCGGATCCAATGGTTGTCCTAGCCACAACATGGACAAGGAACGGTCTGAAGCTTCTCACACAAGTTATAGAGTAACCAGTAAATCGGTCAACCAAAATCGCATGATGATCAATCTTCCTCCCACGCCTCAAACCTATCCAAAGACGGTGTCAACAATGGAATTAGAGGAATCAAGAACTTGCGTGATTCGGAAGATTATGAAGATATGGATACAATTCAGAGGAATTTCATTCACATTAACGTTTCTGAGAGCAGTGAATACCAGAGTATGATAGAGCATATTGAAAGATCTAATAGTTATCAAAATGCACCATGTAGTACTTTTGCTTATAACAAACCGATGTCGGAACCAATCTATTAATTTTTCATACCATCTCTTGAAAGAAAAATGACCGAGGTGGACAATAAACGTAAATCTTCATTAGAGGCAATCACTTTAGTTTTTAACTTTCTTTGCGCTCAGTTTGACTCGTTGATTCCACCCGGCGGATGGATTGGTAAAAAAAACTAGTTATACAATGGCCTATAAAGGCAGTTATATTCCGACGTCTGCGGACGTTCTACCGTTGCGGCAGACGCAGTTTACCGAAGCGTATTCCGCTGCGAACAAAGTTGATCAATGATGCAGAAAGAATAGAAGCTCGTACCGAACAACTGAAAATCGCTACATAGCTGGAGAACCGGTAATGCGACGTATATCGCAAAAACATCCCGAGCATGTGAGGGCTTCTTGATCTTCCATCACATCTCCTCACTCGTTTAATAACCTGCCTAAAGAATAGCACAGTGGCATAGCCAATATGGTGGGGGAAAGGGGGTAGCTGCGCCCCAATAAATATTGCCCCTCTTATGCCCCCTCCCCACAGGACGAGGACGATAGTTAAGAACTTTGGACCTTTTGTGCTTTTTAGCCCACTTTTGTAAGACGCTTTATTATTACGATGGAAATATTAGTCGAACGCGAACACAATGCCGGGACACGATGTGCATAACACAGTACGTACATGGCGTGCGGGCAGTCGTGGCATATCAAAACAATCGACACGACTCGCATTCGAATGAGAGGCTCTCATTGGCGACATATGCGATAGCGATTTTCTTTGTGTTGCCTCGTCTGTTTGGGCTCAAATTGAAAGTGAAAACTAACATTTTATACCCCAAAAAATACAATTCTATTTCTTATGGAAATGTTATAATATGGCTTTAAACCCATCATTTTACTATTATGTCCCGGTCATTTACTATTCTACTCTGTCTGCCTTCTCTCCTTTTATTTTCCAGCTAGCTAGAGCCTTTAATCCTCCAACGGTAATAGACATATTTATATATAAATGTTGCTTAATTATGTATGTGCAAGGATTAGGACATTTGTAGAATATTATTTGAGTAATTAAGACAAAATAATGGATTCAACACACATGGTTTGCGTGTTTTGATATTTGAAATATGAATAACACTTTTATCAAAGAGCTATAGACTATTTTTGTAATTGATATAGACAATTTTCGTAATTGACCACTTCGTCGCCGTTGGCGGCGTTTTGCTCTGTTGACTCCAATTTAGCGGAGCAGAAAACTGAAAGGGAGGTCAAAGATTTAATTACATACTCCCAATTGTGCAAAGTTAATTTGCTAAGTATCTATAAGGACTATCTAGCTCAGACTTGGTACATTATGTAGTACAAGTAAAATAGAAGTATATTACGTTAAGCATTTTGCTAATTTTACTCTGCATAATTAATTAGAGGCTATTAGAGTTCATTTTATTTTTTCAAGAATCTGGCCCAATGGTAAATCCGGCCCTGACAGGAGAGGGGCAACGGGGAAAGAAACCCAAGACTGAAGTGCAAATGCCTCGATGCTTGCTTTGTACCGCCCCTTATTAACAGGGAACAACTGGTGGCAAAGCCCAAGAATAAGGGGGGAAATGCCCTGATGCTCATACGTGCCGCTCCGGCTCCTTTTTGACAGGGAGATGGATACCGTGGGAAAACCAAAAGTTCCGATTTCGCCTTTATGCCACCCTTATTTAACAGGGGAAACTGGAGGAAAGCCCAAGACTGAGGAAGAAGGTGCGCCGATGCCCCCTAGATGCATGTCACACTTTGTATATTGTTGATGTTTTTGTTTAGTTCGTTTGTCTATACTTTCTATTCATGACCGTACGAGTGGTATCGATAATTGAGGGCCTTGTCCTGGAACTTTCATTTTCAAGTGAATATTTCAACATTATAGCCAGCATTCACTGATCAAAACCTGTCAATCAACATGATCAACGCTAATGCTGGTTTCATACTTCCCTGCCGCTTGCCGCTCTGAAGATGGTTTTGCTACACTGCGCAGTCGCACCGGAAACGCTAGCGGCGACCAGCGGCAAACCGATATCAATCATTCCTCCGCTTTGCCCAAGCGGCAGCATCGTGTTGAATTCAAGTCAACTCGGAGCGGTGCCGCTCTGACGTATGAGAACAAAATACGATTTTGGAGCAGTGCTAAGCGGCAAGAGTGGCCTTCAGAGTCATGCCGCTGCCACTCCGCTTGCAGACAAGTACATGCGGCATGATGAAGCGTCACGCCACTCAGCAGCAAGCGGCAGAAAGTATGAAACCAGCATTACGCTAGAGAGCAGCGTGCGTGGCCCAGTGGTTAAGGTATTTGACACTGCATGGTCCAGCAGATACCTAGTTCGATCCCCGTAGAAGAAAAATTATATTAAAGACAGGAAAGCACTGCTGAGTCATTTTCGGCATTACCGCAAGTATTCAGGTCAGATTCGTTGAATGGAATATCAGGGCCAGATTCGTTGAATGGAATATCAGGGCTTTGCTAAATCAGAACGCCGTAACATACATTCATCAGCGAGCAAACGCCAAACGTGAAAACAATCCAATAAAGACAAAATCTGACATAGAAATGTAGGATAAAAGAACGTCTAATATATATTTTTTGATTATCGCACCATGGTTAACCTAGTGTGCTATAATTTCAGACCGAATTAAAAAAGACTACTTTGCGTATGACGTCCTGCCTGTGCTGTCAACAAGACCGAAAATATCGTACTGCGTAGGTCAGTAACAATCTCGCCGCACGGTTGTTTGATAGCATGTAAAACGGAGTCATTTTAAAGAAAAGTTGAACAATGATGGCGCTATTTAGTTTAAATCTTGTTTGCATCCCTACAAGGGGTAGACACTTGTACAATTGTATTAGAACATCAGCAAAAAGACTGACAAATTACAAGGGAATTTTCAAAAAACCTTTGATTATTAAATGTAAGGAATAACTCATATTATTTGGCTAATTTAGATTTAAAATATATGTAAATAGCGCCCTCAATTTACACACAAATGTACAGTTTATAGAATAAAAATTACCCCAAAAAGGCAGAAAAAGATGAATAAATGTATATTATACAGTTTATTAGTGTGATAGCTGTTGGTATAATTCAGGTCTAGAATTGAACATTATATAATATTTTGTAAGAAAAAATAATAAATGATCACATCAAACAACCGTTTGTCCTGACGTCAGACGCAAACTTTTTAATCAGTCGGTCTTATATAGAGGTTATCCACTTCACTCATGTGTGACTTCTAACAAAAGGCACTGGTTCCCGTAGTATTCCTCATTCAAACTAATTCAATGCACGACCTCGGAGTTATCTGCATGACTTTGGCGGGCTATTTTGAAACAGTCATGGTTGCACATGCAGGTACTTCTTTAGAATGTCCTAAACAAGGTATAGCAGTCGTTGATAGGATATGCAGCTTATAGAACATGGATAACCTCTATAGATTATAGCAGTCCGAGGTGACGGCGAGGATAGCAATTATTCATACCCACAGACAGCTTTATGTGCACCATAGACATTGATATGTGATCAAATGAAAATAATAATGGTGACATGGATAGCTACATACTGCAGTTACTGTCCGTTTTCCTATACACAATACACAGTGCTCTTTCCCATTGACGCATGACCTCTACAAATAGCCCTACGTTAAAAGTATGGGGATATGACTAGTTAACGTCGCTGTGTGAAAAATAACCGGCCAATATTAAAAGTACTCTTCTAAACAGATAGCTTTTTAACATGTCCTAAATTTGTAGCTAATTTAGATGTTTGGAAATATTCGTACTTTGGTGTTTTAGTTAATGTTATAGGTAATCTACCAAAAAAAGTTGACAACATAAAGAAATCAGCAAGTTTAAAAAAGCCCACCTCGGCTCACTTTTTGAAACTTGGTCCCATTTGTAAAAGGTATTGATTTAAACTTCATCATATTATATAAATTTAAAACATTTCCAGAAGTGTAGTAGGCTTGTAATCTTGTTGGAAACGCTGTATTCTGTTGAAATAAAATAAAAACACTGATTTGCTGTTGGTATTCAAAATGGGACCAAGTTTCAAAAAGTGAGCCGAGGTGGGTTTTTTAAACTTGCTGATTTCTTTACGTTGTCAACGTTTTTTGGTAGATTTCTTTTCTTTTTATGAATGTAACCAAGCAGCTCCAAGCTTGGAAAGTCATCAGGTTACAAAGTGCTCCATAAAACGAAAAATAGATGTTTGAAGTTGCTGTTCATGATTTATGACAATAAATAATTAAACAAAACATTATCAGTCGTTTATTCTTAAAACTTGCTCGTCACGCGTGACTGAGACGTACACAATGATCAATATATATTTTAATATACTTTAATTATTCAAGGCAACGTAAATATGTACAGAAAATGTAAATATGAACAACACACACCCAATGTTGACAATGCCAGAGAGATACGGAGAGTAAGTCCGATTTACTTCCAAGTTGGAACTGGTAAATGCGCATATATTTAAGCCTATACTACGGAAACGTCTAAATGCCCCGACTGGGCAAGATAATCGTGTTTGAATGTTTGTGGTTCTTTATAGCCCTGCGGGGCAATCCACTTGGCTATCCAAATTTCGCGGTTTGTGGTTCTTTGTAGCCCTGCGGGCCAACCTAGTTGGATATGCCTATTAAGCGGCGGTTATCTGCGATCTTTCGTGGTTTGTGGTTTTAATTTCCCTTATCAAGCACTGCCCTCTATCGGGAGCTAATTTATAGTTTAAGCTTGTTGGATATCCATATTTCGTGGTTTGTGGTTCTTTGTAGCCCTGGGGCAATCTAGTTGCAAATACAAATTTCGCGGTTTGTGGCTCTTCATTTCGTTTCATTTCGTTTATCGCGGTTTGTGGTCTTAATTTATTGGATATCCATATTTCGCGGTTTGTGGTTCTTTATAATCTATAGGCCTGTGGGCAATCTAGTTGGATATCCAAATTTCGCGGTTTGTGGTTCTTTGTAGCCCTGCGGGCCAACCTAGTTGGATATGCCTAGTAAGCGGCGGTTATCTGCGATCTTTCGTGGTTTGTGGTTTTAATTTCCCTTATCAAGCACTGCCCTCTATCGGGAGCTAATTTATAGTTTAAGCTTGTTGGATATCCATATTTCGTGGTTTGTGGTTCTTTGTAGCCCTGTGGGGCAATCTAGTTGCATATCCAAATTTCGCGGTTTGTGGCTCTTCGTTTCATTTCATTTTATCGCGGTTTGTGGTCTTAATTTGTTGGATATCCATATTTCGCGGTTTTTGGTTCTTTTAGCCCTGCGGGGCAATCTAGTTGGATATCCCTATTAAGCGGAGGTTGTCGGCGATTTTTCGCGGTTTGTGATTTTAATTTCCCTTATCAAGCCCTCTATCGGCAGTTAATTTATAGTTTAAGCTTGTTGGATATCCAAATTTCGCGGTTTGTGGGTCTTTATAGCCATGCGAGGCAATCTAGTTGGATATCCAAATTTAACGGCAGTTGTTGGCGATCTTTCGCGGTTTGTGGTCTTAATTTGTTGGATATCCATATTTCGCGGTTTGTGGTTCTTTATAATCGATAAGACTGCGGGCAATCTTGTTGGATATGCAAATTTCGCGGTTTGTGGTTCTTTGTAGCCCTGCGGGGCAATCTAGTTGGATATCCCTATTAAGCGGCGGTTGTCAGCGATCTTTCGCGGTTTGTGATTTTAATTTCCCTTATCAGGCCCTGCCCTCTATCGGGAGCTAATTTATAGTTTAAGCCTGTTGGATAACCATATTTCGTGGTATGTGATTCTTTGTAGCCCTGCTGGGCTATCTAGTTGGATATCCAAATGTCGCGGTTTGTGGTTCTTTATAGCCCTGCGGTGAAATCTAGTTGGATATCAATATTCAGCGGCAGTTGTTGGCGATCTTTCGCGGTTTGTGATTTTAATTTGTGACAATTTATAATATTTATTGCAAATATAATTTCAGATTGAACTGTGAACATGTGTTTTAAATGACGAAGATGTCATGATAGTCAGGCATGGTGAAAGCATCTGGATGGTGAAAGTAGGCCTAGGCCTAAATGAGAATAAAAAATCAAACATGTTTGTTTGATGAAAAAAAAAAAATATCATAATAGCAATGGATGTTCGAGATGGTGTTATTCTTGATTTATGACAATAAATTGGTTAATAAAACAATAAAAAAAAAAAGTGGTGGGAAGTTTCGAACCTGAGCAAAAATTCATAAATGGATTAGAAGTCCAGGACCTTAACCGCTTCGCCACGGGACGACCCGATATCACGACGTGTGAAAGTGGAGTATTTATTAATATGAATGTATGCTGTGGTCCGGAAAGAATAAAAGAATTGCGAAAAACTTGATTTTTTGGCGAATGGGATCCAGAATTTGTATGTAGGGTATCCAGGAATATACTAGGGTATATTTGAAAGTGAATCTCAAAAGGTAGTGCGACAGTGACAGCCATGTATGGCTGTAGCAGTGACGAAAGATTGTGGATATCAGTATGATTAGCTATGATTTTCCACTAATTTTGGCTATGAAATACCGCGTGAAATAAAGCAAGAATGTTTATTTATTATCAAACAATCGGATTGACTGTATGATTGGTGTAACTTTTTGAATTAATGAGTTATTAAAATATTACACTTTGGATATTAAATACGATTTAGCATGGTTTTAGATATATTTTGTACCCAGCGAAAAATATCATAGAACAATAGCGTTTTGTTTCGTGTAAATATAGTCCCGCGGTGCATCTTCTTATTCTTCTTTATCAGTCGTTTTTTTAAAACTTGCTGGTCATGCTACCGCGTGACTCTAATATAGTCCCGCGGTGCATCTTCTTATTCTTCTTTATCAGTCGTTTTTTTTAAAACTTGCTGGTCATGCTACCGCGTGACTCTAATAGTACATTGCCTAGTTAACGTCGCTGTGTGAAAAATAACCGGCCAATATTAAAAGTACTCTTCTAAAATTCTAGACAATATAGTTTTGTAACATGTCCTAAATTTTTAGCTAATTTAGGTGTTTGGAGAGGGTCGTACTTTTGTGTTTTAGGAAGGATATGTAAACGACAGATAACACCAAAAATATGAAGAAATAATTTCCAAACCGTGTTAAGTCAACAATCATTATGTTGCTCATTTTCAAGAATGCTGGTTTACAAAAAGCACGCCATTGTCTCATTTCGTGAATAAAAGTACACATACCATTGTTTCCTTTCGTTTCCTTTATAATCGGTTACCCAACTGAAGCTATAATACAAACTTTATTGCGATATCGCACATGAAAACAGTCACATGTGCACAGCCAGAGAAGATCCGATTTAATCAGTTGAGCTGTTTCAATGAGTGTTATCTTGGTTTAATAGCTTTTAATGGGGTTAAGTCCTGCAAAGGTCGAGATGAATTCTACTGTAGACATGACTGCATCATGATGGATTAAGACAAAATATTTTGTACAGAATCCCTTGAAGCATTTTCTCCTAGTTGAGCATCTCTATCATTCTACAGTAGATTCTATATCTGTATGCATGACAGCACCAAATTAAAACGATAGACGAATGGATTTGTCCTCCACTCTGCTTTATTATGCGAATGCTGTTTCTCAACCAAGTCCCACAACAACAGTTTCACCCATCTCGTGCTTATTTGCAGAGCTTGTCAATCAAGTACAAACGAGAAAGGGAAGGGAGATTTTGTTATACTATACGTAAAACTTGAAACCGATCCATTTATCCAACTACCAATACGGTCTAATGACATGTCGGTGCTGAAACGTTGTTTGCCTATATATATACTGCGCCAATATAGTATCCTTACACTTGGAAAAATAATCACAATTTCAAAACTGAACAATATTGAGGTAAATTTATTTTTTCAATAGATGCACTATCTAATCATGCACATTTTGACACCACATTGAATCCAATGTGACCACGAGAAGTAAAGTTACAAGCAATTGAATAGACGACGGTCCCATTTTAAAAGTGACAAACTGGCCTATACAAGGTGCAAAAAGATTCCAACAAGCGAAACAAAGAGACAACACAGTTTCTTCAATAAAGCGTTATTTAAAGCAGTTTTTATTTCAGTTTTTACTTCTCTGTAATTTTCATAACTTTCATTTTATTTGTCAGTTCTTTTGTTTCAGTTTTCTTTTGTTCCTTTTGTTTTGAATTAAAGCCAAACGCATAAATTGCCATTCACCACTCTCAAACCAGATGTCTAGTCTGTGGAGTTTTGAATGGGCCAGTTTGTCACTTTTAAAACTGGACCTGCGTCTAATCAAATACTTGTAACTTTGCTTCTTGAGGTCACATTGGATTCAATGTGGTGTCAAAATGTGCATGATTAGATAGTGCATCTATTGAAAAAACAAATTTACCCCAACATTGTTCAGCTTGGAAATTGTGATTATTTTTCCAAGTGTAAGGATACTTTATTGGCGCAGTATACTTTCTAACTGCATGGATTGTAGATGTCAACATTATTATTCCGTAAAAGTTACGTAGCTTCACCCACAGAGAGTATAAACACAAGTTCCAGTAATATCCTGTTAGGGATGAAATCAAAACTCGGCGGTTGTCGAACCGCGTTCCATTGCTCAGAACAATAGAAACCGGCTCCAACCGGACGGAACAGCCCGGAACCGGCGGTCAACCGCCGCGCCGGTCGAGTTTTGATTTCATCAGTCACAACTATATGTGACGTGTCATGTCAAAAGGAGACACTTTTGGGCATGTTATAAATTTTGAGGTTTTTACATATCTTAAATATCGAGATATTTTGCTCCACACCGCCGTTTTCCTCAATGAAATCGGACATTCATAAGCGAAGATATTGAATTCGTAAGTTATGGTATTGTAAAATTGGAAATTGAGATATCGGCCTTACAAAATATTATTGACAATGTTGAGAGTAGGAATTACCTTGAAAAATGTCTCAAAAAATACAAGATGCCAGTTACATTCCGGTCTGAAACTATCAGACAATAATTTTAAACATTAATAAGATCACAAATTCGCAACAAACCCAAATTGTTAAAAAATCACCCCGGGCAGATTTTTGGCTATTCTCCATTTACGATCCTGCCCAAGTATCTCCTTTTGACATGACACATCACATATATCCTGGCGAAGTACACTCCTATCTACAGGAACATACTATTTATCCAAATCTGCTCTTCTTGTCCGAACTGGAAAATATTCATACACCAGACTTCAGATTTTCGAAAAAGATAAAATCCCTTTCTTGGAAATATGAGCACTTTTGACGTTATCCAGATCTTCCTACTCTCAGCAGTTGATTGTAGTTATGTCACTACTATTATTATTTGGATCCAAATGCACTGCTTTGAGAGCATGTATAACCATACCGTGACAGTAACACAAGGGCCTCAAGTTAGTTTTCTCCGCCTTTTATAGTATACACCAAGCTGGTAGGCTATTTACACTATTTACACTATTTAATAGTTTATTACTGGCATTATCATGTTCTCTTCTCTAAATAAAAATTAATATTTTCCGTGAGCACCTTCCCTTCCCTTGTGTTGTCTGCTGGTTGTGGTATGTAAAGTTTGTTTTGGTAAGTTCATTTGATGTTTGGGAAAGGCTAACTTTCAGGCCTTTTTGGTCTTCCAGCCTGTAATGCGTGTCGTGTTTGTATTATTGTATGTTATTTTTTATGTCTTTTTTGTTGTAATGTATTATGATTGTTTTGGAAATAAAATATGAATGAATGAATGTTCTAATATTCGTTACTTCGCATACATTCAGTAACATCTGATGCATCAATTACATTCTGGTAACTGTGATGCTGGGAACTTCCCCAAACAGATAATAGACCTGCTTGTAAGCTAGGCGATTCCCAGATTGATCTAAACGGATCTTTCTTTCTTTCTTTATTTATTAAAACTTCTTTTGCCTGGGTAACAAAACTCAGTGTAAACACTGTTTTACAGTTTGGCCCAGGGGTCAAACTTAAAACATCAAAAAATAAACAATACATATTAAAATACATTACATTAAGTATAATATCAGATTGCACAATTTAACAAAATTAGGAATACAATAAAAACTAGACCAGCCTAGGCATAAAATTTGCATACAAACAATTGCACTTTAGGACATCATAAGGTGAAATTTACTTGCAAGCATATTTAAGATAACCGACTGTAGCTGACAACGGATTTTTATTTTTTAATGTATAAAAGGATATCTCCCATCTACATACACCATCACAAGTATTATTATTATTATTATTATTATTATTATTATTATTATTATTATTATTATTATTGGTGTTATTATGTTATTATTATTATTATTATTATTATTATTATTATTATTATTATTATTATTATTATTATTATTATTATTATTATTATTATTCCTCTCCAAATTTGTCCCCCCAGATCGTAGCCCTCGGTAGCACCCACTATGACCTGTGGTAACTCCGGCCCTGAGGGTGTGACTATTTTGATAGAAACTATCAGAGTTTCTATCCTATATTAAATAGTTCAATATTTACCAAAAAGAAGGACAAGTTCCAAAGGGCAAACTCATGCATACTCACGTGAGTATGCAAGCAACTATATCACGGTGTTGGTATAACCAAATTAAATCGACAAGCTAACTCAATTATTACGGTTCCAAATTCTTTTTCCAACAGTAGAATAATTCAGATTTATATATCAATTCAGGATGTCTTACCCGTATCCAGGAATGCCAGCCGGACCACCAGGAATACCGCAGCCTGGTGGCGCACATCATCATCACCACCCTCACGTACCGCCAGCGGGACCGGCAGCAGGCGAGGTAACTACGGTACATTACGCGTTATCTATGTATTTCAGTACATGCGATTTGGCAATACGCTCCCATTAGGCTTCAGCCTAATGATTCTTTTGGAAATCACTGTCGTAACCATAGAACTGTAGTTATTATACAGCCCTACACACAGTGTCAACACCCTGTATTATAAATATTTTTTTCCATACAGCTCTATACTTCGTTGAAATCAATATTCTATTATTGACACAGATGAAGAAAGTTTACATATGCATTGTGTTATAGGACTTGCACCTGGAACTTAACTGATGGGCTAAACGTGTTCCTTTATACCTATTGTAATTCTCAAAATTAAATATATCACAATTTTTACTTTGGATTTCAAAATCTTTACTTATAAAATGCAGTAAAAGATATCCACAGCAAGCTGCAAGGCCCCGCTAATAGTGTATTGCTTTTCGAGTTAGTGTACTGGAAACAAAACCCTGGTTTTACCTGAAAACAAATCGATTTTTCTTGTAATAGAAACATCATATGGGGTACTAGAGCATGCACAAATCGTAATAATGTGTAGAATATAGAAACTCTCGAACAAAATCGCCATGCGTAGCTGTTGAAAAACGAGAGGATTCGCTGTACTATCACGGCAATTTTTGACACGAAGATATAGGGATGATGACGATGTGATACATGTCCTATAGAGCTTTATGGTCATAACCTAACCGGTATAATCAAAGGAATTTTGAGGCGTAAGCCGTAATTCAAGGCGTTAGATGTATTTGGAAATTACAACTTCTTACAACAAATTCTACTATTTAAGTATTTAGGCAAACGCCTTGAAACTCCATGGACTGTCTTGTGTCAAAAGTAATGGAATTATACGGTAATAGAGTGAGACTGTCCGCGGAGACTGTGATCATTGTCATCAGGTCATGACCTTTTGACCTTAGACTTGTAGACTCTAGAAAGTTTGACCCCCCCCTCCCCGCTCTTGTTGAGGTAGAGATGGCATATAAATTCACTTTAATGTAGACACAGTGCCCCGTTAACGTCTTGCTCAAACCACCTGAGGTCTCTGTCTAATCGTGTGTTCACTCGCAAACTGATAATAATTAGCCTATAATACATTTTATATGGAATTTGGAACAAAGCTTTTATTGTTGAATAATTAGAATTGTTCTCTCTGTGTTGAAGCTCTAATAATCGGACATCATGATGGCAGTTTAAAACAGCTTCAAGTAAAAATTCAGTCGGCTGCGGAGCAGGCGACTACAAGCTCTCTCAAACTGCTGCAATCTTGGATGAGCGAAGCAATTTTGTTTGGCTGTAGCATCATTTCAGTATCTCCCAGGAGGTGCTAAACATATTGCAAGTACAGTACAGTGTACGTGATCGTCCTGGTTTCCGCTTAATTCCCATGAGTTGGAATAGAAATGGCATATTCTTTCTCTGGCTCGTCGTCTGTAAGGACGATGTGTATGGCCAAGAAATCTGAGTTGATGGGTCTTGACAACTAGTGGAGTTGTATTGGTCAGATTATAGATTATTTCATTTGGAATCAGATCCACGCGCTTGATATTTAACATGACTTTGTAGAAAGATGCTTCAAAGACAACAATCTTGTTTCCAATGTTTGGTCCATACTTCGCACCCATACGGTAACATAGGTTGTCTGGATTGTCTCAAACAGCTTTTGATTGGCAGGGATGAGCTTCTCCAAAGGCGTTTCCGTTTCCAGAATGCCGTCCAGGATTGTGATTTCCTTCTCTTTAGGTCTAAACACTAGAGCCCATCTTGGATCCCAAGTATCCCAAGTCTGTGACATGGGTGATGATAGACTTCATGTGCTGGTTGAGTCATATATCCTCTCTCAGGTGCACTGATGACAAGACATAGATCTGCTGCTGCAGTTCCAGTCCTAGAGTTGTGACTGAACCCGGGGTATATGAAGATTCCAACAGGGCAATATCGTCTGCGAAATCCAGATCCCCTAGCATGATACTTCCTTCACCGACGCGGGTGGGTAACAACTTCACAGCGTCAACTCTAGACGTGGAATTCTTCAGACGGTAGTTTACCAGGACCATGAACAGGAACGGTTCCAACATCACCCTGAAGCACTCCAGTTGTTACTTGAAAAGGCTCTGAGATACGTCCATCAACCATGACGGTACTAGAGCCATGTAGAGCACCTGGATGGCGCAGACCACAAGCTTTGGTATTTCGTAATGTCACAACATTGAAAACACGAGGGACCTGTTGGACGGAGCCGAAGCCTTGAAGTCCACAAAGATCTAAAACCAGCTTGGTTGCTTTTTCAGTAAAGGATGAATTTGTGGACGAATCCTGATTACATTTTATAACCCATAGACGTGACGGTATCAGCGTTGAGAATACTTCCATACAGAAGTTTATAATTATATCAATCATGGTATCTCCTCCTCCCTGAAGTGCTGCAGGAGTTATAGCACAGTAAAATGCTGCTGCTTTGTTGGTTCTGCTATTGTTTCGACTACTTCATCACAAGTTGGGGGCTCAGTGATAATATTATGAAGATCCTCATCAAGCGGATGAAGTTCTGAAATTGCTGTGACGCTGTCATTATTTAGGAGGAAGCTGAAATATTCCTTCCATTCCTTAAGCAATTCATGGTCACTGGCCGGCCAGAGGCGTAGCAAGAGCCTTGGGAGCCCATGGAACAGTGCAGGCCCTTTTAATATCTCCTTTATTACTCGGGGCCCTGAACCCTCGGGGCCCCTGGATTTCGTCCACCCTTTGGCTGGGGGCTGATCCATCGATCATTTTGATTTTCACGTCTATGCCTTGAATTCTTCCTGGAAAGTTAATGATTATTTTTCCAGGCGGTATTGTAAAAGTTGTTTAGGCTGGTGTTCAAGTTCCTCATCTTCCTCTAGATTTGAGATACGGAGTACAGCTTTTTGACCGCATCTAATTTTAAGTCTAATGGTTCTGTCTGATTCCCAGCAGACCGCATGTCTCTTACTTTCCAAATACTTTCTCGGCAACTTCACGAATCGTTGTTTAAAGGGACTCATACCTATCAAAGATGGGTGAAGTGTCATCGATGCTCAAGACCTGGAATCTGTTTGATAGATCCAGCTGAAACTCCTCCTTTGTATCAGGGTCTTCCAACTTCTTCCAGTTGAATTTTGTCCGGATTTGTTGGTCTCTTGCAAGTTTTTCCTTTGCTTATTCGCAGATTGGCTAGACGGAAGGCTCAAAATACGATGATCGGAGTCCACTTCTACTGAGTTGTTGCTGTTTATTTACTTGCTGTTATCTAACTGGTAGGTTGATCCAGCTGGATGGGTCCTAGTCCAGAGACGGTTCATGGGTTAGGGAATCTCATTTGGGAAGGTCGACTGTTGACCAGACACTTACCATTGTCATTGGTTGAATCATGGTAGCAGTGTGGGCCAATGACCCAAGGGCCAAGGATGGGAGAGATGATTGTCCAATCCTATTCTGGCATTAAAATCACCGAGGATGGGTGGATGTTGTCCCTTTTCATACATATATGGTCCAGGTGATCAGATAGAGATGAGTAAAAGTCCTCCTTGTCAGAAGATGTTGAGTTCTCAATGGTAGCCCGAAACATCATGACTTCCTTCCTCACCATAGGCATCCAAGCGGAGAAGTCAGTGGAAATCGCAGTGACGGCGCGGCGGTGCGAGTGTCTCGGGATAACTCAGTGGGTGCATACCTGTACAGGGTGGCGCCAGGGTTGAACTTGGCAAAAGGATGCTAGACGGGGGTTCCAGGGAGTGGCCCCCTGGCGGGGGTCAAGGGGAGAGGCCTTTGGTGGGGGGTCAGTCCCGGGGGTCAGTAGGCGAAACCCTCTGAAGCTGTTGCTTTTTAATGAACAATAGGTATAAAATAAAACATAAAATCGTCACAATTTAACAATTTAACCCCTAACTTTGACCAAATTCCGCTTCTTTCTCTTCATAAGTTTTGATTTGTTTTTGCTCTCAAGCCCCCTGCCCCCTCCTGCAAAGCCCCTGCAACAGTAATTCTTAGCTGAGGGTTGTGATGCGATATTATCCGCTGGTATTTAATAGCGATTTTGCTTGTATTGCCTCATCTGTTCTGGTCCAAATTAAAATGGGACATACTTTGCGGAAAAGAAATACTATTTTGTACGGAAATGTTAATATATGGAAATAATAAAATCACGTTTTACTCAACAGGTGGACTTTGTTCAAGTCAAAATACGATACCGAGACAGAGACATGATGAACTCGTACAAAGTGCACATATTTGCTGAAGATAGGGTACGTACGAACGTCACAAATCAGTGAGAAAATCGAGTGATTTCAAATGCTCTTGAATAATAATCTTATGCTCTGGTATTAGACTTGCTTTATATTTTGTTATTTGACGTAAAATATTCGATGCAACATGTCTTCGTTATTTTCCCATTAAATTTCCAAATATATTTGATTTTCCGTAAACGAACATTTGTTAAAAGATAAAAATGTTGAACGAATATTCTACGTGGACTATTTGGAGTATGGCCCTTAATGGCTAAATAGTTAAATGTCCATTGAAAGCTCATAGACTTGTCAATTAAGTAAAATAATGGGTACACCTGGGCAAAATTGGAACACCAATGTTTTTGCTTTGTGGGGGTAAAATGCTACTTTGCATACAAACAAGCCAACTAGCTCTTGATATTTTTGAGGGAATTTTTATGGCCAGCACCAGAGGGCCAACACACAGAGCATTAATGCCTTTTATTTCTTACTCTCAGGTTTTAGGAAACCTTCATGCAGAAGTTCAAAATCTCAACCCAAGATCTGAGTTGAAACGAAACCAGGAGGCGCATTGTATTACAGTCACAAGGATGGGCAAATGTGACCATTTCTTTGATATTCAACTATTTCGCCTTCTTAATCGTCGTGGATTCAAACTGAAGACCTCGCATTCTACGACCCTTCAAGTGGATAGCGCAAACGATGTTATATCTACATATGTGCTTGCCAGAGGCGGATGATTCGCCACATATGCGCCACCATAGTCTAATCATTTGATTTTGAAATTGCTGGTTTATCTGTATCTAAGAGAATATTTTAACTGATTTTTTTAAGATTATCATTTTGAGATTAGGCCAAAAAAAGGGTTGTCTCAAAGCTTGCAGACTTTTTTCTCAAAATACCATAAAAAAAAGTCGGGAATAAAAAAAATTGCATTTCGCATTTGTTTTCAAACCACTCGTGAGCTTTGAGACAAACATTTTATTTTTTGCCTTATTTGTATTTAAGGTCAATATACCTTTATTGCCCCATAAGCTTATGCACATGGCCCTTGTGAATGGTCCCCCGGAATGAGGGTAGTGAATTTTGGCTCAAACAATCTATTATTACCGTCTTCTCTGAACACCAACTTTTTGAACATGATCTCAGCAAATATCCTATAGCCGGAGACAGTTATACCTCGACATTAAAGATACAAATAATGCACAATCTTTTAAAATGATTTTTTTTTTTTCCAAACCTGATATTTTGGCATAAGTTGTAGTTTACACATGTCCCAACATACACCTACTTGGAATTCATTGTAAACATCTCAAAAAAGTAACTAGCCCCCTTAAATAATGGCCATTTTTCAAAAACGGGCTATTGTATTACAAATCTGTAAAATGCGTTGGAGGCAGAATTTACTTCTGCACATTTTGACACCTCATTTGATACGATAGCCCAGAAAACAATAAAACACCAGTCAATTTAGCGTATAGTGAGGTCCAGATTTGAAAGTTACACTTACCACGTTGCAATTGCTTACAACAATACAAAAACACTCAGATATCATTACACAGATTTCCTTCCATTATACTGAATACAAATCAATAGAATTTACTGCAACTTTCAAATCTTGGGTTACCATGTTACATTAATTTAAATGTACGCTGTGACGTCAATATTTAGTCAATTGCTACAAATGAGGTGTCAAAATGTGTAGAAATAAATTCTGCTTCCAACGCATTTTACAGATTTGTAATACAATCGCCCATTTTTTAACAATGGCCATTATTTAAGGGGGGCAATTACTTTTTTTGAGATGTTTATTTGTAGGATAACAGTGCAATGTTGAATTAAAGCCATATTATAACATTTCTTTAAAAATAGATTAGTATTCATTTTCAATAAAATATTAGCATTTACTGTCAGATATGTCCCTTTTAATTTTGAGCCGAACAAGTGAGGTAAAGCAAAGAAAATAGGAATTTACAACTAGCGCCAATGCATGTTACTCCGGTGGTTGTAATATGGTACGACCCTCTGGCGTTTGTGTGTTTGTCCCGCACACCGTGTACGTAGGGGTGTGTTGACATCGCATACGCGTTCGACTAATATTTCTATCATAATAATAAAACGCCGGTTCCGGCGGTTTATTCAAAATCTCGATTTTGACTAAACTACAGCACCTTTGAGGGCGTTCTCCTCAGCAAATGTTATAATATGACTTTAATGTGTTAATAAGATATTCACTCAACCATATAACACCACAGTTAGATATTAAGTGCGATTTATTTACTTTTACTTCATTATTTCGGCTTCATGCCAGTTGTTGTTATTATTTCATATATGTAAAGAAAACAAAATAAAAATTTGACCGAAATCGTATAAGTTTTGGTTTTCTGCAAAAATGATAACGCTTTTACCCACAAGAGGTCGATCCTTCATGTAATTATTTCGTGTAAGCTAACCCTAACCCTAATCCTAACACTAACCTTAATCCTAACACTAACCTTAACCCTAACCCTAATTTCGTGTAAAATTACATGAAGGAATAACCCCACAAGAAACCCCACAAGACAAGTCTGCCAATCCCTTTTGGAAATTCATGTCAACTCATCTCACAATAGTTGCAAGTTCAGAACGAGACCCGCTCCCATCCGAAAACCGCGACGCCCAAGTCTCTTTTCTCTGGGCAGAGCGGTCACTGGGGATGTGTTGTGTTTTATGGAATGGCATGGCTGGAATTGTTTATCAAAAAGGAAATGCAAAGCAGTCTACTTTTCCGGAAAAACAATCGAGCAAATATACGGCTTAAAATCTTACCTGACGATACTCATAAATAAAGCTTTTCCCGGAAACTTTCAAAGTGAAAATTTGTTTTGAGACAAACTGGATAAAGATATAAAATTAGTTCTTATTTTTGACATGTTTACAGCTTGAGTTAGATTTAGTTATTCTCAAAGCTATTGTCTTAGCTAGATTTAATTGAATTTTCTCTCGGATTAGGGCATTTTGTATTTCATTATATTCTCGTGCGATATATAGATGAAACTATAGATTGGCTTATTAGATAGGTGTTTCCCTGGTGGTGTCACATTACGCGTACAATGAAAATTCTCTCATTTTGCTATAAATGTCAAGCCAAAAAAATAAGGTACCAGTTATACGTTCACCAGTATATATCCTAACCAAAGACAGATACGGGGCGGTCAAAAAGTTCGTAGAACTCGGTGTGCTACTTTGTCGCACGGTATTGAGTTTTGTTTCATTTGAAAGCTTGTTCCTTCAAAACATTACTGCAAAGATATTAGATTTTTGCATCACTGTATATTAAGGGATGTTGATTTTCAACTTTTTTTAGATATTTGATTTGAAACAAATGGAGATATCTGTGACTTGCCATAACATTAACTACCATGCAAAGAAAACAAATTCTACCCATGACAGTTGAACTATGATAATCTCTATTCAATCCTGTGTAAAGCAGGGAACTAATTAGCGCATTGCTCAGAATATCAATTTAGGAAAACTATCAATGTATCATTTGCAAAATCATCCATATCTTAAAAAAGTGTTGATGTTATGTATATAATTTTGGTATCATTTTAAAGGTTATTGTCCCGTACTTACAATTTTATTCAAATCATAAAATGTCAAAAATGCGACTTGTTCTTGGTTTTGTCGGAACGGGTCACAATTATTTATTAGAGTAGTCTTTTAAAACATATGTGACTCCTCGCCACAACTGAGCCCGGATGTCGCCAGTGCCACTATTGAGATATGCTCCATCGAACTTTACAATAAACAATAGGAAAGAAAGGATTTATTGACTGTTTTATTGATTTTCACTACTTAAATGTCAAGTACTATAGACATGATATACATCATTTTAAAGCTAATTTCAAGCAGAATATTTTGGTTGAATATCTCAAAAATGATGATTGGCGACATCCGGGCTCAGTTGTGGCGAGGAGTCACATATATTAAATAGAAGTGTTCTTCTTAATATGAACAGGAAATGAGTCGAGGAAGCCAATAATGCATTTAATATATTTACATCTTAATATACCGGTAGGCGTTTTCCCCTACATGTAACATTCTGTTCTACTACAACGTGTTTATGGTAGATTATAGTGAATATACCGAGTTTTCTTATTCCTTGTATATGTATACCAAAACACTTTGCTGTTTATAATCAGTGTGTTTATAGTGGGAGCAGATTTACGGTACATTGGCGTATAATTTCTATCCGGTCATAAATTATCCGGAAACATGCTCACTATAAGCACTAGCCGTATTTATATGTACCACACATATCCTTCTCAACCCAATTATATTGGCGCGAGACATTTGTACTACAAATACACGAGGATAAATTATGTGCTGTATTACCGGCCGGAACTTCTTCATGATGCGTAGGATACGCTCGCATGACATTCGGAACGCTTCTCATCCCAAGAGTTATCAAAACAGAAGCTACATGTTCGCCGCTATGATCACACTGTTGAATGGGCTGTTTGTAGCTCGCGCCACAATATTTACACATTCCCTGTGTGAACTCGGGGTCATTATGCAAAAGTACGATATTGTTAGTTGGTATATAATTTGTGCGGTAACAGTCAGCGTGTTTATAGTCGATATACCGAGTTTTGAGTATACTATATACCATGGGGCTATTTTAACGTGCCTCCTGGCACGTTCGTGCAGCGAGATTAAAAATCCGTGCAGTGACAATTAAAGATCCGTGCTTAAAATATGCACTTGAGATGCTTAGTAGAGCCTTTGTTATGATCATTTTCAGGCAGTAGCGTAGCAAAGGTGGCAAGGGAGACCAAGCGGTAAAAGTCAAAATTTTGCGCGCGCCTTTTTTCGGGGAAGGCCAGACAGGGTCTAATTCTGCATAAAACCGGGCAACGTTATTTCTATAGATCTGCTGCGCATTCAAATTGCATTGTATTGCATCGTAATTTCATTTGTGTCTATGCTAATTATGTTTACACAACATGAACTCACGTGTTTTCAAGCAAATTCGCCGATAATAGGTGATCAAAAGCGATCGGAATGTTACAAAAGTACAGATCGCATTCAGCTTACTTCATATGAGATGATCTTTGGAAAAATACGGCATAATTTGTCTTGGGGTTTGCGGAATGCCATGCAGTAAAATATTAATACGTTGCGGCAATTGATGATTGACAACTTACAATCGGCGTGTCCTTCGTATCCTCCACTGTCAATTTCGTATCCACTCACTAATCCTCACAAAAGCTTTGTGTTGATTACGTAATGTGTGGAGGCAAATTGCAATAAGTACAATGAAATAATGAGTAGGGCGGGCTCCGAGGTGGGTTTCTTCTTCATCTTACGTAACAGTATTGTTCTCCAAAAAACCCGGAAGCTTGTCGTTTGGAGCTCTAGCTGAAATACAGCAAGATAATGTAAGATAGTAAATGTAAACCTGTATTTTAGCTAGAGTATCTCGAGCTAGGGAAGGCGGTCACTGGGTTTAGCAGATCTATGTTATAGGGCGGTTCTCCTTAATTGCCACGGTCTAAAGGCCCTATAGTATGGCTATTCTCAGTATGTTGTTTGCTCTTAGAATTCATCAAGTCAAGAGTTTGTCTTTTCTCCTATTATAATATCATGAATGTTGCAAGGCTCGTAAAGGGGAGAGAGAATAGAGGTTATCCGTGTTCTTAAGCTGCATATCCTATCAGCGACTGCTATACCTTGTTTAGGACTTTCAAAAGAAGTACCAGCATGTGTAACCATGACTGTTTCAAAATAGCCCGCCAAAGTCATGCAGGTAACTCCGAGGTCGTGTATTGAATTCCTTTGAATGAGGAATACTATGGGAATCATCGTCTTTTGTTAGAAGTCACACATGAGTGAAGTGGATAACCTCTATCAAATATAATTATTTTGCTTTATATTTATCGGAATTAATTCCAGTTCACTGCACATCTCACAACGCAGGTAACTAGGAAAACGAATGTAAATTTTACTATTGTTACACTTCAGATCATAAAAGCTTTTATGAAAAGCAAGTACTACAATAAACCTATGAAAATTAAGTCCAGTTCAAAGAACACTTACGACGCAATTAAAAAGTATATAGCTACAAAAGTTAAATATCATTTTTTAATATTCCTACACTACAGATAAAAGCTTTTAGAATTTTGTGATTAAAAGCAAGTTCAAAACCGTAAGTTTACCTTACATTATCTGAAATTCAGTTCTTTTCAGAGCACATGTTACGGCGATATAAAAATAATTCAATATAATTTCTCTATTGTTACTTTTTTTTGTTACTCTACAGAAGAAGCTTTTAGAGCTTGGTTCCTTCTTTAGTGAAAAATTGCTGAATTAAGTGATCGGATAGCAACGTTTGCACGGTTTTTTTTTGGGACATGAGAACATATCGGACACATCAAATTGCATTCTGAATACGAAGAATGTCCTGCTGATATTAAATAATTTAGATTTTTTGAAATTTGCGATATAATACAAATTTTTTACCTATGTTGAATTATTAACATTTAATAGTCCTCATAGAAATGATGTGTAAAAAGTGTATGTAGCTGGGAGGAAAAGCCGTCTATCAGTTGCAAATATTTTATTTTGACCTTTCGTATTGAAGATATACAATATTTTCCCAATAAAGTCAAATTTGACCCCCTCCCCGACAAAAAATGAAAGAGAAAAGTGCCCCTTCTGATAAAAAATGATGGACAAAATTGAGAAGATAAAAGACAAGACAAGGGGCAAGGAACCTATTTCCCGCCCAAATTTACACCGATCATGGAGCTAAATTGTGTAAAATATCAAATTGTTGCACATTGTCCTAATAAAGTCCTTTTTAGAAGCTCAAAGACTTTACATGTACAGTCTCTACAAAACCGCTATATTAAAGGACATATCCCACCGATAATACCGGTAAAATGATGCAATCGGGAACATTTTTTCGTCTCTGCCCCCGAAAATTTTACATACAATCCACCACCACCCACCACCACAACCAAGAAAGCTGACTACTCCCGTGGCTAGATAGACTACCCCGTAGTCCACTTGCCCATTGTGCATACTCTGGATATTGTATTTAAGCTTAAAACTCTGATTTAATTAATGTGTGCACAATTGATAGATTTTCACATCTGATCAGTTACCCTACTCCCTCTGTTTGTAAATTTTTGGGTTCGCTATCAATAAACTGGTAGATTCCAACATCAGAATTGTTCAGTATTAAAGTGAGCCGTTATAATTATGCAAGATAATGTTGCATTTAATTACTTTTATTGTCACTAATCGTCTGATATTTTTAACTCTTTATGACCATTTTACTATTGAATACTTTAATTTTAATAAACATAAGTATAATTTTGAGTTCAACGAAATGGGTTCATCATGACTAATAATAACATATTTTTAATAAAATTCGACTATGGCATAGTCTAGTGGCTAGATTGCATGTTTGTGTTATGGATACAAAGAAGTGTCAATTTTGGCTTCTGGTTTGGACACCGGTACATACACTCATTTGTTTAGAGCACTAAATTTTACGAAGATGGTGCACCAAAACTTTTTTTAATGCTTTGCACATTTGGTAATCCTTATGTAGCTCCCCCCTTCGACTGGGCTAGATCTGCGTTCTGCTAACAACAGCGACAGATAGGTGCGTCCGGAAACGTTTCATTTACCGCGGCGTGCAGTGACTTTTCCTCCCTAAAATAGCTTCTGGACAGGGTGGACGAAGGCCATGGACCCCCAAAAGAGAAAATGAAATAAGCGCTGATTAAGGAGGTGCTAAAAGGCAGGGCCGAATTTACCTGGGCCAGGCCAAAATTTGGAGCCCCTAAACTCGACTCACCGTGAAGAAGTTTGTTTTACAAATTGGGGGCCTACTATAAGATCGACAGTGGTGGCAGAGGCATTGCAAATTAGAGGGAGATAAGCATAATATTTGTTCCGATCTTTTTCGTGCGAAATCAATTTTTAATTTCAGACAATTTTAGCCCAAAATGAAGGCTCATATCTCTGGTATGATATGCATGAAGCGCGCCAAATTTTGGTCCAAAACATGGTGTTGTCGGGCTAAAAGGAACATGCACAGGGCAATTTTGGGGGACCCTCTGGCCTAATGGTAAATCCGGTCCTGCTAAAAGGGCCCCGCACTGTTTCTTGTCAATTCGCCCCCGAGGCTCTTGCTACGCCTCTGAGAACGAGACCCGCTCCCATTCGAAACCCGCGACCCCCAATCCCCATTTCTCTGGGCAGAGCGGTGACTGGGGATGTGTTGTGTTTTATGGAATGGCATAGCTGGAATTATTTATCAAAAACGGAATGCAAAGCAGTCTACTTTTCTTGAAAAGCGATCGAGCAAAATAATATGATTATTCTCAAGGCTATTGTCTTAGCTAGATTTAATTGAATTTTCTCTCGGATTAGGGCATTTTGTATTTCATTATATTCTCGTGCGATATATAGATGAAACTATAGATTGTCTCATTAGATAGGTGTTTCCCTGGTGGTGTCACGTTACAATGAAACTCATTTTGCTATAACTGTCAAGTCAATCATCAAGTCTTCGAGCTATATATAATTATAATATATTATGCTACGTTCTACGTTACTCTGTCGCCTGTCGGGAGAAATGCATCTATTTATTTGAGTAGTCATTTAAAACAAATAGAAGGAAATGAGTCGAGGAAGCCAATAATCGCATTTATATTTGAATACCTGAATACAAAACCCATCCAAGTCCATACTTTTGCCAAATTGAGTTAAGCATGGGAAATTGTTGCTTATACATAGGCTTATCATATGCAATCAAGCAAAATCAGTCGGAACTCGGAAACATGAAATTTTCAGTTTCTTTTAGGATAGGAAAAAGCATTTACAAAGCTGGATTTTGCAGAAAATTCCATTGAAATTGAACAACCAGTTCCAAAGATATGAGCAATGAAAGACTTTCCAAAACACAAGGTAACAAAAGGAAATGTTTCATTTGTTTGGCTATTATCTCAAAATCAATATTTCCGAGTTCCGACTGATTTGGCTTGATCGCATCACATATGCATAAAAGAGCAATACAAATCATAAAACCGAATACGTGGTAAAAACACAAAAATGAAGCCGAATGGACAGAACAAGAAAAAAGACTGAGAGCAAAGGGAAAAGAATACACTAACTATGTGATTAAAAAAGTCCGGCATAAAAATGCCCCCCCCCCCCCTTCCCCACGAAGTCCCCGCAATGCTAATCGTCATTCTTTATACAGTTAAGCCCACTCATTTGTATGTAAAACGTACCCTATTTACCAGGTAGGCCTTAATCTAACTGAAGAAATTAAAATAAGCTTTTTTTAGTTTTCTCAAAATCACTTTCCATGGACTTGGGTGGGTTTTGTATTCAGGTATTCATTTAGATCTTAACAGGCTATGCCTATAGGCGTTTCCCCTACCTGTGTTCTCGTAACATTTTGTTCTACTTACAGCGTGTTTATAGTGAATATGCTGAGTTTATAGTGCATCGAGTACAATATTCCTTGTATGTATACCGAAAATTATTATAAATAATTCTATCATACAAGTTTATGCACCAACATCATCAGCATCAGAGAGCGAGATGGTACAAGGAGTTATGGATAGCATACTTAGAAGAGACTTACTCATTGTACTGGGGGATTGGAATGCTAAGATTGGCAAAATGAAGGAGAACACTGGATGTATAGGCCAATATGGATTTGGGATCAGAAATGAACGTGGAGACAGACTGGAGGAATTTTGTGAAGCTAATAACCTAGTTATTGGGAACAAGTTATTTCAGCATCATCCACGGAGACTGTGAACTTGGATGAGCCCAGGAGATAGAACAAGAAACCAGATCGATTACATCATGGTCAGGAAGAGGTGGAGAACATCACTCCAAAATGTCAAGACACGACCAGGCGCTGACTGTGGTAGTGACCATCAGCTACTTGTAGCCAAAGTGAAACTAAAACTGAAAGCTAAGAGAGACAATGCACCACCTACCAGGTATGATGTTGACAACATTCCCACTCAATATTCAGTAGATGTGAAGAACAAGTTTGACGAGTTACTGAAAGTTAATGAAGAGGAGAAGACCCCAAATAAATTGTGGGAAGGCATGAAAGAAGCAGTCCAGAGCACAGCAAAGAAGTACATCCCTAGAAAAAACGGAAACAGCCGTGGATCTCTAAGCAGACCTTAAACCTAGCTGATGACAGGAAGAGAGCAAAGGCAGATGGAGGAAAGGAAGAATGGGCACGCTTAAACAAAGAGGTCCCCAAAAGTGTTAAGGAGGACAAAAGAAACTACATCGAAAGGAAGTGTGTGGAAATGGAAAGATGTAATGGTGAATCAAAAATGGCTTTTGGTATTGCCAAAGAACTTACTAAGAAGTGGACCCCCAGGATGGATGTTATAAATGATGAGAAAGGTAACACTTCACTCTTACCGAAAGTGAAGACATCAAAAGGCGATGGGTCAGTATAGTTCCCAACTGTTTGAGGCACAAGATGACAAGGTGTATGAACAGTGTGAAACGAGTGAGGAAGAACCTCCACCATTGAGATCCGAAGTTGAGCTTGCCAAATGAAAAATGCTAAGTCACCTGGCATTGATAATGTAGCTTCTGAGTTGTGGAAGGCAACGGGGAAAGAAGGGATAGACCTAATGTGGCGTTTATGTGGTATCATCTGAAAAAAGAAGAAATGGCCGAGAGACTGGTGCAGGGCAGTATTTATTCCACTGCCAAAGAAGGGACATTTGAAAGAGTGTGCCAATCACCGGACCATCAGTCTGATTTGTCATGCAAGTAAAGTGCTTCTGAAGATCATCATCAAGAGAATGAAGAACAAAATGGAGCAAGAAATATCTGATGAGCAGGCAGGATTTCGTGAAGGAAGGGGGACTAGGGACCAAATTGTCAACATCAGGAATGTGGTTGAGAAATGCAGAGAGCATAGACTTCCTCTTTACATGTGCTTCATAGATTACAGTAAAGCTTTTGACTGTAGCCACCCTCGCATGTAGGAAACTATGAAAATGATGGGTTTCCCAAGTCATCTTGTGGATCTGATCAGCTGCTTATATGAAGACCAAGAATCGGTAGTCAGAACAAGTAATGGGGACACAGATTGGTTCAAGATTGGAAGAGGCTTACGACAGGGCTGTGTGCTATCACCAAACCTATTTAACATCTACTCTGAAGACATAATGAGAACAGCTTTGGAGGGGTTTGAAGGTGGAGTGAAGTTTGGCGGTACAAGAATTACCTACCTGAGGTACGCCGATGATACCACTCTTATTTGTAACAGCAGAGTAGAGCTGATTGATCTTTTGAAGCACATCAAAGAGGTCAGCAAAGAAAACACCTTCTCCTGAGTTTGTGATAGATGGACAGCAGATTGAGGAGGTGAAGCGCCACCTGACACAGAGAGAGAGATATACCGAAATTCTTGCTGTTTATAGTCAGCGTGTTTATAGTGGGAGCAGATTTACGGCACATTGGCGTATAATTTCTATCCGGTCAGAAATTATCCGGAATGCTCATTATAAACACTAGCCGTATTTGCAGTTCAGCTTTAAACACCTACTGGTCCAGAAACTTGGGCGTGTGAATACTATTTACCACAGGACTGAAACCATCATTACAAAGGAAGATCACAAAGCACCAACATCTGCGCCACGTCTTGAAAACATGTGGTAACTGAGCAATTGACAAAACCCTTAATTGTGGTGATAAAGACACTATAAACCCAGCTAACAAAGACACCACGTCTTCTGATACCAAGACTTATGTTACCTTTTCCTATAATGTGACGTTTTGGAGAATTTACTGCGATCGCGGCCTCACTACCGGAGTACCCACTTTAAGATAACTAAAACCCTGCGGCGATCGCTAGTTATTATTTATTTATTTTCTTTACCCAGGGTACCTCCTTCAATGTCAAACACTGATTTCTGGAGGCCCTGCATTTATATTATGAACAAGAAGCCTATAAATACAGTAATAAATCAGAAAATACAAATATTAATTATAAATGGTACATGAAATTGTGAACAAATGGGAAAACATGCAAATTTGCATTTGTCTGTTTCAATGTTCATATTTGATCATTAGCAGCTACACTCGACTCTAAGAAATAAAGGTTCTAAAAATGTTCTAAAGTTGTCCTCACAGGATAACCATTAGATGTTCTCTAAAGAACCCTAAATAGTTCCAAAACTATCAACAATGGCCCCAAAAATGTGATACAGAACCGTTTTCAGTTCTTTAGAGAAACTTTAAGGGTTCTCCAAAATTAAAGAACTTTTTTGAGGTTTAAGAGGATGGTTCTCAAAAAGCGGACAAAAATGTTCGATCTAGAACCTTTATTTCTTAGAGTGTATAAACACGCTACTTTCGGTCCGCTTCAACATGTGTTCAAGGATTTTACACCAACCTCCCCCATGTCACAAAGAAATTTAAGCCACTGCTGAACCAGAGCCTCTCCATACACACACACAATTATAAAGTCCTGCACCGTCATCGCTGATCAAAGGGGCCCGTGCGTTCATTTTACCTCCGGGCCGGCGGCACTGAAAACGTGTGGTAACTGAGTGTTATGGCGCTATTTTCTTTTATTATTTCTTCATTTAAATATATCGTTTCGCGGCTTCCTCTCCTCAATTACCCTCGTCTATTATCCTGGGTAGTCGATAGTCAGCCGCAGTGGGATCAAGACGTAAGCATATTCAATAATCTATATTATGTTGTGATCACTTTGTTGATGAGAAATTAAAGTTTATTTGTGAAGTTATATTTTGCTATCCGTATATTTCTGTTCGAGTCTTTCCCCGTCTCAGTGGAAGATCCATTGGCCATGTATCTGGGTTAATTTCTATTGAGAATAAACGATAGGAATTTTTATTCTGCCTATCCTCTACCGTGTGATAGACGACAGGCAGGTCCAATGGACCTACCTGTCGTCTATCATAGGTAGAGGATAGGCAAAATAAAAATTCCTATCGTTTATTCTCATTCTTAGTCAGTTAAATATTATTTTAATAACTGTAAACTATTTTTTAAAGCAAAAATTAAGTTACCATCATAAAAACTCCCCTTTTCCTAAAATGAACGAAACTTGTTTACAACTTCACATCTTTTGTTGCGCGTACTGCTAGCGCATGTGAGTATTCCGCACTGCGTCTACGCATACAACGCAATACATACGCGAACATCTACGAGCGTGTTACGCGTTATCAACACTTATGATGACGTGGGGTCGTCTACGGCCTGATAGACGACACCCAAAATCATGCGATTGTCCAATCAGATTATGTGTCTACGTATAGACCACTCCCACTGACTAAGAATAACCAAATAACTGGCGAGTGGATTTTCATATACACCGATCCGAGAAGCGTTTACTGTATTTGGCCCTCTATTGACGGCAACACAGATGTACCAAAGCGGGAGATTTAATTCGTAATTCAATACTCATGATTGTGTATTGAATATCACTGTTGTGTACAATTCCCGGGTACAATACTATATAGCACAAAATAAATAATGGATGGAACCCCCGACCTCGGGACACCGCAGTTTTACATCGGGGACACCGCAGTAATGGCGAAGTCGGATAGGTGTATAAGTTCTGAGTCATATCATGAGCATGGTGATAAAGACACTAAACCAGCTAACAAAGACACCACGTCTTCTGACACAGGCGTTACCTTTTCCTATCGTCTGTATTAAATGGTGTTAGTATAGGAGTGTAAAAATCAGTGCATTGGTGAAACCAGCCGACCACTGCAGTCTGCAAAGTCGCATGTCCCAACATAGATGAGCCAATTCGGCAACCCTGTCTAAAAACTTCTCGAGGGCAGTGGACACAGTTTTGACATTGAGGATGTTAGTGTTTGATCATGTTGGTTGTCTTAGTTTGTAAATTAAGCTTATTATTTATATTTTTACGGACTTCAAACGAAAGCCCAGTTTCCTATTATTCCCAACCGATCATTTTCACTGGGAATAAAGCGACGTCGAAAGCCCCAACATAGTCAACCACTGCAGTGGATAGCGAAAAACTACAAGCAAAAACGTCGGACTATGTACTCGTTAATTCTTCTGGAGCTTACGGGAGAGCGCCAGGACCAAGCCGGTGTGACCGAATTCCTGCGGTTGCCCTTGAAGTTGCACCATTGCCATTCTCAATTGCAGCGACCCCAAGAAGTTGTTTTGCACGAAGACGAAAATATTTGTTCCGAATACTATAAACAACAATATTTACTGAACTGTTTGAAAGCATTAAAAGTATTGATGTTTCCCACATCCATTGTGTGAGCGAAACATCTAGAGAGTCTAGAGTCATGATCACAGATGCTGGTATATAGGTAATGATGAGAATTAAGGTTAAAATAAAAAATGTTATAGTTGTTTTAAACTCATTGCGACGAAACTTATTCACTGCATTATTTTCAACCTGTCGAAGTACTGACTCATTGGCATCGATTTGACGTGCGTGTTTTCTTGATATAGAGCATAAGCGTAAAAACATGCAGACGGTGAGAAGACACGGGAATCCAAAGAACAGCATAGCCCAAACTATGCTTGTTATATCTGGTGTGTGTACATTCACAGGGTCTGCTACACACATGAAGATACCCTGGTGGTATCTAGCTATTTGTCCAGGTCGAAAGACGTGCAAACTTGCCCATCCAAATCCAAATATCCAAAGAACCACAACAGATACCCTCGCTCTAAATGGTGTTAAAATAGTCGTATAATGTAATGGCCATTCAATGGCGATGTATCGTTCCACATTTACAAACATTAGAGACAGTACTGAACAACTATTAAAAAGTGTCACCGTGAAGGCACTAATTTCGCAGTAGGTGTAACTGTACGGCCAAGTGTCGGTGAAAGCTGCACCAATGGTCGGTGTGATAACAAATATTCCAGTAAACAGGTCTGCTATTGTTAAACTTTGCATGAATATACGAGCAATGTCGCTGATTCCTTGAACATCTTTGTGAATTACGAGTAGACAAAAGACATTGCCGAAAATAGTTGCAGGTGCGAGAATGATCAACGCAATGGCCAAAATCATCATGAAGAACAACGGTCTGGAGTGATAAAAATGCGGGGGGAAATGTACAGAGCTATAAATTCCCGCCGTTTACTTATAATGTTGACGCTTTTGCCGATTCAGAGTCATTTGAATTTGCTCATATTTACACAAACTATTGATCGAAGTTTATAACTAAACCAGACTTCGGTGCAGCAGGTACAAAATCCATAAAGCCCAGTATTTGCGACGCGTGAATAATAATATCTGACTACCTGACTGTCCCTCGGCAGCTTGCGTGCAGTTGTTGGATGTGTGTTGTATTAGGATGGCGACAGTCATATGAATTTGTTTGACTCAATTGTACATATAATTGACTAAAATAACTTTCAATTGTATGCAGCACTCTTTGAGGTTTATGAGAGGCATGCGCACGATAGACATGCTATAGGCCTACGGCTAACACAAATCTCTTGGCAAAAAATGTTTAAATGTCGGGGAAATTCACATGCTACATCATCAACTATCTACTGCTATTAGCACACACTATTTCAACTATCTACTGCTATTAGCACACACTATTTCAACTATCTACTGCTGATAGCACTAGGTCATCAACTATCTCCTGCTGATAACACACTATTTCGTCAACTATATACTGCCGATAGCACACACTACTTCAACTATCTACTGCTGATAGCACACTACTTCACCAACTATCTACTGCTCATAACACACTACTTCAACTATCTACTGCTGATAGCACACTACTTCATCAACTATCTACTGCTGATAGCACACTACTTCATCAACTATCCACTGCTGATAGCATACTACTTCATCAACTATCTACTGCTGATAGCACACTACTTCATGATAGCACGCTGCTGATGCTGATAGCACACTACTTCATCAACTATCTACTGCTGATAGCACACTACTTCATTAACTATCAAGTGCTGATAGCATACTAATTCAACTATCTCATAGTGCACTTAGGTCCACGGCAAATTCACCGTGACCTTTCCAGCCATAAACCCGCTTAGTGAAGATTAAACCGAGATATGCAGTACTAAACCATTATAGTAATCGATTCTGCTGCTGATAGCACACACTACTTCGTCAATTGTCTACTGCTATTAGCACACACTACTTCAACTATCTACTGCTCATAGCACACTACTTCGTCAACTATATACTGCTGATATCACACTACTTCAACTATCTGCTGCTCGATCATAGCACACTACTTCATCAACTATCTACTGCTGATAGCACACTACTTCGTCAACTATCTACTGCTGATAACACACTACTTCACTACTCATCAACTATACTGCTGATAGCACACTACTTCACCAACTATCTACTGCTGATGCTGATAGCACACTACTTTATCAACTATCTACTGCTGATAGCACTCTCCTTCCTCAACTATCTACTGCTGATAGCACACTACTTCATCAACTATCTACTGCTGATAGCACACTACTTCATCAACTATCTACTGCTTATAGCACACTACTTCATCAACTATCTACTGCTGATGCTGATAGCACACTACTTCATCCACTATCTACTGCTGATAGCACTCTCCTTCCTCAACTATCTACTGCTGATAGTACACTACTTCATCAACTATCTACTGCTGATAGCACACTACTTCATCAACTATCTACTGCTGATATCACACTACTTCATCAACTATCTACTGCTGATAGTACACTACTTCATCAGCTATCTACTGCTGGTAGCACACTACTTCATCAACTATCTACTGCTGATAGCACACTACTTCAACTATCTACTTCTGATATCACACTACTTCATCAACTATCTACTGCTGATGCTAATAGCACACTACTTCATCAACTATCTACTGCTGATAGCACACTACTTCATCAACTATCAACTGCACACTACTTCATCAACTATCTATACTGCTGATAGCACACTACTTCACCAATTATCTACTGCTGATGCTGATAGCACTACTTCGTCAACTGTCTACTGCTATTAGCACACACTACTTCAACTATCTACTGCTCATAGCACACTACTTCGTCAACTATATACTGCTGATATCACACTACTTCATCAACTATCTACTGCTGATAGCACACACCACTTCATCAACTATCTCCTGCTGATAGCACATAACTTTACCAGCTATCTACTGCTATTAGCACACACTTCGTCAACTATCTACTGCTGATAGCACACTACTTCATCAACTATCTACTGCTGATAGCACACTACTCATCAACTATCTACTGCTGATAGCACACTACTTCAACTATCTACTGCTGATAGCACACTACTTCATCAGCTATCTATATATACTGCTAATAGCACTCTACTTCCTCAACTATCTACTGCTGATAGGATAGCACATTACTTCAACAGCTATCAGCTCTCTGCTAGATCACCATGGTAGAAAAAGATTGTTCCGCAAAATAAGTATAGGCATACATTATTTGTTATTATTGTCTTTTGTAAACTTTATGTCATTACCTTTGCAATTTTCATTATGACATAAGGTCATTTTGATGACACTCGTGGTTCTCACTGATTTTGATATCTATTGAAGAGACTCTTCCATGCAACATTGAATCAAATAAAAAAAAAACGATTTTATTTCGTTTGCCAATATTTACTGGAATTAGATGGGTTCAAAGTACTTAAAAAATATCAATACTTTTCAAAGCAGTTAGAATACACCCTCACATGCACAACGCCTAGAAGCTGATCCACAAGCCTCAGCACACTCTGATCTATAAATAGTTTTCTCAGAAGATGTCAACAAGGTTTTGTTACAATATGATGGGTTTAAATAGCGTAAAGGCTGCATTTTGTGATTGACGCATCGTCCTTGTCCATAACTCACTTCGTTTATCTGCTAATCTGCCATTTGTATTAACTTAACCGTTATAAAAACTGTACGATATTATTTTAATTGGATTATTTTATTATTATTTCGCATTACTTTATTTGTATCGAAACTGCACGTATATATAAAGTTAATTTGACGACTTTGCTTTTGTTAGATTCAAATCCGGGGAAAAACAACAAAGAAGAAGTTTATTCAAATGAATTAAAGGAAACGACTACAATCGTTAATAATAATTGGGGAGTTGGTAAAATTGTTCGCAATAAAAACTCGGAGGATGGTGATGCATTTGCAAATTGCATTTATTTACGAACCGCGAACGACGGGTGACCGCTAGTAGGACAAAATTACATGCTACACATTTTTGTGAGTGCATGCAATCATATTTTAGTTGAGGCCTACTTGTATGGTTGTCAGTGTTGTAGTCGAGTCCTTGTCATCCGAGTCCGAGTCCGAGTCCGAGTCCTTGGTGTCCGAGTCCAAGTCCGAGTCCGAGTCCTGCCAATTTCTGATGTCCGAGTCCGAGTCCGAGTCCTCAATGTTCGAGTCCGAGTCCGAGTCCGAGTCCTTATGTATCAAATTCAAGCCCCGGGGTTTTCACCAATACTTAATCAATGTAGGCCTATACTTAACCAGAACTTTAGTTCTATATTATTTTCTTGTAAATACATAGTTTGCTAGTCCCTGCTAGTCCCACCTAGCATGCCTAGCATTATTTTGGGGCTGTGATATAATTATGCAGAGCCCGGGAAGGGGTGAAATTGCAAAAAATGCCTATCCCCTCTCGGCCTGCCAAAAATCGCTTGCCCCCCCCCCCTCCCGGCCTGCCAAAAATCTTTCACCCTTTGCACATGCCATTTTTTGGGGATCCCAATTTACAAACTTTAAGTGGTTTATAGATATATGTTGTGAGCGCAGCGAGCAGGGACATTTAGATTGTGTAAGTGTTTCCGTGCTGTTTTCTAGGCCTTTTTAGAGCGTTTTATTTGAAAGGTGCCCCATATGTGCCAAAAATTGCTTGTTCCCCCCTCTCGGCTTGCCAAAAATGGCTTCCACCCTCCCTTTCGATCAGTCAAAAAAAACTGTCACCCCCAATTTTATCTTCCCCCAATGTTCATAATTTTTGCATACCTTGGAAATAGAGTATAATCACAGACTCACAGTGTGTGTTTTACATGTTTTAGAGAGGCAAAAGATGCAATATTACAATCAAAATATGACGTCACTACCAAACCTCAGGTGCCAAACGAAGAGGTGTTGGATCTGGCTGTAGGCCTATGCAGTATTATTCCGGGGAGGGGTCACTCAAATGTAAAGGTGGTACCGGTATGTGCGGCAGTCAAGGGTCCCTTTTTCAGGCTCTCCGGCAGTAACACATTTGCATCATCTCCAGTTCATTGAGCCTAACACTCTGAAAATTGTAGCTCTCTAGCTCAAATTTGGAAACATTTTGAATTTGTTCCAACGCCTATAATTTGGCCCAATTTTAGTTCACAGACCTCCACAAAAATGTTGACATTTCAGTTCATCAAGCCCCTATTTTGCCCCCAAATCAGTTCTTATAGTTCCCAAAGTTCGGCACCGCACACCCCTACCAAAATTTAACTTGAGTGCCCCCAGAGTATTATTATTATTCATGTACATTCTAGACTTGTGTCTAACAAAGCAGTCATGTCAAAACGAACGAATGTGATTAAAATCCATTTAACCAATTAAAGATAAAACTGAAAGCAATCTTGCTTTTTGGTTGTACTTTATTTACTAACTGAATTTATTTGCATGCAAAATTACCTAAATTAACCATTTGATGTGATCATTTGATCAAGCATAAGAAGAAATTTACAATGAACGAAAATAAAAGACCTAAAAAGACCCTATTTTGCCGGACTCGAGGAGGACTCGAAGCCGAGTCCCCGAGTCCTTGGGGTCCGAGTCCGAGTCCGAGTCCGAGTCCTTAGCTTCGAGTCCAAGTCCGAGTCGAGTCCTTGAAAAAGGACTCGAGTCCGGACTCGAGTCCGAGTCCGAGTCCCGAGTCCTCCAACACTGATGGTTGTGTATTATGTTAGCATGATTCATATCGCTAGAAGCCCCATGGCACACAGGAAAAATGGAAAATCTCCTATCTATAAACGCAAACTCTCAATAATTGCAAAATACTCCAAAATCGAACGAAATCCTTAAAATCTTTGTAAAATTGATACAAAACTTGCAAAATGATATGAAATAATAATAATAATAAAAAAAATATGACTATTTTCCACTTTTTCCCCAGTGAAAAGGGACCTACAGCATGGACATGGTAACTGTATAATCATAATAAAAGTTAATATCTAAAACTGGTATCTAAAAAATCCTCTCGAGGAATAATAATATTCTGCGAAAATATTCAGCATGGACAATTTAATAGAGATGGTTATAAGAGATACGCTCGTCAATTAAGTTGTTATCCATTTCTTTTTTTGTCGCTTCCGCTCGAAGATATCAACAAAATAAGGCCCGGGAATATAAGGCCACTTTCAGTCCTTGACCGATTCTGCATCTGACGGTTTGTTTTTGTATTTTACAATTGTAACCATTTTGACAGTTTCTATTACAATTTTCTTCTAATTTCGTGATGCATGGCCTACCTTGTGTAGGCCTATATTCCACTATGACAAGTAAACTTGTTCTATTTTGGAAATATATGTTTATTTAAGGATCTAGCGACAAGTTCACGTAAAAACTGGCAACTAAATTAGTTTAGTTAATTCGGGTATGCTGAATTCAAATATTTTGTCTGCCAAGCTGTATTCGAACCCCGTGACCCTAAAAAAGACTCCACAACCCCCTACAAACAGGGGGGGGGGAAGAAACATGCTCACTAAAAAAACATGGCAAATTATTCGTCCGAGCCTGCGCGCCTAAGGATCACAAAAATGTAACATACTTACGCGTAGGACATATATTTATAAAATTATGAGGCTCAACAGGTTCAAGATCAATTTGCATGTTGTACAGGGGTGGAAAATTAAAGTTGCTCCGATTTTCGTAAAATGGATGCAAACTATTCCTCAAATTCAAGGGATTCGGAAAAAGAATATCGTCTACTATTTGCGATGTCGAGTTCAGAAGATACATGATAAATAAGTACAAATGCCATAGAATCCAATAGAATTCTACATACCTTTTAACTATTTGCTGTGTAACATATTAGCTAGACATCGCAGATAGTGCAAACTATTCTTTTTCTAAAACCTCTAAGAAAGGCGAACAATTTGCCTCAACGTTTACGAAAATCGGAGCAACTTTGACTTTTGACCCATGCACAACAAGCAAATAGACCGTTGACCTTTAGTGTCCCCATAACTTCTTAATTATATATAATTACATTTCTGGGATTCGTGTGGCCAAACGAACAATTTGACATGTTTGAAAGTGTTATTGGAATAAAATTATTTTTTGTCCCCATACGATCCTATGGGATCATTTTAAGGCTCACGGTCTTAAAATACTGCTTGGCAGACAACAGATTCGACTTCAGCACACCCAAATTAACCAAAATAAGCTGGTTGCCAACTTGTACGCAAACTTGCCCCGGTAGGAACGCGATATTTCCTAAATAGAACCAGTCTAAAGGGGATATTGTTACTACAAATCAAATTGATTATGTATAAAATGTACTCATTAAAGACGCGTGTTCTCGACCGACCAGCTCGCAATCAACTGACCCAACAAGGGCGGGCAGTCTTTGCCAAGCTGGTTTATTCGTCAATGCGCCGACTCATAAATAGTTAAAAAGGTTAGGTTATCGAGGTCATGAAGTCGCCATCCGATTACATTGAAATCGGGAACGGGGCTCCATAACAGCCAGTTATTGGTTTAAGTCTATACAAATGATCCATACTACTTGATGGTGTGAAATGTAGACTGATATGAAGACTTAGAGATTCTGTAAGAACAAAAACTAAATCAAATGTAATCATTGTCTAAATTTTAGGTCGATCATGTAATTATTTCGTGTTATTATTATTATCCTAATCATAACCCTAAACTAACCCTAACCCTACTGATTACTTCGTTAATTGTCTACTGCTGCTGATATAGACGAATCCAAATCCACGCATTCCTACACCTGACTAGCAGCCTTTAGTTGGGTAGCCGTCGGCTACAATGCACCCAAAATGTAAAATGATTCGGCCTTGGCGGAAATTTTAAACTGCATTCCATCACCCGTTTTACCTCTTCCGCGAAAAAACAGGTAGACAAAAGAATGATTAAAGTTTACAAGCTTCTACATGGTCTATTCGCTGTTGAAGTGACATAATAATCGGATTAACTACACGCGGTATCTATATGCATTGATGTACTTGCGAACAAAAGGACTATGTATGAATAGATGCGACGGGATTACCTGCGGAATTATCTCCATTATATTATTAGCTATTATTCTATTACCCCTCCTCGTCCTTGCATCTTCTCTTAGGCGGATTTTATTTGCACAATTGGACGCTCAAAACACCAGGTTGGTGCTAGCGGCTACTCAAAGATGTCCGACCAAATCCTGACCATTACTTGGCTCGTTGGATTCGTCTATAGCATAATACTTCATCAACTATCTACTGCTGATAGCACACCACTTCATCAACTATCTACTGCTGATTACTTCGTCAATTGTCTACTGCTGATAGCATATCACACTACTTAATCAAATATCTACTGCTGATATCACACTACTTCATCAACTATCTACTGCTGATATCACACTACTTCATCTACTATCTACTGCTGATAGCACATTACTTCATCTGCTATCTACTGCTGATATCACACTACTTAATCAAATATCTACTGCTGATATCAAACCACTTCATCAACTATCTACTGCTGATATCAAACTACTTCATCAACTATCTACTGCTGATAGCACATTACTTCATCAACTATCTACTGCTGATTACTTCGTCAATTGTCTACTGCTGATAGCATATCACACTACTTCATCAACTATCTACTGCTGATATCACACTACTTCATCAACTATTTACTGCTGATATCAAACTACTTCATCAACTATCTACTGCTGATAGCACATTACTTCATCAACTATCTACTGCTGATTACTTCGTCAATTGTCTACTGCTGATAGCATATCACACTACTTCATCAACTATCTACTGCTGATATCACACTACTTCATCAACTATTTACTGCTGATATCAAACTACTTCATCAACTATCTACTGCTGATAGCACATTACTTCATCAACTATCTACTGCTGATATCACACTACTTAATCAAATATCTACTACTGATATCAAACTACTTCATCAACTATCTACTGCTGATATCACACTACTTCATCTACTATCTACTGCTGATATCACACTACTTCATCAACTATCTACTGCTGATAGCACATTACTTCATCAACTATCTACTGCTGATTACTTCGTCAATTGTCTACTGCTGATAGCATATCACACTACTTAATCAAATATCTACTGCTGATATCAACCTACTTCATCAACTATCTACTGCTGATATCACACTACTTCATCTACTATCTACTGCTGATTACTTCGTCAATTGTTTACTGCTGATAGCATATCACACTACTTCATCAACTATTTACTGCTGATATCAAACTACTTCATCAACTATTTACTGCTGATATCAAACTACTTCATCAACTATCTACTGCTGATAGCACATTACTTCATCAACTATCTACTGCTGATTACTTCGTCAATTGTCTACTGCTAATAGCATATCACACTACTTCATCAAATATCTACTGCTGATATCAAACTACTTCATCAACTATCTACTGCTGATTACTTCGTCAATTGTCTACTGCTAATAGCATATCACACTACTTCATCAAATATCTACTGCTGATATCAAACTACTTCATCTACTATCTACTGCTGATTACTTCGTCAATTGTCTACTGCTAATAGCATATCACACTACTTCATCAAATATCTACTGCTGATATCAAACTACTTCATCAACTATCTACTTCTTAACTAACATCTATCTTCTGTTGAATACTTCAACTACCTACTGCGGATAGTTTCTATTTCATAACTATCTACTGCTGATATCAGATGCATTTCGACATTGTTTTCTGTTGTCAGGAACCTTTATATTGCAGCAAGTTTACAAAAATGATTTTGAATGTTATTTGAATGTTATACTTTTATGTACTCTTTACCCGACATTTAACATTTTTGCCAAAAGATTGAGTTTAGCGTGGGCATGCCTCTCATAAACCTCCAATAGAGTGCTGCATACACCCGGTGCATACAATATTGAAAGTTCAAACAAATTCATATGACTGTCGCCATCCATGATAATGCTCTGATACAACACACATCCAACAAAATCGTGCGACTGCATGCAAGCTGCCGAGGGACAGTCAGGTAGTCAGATATTATTATTCACGCGTCGCAAATACTTGGCTTTATGGATTTAATTTGACCTGCAGCATGCAAGTCTGTTTTAGTTAACTTCAGTCATTAGTTTGTGCAAATTTGAGCAAATTCAAATGACTCTGAATCGGCAAAAGCGTCAACATTTGTACTTAAATAAACGACGGGAAATATAGCTCTGTACATTTTTATCACTCCATCCAGACCGGCGTTCTTCATGATAATTTTGGCCATTGCGTTGATCATTCTCGCACCTGCAACTATTTTCGGCAATGCCTTTTGTCTAGTCGTAATCCGCACAGATGTTCAAGGAATCAGCGACATTGCTCGTATATTCATGCAAAGTTTAACAATGGCAGATCTGTTAACTGGAATATTTGTTATCACACCGACAATTGGTGCAGCTTTCACCGACACTTGGCCGTACAGTTACACCTACTGCGAAATTAGTGCCTTCACGCAGACACTTTTCAATATTTGCTCAGTAATGTCTCTAATGTTTGTAAATGTGGAACGATACATCGCCATTGAATGGCCATTACATTATACGACTATTGTAACACCATTTAGAGCGAGGATATCTGTTGTGGGTCTTTGGATATTTGGATTTGGATGGGCAAGTTTGCACGTCTTTAGACCTGGACAAATAGCTAGATACCACCAGGGTATCTTCATGTGTGTAGCAGACCCTGTGAATGAGCACACGCCAGATATAACAAGCATAGTTTTCGCTATGATGTTCTTTGGATTCCCGTGTCTTCTCACCGTCTGCATGTTTTTACGCTTATGTTCCATATCAAGAAAACACGCACGTCAAATCGATGCTAATGAGTTAGCACTTCGACAGGTTGAAAATCATGTAGTTTATAAATTTCGTCGCAATGAGTTTAAAGCAACTGTAACATTTTTCATTTTAACCCTAATTCTCATCATTACCTATATACCAGCATCTGTGATCATGGCCCTAGACGGGTCTAACAATGTTTCGCTGACAAAATGGATGTGGCAAACATCAATGCTCTTAATGTTTTCAAACAGTTCAGTAAATATTGTTGTTTACTGTATTCGGAACAAATATTTTCGTCTTCGTGCAAAACAACTTCTTGGGGTCGCAGCAATTGAAAATGGCAATGGTGCAACTTCAAGGGCAACCGCAGGAATTCAGTCATACCGGCTTGGTCCTGGCGCTCTCCCGTAAGCTCCCTGCAATGGTTGGCTATGTTGGGGCTTTCGATGTTCTTTATTCCCAGTGAAAATTATCGGTTGGGGAAAATAGGAAACTGGGCTTTCGTTTGAAGTCCGTAAAAATATAAATATTAAGCTTAATTTACAAACTAAGACAATCAACATTGGGGTCGCTGCAATTGAGAATGGCAATGGTGCAACTTCAAGGGCAACCGCAGGAATTCAGTCACACCGGCTTGGTCCTGGCGCTCTCCGTAAGCTCCAGAAGAACAGAAGAATTAATGAGTACATAGTCCGACGTTTTGGCTTGTCGTTTTTCGCTATCTACTGCGATGTATGGTTAGCTATGTTGGGGCTTTCGACGTTTTATCTTTATTCCCAGGGAAAATGATCGGTTAAAGAAAATAGGAAACTGGGCTTTCGTTTGAAGTCCGTAAAAAAATCTAAAAAATAAGCTTTAATTTACAAACTAAGACAATCAACATTATCAAACACTAACATCCTCAATGTCAAAACTGTGTCCACTGCCCTCGAGAAGTTTTTAGACAGCTGAATCGACGTTACCATCCGAATTGGCTCATCTATCAATGTCTATGTTGGGACACGCGACTTTGCAGACTGCAGTGCATGGTCGGCTAGTTTCACAAATAAATGTACGGTAATGCATCGATTTTTACACTCCTACTCTTCAGATCAGCGCACTGTCATGTCAAAGACCGTATAATTTATTAACACCACTTAGATCGCTTGTCTTTCGGGTGCACTTGCGATCGCCGCAGGGTTTTAGTTATCTTAAAGTGGGTAGTGATGCTGATCGCGGTAACTTCTCCGAAACGTTCCATAATAGGAAAAGGTAACATAAGTCTTTGTGTCAGAAGACGTGGTGTCTTTGTTAGCTGGTTTAGTGCCCGGGTTTAGTGTCTTTATCACCACGATTAAGGGTTTTTTCAATAACAGTTACCACATGTTTTCAGTGCCGCCGGTTCGGGGGTAAAATAAAAGCACGGGTCCCTTTGATCAGCGATGACGGTACAGTATTTATAATTGTGTGTATTATTTTTTATAGATAATTTTATAGATATATAGTTGAAGTAGTGTGGTATCAGCAGTAGATAGTTGATGAAATATGAGATATCAGCAGTAGATAGTTGATAAAGTAGTGTGCTATCAGCAGTGGATAGTTGATGAACATAATGAAGTATAGTGTACTTTTAGCAGTAGATAGCTGATGAAGTAACATGCTATAGCCTACAGCAGCAGATTGTTGATGAAGTAATGTGCTATCAGTAGTAAATACTTATAGCTAAATAAGCAATGTCCTATCAGCAGAAGATAGTTGAAGTAGTGTGGTATCAGCAGTAGATAGTAGATGAAGTAGTGTGGTATCAGCAGTATAGTTGAAGTAGTGTGCTATCAGCAGTAGAAAGTTGATGAAGTAGTGTGTTATCAGCAGTAGATAGTTGATGAAGTAGTGTGCTATCAGCAGTAGATACAGCGTGTCCCAAAAGTAACTTAACATTATGAATTGGCCATATCTCCAATATTTCCTACTTCATACCAAAATGGAGAACATATTCATATAGATGGATCTTTTAGAATTATTCTGATACCAAAAACAGCATTATTGATGACCCTTTGACCTTACTGTGCGACTGTACATATCAGGCGGCGGATGACATGATCGAGCCGGCAACTCGTGAAACCGCCCGGCCGTATGGCATTTTCCATATACTCGGTTAGTTTGTGGGGTTCATTATCGAACCCCAACGGTTTTAACTTGTATTTATATTATTTATCAACATAGGCCTATTTGTTTGTGATATTTCAAGCGTTTTAAAATTTCAAAATAATCCCATTCAATTACACGGTTGACGATGAAAATTTACTGAATTTAGGGAATGCACGTCATACACCACCTGGTACATATGTGTGTATCAAACCCACAAAAGCAAGCTCATGTGTTCTTTGTTCAAGAACATGAATGATGTGCTTCCCTGAACAATAGAGTTGGTTCACTCACTGCGCACGCTACATTTAGGTATGAACATTACATGGCTTAGCGTAAGCGTGACTGCTGTTTTAGATTATAATTGGGATATTTTGACAATATTAAACTTTACTTTACTTTACAGTTGAAGTGAAGATGAATTTCCTATAGATCAACGGATTCAGGTCGTATGGTTCTTTGCCGAGACAAAGTCGGACAAACTCACTGAAGCAATGTCTAAGGAACAGTTTAATGTAAATTATGCACTACCCAGCCGAAATACAATCCAGCAACTAGTGCTAAAATTCCTATCAACTGGATCTGTTCATGATCTACTTCGGGCAGGACGCGGAAGAACAGGAAGATCGGCTACAAACATTGATGTCATACGAAGAGCGGTGGCGAAAAGCCCAAGGCGATCAGTACGTCGACTTTCAATGGAGAACAACGTGCCGCGTATACAACTGTTCATCGAATCCTCAGAAAAGATCTTAAGTATTTCCATATAAAACCCAGATAAAACAGAAAATGAAGATTACGCATTGAAAACAAACAAACAAACAATCAAACAAACACAGCCAAAGTAAACAAAACAAATTTTTAAAATGATAACATGTTATATCGTGTTCACGTCTCAAATGACGGGACTTATTTTGCGTTTATAAAAGTGGGTTTTACGGTACGGTAGATATCCATTAATTTCATGCCAAAGGATCATGACCACATAGGCATGTTTGGTATCATAACATTTCTAAACGAATTATCTACATACTGTGCAATTTTTGTAACAACACTATTAACCCAACGCAAGTTATGGCAAATTCACAATGTTAAGGGACTTTTGGGACACCCGGTATTAGATGAAGTAGTGTGCTATCAGCAGTAGATAGTTGATGAAGTAGTGTGCTATCAGCAGTAGATAGTTGATGAAGTAGTGTGCTATCAGCAGTAGATAGTTGATGAAGTAGTGTGCTATCAGCAGTAGAAAGTAGATGAAGCAGTGTGCTATCAGCAGTAGATAGCCGATGAAGTAGTGCACTATCTCTCTCTCCGTGTCAGGTGGAATAAATACTGCCCTGCACGTCTCTCGGCCACTCGAGCTCACTCGATCTGATGCCAATGCGTTGCACCTTGCATTCCTTGGTTAGAAACCAGCTTCACGTCATTTGTCCAAGATGTTGGTGGACGTCCTCTCCCTCGTCGGCCTTCCATAGCCCCTTGCAAAATTTGTTTTTCTACACCTCCATGTTTCCTGACAATATGGCCAAGATATTTCTTGCTCCATTTTGTTCTTCATTCTCTTGATGATGATCTTCAAAAGCACTATACTTGCATGGCAAATCAGGCCGGTGATTGGCACACTCTTTCAAATTTCCCTTCTTCGGCAGTGGAATAAATACTGCCCTGCACGTCTCTCGGCTATTTCTTCTTTTTTCCTGATGATACCACATAGACGCCACATTTGGTCTATCCCTTCTTTCCCAGTTGCCTTCCACAACTCAGAAGCTACATTATCAATGCCAGGTGACTTAGCATTTTTCATTTGTTCCATGGCAAGCTCAACTTCAGATCTCTATGGTGGAGGTTCTTCCTCACTCGTTTCATACACCTTGTCATTGTGTCTCAAACAGCTGGGAACTATACTGAACCCATCGCCTCTTGATGTCTTCACTTTCGGTAAGAGTGTTACCTTTCTCATCATTTATAACATCCATCCTGGGGTCCACTTCTTGGTAAGTTCTTTGGCAATACCAAAAACTATTTTTGAGTCACCCTTACATCTTTCCATTTCCACACACTTCCTTTCGATGTAGTTTCTTTTGTCCTCCTTAACACTTTTGGAGACCTCTTTGTTTAAGCGTGCCCATTCTTCCTTTCCTCCATCTGTCTTTACTCTCTTCCTGTCATCAGCTAGGTTTTAGGTCTGCTGAGAGATCCACGGCTGTTTTCGTTTCTTCTTTCTGGGAATGTACTTCTTTGCTGTGCTCTGGACTGCTTCTTTCATGTCTTCCCACAAATACAGAGCAGGGTCACGTGACACAAAACTTCGGACGCTGTCAATCAATCAATCTTCTGTCACAGTTCAATAACAGAGATGCAAGAGTGAAGCTAAAGCAGCAGGCAGAGTTGGGGGTATGAGGCTATTATTGAGTTAGTTTCCAATATTCTAATAAAGTTTGGTTATTTCTTCATCATGTAGGCCTTAATTTACACGAAATTAGGATTAGGGTTAGGGTTATTAGAAGGATAATGGTTAGGTTTGGGTTTGGATTAGCGTATACGAAATCATTTACGTGGAGTATCAACTTAAGATTTTTTTTTCGGTTTTTTTTTTTTAAGCATATATAAAGATTTTAAAAAACGAGTTTGAAGAAAATTTATCTTCGAGTCCCAATTTTTTTTTCTTAAGAAAAAGGCTGTTTTGTGATTTTTCTTCCATAGATGACAATGTTAAAACTATTTTTGTTTTTATCCGTTTGTCAAAATGGAGACTCGGATGGCTTTCAAAATAGAGTACCACGTGCCCACGGATATGATGATTGATATAAAAAAGTTTGAAATTGACAACCAAAATCCGAAATATTTTTCATTTTATACCAAGAGAGATTTTCCAATTCAGAACAAAATATTTGATGTGCATTTTACGAAAAATGTCAATTTTAAGCTGTTGAAATCCAAAACGGAAACAAATTTCGTTCCTTCAGGTTGCAAGAGATACGATGTGCATAGAAATGGTCAAAGAGTGTGCTTTTCTAGCACTTTGGAGAAAATCATATTTTCAAATTAATGCAGATATCCCGTTTTGTCGGTTGCGTAGGTCTATACATTTTTAAACATTGGATATTGATAAACTAATGATTGATGATCGATAATTGATTATAGATAATTGATTATCGATAATCGATAATTGATTATCGATAATTGATTATCGATAATCGATAATTAATTAGCCATAATTAATTCCACGCACAACCCCCTACCCAGAAGGAAATCATCCTTAGCGATTCCCAGTTTTGTCGGTTGCGTAGGCCTATAAATTTTTGTTAAATGATTGATTATCGATTATTGATTATCTGTAATCGATAATTGATTATCGATAATCAATACCCCTCACCCCCCAGTATCCACAAGGATATCATCCTTAGCCATTTGAACATGAGAGTCGGTTGCGTAGGCCTATAAATTTTTCAACATTGAATAATTGTTAAATGATTGATTATCGATTATTGATTATCTATAATCGATAATTGATTATCGATAATCAATACCCCTCACCCCCCAGTATCCACAAGGATATCATCCTTAGCCATTTGAACATGAGAGTCTGTTTCATCATTTGCGTGTTAGGGTTTAGAATTTAACTGAACGTTGATAACTGATTGATCATTGATTATCGGTTATCGACTATCTACAATTATATCTCCTCCCCCACCCACACCAACTCAAACACCACTTAGCTATGGCATCTACTAGCGTGGTCGGAAATGGTTCTGCATTATGAAATTTTTTTTGGGGGGGAATAATGGGCTATTACAGAAATTAACGGCACCTACCCTATAGAAGACTTGGGATTCCCAAAATAATTTTTTTTTGATTTACGAGGTCAGATGTGTCAAATTTGTCTTCTATAGGGTATGTACCTTTTATTTCTGGAAAAGCCCAATTCATTTGGGTTCTGCTCCTCTTTCAGTAACTCGTCAACATTGTTCTTCACAATCACCTCTACTGAATATTGAGTGGGAATGTTGTCATATCATACCTGGTAGGTGGTGCATTGTCTCTCTTAGCTTTCAGTTTTAGTTTCACTTTGGCTACAAGTAGTGCCTGGTCGTGTCCTGACATTTTGTGATGTTCTCCACCTCTTCCTGACCATGATGTAATCGATCTGGTTTCTTGTTCTATCTCCTGGGCTCATCCAAGTCCATAGTCTCCGTGGATGCTGCTGAAATAACGTGTTCCCTATGACTAGGTTGTTAGCTTCACAAAATTCCTCCAGTCTGTCTCCACGTTCATATCTGATCCCAAGTCCATATTGGCATATCTTAGCATTCCAATCCCCCAGTACGATGAGCAAGTCTCTTCTAGGTATGCTATCCATAACATAAGGATGTCCTTGCAGTCTTACAGTCATCACTCTCTCATTTATTGGATTATATCCCAAAACACACTTGGCTGTGGTTCTTTCTATTATGAAACCCACACCTCCTCGTTTCTTTCCAGTATCTCCTCGTTTCCTTCCAGTGCACTATCAGCAGTAGATAGTTGATGAAGTAGTGTGATATCAGCAGTAGATAGTTGATGAAGTAGTGTGCTATCACCAGTAGATAGTTGATGAAGTAGTGTGCTATCAGCAATAGATATATAGTTGACGAAGTAGTGTGTTATCAGCAGTAGATAGTTGATGAAGTAGTGTGCTATCAGCAGTAGATAGTTGACGAAGTAGTGTGCTATCAGCAGTAGATAGTTGATGAAGTAATGTGCTATCAGTAGTAAATAGCTAATTAAGTAATGTGCTATCAGCAGTAGATAGTTGAAGTAGTGTGTACTAATAATAGCAGTAGATAGTTGAAGTAGTGTGTGCTATCAGGAGTAGATAGTTGATGAAGTAGTGTGCTATCAGCAGTAATAGTTGATGAAGTAGTGTGCTATCACCAGTAGATGGTTAAAGTAGTGTGATATCAGCAGTAGATAGTTGATGAAGTGGTGTGCTATCAGCAGTAGATAGTTGACGAAGTAGTGTGATATCAGCAGTAGATAGTTGATGAAGTAGTGTGATATCAGCAGTAGATAGTTGATGAAGTAGTGTGCTATCAGCAGTAGTTGATGAAGTAGTGTGCTATCAGCAGTAGATAGTTGATGAAGTAATGTGCTATCAGCAGTAGATAGTTGATGAAGTAGTGTGATATCAGCAGTAGATAGTTGATGAAGTAGTGTGATATCAGCAGTAGATAGTTGATGAAGTAGTGTGCTATCAGCAGTAGTTGATGAAGTAGTGTGATATCAGCAGTAGATAGTTGAAGTAGTGTGTACTAATAGCAGTAGATAGTTGATGAAGTAGTGTGATATCAGCAGTAGATAGTTGAAGTAGTGTGTACTAATAGCAGTAGATAGTTGATGAAGTAATGTGCTATCAGCAGTAGATAGTTGATGAAGTAGTGTGATATCAGCAGTAGATAGTTGATGAAGTAGTGTGATATCAGCAGTAGATAGTTGATGAAGTAGTGTGCTATCAGCAGTAGTTGATGAAGTAGTGTGATATCAGCAGTAGATAGTTGAAGTAGTGTGTACTAATAGCAGTAGATAGTTGATGAAGAAGTGTGATATCAGCAGTAGATAGTTGATGAAGTAGTGTGCTATCAGCAGTAGTTGATGAAGTAGTGTGATATCAGCAGTAGATAGTTTAAGTAGTGTGTACTAATAGCAGTAGATAGTTGATGAAGTAGTGTGATATCAGCAGTAGATAGTTGATGAAGTAGTGTGATATCAGCGGTAGATAGTTGATGAAGTAGTGTGCTATCAGCAGTAGTTGATGAAGTAGTGTGATATCAGCAGTAGATAGTTGAAGTAGTGTGTACTAATAGCAGTAGATAGTTGATGAAGTAGTGTGATATCAGCAGTAGATAGTTGATGAAGTAGTGTGCTATCAGCAGTAGTTGATGAAGTAGTGTGATATCAGCAGTAGATAGTTTAAGTAGTGTGTACTAATAGCAGTAGATAGTTGATGAAGTAGTGTGATATCAGCAGTAGATAGTTGATGAAGTAGTGTGCTATCAGCAGTAGTTGATGAAGTAGTGTGATATCAGCAGTAGATAGTTGATGAAGTAGTGTGATATCAGCAGTAGATAGTAGACAGGCTTATCGTTTTCAATCATTAATCATGCGATTAATATTATAAAATAAGATATAGCACTACCATGCAAGAACAAGCAAATACGTTTCTAAATTATGAAGCATACAAATCAATATCGCATCTGTATATGATAACACTTCTGTAAATGTTTTTGATTTTGATTTTGACAGGCCCCCTAAAATTAAATCATCATCTTTTACAAATGGAACCAAGAAACAGTGTGGTTGTCCCGAGGTTTGGAGCAGAAAATAGTTGCAACATTTGGCTATCAGTGTAACATAGAAATAGTGCACTATCAAAGGATGACAATTCAAGAAGTGTGCTAACAGGTAGTTTACAGCCTGACTGATCTGCATTCTATCGTCTGTAGATAGTCAAGTATGCTATCAGCAATATATTTTAAATACATCAGGACAACAGTGATGAAAGTCATGAAACGAACAGTAATTTGTAGTTTTGAAAACTATAGTTCCTTTTATTATCAACGATTTATTTTGAAATACAATCAAAACCAATGTTTTCATGGTTAGAGCACATACGTCATTCGTTCATTTGTTTGGTTTATTCATCCTTTATTTCAATATTTTGTCTTGTAACAAGACAAAACTCCACAGAAATTCAGATCTGTTTGAACAGCCTTAATTCTGATTTACACCTTAACAATTAACAGATTATACTATGGCAAATTATTAATCTATCTATTTTTCATATTTAACAGTCCTTGAAGTAAAATTCATAAATCTAATGATATGTAGTTAAAATTATGTAGCTGGGAGGAAAAGCTGACAATCATTTGAAAATTCCTTATATAAAATGTGTTATGGTTTGGCTCAAAACATTTTTCAAATTTTTATATGAAAAACATTACAACGTTTTAGAAATCTTGTTAAATATTTTTGGCAAACATTTTTTCAATTTTTCCAACACTGAAATAACATTGTTTTGAAGCAACTTCTCAAAATTATTTTTTAATGATAACAAAATGTTTTATACCCAACATTTAAAACAATTGTTTCATGGTTGCTAGGTTGATATCCCAAACAATATTTAGCATACACATGTATCCTTACAATTTGACTCTCTAGCCAGGAACGCAATACAATATATGAGCGACGTGATCATATTTCTTCTCATCTTACTGAGCTTCATTGGCTTCCGGTTAAAGAACGCATAAAGTTTAAACTTCTCACCATCATATTTCAGTGTGTGCATGGGTTAGCTCCAACTTATTTGCAGGATTATGTTCATCTTTATTCATCTGTTAACACCAGACATCATTTACTTCGTTCTTCTCTTGATACAACCAAACTTCACATTCCATATACAAATCGCTGCCTAGGGGATCAGGCTTTCCATGTTGCTGGCCCACGGATATGGAATACTCTTCCACAGCATATCCGTGAGGCCCCCACCCTAAACCGGTTCAAAGAACTCCTCAAATCACATTTATTTCCTGTTGCTTAATATTGTTTTTGTTTATATTCCATTTGCTTGTTTTTGTAGCGTAAGTTTATTGTAGCGTAAAATCTCTTGTAATGCGCTTTGGTATTTCATGATAAAGCGCAATATAAATCTTATATGTATGTATGTATGTATGTATGAGTAGAAAAATAGTCTATTTCATAAGTCAATATTTACATCAATATCTTCTAGTATTATTATTCTATTAATATTAAAAGAAATATATTAGATGTTAAAAAATGTGCATCAATAATTAGGTAGTAGAAATCTTTTGTACAAAATATATCTTCTATGTCTATAGAATTCATGATAATTTCAACCATAATTCTAACAAAATATGCATATAACGCTCATTCTACAAAATCCGGTGCCAATCCACTAAAAAAATTGAAAAAATAAAAGTTGTTCAAAAAGACCTGCTTTTTGTGTTTTTTAAAAGTAAATGTATCACTACTTTCAGATGTAAAAATTGCCAACACCACTTGCATATTTTTCTTTCAGGAAGTCATGATGTTTTTAACACTAAAACTCAATGTAATGTGAGCTACGTTACCGACTATAAAATGGGCTGGTTTTACTCAATCCAAGGTCATAAAAAGCAAATTAAAGATCACTTGAGTGAAATGTAAAACAGATTTCACTATTTCATAGAAGTTTTGAAGATGCTTAAGTGAGTGTGTAGCGTAGCTCACAGTAACGTAGTTCACTGGTTTTTAATGTTTTTAATGTGATTTGCGAACGTTAGAACGTTATGTCGGTTAATTCTAATATAAATGGGGTTCGACCACTGGTAGCTTTCACATATTATTAGGAAGTACATGTAATACAAGTGCATACTATAGAATCCTGGTAACGTAGCTCACCAATCTTAACATGGTCGGTCGAAATTTCAATGTTTACAACATTTCTATGCCAAAAATGCTACAGCATCACGATTTTTACTGTAAATTTTAAAAACCTATGAGTGTTTCCTTTCAAAACCATAAATAACATTGATACCTCTGTTTTACTTCTTTCCAATAACGTGTGTTAAAAAGGGGTAACGTAGCTCACAGCGTTTTGGTGGAAAGTGCAATTTATTTTAGAATTACACAAAGACATTTTAATCACTAAAAAATAATGTTGATAAACAATATGATGGTGCATTATCTAATTAAAAAACAACAAATATGTAAAGAAATTGTATTTATTCAAAGAAAATATTCAGGGTTAGATGTGACACTTGAGCTGTGGAAACGCATTTTTAGCGATTTTTGAGCCTTTGCAAGGGTTAATCAGGCTGAAGAAAGCATTTAAAGTATGGAAAACTATATATGTCCGTGTAGATCTCGTTGAGTTCTACCAGAAAAACAACATATTTGATGCCCTAAATGCTCGACAAAGTTTTTGTGGACCAAAGAATGGAAAAAAGGCTACTGGCACCGGATTTTGTAGAATGAGCGATAAAGCGGATGTTGTAGTATACATACAAATACTGCAATGTATGGTTAGAGGGGTTATGTGACAAGTCGAAATTTGTCACTTTAGTACTGCTTTAAAATGAACTTAAATTAAAGAGGCACTGGGGGGCAGTCATATTTATGGAAGGGGGTCATGAATATACTGGGGGTCATAGAATTCTTATACCAAAATAAGGGCAACATCCTTTTTACACCAAAAAATAAGGGGGGTATAAAATTAATAAGCGCTTGTGACTATCAACATTGCGTGACTATTGAATATACAATGAAAACAATTTGTCCACTGAAAGGAATCACCGCCCCTAATTTTTAACATTTTCCGCAGGGATGCAAACAAGCACTGACATAATTTCCTGAAACTGCTTTAACATTTCCTGAAAATGTGTATTTCACTATACTTTGTACAGGATATTTCCTGAAGATTTACATCCCTGGTGGATAATTTAAATGGAACAGCAAACTTAATTCCATTTCACCACAGTTCAGATATATGAATGTAACACAATGATATTCAATCTTACACACTATAATCTTTCATCTCAAAACTCTTCCTGATTGTCATATCACATAATGGATATCCTTAACAAAAAATGTAAATAAAAATATTAAACTTTCATAAAAATGTTAATAAAACACATTGTGCATGCATATTTGCACACAACTTGCATAACTGATTCCATGCATAAGGTATCATAAAAACATTAGAATAACGCCTTCATCACTTTGGAGTTTGTTACTAGCTCATTTCTATTTATTACTACTCATTCCTCCCAAACATCCATGATGCTGACCCTATTTGGCACAAATAAAGTTCATCTATAAAAACTTTCTGCTGACTACCATCATCACTCGGGTGGTTTATCATGATCAACAGCAATAGAGTTTGTATCATTAGCATCACCAGGTTCACTAGGTGCATTCATATTAACTTCTAATGTATTCGATTGAGTTGCTGGGTCAAAATTATGCGTAGAAGAACGAGGACTAATCCTTGCTGAGTGCGGCCGGCCTGATGTTGGATGCGGTGAGGTACGCTCTGTCGCTGCGGATGATGGCGGTTGCCTTCGCCCTCGTGCACTGTTTGTTCTTCGTACGGATTTTGGTGATTTGGGAGCCTGTCAATGAAAAAATGAAAAAGTGTAAAAATCACTTCAAAGTTGTGGAAACCAAGGGTATACATATATTTGGGCACTGTGAACAGAATAATAAACAATGAATGTTGGGCCCTGTAATTTTGATAATTGCTTCTACTAGTTTCACAATGTCCATTAGGGAAGTGGAGGGGTTGAGGACATGTCAAACATTACTCTTTTTTCTGACTGTTGATGTTTTTGACACCCCCTAAAATAATGATGTATGCAAGTACATCGTGTGCCAATTTTGACACCCCCTAAATGATGTATGCAAGTACATCGTGTGCCAATTTTGACACCCCCTAAATGATGTATGCAAGTACATCGCGTGCCAATGAAAACTACTCTTTTTACACATAATTTTGCACAAGCATGATATCCACCTCAAAATAAAAGGCTCTATGATTACCTGAAGACGATTCCAATTTACTGATGGAATTCAAAATCAAATTGAAACATTTTCATAGTATGAATGGGGTGCTTTTTAACACTACTTGAATACTCACATTTGTAATATTTGGTAATTTCTCCATATCAGTGCCAGGGCTTACCCTAGCCCTGTATATATGACCATCTGCACCTTGGATATCTGTTTCAAGTCTGTAACAGAAGAATGAAATTAAGGTATTATTATAAAGGTGTCTTTCATATAACATTTTGAATTTCTATCAATAAATGTTTATAAATTACGTCCGACTGTCAAGTTAAAATATATTTTGACACCATTTTTCAAGGAAGGAGTGGAATGTTCAATTTCATTTTGGAATGTGTGTGTGTGCCATATTAACAACACAAAATATAGTCTTGAGTGACAAAAATCAGGACTTTCTCCATCCATTATTGTCTAAAACTGCTTATTACAGGGGGTGTGCAAAGATCCTGATGGGTGGGTCACACCCCTTCCCTGGTTATGCAATGGTGTGTGTGTGGTGCCAATTTCCAAAATTAGGTGCATCCTTGGTGTAAGATATTCATGAGTTAGACTTGTGTAAAGACTCCACTTGTGGAATAAAGCTGTATAACCCTTCAATTTTATAATGCTCTTTTATATGAAGAATACACCCAAAATTGTGTGAAAATTAGGTTCAATGCAGGAGTTCTGATGTGTGGGGACCCCTCTCAGACCCTTCTCTGGTTATAAAATGGTGTGTGCATGGTGCCAATTTCCAAAGTTGGGTGAAAATTAGGTTCAATCAATTATGCCAATACTTAAGAATATGCTTATATCTGATCAATATTAAGAACTTTTTGAATTCAAGAAATTAGCCAATCAATGCAAGTCAACCTTACCTTTTCATTGGTAACAAGTCTTCTGTAGGAACTATAGCACTGAAAAATAAACAAAACAATAGGATGTCTAATTAGTGTAAACATTCTGTTACCAAACACTGTAGTCTCCGTACATGGTATATCAATATAATTGGTACCCATCAATTCAATATCCAGAGAGTATGAACAAAACTGCCACATCAAAATGCAGTAAAACATCCTCCTTTTTTGTAGATTTATGTAGTAAAACGTCATCAAACTATAAATTGTAGTCATTTCAAGAGGATTTAATGTTGCCTTTGGAAAAAGCAGGCATTTCATTAGACAACAAAACTGATGGGTACCAATCATAATTTGTAACCCTATTTCTTTTGTTTGTCTCAGAAACATTTTGTCAGAAAACTATTTACTATTCTAATTCTTTTTTTTTTTGCCACCTCATGGCCAAATTGTCAATTTTTTTTTCCATTAAAAAAGGCATGATCACGTAGGGCTATGCGGCAAATCAAATTTCACAAAACTTTATTACTGTCGGGTCTTTGAGACAAACTTTTTTCACCTTAAAAACCCTCTATCAAGTAAACAAACTAGTTTTAACAACTTCATTTTGTCATGGGGTTTTAGTTCATTATTGTATGAAAATGATCCATATGGTAACACTACATATATATTGCACATTTTAGCAGATAGCCATGTAAATACAATACCCATGATGAGCAAAATTGTGCTTGCAGTACATGTTAAGGTAGGTCTGTGTTTCGTAAGGTGGTTTTGTTGTTGTTACATCTTTGTATGACTTACACCTAAAGACTAATCACTATTACCTTCATGATCAGCAAATTATTACTGCTTATCTTAGTACTTGTCTAGTGGATGATGGTCAATTTATGATTTTCACCTTAAGGCTACACATACTTTCATTATGCAACTTACGTTAGTGTGGTGCTGACAGTGTTAGCAGTCCGTGTTACTCTTTTGTGGGGGTAAGTCATTGTATGACTGCCGCCACAACTCCTTGTCGTCACAAAGTAGTCAGGTACATCACCATAATGGGAACTATGAATACAAGAATATAAAGGCATGCAAATAAATGATACATCTAGCAATGTGCATTTTGAATACAAGAAAGCTATTATAATGCAGATGTTTTAAAATATGCAAATATTTTCTGTAATATAAAGTAATATGAGCAAATCGCTGTAACTTAAGTGGTACCTAGGTTTAGCTGCTTTGCTTTTTGTAACTAGTTGATAAGCAAGACAAAAAAGACAGATCAATCTTTGAAGTTCATTTGGAATGTTAGATTCAACAGTTAACATGGTTCTTTTTTATCAGTCTGATGAACCACTAGTGTTGTGGTGAAACATTGCTAAAAATATTTGTACCGGAATTGTAAAAAAAGAACCATGTTAACAAGACGGATCAATGTTTTATCAAACCATGTTACTATACTCTCTAACAAAATGATCCAGTGTAATGTATCAAATAGTCTGATTGGGATATTCCAATTGAAATCCATACACCCTCTGTGGAAGACATGATCTTAATCTAACACACAGGGAGTGTGAATTTTAATATGAATGGGCAAGTCCATTTGAAATCTACACCCCCTGTGTGGGAGGTCATGTCTTTCATAGGGTGTATGGATTTCAACTGCAATGGCCCATTGTCGATGTGGGTTTGTTTGATAGGCTGGTTTTGTAATAAACAAGTCATAACAAATTTATGATAAATTTTTATCCAATTTCTTTAAATCTGTAGATTAAAACAGTAACCCTTTTTAGATGAAATACTTGGATAAAACGAACATGAATTTCACATTATAATTACTGAAAAACAACTCATACTGTAAATTATGATACACCGGATGTACACTCAGATAAACATCACATTGACAAATCTTACTATAAGTAGTGAAATGTTGTGACTATGTGGACATGTCAAGAAAGGCTCTGTCAGTTTCGATCCAAATGTCGCCAAATTCATACGGGAGATCGAGGCATACACCGAGATGGTAATGAACTTCATTTGATTAAAAACAGTCAAGAATTGGCTTCAAAATCAGTTAAAAAGTGTGGGTGTCCCGCTAGTATATCTAATTGGCAAGGCGGTTTCAGCATTGTAATTGCGTATTATTATCAAGCTTCAGATTAAATATATTTATCTAATATCAGACACAATAACTATAAGTCTCTTACCCGCATCTGTTGTAGCCAGGTCCAAACAAGCAAGCAGTGCAAGCAATGGATATGGGAATGAAACAAGAGAGCAAATTCAGAGTGTTAGCTTTATAACAAATATGCTTTGCAAAAAATATAGTTAACAATGATTAATGTTAATTGGCAAATGAGCAATTTCAAGTTAATCAAGTCATTTTAAACTGATTCATGTTACGTTTTAAATTCAAATGAAAACAATATCTTAGAAATTTTTTGTAGTGACAATTTTTTTTTCAGATAAAAATATTCACTGAATTGCAAATTTGTCAAACAAGAAACCAAGAAATACAGGTGTTTTCCATTTGCTTTGGAAACTATTTGACAGAATCAATAGCTCAGGCCAATGATTTTTACTTTTTTTTTTTAAATCACATTTTTCAAAAATATTGTATTGGAATGTTTTCTTTTCACAGAATTGGTGATTGCTAGTTTTGAACTGAAGAAAATTGTTAAGTTAATAGGCAAACCAACAGCAATCCAAGAAAGTTCAAAAGAATTGCAAATCAAAAAATATTGTGTATGGAGGAAATTTTTTAGCAGCAGTAGTGCAACGGGTTAAAACAAACACACAAATCAGTAAACAATCAGAGTAAATGTTATTAATTTTAAGAAAAAGAAAGGGTTAATCAACATTATGTAATTAAGTCAAACACTCTTCAATATTCAGGTTAAATCGTAAATGTGTTACTGCCATTAAAATCTCACAAAAATGTCTATGCATCATTAAGAAATTGAGCCTTTTATGAATTGCCTAAATTCTAGTACCCATGTCCAATTATTGGAATTATATAACAGAGCAGCATGTCACTGTAGTTTGGTCTTGGATAATGTTGAAGAGGTCCAGGGTTCAATCATGGACAAAAATCATGCACTCTTATTCCCTCGTTGATTACTTCATTTTGAATTATGGGCAGATACAGAGGGTGACAAAGATCTCTAAGCCAGTTCCAATCAGGCTATATTATATACACTGCCCTGAATACTAAATGATTCAGTAAATCTAAATCAAAATATGGCAAGAGAGAATTAGGCAATTCATGATGCATTGAACAAGTTTGTAAAATTGCATTAAATTAAGGAACAAGGAAAAACTTGCAGGAACTCAAAACTCTATCTTTGTGTGTAAGTGCTGTACGTGCCCAAGACTATTAAAGTTATTCTATACCTTGATGGTGGTGTTTTTGTTTTAAGATATTCTGTCATTTGTCGTGTGTGTTTAATCTTCATTACTTCACCAGGAATTTCTTTTGGTGTTTGATCTATATGTAAGAACTCTGTTTCTGGCTCACTAGCAAACATCATCCTTTTTAAGTGGCAAGCATTGGTGTAATAATCAGAATAATCAGTTTAATTGGCATGGCAAGATAATAATACGAACTAATGATGATTAAAAACTAGGATTTGTTCAACAACAAATTTTCCTTTGGAGTAATTATCATGCATAAGTGTGTGACACAATCTGGTCCACTAAGGCCAATGTCTTTAAGTTTGAATGCTCCTATATTTAAAAATATAGACAAACAATAAGGAGCTAAAAACAACAAAATGCAAAAAAAAAAGAGCAAGTTGGAAAACAGTAACTTGGCAACCATACATGCAAGAGATGTAAGGTTTCTCTAATTACAAAGCTTTTTGATTTAAATGGGCAATGATAACTCAAATTTTAAAACTATACATACTGGCCTGAGTGGATTGGATCCATAGAGCTGTATGTAATAATTATATACAGCTCTATGGTCAGATCATGTCACAAAATTGTGTAACTTCTGTAACAAAATAAAGTAAAAGTGAGTAATACATTATTATGATAAAAATTAAGACACCCAGCATTTCATTATATAAAGAAAATAATAAACAAAACAATACAAAAAATATAACATAAAAGTGTTATTGAAGAATACAAACTCTCTTGGTTTGATCCAGAGGCATAGGCACCTTGGTGAGAGGGTAAAAGGGTCTTTGAACCCAAGCAAAGGGTTGATTTAAATCTTCTACATCTCAGTTCCCCTCCATCTACCAATTTATCTATGCCACTGGTATCACCCTATTATTATAAATTACATTATAAGCTACATAACATTACATGGGTAGGTGACACAATGCAATCAAAATGTAACTTGAAATAAAGTCTGCAGCAGAGACTATGAGTAGGTGTGTGTCAACTATCCATGCAATTGCAATGTTAAGAATTAGACTCTGTTTGCAGTTTTCAATTGTTTAACACTGGATAGTCCAGCGCCACTCCTCAGTTTTGTTCTCCTTGCAAAAGAGGGAATTTTTTCTCACATCATTTGCAAATATCAAACAAATGCTTTACATTTATCTTAAAGAACTGCTGCTAAAATTGTTTCTTTTTGCAATGTGAGCAGATTGTTGTAGTACCATATACGAGGGGGTATCCAAAAGTTTTTGACATCACCCAGAAGCGAAGGAGCTATATCGATGAAATTTTGTCCGTGTAATTACTGGTCCTTCTGTACATTATGGTCCAAAAATGGTCTCATAAGTATGTTTACTTTTTATACAGGTGGCGCTAGATGGGCAGTAGGCGCATAACCTGTGAAATGGTGAAAATTGAGGCACGCAGCGTGATTAAGTTCCTGCATTTGAAGGGTTAGGCCTACAATGCTCAGAAAATCTATGATGAAATGAAAGCTATCTACGGTGATGATTGTCCATCATATGGCACTCTTGCTTTTTGAAAAAGTAATTTCCAAACTGGCCACATGTCCCTCACAGATGAGCCAAGAAGTGGATGTCCATCATTTTCCGATGATGCGGCCACAGTGAAGAAATTCAAGAAAGTGGAGGATCTTATCATTTCAAACCAAAATAGCTCCAGCCCATACCTACACTATGCCTAGTGTGTACAAGTCATCAAACTACAAACATAGTCTATTAGTTCCCTATTTTATACATAATCCTATCAACCTGACTCTATGCTGTACAGGTCCTCTCATACAGAATGTAGGTGGCTTTTCCTCCTTTTCAAAGTGTACTAAGTATGCTAATATATCCTGCTTCCTTTGTCTAGCTAATTCGTGCTCAAAGAGCGCCCTCTCATAATGCTGTACGTTCTTCCCTGGTTTTCCTCTGTTGTAGTAGACAGACAAACCAAAATGACAAACACAGCATTTGTTAAACAAATATGCTATAGCTAAATCCTAATCTTTAAATAATATAAATTATTAAAGACCTTTAAAACAGTTAACAAGAGTTTTCTGAAGTCCCTATATTTAAAAAGTAATATTTACACCACCTCTGTATAATATGCTAATGTTGTATTTACAAACCCAAATAATTAACATTAGGTTTCAGTTGAGACTATAATCAACTTTGTAGTTTGTACAGCATCTACATTACAAGTTACACCAAACTATAAAGAAATCACATATGAGGACTATTTTGGGCCACTCACTCTGATTCAACATTTGGTGGCCAGTTGAATTTAATACTTCATGCCTAATTGTGCCTATTATAAAGTATTGAGACTGAAAACCATGGCCACATGTGGCCACTACCTATAATTATAAAGTTTTTACATGTCTTAATACCTAGGAAGGGAAAAGTATGGAACATTATACAAGCAAATGAAACAGTCAAGCATGGATGAGTAAAGGGTATACAGGAAGGCTGCAGATTGACACTCAACACCTAGCATATCACCACAATTGGTCACTCCATTTGAAATCCAAACACCCTGTATGTGATATTATGGCTGTGTCTTCCATCAAGGGGTGTATGGATTTCAACTGGAATACCCAATGTAGATAAGGCTTACGGTAAAAAATGTACTGAAACTTGAATGACAAAATGGCATATTGCCCAAAAGTTGTATACATTGTATGTTTGGCTCAACACTTAGAATAGGGTCATCTAAAATAGTGTCAAGTAGTTTGTACTGTATGTCTTAGTATTTACATATGAAGAAATGGTGAGCAGATTATATGCCATAACATCAATGATAGACAACTTATTAGTTGCTGATGCCATAAGTTCATTCCAGTATCAACCACAAACAACTTATTGTTAAGACTTAGTTTTTGCTTAGTTCAAACTCCACTGATTAAATGATATTATTTTTGGGTGGAAGGAACCAATCAGGGGAGGGGTCACCCACAGAAAATGAATGACAGGGACATGTGACCACATTCAGCATTTTAAACTCCCTCTTGCACAATAATTTGTATGGAATTGCAGATAGTCTCACACCAAAAGACTCTTTTTGTCTCTAAGAACAACAAAAGTATAAAAATGGTTCTAATTTAGACCACATTTTGGCCTTTTGTGTTAAATTTGAATAAAACATGTGCCAAATCTAAATGACTCCCAATTTAAGTGCTTCCCATCCAATGATCCTTTTCCAATGGTCCCTTTTCTTGGTATCAAATCTCACCCTGACACTGAAAGGTTATAGTTTGAATATGCTGGTCACACATCCCTGTCCCTTTCAAAGCAGAATGTCTTTGTTGAGGAGGAAGGGGAGGGGGGGGGAATGGAAAGGAATACTCTTATACATACTTAACATAAGCTACTCCCAGCCTATATACCAGGGACAGAAATAAAATATGAGAATTGGTATGGTCTGTTATTGTTAACAACATTCAATTATTGTTAATTACTTTATAAATTATGAAATTTGAGAACTGTTTTTTTCCTTCAAATATGTTTTCATTGAACACAGTTTAAATCTACTGGTATTATATTTGAATGTATTTTGAAATGGGTTAAGAGGTAATTTGTTTACAGTTGTACAAAATACAATTCATACCTACTGTCTTTTTTAACCTGTACATATCTGCTGAAGAACAATGCATTAAATTCCAAACTTTTAGCCTTTTAAAGATTTTAAGGGAAATAAGACAAAGGAACATAAAGTACTAAAATCTTACTTTTTCTGTGCAGCTCTTATCTGCTCCAATTCAAAAGTTGTATATGGTCTTCCTGATCTCATACCAGGTAAGCCTTTGTTCTCTGGCAGTGAGGCTAATGGTCTGTGGAAAAGAAAACAAATTGGAAGACTTTGTTTAACATTATTTCAGAAATAGTTTTCAAAACAAGATAATATTGTTATATACACATTGATACATTTATAATTAATGAAACCAAGGTTCTGATTCTATAGCTATCATTCAAACTGTTTAAATATTGAATTGTTACTTACGGTTGTGGACTCATATCCAGCGGCCTATCACATGATATACAATTGAATTTCTGAAGAGGTCTAATGAGAGAGAAAAGAAAGCACATCAATTATTATTCAAAATGAATGCTCAACAGAACCAACACAAAATATTTTGAGAAGGAAATGCTAAGACTCTGCATAAGCAGGACCTCATTATTTAACTGCCTCTTACCTTTCTTTCTTATTTTCTGTTACCATAATTTTGAACATATTTTAGATAAGCTCTCACTGAATGACCCAATTTTTTTCTCTAAAATGACCAGAACTTTGAAAATTCTCAATTTTGGCAGTTATGGACCTATATAATTCCCCAGGTCTTACTGAATGCCCCCAATTTTCAGGTGTTTTTCACCCAATTACCCCCCTTTTTTTCTCACCTAGAGATCCATAGTTTTGAATCATTGTAAACACGTCCCTCACTTCTGAAGTTGCAAAAACTAAAGATAACCACTTTCATTTTTATTGGCAATATTTCACGAAAAAAGCTTTAATGATATATTGACCTGTGTATGCTTATTGATCAATTGGCAGAGCAATTAGGCCATACATTAATCCCTGACTGGACCTCTAAATGTAATAGAGTATTCACCTAAGACCTTCAGTGAGTGAAGCAAACCAATTTTTTTTAGCAGTTAGCGGGGAATCAAGACCCATGCCCCATCTTTTGACAACCTGTACACGCCACACTGGCCATAACCCTCTCCCTAACCATAAAAAACAATGTTTCTCACATACCTTCTAAAGCCAGCAGCATCTTCTGGTAATTCCATATCTTTCTTGATCACCTTAGCATCTACTGCTTTGATGCGTCTGTCTAGATAGGCTTTGAGAGGATCTAACTCCATACGGTCTAATTTATTGTCTATACCAAGCTTGAGCTCACTCACTGCACTCTCCCATGCATCCGTCTAAAACACAAATGTAATCAAATCATCAGTTGGTTGTAATTCCAGTTTTTGTGGCAGCTGGTCATAAAGGTCTGTGTTACCTTACTAAAACCTATTAGGGTTCACAAATACTTATATCATAATTATGAGCACTTTTAGCAACCTGATATTGGACTTTTTTTACTAAATTGTGTTTAATAATTTTAATTATACTATTCAATAAATTACTTCAACGGTGTGTCTGTCTGCTCTGTCTGATTATCGCGTAAAAAAGAACTAGATCATGCTATGCTACGCAGTTTGATTAGCAAATGTGATAATGACATGATTCAATTAGCCAATCAGAACCCCTTATGCCATAAACTGCACCATTTTGGAAACTATGCTGAAAACTATAAATGAGATAAAAATAATTGGCACATTGCAACTTACATGTCCTGATAGTTTTGACATGACATCATTTAGGTTCTTGGTCATCTCATCCACAGTGCCTTGGAATTGTGATCGACTCACTTTGTTTTCTAACATCCTCTTATCTGCTTTCTGTTGACAAAAAATTCCGCAAAATAATATAATTACACAATATTCATATACTGATGATACAAAGAGTTAAAATTGTATTAAAAAGTGGATAAATGCTGGTAAACAAAAATGGGCTAGTCCACTTTTAGTCCACTTTCCACCTGTGAAAGATTTTGGAAATATCTTTCACATGGGGAGTATGAATTTCAAATGGATTTAGCACATTAACCAACTGTATGCATGACAATGCTGCATGAGTGCATGTTTAGATTGCCACACCAGGCGTTTTTGTGCAGGATAAGCATTCTGAAGGTATTTGAAACTCATACTCCCTCTGCAGAAGATTCAGGTTGAATCTTTCTCAGAGGGAGTATGAAATTCAAATGGAGTTGCCTAACATATTTATTCCATCTCAAATTCCTACTCCCCTGTGGAAGATATTTCTAACATCTTCCATCTGGGTGGAGTGGATTTCAATTGAATAGCCCAATTATAGAAAAAAAGAAGCAAACTTGAATTTTGGACAACCTAATAATCAAAATTGCACAAATTTTTAATATATTTAAATGGTATTAATATCAAGAAACCTGAAATAAACAAAAACAAGCGCTTGCATGAATTCATGGTTCAAATTTGGCAAAGCTAGGTGCAAAAGTAGTTGATGAACATAATCATTAATACCAGATTCAGTGACTGACTTAAGATAAGATAATGATAAGCAAAAAGCAACTATTATTTCTACTCACTATATCAATCTCCATGGTAACATGCTCTTTATCTGCCTTGTTCTCTTGTAATCTATCTACAAATGTATACAAAGCCTGCAATAAAAACATACACAGCATTTATATAACACTAATGGATGGTCTCTAGGCAAGAATGTAACGAAACAATGACACACACAAGGCAAAGTTCAGTTCTTTTACGAGTTGTTTCTCTGATTATTTTCTATACCAAATATCAGTAGCAATAATTACTCATGATAATGGTTGGGTAAATTTGTTCCAATGGGCAAACAATGTGTTTGGTTCAAAATTCAGATAAATATTTTATACAAACAAGGTTGCAGAGAGATCCTACATTCCCCCAAAAAAAAAAAGACAAAGTAAGGGTCAGTTTGTTCCACTGCTAATCAGCTATGCCACCACAAAATGGTGAAATATTTTCTTTCAGGGTGGTGTAAAATCAAGACATTCTTTTCCTGGAGAAATTAAACTTTTACACTTAATCAGTAGAACTGAAATTTTACAAATTTGACTGTTTAAACTGAAAAATCTAAAATCCTCTGCAGTTTTGTCCACTATTTTTGGATAAAAATTGATGATCCAAAATGCAAAAGAATTAAAAAATATTCATGAGATGGTTTTAAACAGAATAGTGCAATATGCTTTCAGGCTTCTAATACTTACATCAATGTGTTTCTGCTTGGCATTATGTTCATCTACTAGTTGTACATATGTGGTATTGAGTCTATCCACCTCTGCTTGCATCTGAAGAATCAACTTCTGCATCTCTGTGATACTTTCACCATCCTAAAATGTGACATTAACAATTTTTTTTTAGAATTACGGGGATTTGCAGCAGTGGAATAACCAGGAATTTTTTCAGAAAACAGACCAAGGGGGACCCAAAATTTGACAAAATGGTAAAAAAAGGCCTAAAATCTAACCAATTCTGGCAGCCAGTACCTTACAGTGGGAGGGCAAAATGTTACACATAGGGCAGCTGCCCCGCCCATTAGCTACATCACTGATGTGTACACATTTTACATACTTTATTGATATCTTGTAAACTAATTTATCTCTGTTATCCAGCTGAGTACTGTTCTGTTCTGAAAATCAAATATGTTTTCAATATTTTCCCCTTTCTTTCTAGGATCTAAAAAATTAGTCCCCTTTCTTTGCGTATTTCACTAGAGGGTTTGTTATCTGCAGCACTGTATAGAGCATAAATAGAATCTTTTGATGACATAAATCCTTATTCAGTACTACCCACTTATCCCACATTTTATACTTTGGAACAGCTAGTATTTCACTTAAACAGTTATGCTTATCATAGCTGGATAACTGAGGTTGAATGTGCTGTATTCTGAAATTATGATGGCATAATAATATGCATTCACTCCCTAGGGCAATTGATTTGAGTTTGGGTAGGGATGTGTGACTGGGATTTCTGAACCAAAGCCCAAAAATAGACCAAATTTGATTGAATAAGGACCAAAAATTAAATTAAATTTTGATCATTTTTATTCAAAGTTACTGTAAATTTGCCAATGCTGGAAAATATTTGCTGTTGCTAATTTTGCCGTATACAAGTTTTTTGAAGAATCTGAACTTTTTTCCGAATTTTGGGTAAATTTGTGAAAATGACCCCATCTCTAAAACAGTTTTTTGAAAAATAGCAGAAGGCTGAAACTGAACCCCCAAATCTGGCACACATCCCGTACCCAGCTTTCCACTAAGAACAAACCCCAGGGATTCACTTATGTTACATGGAACCCCTTACTATATCATATTGTTCTCCTTCCTCCTCCTCCTCCTCCTCCAATTCCATCAGTTCATCTCCCTCCCTGACTCTCATTTTCCCTAAGGCATCTACCCTCTTATCCAGATGGTCCAGATGGGTTTTCAGTGGACCGAGATACCTAGTTATTTTTAAGCCTAAACTATTGGACTGATCCATTAGTTCTCCTTGTAGTTTATCACTCAGTTTCTCAAGCTGATGTTATAGGTGCAGGTGATGAGTTACCATGACAACAGTAGTGATGGTGGTGATGGTGATGAGTGTGATAGTTGGTGAAAAGATTTGGAAGAAAATGTGCAAAGAAAATGATCAGAGAGTTAGTTGACAATGAGAGAAATACAGGTGTATTGACTTAATTGAAATATTTAACATTGCAAGAAATTTGCATGATGACAAAATTTGAATTATAGGATGAAACTAAAGTATTGATGAAATTAATCAAACCATCAACAGAAAATAACATAGAAATTATTTACTGCATTACTGCAAATCAAACACCAAAAGAAAGTAAAAGGCTTATAAAAAGAATATGTTAAATACTAGATAAATCTGTCTCAGTTTACCTGTAATAAGAATCTTTAAATTTATATTAAGCAAATTTAATTAAACTTTTAAACTTGGCTCTAACAGTAAAAGCTAACAAAAACAATGTCAAGCTCAATCTTTACTGAACTTTTGACTAACGCAACTGACTGACTAACCGCTGATAGTGAGACTGCCCTGCCAACAGGCAGACCATTAATAAGACTATCTATATCTTCAGCTAACTGACTATGTATTCTTTCAAGGTGCTCCTTAAGCTCATCTATATCCTGCTGAGTAGCAGGAGAGTGTTTGAAGGATTCCTCTATCCATGATGAGAGCTGATCCATCTGGACAAAGATAAGTGAGTTATAATGAAAGACAGAGATAAAAAGATTTTATCGCGTCTGATGTCATCTGTCAATCAAATTCGAGCACGGTTTGTTTACAAGAGACGTGATGCTGACTTACTGAACGCGGTGGTACTATAAGCGGGCGCCTTATTGTTAATTTTGCACCTTCAAACATGCAAACCATCTCAAAAGTTAGGTCTTTATAGCAGGAAACTTTCTTTCGCGAAGGCACCATGTCAACAATGCCTAGAAAAGCTACTTTTTGCCTTGTAAAAGTACGTAATTTTTTGCCATTTGCTGCTATTCCTTTTCTCCGATCGGCACCAGATAAATCGGCCTTCCTTTTACGCGCTATTAACCTGTGTAAACCAATCAAGGATCATAATTGACAGTACATCAGACGCGATAAAATCTTTTTATCTCTGTCTTTCATAATAGTAAGTAGATAGATGAATGGATAGACATGAAAGGTTATGTTATGAGTGCTCCAGTGAAAAATCAAATCAATCAAAAATGAAAGAAATCAAATGCAAAGATTATACAGATTGATTTCACATTGAGAGAAAATATGTGTAGATGATAGTTACAATGAAATACTTTAGAACAGTAAGAGTAGACAAACTTTAAGAAGGAAAAATAGAGGCTAACAAACTTTAGACATTGTGCAAAGTGGTTTCATTCATCACATGCCATATTACCTATGCATTTTGAACCTAAGATGTTTGGTAAGAATGCCCATGTGTCATCTGATGACACTTTGGTCACCTTACATTATACATAATTATACAAACCTTGTCTTTGCTCTTATGGAGCGAGTCTAACCCATCTTGAAGATCTCCCAACATCTTGGCTAAGTCTTCAGGAACATCTTGTCTTTCTCCAAGGAGTCTCTTAATCTCTTCAAGATCAGCCTTCTTCTCCATTAGTTCCTGAAGGACAGTAAGGAGGATACATTAGATATGCTTGCATATTGCAACATTTTTTAAAGAACCATCATCTGCAAACCCTTTAATTACATGTATCACAACTCAGCCACCCATACGCCAACCTATATGGACATGGGTGTGGGTTGGTGTTTGGGTGGGTATCTGGATGCCTGGTAGTGATACCTGAAATAAGGCACAGGATTTACATTTATAAAAGTAGTCAAAACATTTTGTAAGAAATATGGACTATTCATCGTACAGAACTCTGTAAATTGCCGAGTAGTTTTTCACAGACATACTGACTCACCTCAAGTAACTTGACCCTTGCATCCAAGGCTACATGTTTACCGCTGAGTTCCCCAATATCTTTGAGTATCTTCTGTATTTCTTTGGTAGGTTGATGAGACACAGTGGATATTGCTGAGCCTGGTCTGGAAGACATGCCTGTAGATGGTCTAGGTGGTGGACTTGGTGTCTTTAGAAAAAAAGGAATAACAGAAATAAGTATGCTTCATGCTAATCTGTCCCTGGAAGTGGGTCTCATCACCTAAAAGATGGATCTTTCCATCCAAAATTATCAAACCACCATAATCTTCACACTTTTTGACCATATGTATATTTATATAAAAAGAAACATGATGTTACTCATTGTAATTTATCCGTGTGCCGGCATGTCCCTTTTTCAAAGAGATTTTTATTATTGATGGTGCCAAACGTGGGCAGAAAGAATTTAAAAATATTTTCATCCCACCTCTGAAATCAACTCCCGACTCCCTCCTCTTCAGTTTCTTGAGTTGGCTCACAAATATTGATACTTAACATTTTAATACATATGGAAAAGTAGTCTCTTTTGCTCAAATAAAAGGGGTCCCACAGTTAAGCAATGGGAGAAAATTGTCTTTTTTCACTTTCAACTTCAATTATTATTTAGGGAAAGTCTTTTATTTTTTGGCTCACTCTTAATTATCTCATGTATATATTAAACTCTACTTTCCCCGATTTTCAAGGAAATCTGATGAAAGACCTCGTCGTACAGGAGCACTAAACACCGCAAGGTATTCCCAAAATCTCACTCAATTTAATGCAAAATACACTGACATGCACCCCGTGTTATTAAAGTAGCGTGCTATAGACGGCCCTCACTTGATAATAGTCAGTCCGATTGACTTGGCTCACACGATATTTCCTAGAAATACTTTGCCAGATTCTACTCTCTAAAAAGGAATCTGATTGGTTACAAAATGCCGTCGTACAGTAGGAAAAACCATACCCTTTTCCATACAGCCCTGCTTAGTGTGCTGTGTGGTAATGTATGCAATGTGCATTGACCTCGAACGCCTCTGTACACACAGCGTGCACACACTGGAGTCGAGTATAATTTATTTAAAGAGACTTTCATAGGAAAACTTTTCCATATGTACACTAGTGGTTACCCATCTTCTGTGATTTAGAGAATAAACGATAGGAATTTTTATTTTGACTATCCTCTACTCAAAATATTGGACCTGCATGTCGTCTATCATAGGTAGAGGATAGTCAAAATAAAAATTCCTATCGTTTATTCTCATTCTTAGTCGGTTAAATATTATTTTAATAACTGTACTAAAGCAAAAATTAAGTTACCGTCATAAAAACTCCCCTTTTTCTAAAATGAACGAAACTTGTTTACAACTTCACATCTTTTGTTGCGCCAGACTGCTATCGCGTATGAAAGTATTCGGACTGCGTCTCACGCATACAACATACATACGCGCACCTCTATGAGCGTGTTACGCGTTATCAACACTCATGATGACGTGGGATCGTCTACAGCCTGATAGACGACACCCAAAATCATGCGATTGTCCAATCAGATTATGTGTCTACGGAAAAGACCACTCCCACTGATCAAGAATTGTAAATGACAGAGGTGATGGTTGTGGAGCCGGGTTTCTAAATGGGGCAATTGCAAAATTCTGATATAACTTGGTGTATGATAAGCATTTCAAAGATGCAATTTGCAAATGCATCACTACCCTTTCAGTTTTTCTCACAAAAAGTTTTTCAACTCCTTAATTTATTATAGATGTCACAATATCAAAAATGCACTCATCCTCAACAGAACATGTAATGACAAAATGGTCCAGTATATGTGACACTTACCCTTGTTTGTGTGAATTCATGAGAAGTTGCAATAGTTTGTTGTTGTGTAGACTGAAATGAGATAATAGAACAAAAAATCTAAATTATATGTTAGAGAATCACAAATTATACTATTTGATATTACATCAGAGGTGTATTTCGCTCAACTTTGACTAACCCTTTTATGATCACGATGATAGATCGTAAGTTATGATTGATTTTGAGACATACGAAGCATCGTAAAGTTGAGTGAAATGGATCCCTGGTTCTAATAATTGAGGCCTTATAATGCAATGCCTTGAATTGCTACAATGTACACAGAAAAGGAGTATGGAATCATAGCTCCCTGATCAGCTGCTGATGTTTAAATTTTCTCTTTTGCTTGTAAATTTGTGTGTACATTAAAGATGCTGAAATACATTTGTATGACTCTTATAAATCATGCAAAGCAAATATACGGTCATTGGAACTTATTATAACTTGCTTTTCTTTGTGTAAAATGTATGAAATTACCCTAAACAATCACCCACTCACACTTTTTTCAGTCACATTAAATCCACTTTTGCCAAAACAGCTGATTTTACATGCTATACAGCATACACACAATGCTATGGTACTGGGATTTTACAGTTATTTTGTGAGATAACTTGTTGTTTTAAAAACAAAATCAACCATTTTTTGTCATACCTCTGTGACAGGGTTAGTTTGTATCCACCCATCTGACACTGGCGCTGGTTCCTTATAGATGCCTTTCAATGCATCCTCCATAGCAGGCCATGTGACAACAGTCTCTATTGGTGGTAGAGTATTCAGACGATTATTGATATCATTCTGAAGGGAAAAACAGAAACAAACATAATAGTTAAGAATAACAGTCAGTCAGACTTAAAACAATTAAAAAGCTACTTCACATTAAAATGAAATATGCATATTTTCATGACATACATCAACTCTTTTTGGACATAATTTACAAATATTTTGAAAAATTACCACAAAAAAATGTAGCATGATCAGAAAATGCTACTTGTCCTGTTGCCAAAAACGCCCGTTTTCACTTGTTTGCTTTGATTACACAGTAAGTTCATGTGAGGCTCCTGGGCATAGCCAGAATTTCCTGGGGGCAGAGAATATATGGAGAGTTTAGATGCAAAGACTAAACTGATATTTATCTATAACAAATTACCGAGTTGCAAAACTTTTCGTGATAAAAACTCGAACGGTGGTGATGCAACTGCAAATTTCACTTTTGCAAACCTAATCATTCACCGAGTTACGCTGCATATTCACCTCATTTTGTTCAATATTAGTGATAAAAGTCTAAAAATGAGCAAAAAACACCTTAAAAAATATCCACACTCGGCAGTCCACGCTTTTTAATGCGTGCCGGTTCGAAATTCTGAAAATTGGTGAAAGCGTGGGGTTTAAACTTTTTGGGTAAAAAGCGTGGAATGATATAAAACGTGGGATTAAAATAAAAAGCGTGGGGCTTCTTCCAACTTACAGTATATTTTTATTGAATGATAAAATAATCATAGTTCCAAGAAAAATCGCCAAAACTTGCACACCATGTCGCAAGATAAAATTCCATTTGATGCAGGCTAGCGCTTGTCGAGTGTCCATTGCAATGTACACAATATCAAGGGGTGACACTAAATTCACGGTTGTTCTATTAGCAACGCAAAATCTATGAAAAATTCAGCTGGTTTACTAGCTAGAAAGTGAGGCCAGTTATCGATCCGTTATAGCTCGTTATGAATAATTCATGTTCGACCCTTGGATCATGTTAATTGAGTTTGGCAAATAACAACGTTGTTAGTTTTGCGAACTTTGCCTGTTCAATGAGAGTATAGCACGCCCCAATACATCTGGGCACAAACCAGGTAAAACGATCCAGTTTAATGAAATGGCGGACGGGTGTTCCCATCAGGCACCAGTGATATGTTTTTTCAAAGAAAGTCTACTAATTTGATATGAAATGACATTTTGCAATAGCAAAGTCAAAATTAGGACTTGCTGTCAATAATATGAAGGAAATATGTGACAGAGGCAAGGTAGGAAATACAAGTAGTATTTAAGTTATAATAACCTTTGATACCCGACCTGACCTTCCATCATGGCGCCATGATTCGTCTTATGTATTTCTATTATGCTCTCAAGTAAAATAAAATACCAATCTGCACTGAGCAGACAATGTTACTTGGCTCCCAGCATGAATTATTGATTTTATACGGAGGTAAAGAAATGCACAGTGTATGTGCATGATGTGCAAGCATACTCCAAATATTTACGGTAAATCTGAATAGTGGTCACACGTTGACATATCATGTGTTCGGGAAATCATGTGGCAACATTTTAAGATTTCAGGCTTGTTTACTAGTTAATTGCCATTTGTACTCTTTATTATTTATCTTTGTTAATTAACATATATTTTAAATGCTGATAACTCGTGGTTGGCTGCCCATGATATCTGTTAAATTCAATGTTTTATGAATATAATTCTACCACGCAGAGGGGGTCACGCAGCAGAATTTCACATCACCTGACTTAGCTAGATTTCGAAGCTCTGCTCTTCAAATTCATGTAACTTTCAAAGTTTATACATTTAATATATTTAATATGAAAGATTGATGATATATATAAACTAATTTTTTGTTATAACCAACTGGTACACGAAATATACTAGCTTATTACCTATACAGAAAGGTCTTATTACCTATACAGAAAAGCCTTCACTCAGGAAATTGACATGCCCGGCATATGCAGCCATTCTCCGTCTGGATTACATGACTGTTGCCCTCAATACGTCTGGGCACAAATTTAAATAACAATACGCTATTTACATATCAATGCGGCCTCATGCTAATTAAAGCTGCCCCATCCAGGAGTTCATCTATGACAATATCCTCCCCGGAAGCCCTGCCAAAACACATACGTCATATGCAAATGTCCGATTTTCCATGACATGTTATTTTTCTTTACACTGATCGTATATGAGTGACGTCATAATCATGCATAATTGATTGAGCGAAGCAGCACGGAAGAAGTAGGATATAGTCGCTGTCAACACAGCGCACGTCAAGTTTCATGAGAACAACAACATTTGAACGCCATAAAAGTACAGTTATTCATTAAAATGCTTATTATACAGTACAGTAGTAGTTTTTCACATATAATTTGCATTGTTCACGTAATGTATCAACTTAATGGAGAAAAACATCGGACTCGCACGTGTGAAATAGGTGCAGAATTCGGCATACTTGATTTAACCAACTTGCGTGTGACTTCGTCAATGTTTACAAATAGCGGAAAAGTGGTGGGGTCAAGAATTTTCAGTATAAAGGGTGCCTCAGTAAAAAGCGTGGAGGTCAGGAATTTTCAGTATAAAGGGTGCCTCAATAAAAAGGGTGGGGGTAAAATAAAAAGGGTGGGAGTCAAACCCCACTGCCGAGTATGTATCCAGGGACCTTAAAATAATGAGCATCAGTTACTATGTCCGCCTAATAACTACATCAAACAAAAAAATCTTGCGTCTTCGCGTAACACGCCGAGTCAAACAAAAAAACGCGTATCATTTAATTTGCGTCATCTCGCGACATCGCATATCAACACGCTGCCTCTAAAGCAATTGGGAATAATAAACACGGGAAAATCACAATGAGTGAGGAGTCAGGGGAGTGCATGAGTGCCATGGGCTGGTGATATTATTTAACAATCCGCGATGCATGGGTGACCATAAAATTTTGCGAACACGGCATAAATACAAATTATTAATTGCCGTTATACAATTTTTGAGCATAGGACCTACGTATACTGATTTAAAAATTGTAGGCCTACATTTTATGTTTCACATTCACAAATAGGAAGAAGTACTAAAACCATGATACTAGGGACAGATAAGAGACAGACTGGATAAGAGGGAGAAGAGGGATGTGAGCAAAAGGGGGAAGAGTGGAAAGAACGGGAGGATAGGGGACAACAGGGGGGAGAAGAAGTTGATTAAAATTAATTAAATGAAACGACTGATCAATCGGTAATAAATTCGGGAGTTAGTAGCTCGGTAATTTCCCGGGTAATTTGTTATAGATTGTTCGCAATAAAAACTCGTAGGGTGGTGATCACCGAGCACTACTATAACATGGTAATGATGCATTTGTAAAATTGCATTTATTTACGAACCGCGCAAGACGGGTGACCGCTAGTGTTTCTCAAATATAAAGAAAAAAATAAGAAAATATGTACTACTTTTGACCATATTTTCAGAAACTCACATATTATAACTGTATTAGTATGTATAAATGTTTATTTTGTCTTACCATTAATTTCTGTAGCTCTGACATCTTTTCCTCATTAGCAGATGATGATTCTAGCTTACTGAGTCTTTCATTTATGTTATCTTGATCAGACTTGAGTTCATCTTGGCTTGATCGCATGTCTTCGTGGCTGGACTTAAGTTCTGCACTGTCAGAATTCAACTGTGAATTTAAGAAAAGATACACAAAATAAAATATCATGCTTGATGAATTTGCATACATGTGTAAGGTGAACAAGACCAATCAAATTAAATGAACAGAAAAACAAATCAAACACCAACTCTCAAAATCACTGCCGCTAAGAAACAATGAGATAAAAGCACACATGCTAATTAAAATTATATAAAGCACATGCATCTCATGATGAATCTTGTCAACACAATCTAAGACCTGTATATTTAAAAAGCATAGACCTGCGCTAAAATTGATTTCTAATATTTCAGACAATGATACCAAATAAGTCAGGACACTTATTGATTTGATTTACTGAAAGAGTCATCAATATCATCCACACTAAATTAACTTATCATGTCCATAATTAATTTCTAGCAAACACAAATTCTATGACTTTCATTCACCTAATCAAGGCATGGCTATTCAAGTCTAATTAAGCTCTAATGTGCTGTCCTATTATTAGACTTTCTTTCATCTTAAATGATGTTCAACAATTGAGTCAATTAAGTTTCCTGGATAAAACTACATTCACATCGATTACATTAATTACTTCTAGAGCTGGGACAGAGATGTTATTGTGAGCAAACTGCACATACAGGAAGGCCATCACTTTGTGCAAAATATGTGAATAACATACATTTAGACATCCATTTAGGTTTTCCACATAATTGTCAAGAAATTATACCCATCTGATTCTCATCAGTCACCAATTCCCACTTTTCTCATATTTCTGCTCAATCTCAGGCCGAAGAAAATAATGTTTGTGGGACTGACTAGGCTTAATAGAAAGTGCTTAACTGTTTTTTCTCACCTTGTTGAGTTGTTGTTTGAGGTCAGCCATATCGTTGGTATACTTATTTAAGTGATCCTTCAGATCTTGAAAGTTTCTCATCATGTCCTCCACCATACTCATTAGCTGAAATAAAATTAAAACATATATCATTTTAGTTGTTTTAAAAACTTTTAACACGACTTAAAGGAGTATTTCGTGATCCTAGCATCCTCTATTTATGTCATTTTTCATTAGATATCCACAAAAAAACCTATTCCCAAAATTTCAGTTGATTCCGATTTTTTGCGCTTTGCGAGTTATGCATGATTATGTGTATTACACTGCTCCATAGACAATGCGTTGTAATTTCGTTCTGGTGCACCAGAACGAAATTCAAATTTCACGATATCTTTGCTAAACGAATTAATCTGCAAGAAATATTTTGTACATACATTATGTAGCCAGAGGCTTCCAGTGATGTAAAAATCTCAACTTTTTTTGAGAAAAGTGGGGGGATGAGGCTGTGGATCACGAAATGCCCTTTTAATTGCCAAATTCCATAAAATCTATTATACTATTTATAGGTTTTGATAACTGGACCATAATTAAATGATTTTGTCTTCTTATGTTGGATCAATGTGAAAGTATTCAATGATTTTAATGAAGAGCAGCTCCCTTTATTTGACCCCTCAATACATGTATATAGTTCAAATGTATTCAATTTTACCATGCAGCAAAATATTAAGGCCTTCTTTAATTTTATCTATATATCTATTTAAATAAATCCAAGTAAGGTAAATCATCCACAGTAAAGTGCTCAACGAAGAAGAATCTGAAAACTGATTATGATGCCCCGAAATCGGGGCATCATCAGTTTCCAGTGATAAGCATATTCTGACGAGTGTAGGTCGGCTTCGGCTGGCTTGCATGAAACAATATTGTAAATAATGCTTTAATTAATAAATCACCAAGTCTATTTTAAATGTATATCTCTATTTAATTATACCAGACCAAAAGGAGAAAATTAAACTCACTCAGTCAAAAGGGGACTGAATGCGTACACTCAGCCAAAAGGGATGGAGTAACAGCAAAAATATAGCAACAGTCCATTTCATGCACATTTGCATTTACCTCCAGAAGGTTCTTCTATTGTTTCCAGAAGAATAGCTTCATGTATTAAATATCCAATCAGTAGTCTGGCTTTCAATGGCCAATATAAACACACCTTTATTCCTTTAAGAAGTGCGTCTGTTAATTACAAATACCAGTTCACTTTTCACACACAATTAGTCAACTGCCTGATCAGTTTTCACCCTTTGGTTTTCACCCTTATCAACCAATATAAACTTCTCTGTTGTGCCTTTGGTTTTCACCCTTATCAACCAATAGAAACTTCTCTGTTACAGTGCACACCATTTTTCTGGCTTAACAACTTACAAGTATACCATTACCAGCAAGTGAATGTCCTATCTGATAACTCCAAAAAATTATTTAGGCCTGGGCATAATTTGCAATTTAACATCAATCAATTATAATATAGTCTTTGAATAACGTTTCCCCCAGAACAGTCCATTTGTTCAAAGGGTCATTGGTCTGAAAAGGGTTAAAGTTATTAGGGTTTATGGCATTTTAGGGTTAGGCCTATGATTAGGCTTAAAGTTTGTTCGGCTAAGGCGGAAAAAATAAGACTCATAACACCGTGTATTGATATAGAATGGCATGCATGCAGTTGGGCAAAATGCTTTTACCCTAGTTGTGCATTGTGTAATGCATGACTAGCGCAAGCTTATGTGAATTTATGCGAGAGTGAGTTGTTGGGACTTTATCGATGTGCGCAGTAACAAAAGCCTAATAATTTCCTCCTTATATAAGCGGAACAAACTTTGGATTTGTACAAGAACTATACTGTGTTTTTTGATATGACCCTTCGTAATATAAACCCAGTTGTATCCATTTTCCCTGTGGCTTTTAATGAATTTTGATGTTGTATTCTACTTCTTAATTTAATTGAATTTTAAAATATTATATTGTGGTATTTTGTAGATCCTTTTGTCTGCCACATGTTCTGCTGTCACTGGGGTCTATTGTATTCTTTTGTAAATTTTGATGTTCTTTTAATGATAAACAAAGAATGATGAATGGCATATGTCACTACAGCAGGTGAATGAGATCCAGAGAAGGAATGTTGCTAGCCCCCTCTATGACATCAATGCAATGAAATAGTTGCAGTGAAGTTCTTAGTTGAAGGAGGGCTCATGAGACTTTTAGTCTTCAAAGAATTAGAGCCTACAATTGATTTAATGTCAAGATTGTCATCAATTTCAGTTAGTAACCTTCATATCTGCTATGTGTGCACAATTTAAAACATTATAACTTTAGATAAACTGAAATCCGGGACTGAAATCAACAAAACAAATCAAAAAGTCATTTTATACAACTGTGTTATTTGTAGAAGCTATAGAAGTCAGCGCACGCACAGACCGTTTCCAAACAAACGACCACTAGTCAATAAGTTTATCAATAGTAAATTGATTGGGTTGCCATATGAGGTATTTGAATAGGAACAATGAAGGATTGTCATGTTTACATTGGGAGAGGGACATGAGTAAATACAAAATGATATTTTTGTAATCAGTTTCTTATAAATCCTGCTTAGGCCTATGTATTTATTTTTAAATTAATCAAACAACCCAGGCATTTGTAAGCTCACATTATTTCAAAGCTAAGGATTTAGCTTTATGGAAATCATGATTTCGCCCATACTTTCTTAACATGCTGCCATTAATGTCGCTGTGTTTAATGGTCAATTAACTTTCAATGTAAAAAATATCTCATCATTTAATCACTCTAAGGTCCCTCTTGTTGTAATTAAAATGAGACAGTCTAGTAGTAGGTAATACTACTGTACTAGTACCCGTAGGTGTTGGAACAAACAAGACTAGACAGTATTTACATGCATGTAATTAATTTTAAACAACCATGGGCTATTTTTAGTATATTCAATATGAAGAATGTGAATGCAAATTGTAGGTTACAGATTTGTCACCTTAGAGCTAACAAAATATTTCAGCTCAGTACTAAATTTTGTGAGAAGTAGGGTTTGTTACATCTATGTGTAGTTTGTACAGGTGTTTCCATGAAAATCTGAAAGCTAGATATGAATGTAACCAGTAATTTGAGACAAATAAATGTCGGGATACTTCTGGATTCTGCCAACCAAAAAATAACATCACAAATTTGCCAAGTTCATCGCATCACAGGTTTACACTACAATCACAGTATGGTAATGACAATTTCTCATCACAGGCTTCTCATACAATATTTACATTTCTACTTTTAATAGCTGTATCAATTGTACATCACACATCCATCATGGGCAGGTAAACATAAACAACATTTTGTTGCATTCATTGGGATTCATTCAATCATTCATCAATAATTTTGATGGCTAGAAAGTTCATTGTTATTTTGTTAATTTTTAAAAATCTGCATTGAAAACCTACAGTGGCAGGGTATTAAAAAATTCCAAAAATGCATTCAAACCAGAAAATGAATCTACTAGTTTTTAAAAATTAATATCAAAACAATCAGTACCAGAAGTTGCAGAACAAATGGACTGTTAGATACTGTTCCCGGGGAAAACATTTGAACACAACAATTATGGTTACAATTACCGAATAGGGTGCAACTTGCTAGACTTGAGTTCAGTACTCATTTACGGAGTTTAGGGTTAGGGTTGGGGTGGGGCAGTCTTGTAATAAGACTGGTAGAGTTGCACCCTATTCGGCAATCGCTCCCAATTATGGTATATATTCAGAGTCGCATAATAAAGAACCATTTTTAGAATAATTTTAACTTATAAATTACAACTTACAATTACAAGTATGGTACAAATGTTTTTAAAAAAATATGATTCAGAAAAATTAGCCCGGCCCCTGGCATGCCTGGGCCATTAAAAAAAATTAACTTGCTAAATGTTCAACTTGACCGACTCAAAATTACGCAATCATCACACCCACCATACCTTGCCAACTCCTTCTTCATTAGCAGCAGCAATCCTCTGAACCTGCATCAATTGCCACATTTCTGTCACTGGTGAGCTGGTAAATTGTTTTGGTGTTGATGGTTTGCTAGCAGTTTTAGATCCGGCAGAAGCAGTTGTCTCATGATGACTAGATTTAACCCTCTGCAACAAGTCTTCATTAGATGGTAAGGCATTGAATGCTTCCATCTGGTTTTCCAGCTTGGATACTTTGTGCTCCAAACTTTGAAGTTGGGCATCACTGACACTTGCTTGACTTATGGTCAATCCTGGACTATGAGATCGAACAGGCAATGCTGGCGAAGGACTTGGTACCCGACTTGGTACAAAATCATCAGTTGTTGTTGTCCCACTAATGGGTCTACTGACATTGTGTTTTGTAACCTCTTTGGCAGCAAGCAGTTCTTGCTTGTCTGTATCTTTCAGTTCTGTCTTCACATCACCAAGTTTCAAATGCCCAACTATTGCAAGTAACAGGGTCCGAAGCCCCTTATAATTAACAACTTCTGGAGTTCCTAAAGAAAGATCAACGAGTTCAGTGAGACTCACAGTAGTGGCAGTCATGTTGCCTACTTGCCGACCTTTGTCGGAAGAGCCGAGAGGGACGGAAAGATTACTGTGTACACCGCTATTCAATTATCGCATGTTCAGTCTATTGTTTACTTCTGTTTAGCACATGTAACTCATTGACGACACACACAGTGGTGGAAGCACTGCGATTGCGGAAGTCCGACCGGCGTGTGACAGACGGAATCCCCGACCATAGCAACCAGTTATCGACGCTTTACTCAGTCATAACCGCGGGAAATCTTTCCGCAAAAGTTTATCTGTTGACTATCCGCAAACTGATGAGATTCCTTGATGGTAGAAAAGCAGAGATTTCATTTGATTTTTAAAATGGTAGTTAAAACATCTTTTGAACGATGAATTTGAACGATTCCACACCGATTTATTTTGTATGCCTCGTAAGCTTACTGCCCTTTTAGCCCTTAGCAACGAAACAGCGCGTCACCTCATTTAAATATAGCGAACTTTTTGGAGGTCAGATGGTGACCTTTGGCCTATGACATATTGCACGAAACACGACACGAGATTCAGGAGTCGTAGTAGGTAAGCTTAAGCATAAAGCTTACATTACATCGTGTAAAATCGTAATTTAATCTTTTAAAGGTAAGATCTTTCGTCATATTTGTGCAGTATATACAGTAGTTTAATGAAGCATGCGAGTATTTGATTGGCGATCCTTTCTTAATAGACCATCGTACTAAATCTTAATCATGTTATTGTTAATCATGTTAATTTAACTAATACAGTCTTACTTAGTACGTCCATTAATTAGGTATGCTAGGTGAATTCAAATTTGCCATCAAACTGCACCATTTTACATATCAAATTAAAGCCCTTGAGTAAAGAAAGCCAAAACTGAAAACATTTTTGTCATAGCACTTTCCGTAACAAAGTTACATCTTGTCAAAGATTGACTTTCATCAAAAAGATTCTGATAGCATTCAACGGAGTCCCAGTTGATAGTCACCATGGAGGAGATAGCGAGGGCGTTGGATAATCACCATCAAATCGATATGCTGATACTCGATTTTTCCAAGGCCTTCGATCACGGTGCCCCATCAGCGACTCCTTGGAAAGATTGACCACTACGGAATCCGTGACAACACCAAGAAATGGATAACAACCTGGCTCACTACAAGATCACAACGAGTTGTTGTAGATGGAGAGGCATCCGAGTCCATCCACATTCAATCTGGAGTGCCGCAAGGCACAGTCTTGGGGCCCTTGATGTTTCTCTTATACATAAATGACATCGGGAAGAATATCAACTCATCCATCAAGCTCTTCGCTGATGACTGTCTTCTCTTTCGTAAGATCAATACAGCAGAAGATACCAGAGTGCTACAAAATGACCTAAGCAACCTGCAACTGGACTGAGAAGTGGCAGATGCTCTTTAATGCGAAAAAATGTCACACCATGCGCATACATAGGAAGAAGCAGCCTATCATCTCTAATTACACCATGGGAGAAGAAGTACTCACCACAGTTTCAAGTCAAGCATACCTAGGAGTGGAGATCCATGAGAAAGTCAGCTGGAAACCACATATAAAGGCAATGACAGCAAAAGCCAACAGAACCCTTGGTTTCATCAGACGAAATCTGGGCAGATGTTCTTCCTCCATCAAGCAACAAGCATACACAACTTTAGTCAGATCGCAGCTTGAATACGGGGCAACAATTTGGGATCCTTACCGGCAGAACCAGATCGACAGCATTGAGAAAATTCAAAGGAGGGCAGTACGCTTCATAACTGGCAATTATCAAAGGGAAGCAAGCGTCACAGCTATGAGACTTGACATTGGACTACCAACCCTTGAGGATCGGCGCAAACAATCACGCCTGGTGACAATGTACAAGATCCTCAACCATCAGGTAGCTGTTCCCCTTCCTGACTACATCACACCTAAAGGAAGAGCAACCAGAAGTCAACACCAACACAGATTCACTAGACTGAGCACATCTTCAGATTCATACAAGTATAGTTTCTTCCCCCGGACCATGAAAGATTGGGACAAGCTTCCTCACAGCACCATAGAGCTGCCCACCTTGGAGCAGTTCAAGGAAGCCGTCAGCACCGAGTAGTTGGCATCACTGTTTTTACTTGCACCTTGACTGTATATATTTGGCACATGCACGAGCCGTCCATCGTCGGCAGCACCCTCGTCTAGATGCTGAGAAGGCTTTGACGAGTAACCAAGTAGATAGATAGCAAAATCCCCCAAAACGGCATTTAGGGGTGTTTCTAGATCTTAGTTAGGTATGTTCATAAAATTTTGAAGTTCAATATTTTTAGCTGAAAGTTCTTTCATTTGAAAGAGAATCAAATTACCTAAACAATAAGGGGTCAATCATGTTTCTAGTGCATATACTTTTGAAGTTACAGACAAAAATAGTGTCACCAAATTGACCAAAATTGTGTGTGTGAAATTGTGACAGCAGGCACATGTACAATGTACACTACTGTATGTGACCCCAGATGACCTCCTATTCTTTACTGTAAGAAAGCTGTTTTGGATGGTCTTGATTTACACACAAATTGCTTTTGAGCTAAATCGAGTGTCAACTTGGTGGAACATGGATTGCACTATGTGATAGTTTATGAATCCAGTATCATGCCAGTACCTACATAAGTCAACATCACTTAGGTTTTGGTTGTCAAAATTAATTTTTAGTAATTTTTTCCATTGAGCCCCACAGTAAAGCCATTTTTGGACTGTACAGGCACATTCCACTTCCCTATGGACGAATAGCGCCACCTATAGTGTGTGATATGAGCCTGACTATCTTAGTCTCATGGCGATAACAGCTTTTTTTAATGGAACTGCTATCAAAATCCCTCTAAAATTCCATGTGCGACTTGATTATCACCAAAAAAAATCATATATTTGGGTCAAGTGAAGTATAGAAAACATATTTATGTAGGTTTCCTTCACCGACCTATTCTCGAAAAAAATTCAAATTTCTATGTAATGTAAATATGCATTGATGTGTTTGGGTCCCGGTCTCGGCGAATTTCGCTGACTAGCAAATGTGTTAACTAAGGTTTGCCTGGGATACCTACATTAATTAATCATGTTAATAATATTTTTAGCATAAACATGCATTTACCATCCATGCATCCATGATCATATTCATACATATTAAACCATGTTTAGGCATGAGAAGCAAACCTTAGTTAACACATTTGCTAGTCAGCCAAATTCGCCTAGACCGGGGCCCACCGTGGTCACTCGTGTGAGAGCTAATTAATCCTTACTGTCAACGACCTTGCTGAAGCCCTTGATTCCAAAACATCTATCGATATGGTAATCATGGACTTCAGCAAGGCGTTTGACACGGTTCCTCACCAGCATGCCAGAGGCTGCTTTACAAGTTAGAAAAATATGGTATAACCGACAGGACTCATACATGGGTTAAAAATTTTTTAACACAGCGGAAACAGAGAGTTGTCGTGGATGGTGATCATTCACAGTGGGTGCCAGTTAGATCAGGCGTTCCCCAAGGCACCGTCCTCGGCCCCTTATTGTTCTTAGCATATATAAACGACCTCCCTGGTAACATCTCGTCGGAGGTTTGTTTATTTGCTGATGACTGTGTAATATATCGCCCCATCCACGACAACTCTGATGTTTCTCGCCTTCAATCTGATCTTGATACCTTGCATATGTGGCAAAACAACTGGCAAATGCAATTTAATGCCAGTAAGTGTTTCACACTTAAATTGTCTCATTCTAGAAGTAAGACTACCCATCAGTACAAACTAGGGCAGTCTGTGCTGCAAGAAACGGACTCGCACTCATATCTGGACATTCAAATAACAAATAACCACATCAATCATGCCATCTCAAAAGCCAATCGAGTTCTGGAGGTGGTGCGTAGAAATTTGCATCCGTGTACCACTGAACTCAAATCAACTGCCTATAAGGCATTAGTATTGCGGAACCGTATGGGATCCGGCAACTAAAGAACACATACTTAAAGGGAATCTGTACCATAAACTAATCAATGGCTATATAGTTGCAGCAATAATAAAAACGACAAACAGTGAAAGTCCCAAGCTTATATACGTCCAAATAAAGGAGAAATTCTTAATTCCTTACGACGATTAGCGGTGAGTTTGCGATCCATGGTGGCTGCCATATTGATACCCGATGTATTTTTATTACGCTGTAACGGTACCCCGATTTTGAAACCAGCGAAATCCGTGCCACCAGCCTCGTCCCTCGTGAACTTTGGTGACACGAAGCGAATACTAACAAAGTTCAGATTGAACATTCGTTCAAAAGAAAACGCGACAATTTCTACCCATAAAACTACAGAAGAACATAAAAAATGTATTTTAAGTAATATTTATGATCAACAATGTCTTTTGAGAACGAAAAGTAAAAACAGCACTAAAACCAAAATTCGCTGTAGGGGTCGCGAATGCCATACAGCAACACACGCTCGCCGTGGGTCTGTGTGAAAGGTTACCCTACCGTTTGTGGCAGAAAGGATTCACAAGCAGCTATCATGGCGGCTCCCTTGAATGGCAGAAACGAAGGATTAAAAGTGCTTTTTCTTTGTTAGGAATATTCCGAAATTGATATAGAGCGTCTGGTATGTTTAATTTAGGGGTATATAACTATATTAGCCATTGATTAGTTTATGGTACAGATTTCCTTTAAATTGGAGGCGGTGCAACGCAAAGCTGCAAGATTTGCCTGCAGAGATTACGACCAATATAGTAGTGTCACTAAAATGTTGGCACAACTGGAATGGGACTCACTACAACTGCGTCGACAAGCTAGTCGCCTCACTCTGCTACACAAAACCACCACAGGTCAGGTCGCCATACCGGCTCAAAAATTTCTCATACCAGTCCCCCGCCCCACTCGCCGTAACAACGCCAAAGTATTCAACAGACCACGAGCCAACAAGAACCGTCTCAGAGACTCATTTTTCCCCAAAACAATTAATGAATGGAATACTCTGCCTAACAACATCATTAACATCGAAACAGCAGAAGCATTCAAGCAAGAAGTAACCAACCACCTAAGAAAACAGCAAAAACTCCAAGATTAATAGCTCTCTCAGCGCTCTCACATTCCTTTGCGTTTGGCTTCAGAAGAGGTGTTGCGGATTATTTCGTCAAAGTCAAAGTCAAAAGGAGACACTTTTGGGCAGGTTATCAATTTCGAGGTTTTTACATTAGAGATATTTTGCTCCACAACACCATTTTCCCCAATGAAATTGGACATTCCTAAGCGAAGATATTGAGTTCGTAAGTTATGGTATTATAAAATTGGAAATTGAGATATCGGCCTTTGACAATGTTGAGAGTAGGAATTACCTTGACAAATATCTCCAAAAATACAAGATGCCAGTTATATTCCAATCTGAAACTATAAGACAATATTTTCTAACATTGATAACATCACAAATTCGCAACAAACCCAAATTGTGAAAAAATCACCCCAGGCAGATTTTTGGCTATTTCTCCATTCATGATTATTGATCCTGCCCAAAAGTGTCTCCTTTTGACATGACACGTCACATATTTACATAGAAATTAAAAGAACAGCTAGGTCAATGAAACCTACATAAATATGTTGTCTACATGTATACTTCATTTGACCCAGATATATGATTTTTTATGGTGATGAGACACTCGCACATGGAATTTTAGAGGGATTTTGATACTTATAAGCAATTCCACATAAAAAAGCTGCTATCATCACAAGACTAACATCTAGAAACACCACCGAAATGCTGTTTTGTTAGCTGAATCTTTTTGATGAAAGTCAATCTTTGACAAGATGTAACTTTGCTACGGAAAGTGCTATGACAAAACGGTTTTCAGTTTTGGCTTTCTTTACTCAAGGGCTTAAATTTGATTTATAAAATGATGCAGTTTGATGGCAAATTTGAATTCACCTTTAGACATGTTTAGACAATGTTCATGTTGTATGAAGTTGTATGACCCCATGCTACCAATGCCTACACATACACTAGTACAGGGATCTATAATACGATGATTTTTATTTTTGGGTGGATCATCGTACAGGCAAATGATGTAGAAAATACATTTCACCCAATGCCCTGCCTCCGGATCCAAAGGGATTCCTTGACCCATCTTGTATACTTGTCATTTTCAATCTATGAACAGAGTTGAATGTGCCATCAACTCTGAGTGTTTCTTTACTTTAGGGGTGTTTACAGGGTTGCCAAAACTTTTCAGCCCAAGTCGCGGGTATTGGCCGTGAAATGTCGCCCAAATAGCCAAAAAATCGCCCAAAATTTTAAAGTCGATTTAGGGGGTTCTACACCCCCGTTTTATTTTGAAATTTTGGAAAATGTTGAAATAAATTCTAAAAAAACAACAAAAACTGAAAAAATAGAAAAATAAATAAATAGATATAAAAAAAAGCTGAAGATAAATTTAAAGTCGATTTGAGGGGGTTCTACACCCCCCTTTATTTTGGAAGTTTTGGGAAAGGCTGAAATAAATTATAAAAAAACTAACAAAAAATGAAAAAAGTTTTTAAAAAAAGAAAAATTAAAAGACGGCTGGGGGGTCTACACCCTTTCTTTCTATTTTTTTTAATGCTGAAATAAATTATAAAAAACTAACAAAAACTTATTTTTTTTGTTTTAGGCTTAGACCTACTGTAAGGAAAATTTATTTGTGAATTTTTGTGGAAATAATTATTGAAATAAATTAAAGTAAAAAAATAAAATTGAAGAAAAAAAAATGTTTAAACTGCAAATTGAAATAATGAAAAATTAACAAACATTTTCAAAAATTTAAGAAAAAAATAAACTGCAAGGAAAATAAAATGTTGACTTTTGATGGGGTTCTGCACTATCTTTTTAATTTTGGGGAAATGCTGAAACAAATTATTAACAAACTAACAAAAATTATTTAAAAAAATACCAGGAAAACGAACACATTTATTAATAGACATGCCATTCATTGCAATATAGGGGGGGGGGGTAGGCCTATATAATACAAAAATTTCCCTTCAGCTGAGTGATAACGTGTGCATGTACTATTTTTAATCAAATTCAAAACGGCTGGTACTTTTGATCATCATGCCGCTTTCAAAAGAAAATGTGCTTGTATCGGTACTAGGTGTTTACACATTTTTATTTCAAAAGAACCGCCAACGGGAAAAAAACCTTATGTTGAAGTAGAAACTTCAAACTTGGCACCCGCTGCCATTAAGAAGCAACTTAAGTCGTCTTAAACCACTTGTGAGTATTTAGATGGGAATATTCTAAGGATAATCCTCCAGCTCAAGTGGTCTTTAGCAACAACATGTGATGCGATTAACCAGCCCCCTCCATGTGCGTGCCATTGTTATGAGAAGCACACTGACCACAGAGTGTTTTGTAACTAGTTGCTTATTGAATTACTTGTTTGGTGCTTTTGTTGAATGACCATTGAAAGAATTGGCAATCATGATCAAAAAAATAAGTTTTGAAGTCGGCTTTGTCACAAATCGCCCAACATTAATACATTTCATGGGTGAGATTTTCAAAGTAGCCCAAATGTCGCGAAATCGCGGGAGCACTTTCTTTGTCGCGGGACGGACGTTGAAAATCGCCCAATTGGGCGCCCAAATCGCAGGTTTGGCAACCCTGGGTGTTTATTCTTACATGTTATAGCTGCCTTGTGGAAGTACAGTGTTATAACCCTAACCCGCCCAGAAGGCAGCTATTACATGTAAAAATAAAAAAACCCTTAAGTAAAGGAATGCCTAACTCTGTTCATAGATTGAAAATGACAAGTATGAACAGAGTTGATGGCACATTCAAATTAAGTTACCTTTATGATGTATTGATTTCTGGTGATGAGAGTGTTAATACTTCAATAATCAATACCAACAAGAAGTCAACTGGCAACCCAAGCAGATCAGTGCATCACCTTAGCTCTTGAAACGTCCAGTGTTTCAATTGGACTTGTATAGAAGAAATGCTGAATTAATGGAATATTTCAGTCCTGATGAAGTTAATCAAGAATGCCCATACATGTTTTGTTTTGTATAGCAGGAAGTCTGGCTGGATTGCAGTAATTCAGCATTACAGATGGCAGGACGGTTAGCTTGCAGTAGGTTAGCATTACAGAGACTCTTGGGTAGATGTCTGCTTTGTTCCAGACCCACTCTGACAGTTTCAACGCTACAAATCAGACCACTCACACATGCATGTTATAGAAAGGTAGGGTACCCAAATACAAATTAAAATAGATGTAAAACTTGTTTAATTGAAGGACAGAAAGTCAGTCAAGAAGATTTTGTCATTTTGAATGATGTCATGATGTCTGACTCAGATTTTCCATTTTAGGAATTTGTTTGTGTAACTCGTTAATTTGCTCTTGTAAATGAGCCATGGCCAAAAGTGAATTGAGTTTGATGGAAGCTGTTTTGGGCAAAAAGTAGAGATGTTTTAATTAATTGAAACAAATGCAAGCGAAGCAAGAGGGGAAGGTGCTAAAAATGCAGTTAATTACAGATTTTGGTGATTTTAAGAGTTATTTGTTAAAAACAAAACAAAACTTGAAAGGACTGGAAATATTAAATAAATAAAATGAATCATGAATTCTGATGATTCAATATATTTCTCCCTCTTTGTATTTCTTGGCCTTTGGAAGAAGAGAATATTACATGGCTGAACATAGCTGCAGCAAAGTGGATGATACAGTAAGAGTGCAGTGTGCACTGTGCACGGACATGAAATATTGTGCTGATGTGACACAAGTATATGTGCTACTCGTGGGGCATTGTTAAACATGTTTTTGCTTCTCATATCAAAAGCGCTGGACAGTGTTTACTCAGAGGCCGTATGTCTCAATTTTGGCCCAGTGAAAATTATACTTGGCGCGCACAAATTAGTCTATTTGAGGAATTACTGAGCCAACATGTGGGCCAATTTGGGAAGAAAATGCTTCATTTGGCACACCCAATTTCCAGAGAGAGTAAACACTGGTGCTGGAGCAATACAACTCAAACTTTGAAAACGTATCAATTGTTTTAATGGTAAGCCTCATTCTAAGATAGAACACAGAACATGCAAAATTGGACCATGCCTCTTAAATGGATACTTCAAATCTATGATATCTCCATCAACTTACAGAGTGTACACTTTTCTTGATCTTGCAGAAAATCTCCATACCAGCACAATCTTCAACAACTACACAGATAATTCGTAACAGATCAACAGATAAAAAGGACAAAGAAACATCTCAGAAATCTCTTATGCTTGCAAAAAAGCTATTTGAAAACACACCACCTCAAGCTCTTAACAAAGACAATTTCAAATCAGTCGTCGACTCATTTTGCTCACTTGATGTCCGTCAGCGGGGATACCTGCAATTTATTGAGATTGCTCTCAAGAACATGAAAAGGTTTGGTGTGGAGAAAGATATTGATGCATACAACATGGTATTGGACTTGTTCCCAAAAGGCCCATTTCTACCACGTAATTTCTTCCAGTCTATAATGAATCATGCTCCTGAACAACAGTCAATGGGAATGAAAATTATGCAACAAATGGAAGACAGTAGTAAGTGTTTTGTTGATGTACTTGCATGTTGATTTTATTTATACCTAGGCTATAAAGTTGACAGTTCCTTTATTGTTGGCCACTTTAAAAATCAATTGATTTAAATCTTGCCATTAAATCCTGCACAAAAAAAACAAACAATTTAAATTTAACCCAAAGTTCTAGAAAGACAAAATGATGATAGTTGTTAAATATATCGGATCTTCTTGGAAAAATTCTCAAGTTGTCAATTTGGTCATGTTTTGTGTGTTAACACAGGAGTACAGTGACCGAGCAGAACTGGCTCCGACGACTCATAATCGGATGGTTACGATTTCGAGCCCCGGAGGGAGGAGACGCCATCATGTTGTGCCCTTGAGTAAGGCACTTTATCTTGATTACTCCTCCCCACCCAGGTGTATAAATGGGTACCAACATTCTTAAATGCTGAGAAGGTAACAGACTCGCTGTAGAGGAGGTGTGGCGATCCCCCCACAGCAACATTTAATGGTGGAGTCTGACCTAATCGCTAAGAAAGATGGGCACTCCGTTGTGTAAAAAAATGCAGGTTCAACATTTTTTGCCTTTGTGTGTTAATCTGAAAGTGCTTCTGCAATAATATGTACTGAAAAAAAGCTCTGTGGATGAAAGCAAATGACTTGTCACACTATTTTGCATTCAATAAAACAATCAAATTCATTATTAACCAAATGGAATCAAAACATAATATAAGGTTTTTCATCGCTTCTGTGTTCTGAGCATCTGATTTCCCACCTTAAACATGCACAGATTCACATATTATTGTTATTCACAATTAAGGAATGATTTGAAAGTTAGAACTCAAATGTCAAACTTGGTTTTCTTCCTCAGCTGTGATGCCAAACAGAACAACAAGAGAAATCCTGCGAGCTGTGTTTGGTCAACACTCACATCCGATGAAGAAATACATGAGAATGATGTACTGGTTTCCTAAGTTTTGGAACCTGAATCCATTCCCTCTACCAGAAGAGCTTCCAATAGAATACATCAAATTGTGTCAGCTTGGTCTAAAGAGGATAGCTGAGTATGAAGCCAAATTGTCTATATCATATGTGAGTATGAATATGGTGTGGGTGTATCACAAAACTTGTGACCTGCACAACATGCCTAGGTCTTAAGTAGAATATTGCTACACATGTACCAGAATTTTAATTTATGCTTGGGTAACATGTTGTGGTGCACAGTGTTGCAGCGGTCTAAGACTTCGACTCATACTGAGAGGTAGCTCAAGATTGGGGGTTTGAATCCCAGTGACATCAACATGTTGTGCACTTAGACAAGGCTCTTAACTGTTCTTTCCTCTCCCCACTCAGGTGGATAAACAGGTTTATTCAATGCCGGGAAGATAACAGACTCACTGTGGAGGAGGTGTATCAATCCCCACAGTAATATTAATTACATGGTGGAGTCTGGTCCAATTGCTTCAAAAGAGAGTTGTCACACCATCCAGCCTGTGAACACAGGTTCACCCCCTTTACCTTTACTTTAACATGTCGACATGATACTTTTTATTTTTTATTCTGACATACATGTTTTTCATCACAATTTCCCTGTTATAAATGCAAGAGTCTCTACTTTTGCAACTTAGGCTAACTCTCTGATAAATGATGCACACACCAAAAGATCACACTTGGTGGTCAAAATTCTGAACATTGAAATTGATATGAATTGTGTGGAGAATTTTGTTAGCTGCACTTTGCTATCTTGTGTAAAAAGAATTCCAAAATTGTTTGATTTTTTTCAGTTTATTTTAATAGATTTTATCTTGTTGTATAATTCATTTTATCTTTATTTGTTTCATTTTATTTTGAAGTTAAAAGGTAGCTACCCAGACTCTGAGAACCCTGAATTCATCGCCACTATGCAGAGCCAAGAACAACAGGATATGCTAGCACATCAGTCAGTTAATAAAGCACTGTATGTAGAGGCGCTTTCACACTGTGGCTTCATAATGAGCAAATGTCATATTTTATTCTTAGAGGAGATCCATTTACAATGGAAGAGCCGGAAGAAGACACAGATGTAGGAGGCACAGCGTCATCACCAGGTAAATATTTATTTTGTGCAGGCGCCAACATGTGGAAACTAACCAATGGAAATGCACGCTGCAGCTGCAGCAAATCATATGGCTCAGTAATCTACACCGTCAAGCACCGGTTTACAAAATAAGATACTCTGTTGATGAGCGATGGGCGATTGGTTTTCTTGACCTATAAGGTAGCTCGCTTTTCCTAATGCAACAAAAGGGGTCAGCTATAGAGAGCTATAGAAATTCAGCTATAGAGATATCTTTCCAATTCCATTTAACAGTCAAAATCCTATTTGTTGACAGGGACAATCAAGCTTGTAGTGTCTCACTGTGTCTATAGACGAATCTGAAGAGTCAAGTGATGTTCAGGATTAAGTCGGCCATAGCTGGGGCCATCCGCGCCAAACTAGCTTAGTTTGTTTAGATTGCGATCCAAGACACCCACTATCGCGAGCGCATCGGAGCACGTAGCAATTGCGTCGCGTCATGGGAGAGGTAAACGCTGCATGCCTGTGATACTGGTGTTGCGTAAATGGATGGAAGGCCCCCAGCTATGGCTGCCAGTGAGGTGTAGGAATGTGTCAAGTCGGATTTGTGTAGAATTGACAGCCTCAGTGACAATAAAAGCATGCACATTCCTATCAGAATCCAATGAGATGATTTGAAGTGATTGCCACTTGAGATCATTTTATTCCTAGCTACATTGTGTAATGTAAAAAGATAAACATGATTAAAGTAAAATTTTAGTATTTTGTGAAATTTTAGGACAAATGGAGCAAAAACTTGCTATTTTGCATGTTTTCTTACAATTGCAGTCACAACATTCATACACTTGGAACTCTATTTTTTTCTTTTTTTTCTTCGTTTTTTTTAGAATGTTCATATATTTTTCATAGAACTGTATTCTCATTCCTTAAAAGAGCATACTATACTGACACTGAAAAATACAGTAGAGAAAAATGAGCAGGAAAAGTTATTAGGCAATCCCAGTTGAAATCCATGATACACCCGTCTGGAAGATAAGTACAGCTTAAAGTACTTTAATTGTGTATCGTATTATCTGTAATATAGTTAATGTAGTATTATTACACAGCCGTGACGTTAGTCACGGCTGTGTCTTTTTTCTTACAGGTTCTTTCTTTCTTCTTTCTGTCAACCATTACATTTGCTCTAGCACTCACATGCTTTCATCGATTTTGACCTAACTTAGTCACAATGATCATTGACCATGCCACATGAAACTCGCGGGGTCAAGGGTCACAGGGGTCAAAAACGTGATTTCAACTAAAAATGCATCTTCTCCCACAACTTACGTAGGACAGTGACCCTACTTGCACACATGCATTGTTATTACCCAGTGTCTATGTGGTGTACACAGATTTGGGGTCAAAGGTCATTAAGGGGTCACTTCCGGTATAAAACGAAAAACCTTCAAACATTTTTATTAGCTAAATAAAACATAGCACAGTAACGGTATGTTCACATATGATCAGCAGTCACCCAATGTATATGTGGTATTTTTTTTATTTGGGGTCAAAGCTCATTAAGGGGTCACTTCCGGTATAAAAAGAAATACCTTTAAAATGCATCTTCTTCCACAAATTATGTGGGACAGAGATGCCACTTGCACACATGCATTGTTATTACCCAGTGTCTATGGGGTGTACACAGATTTGGGGTCAAAGGTCATTAAGGGGTCACTTCCGGTATAAAGCGAAATACCTTCAAAAATTTTTATTAGCTAAGTAAAACATGGGACAGTAACGGTATGTTCACACATGATCTGCAGTCACCCAATGTATATGTGGTATTTTTTTTATTTGGGGTCAAATCTCATTAAGGGGTCACTTTCGGTATAAAACGAAATACCTTTAAAATGCATCTTCTTCCACAGATTCTGTAGGACAGACGCCACTTGCACACATGCATTGTTATTACCCAGTGTCTATAGGGTGTACACAGATTTGGGGTCAAAGGTCATTAAGGGGTCACTTCCGTATAAAACGAAAAACCTTCAAAAATTTTTATTTGCTAAGAAAAACATAGGACAGTAACGGTATGTTCACACATGAATTGTGGTTACCCAGTTTATATGTGGTATTATTTTATTTGGGGTCAAAGGTCATTAAGGGGTCACTTCCGGGATAAGACGAAATACCTTTAAAATGCATCTTCTGCCACAAATTACGTAGGACAGTGACGCCACTTGCACACATGCATTGTTATAACACAGTGTCTATATGGTGTACACAGATTTGGGGTCAATGGTCAGTAAGGGGTCACTTCCGGTATAAAACGATATACCTTCAAAATGCCCTTCTGCCACAAAAAGCATAGCAAAGTGATGCCACGTGGACACGTGCATTGACATTAGCCAATATTTTGGGGTCAAAGGTGATTAAGGGGTCACCACACGGCTGTGTTCGTGGTCTTAGACCACAGCTAAGTCTAGTTGAATTTATCTCTGTAATTTCGTGCATATTCTTGATCACAAATCAGGCTCTTTTGGTTTTTGTTAGGGTAAATGAGGGGGGGGGGGGTGTTTTTGACATTTTGCAGTATATTTTGTTGTTGTTCTTATTTTGAAACTTTTTTTTTTTGTGTTAGTACAGGGTGTTCTTAATACAGGCCTTCCGGCCTTCCGAGAACCTCCTCATTCAATGTATGTGTTTAATTGTTGTGCTGTTATATTTTATATTTGAATGAAATAAAGATGAATGAATGAATGAAAATAAGACCTTACTCTCCCACACAGGGGTTTAGATTTCTCATGGAGTCACCCATTAGGAAACTCTAGTTTAAATTCACACTCCCTGTGTTGAAGATTAAGGTCATGTATTCCATAGGTGTGTATGGATTTCAAATTCAGTTGTAATTGGAATAGCTAATTTGCTGCAAAATTGTTTTATTATTCTTGTCGTAAATTAACTAAAAACACTATAGCTAGAAATTACCGGTAATAATAAGTACACCAAAGTTGATACTCATGTACATATTAATGATGAATTTCTTACCTTTCTCATTTTATCTTTTAAATAGACTTCACCTACCTCAATAATTATGATGTGTCACTTCAAGAATACGGTGCTAGAAGTAAACAGCGAGGGACAAACCAATCGTTACTTGGTAAGTATCTTATCGCACCTTCAAGTAAATCTGATGCAAACATCAAACTAGAATTATGTGGTTCGTAATTAAGGTGGCCCTCGCACAAAAGTGTGTACATTGTATATAACAAAAGGGTTTGTAAATACAAATAATATAAATATGCAAATAACATGTCACAAAACTATACAGCACATCAGGCCACCATATCCTATCACCATACCAATTTCGAAGTTGATTGTTTATTGCGTTTAGGCTGCAGAATTAAAGGTTTTGCTTCCGCCCGGACCGACAGCCAAATAGACCAACCAACCAACCCAACCAACCACTTGGATGAAAACATAAGCCCCCACATATGTGTGGGGCCAAAAACTTGAAATTAATAGTGGGCTTGTAAGTTACACATTCATTAACCTAGTATGGTAACTCATACTAGGTCGATACCCTCATCGACCTCCAAGCATACCTCGACTATCATGGAATATCCATTAACACATAAATTCATAATGTGAATATGGAAGGGAGGAGTTCTCTCAATTGTAAAAAACATGAACGTTTTTTTAAATTTATATTTCATGTACTAGCATGAAAGTTCATCTGTGTTGGTAGACATCATAATTTATGATTTTAAGCTTTTGATCTCAACACAAGATTAGACATACCGTATTCATTCCAATAAGTGCCCAGGGCGCTTAACAAAGTTATTTTAGAGAGGCGTTTATTTTTTACCTGGTTTACCTAATTTTTTTGTGAGGGGTGTTTATTAGAGACGAATATATGTACCTTTTTAAAGGGTCCCAAGACGTTCAAGTAGCTTTTTTGATGTAGAAAATGTATTGCAAGTTTACACAGGATGTGTAGTCCTCCAGCTATTTCATTGTATCAACGTCTGTTTGTCACTTCAACATTAATGGTATCCTTTAGCAAATTGAAAATACCCTGGGTGGGTGCTTATTGGAATGAACACAGTACCTCAAATTTTCGGTCGTAACTTCAACCTTCATCGGGAGACTGGCAACCCAAGTTTGGGATCAATGACCTTTTGGACACTTGACCCAAACACTTGGTCGTAGACTATTGGTAACTGGTATCGGCCCTGTCAGGGGTGTTAAGGAGGCCATTTACATCAGAGTCAACCAACCTTCACTCAATCGTGACAGGGGCGATACTAGCTATCAAGAGTCTATGACCAAGTGTTTGGGTCAAGTGTCCAAAACTTTGGGATCAAAGGTCATTGATCTCAAACGTGGGTTGCCAGACTCAGGATGAAGGTCAGAGTTGCGACCAAAAATTTGAGGTATGTCTAATCTTGTGTTGAGATCAAAAGCTTAAAATCATAAATTATATATTTCATGTAGTTCTGCACAGTAATTTCTAGAAATATTTTATATGTTAAGAATCATAGAAATTTCAGATGATATTTAGTTTTGTATGTGTAAGTGTTTGCTTTTATACTTCAGGAAAAACATACCCAATGACCCTTCGTCTGTCTTTTTCAGATGCACCTGATCCCATCCAGGAAGGTCCCATATTTGCAATGTGTATGACTACGAATCAAACAGAAGAAACACTAAGGCATTGGATTCAAACTCTACAAGAAGAGAACCCTCATCTAGCTAATATACCTATCTATTTTAACCTGTTTAACTTGGATAAAGGAAAGCACCATGTATCTGAACTTATAGGTGATAGCAAACTTATAGAGAGTAGCTGATTATTGTAACATGCATGGTGTAACATAGCCTAGAGCAGCCACAATTTGTTATCTTTGTTAATACCAAAGAGATTGATTAGGAGAGTGTGCACTCCACCATGTTTCCATGTCATCTGGGGGGGGGGGGGGGGGGAGAGGAGGTGAACCTTATCTCAAGTGTGTATGTTTGTGATATGTGTGTCAAGTTAGCTCAATCATAAGGCATTCAACTATGGTGCGAGATGTTGCAGGTTTGAACCCTGGTGGTGGTTTACTATATGCTATCATGGAAAAATTGAGTTAGTTTAAATTTCCCTTGGACAAGGAACTTACTGCTAATTGTCTTGTTGTAACCCATATGAAACTAGGGGAGCTGATCTAGGGTGTGCGCTTCTTGTAAGATGCAAAATCCCAGAGTAGTTATTTTATGGTTTATGGAATGATTTGGGGCCATAGTGGTCAGCGACAATCTATAAAGTGTGCTGAGGCTTGTGGATCAATGTCTATGTGTTGTGCCTGTGCTTAACACACTATAAATCACTGCGCTTTTTTTTTAAGCACTGCATGAGCAAACCTTTGTAAGAAAAAAAAAAAACCTGTTCTATGGGCCTGCTCGATCCAGATTTTGCATTTGGGGAGAATTTTTGTTGTTAATTTTTGCTAAAATCATATAAAATCTGCCATTTTTTGGCCACAATTAATTGATTTTGACTGAAAATTTTTGAAAACAATTCAGTACATTTTGAAAATATGTTTGGTCAAAAAATCATCAAATTTTTGCCACATTTTACTTTCAGTGATATTTTAGCCTCCAGAGAAAAGAAGAAAAACCAGTCTTACCGAGCAGCTATCTACTTGAAAAGTCTGTCTGCCCATAAAACAGGTGTTTGTTTGTTGCCTAATGCTCAGATTTTAATAACACAGATTATCAATTCATTATTGACACACTATTTTGGTCCCCATACCATAACATAATCCAACTTGGCAGATTTCCATAGTATGAAACACGGGGCTCCACTGAATCTCAAGTCTCCCTGTCTAAACTCTTTGTTTATTGAATACCAAGCACTGGTTGATTTTAGGGAGCCACTCAGACCAGGGTTGTAAAAGGATTTCCCTCCTGAGGGCCGAGGCTTTTTTTTAAATTTAACATTTTTTTAAATTATTTTAGTGAAATTTCATCATACCGTATTTCATCGAATAGTTGCTCCCCTTCAAATAAACGCCCACCACTTTTTTCAACCAAGATGCTTAAAAAATGCTGATATTTCCATACTATCTTGTGTAGTAAGCTTACCAAGGTGCACACATGGTGTCGGTAGTTGGCAAAAATCTTATTGTAAACCCGAAATTGAACGGAAAGTCATCGTTCCTAAGTTCATAGTCATTTCAGCGCGAGTTTTAAGCTTTCCTAATGATTTTAATGTGAATTATCATTCTAAAAATGACCTTTAATAAATGCCTCCCTTTTGGAAAATGCACGCCCGGGGGGGGGGGGCTACTGAGTATTCAAAAAAATACGGTAGTTATGGTTCCTGTGAAAAAATTAACCATTATGTTTTAACACAATGAAATACAATATAATTTGACCTCTTGTTTTACGCTACAAGTCACATTTCTTGAAGGAAGCCCTGTAACCAAGAGCAAGGAAATGAAAGGCCACTCCCAACAATTTTGCTCTTAGCCCAGAGCAAAATTATACGCTTCATTTGTTGGGAGTGACCTTTCATTTCCTTGCTCTTTTTCTTCAATTGTTTCTTTCTTTGATCAGGCCAGGATGCTGATAGAAGCTATTCAGTTTGGCTTGTGTCTTTTGCTTTAGTCTGGTCCCATCAGGACCGAAGCGTGTGTCAGCCTGGACCAATTGGTTAAACTAGCTCAGGGTTTCTCACTCTTTGATAGGAAATTGGGTTGTTTTATCATCTGTGGGTCCAGCAAAGGTGTAATTTTCACCTTCTTTTAATTGTCCTATTGAGATTTTTTTGAGGTGTGTGCTGCAAATCTGGCATCCTCTACATTATTATTTGTTTTTGTAATACTTTATTTTAGCATGATAGCCAGTGGCGTAACTTTGGTTCAGGGTGCCCGGGGGCGAAAGCAGATCGGGTGCCCCTAACCAATGGTGTGCATGGTGCAAAGCCCCCCCCACCCGGACAAAAAATGAAAGAGAAAAGTGCTCTTCCGACAAAAATTGAAAGAGAAAATCGGGAGAATAAAGGAAAAGAAAAGGGACAAGAAGCCGTTTTCCACCAAAATTCATCCCGATCATGGGCCAAAATAGTGCAAAATACAAAAGATTTTTGGCAGCTGCTGCTCATACAAGCACAATGTCCCTATTATACTTTGATCAGCTCGTAATAGGCGGGACTTGTTAGGCTTTAACCACTACGCCAAAAGTAGACCCACGTTAAGAGAGCCATTATTTGACCTGTCCGGCCTATATTTTGTGTGTTAAAGAAAGTAGACAAAGTATAGGACTTGCATTAGTAATTTGTGATGCTTCTGGAGAGGTATGACAAAACAATTCTCAAAGTAAAATATTTTGATATTAATCCGCGATGTTATAAAGCCCGCCGATTAGGAGCTGATCAAAGTATAAGCCCTTTCCACCCAGATCATGGGCCCAAATAGCGTAAAATACAAACATTTTGCTCGCTACGCCAAGACATTGTCTCAATAAAGCCTTTTTGGGAAGATCAAAGACTTAAATGTACACACTCTCTCTAAAAAAACCTAAAATTCCCTCTGAAAATACCGGGTCAAAATTAACCAAGCCCAAAATTGCTTTCGTTTTGCCCTCAAATATTATCCCCCGACCAAGAAAGCTTGCTATGCACTTGATTGAAAGCCATATATACATAACTTTTTTAAAAAAACAGTGTTTCCGATCAAATTAATTTCATCTTTTAATGAACTTCATGTTAACAAAAAATGTTTTCATCTTCTCCAATTGCTTTACTTTTCAAGATTTATCACTAGCTGCAGTGACGTAGCTAGAGGTTGTGGGGCCCGGGAGCAAGAGTACAAAATACCCTTCTTCTTCCTAAAACAATTTGGCTTGGTAGCCGAAATGTCAGGCTTAAATACCACTAATTTGGTATAATCAAGTTGAATTTCGGTCTTTCAAATGACAAGTTAAGGTGCACTCTGCATGGCTTGCCGAAAATTTTGTGTTGAGGGGGGCACCCAAATGAAGATTAATTCTCTCCATGGTAGGTAAAGGTGTCCACTTGCGTTCCTATAACAAAGTATTATCGTGTCGAAATGCATGTGTATCCAGGCCTGGCCAGGGTGCCCCTTAGCCCGGGTGCCCGGGGGCGCGGCCCCCCAGAGCCCATAGGAGTTACGCCACTGATGATAGCATCCTCTTTTGTGCATGGTTCAATACGCCGTAGAAGTGACGTAGTTAATCAGATTAACTGTCATAGCAATGGATGAATACAATTCTGACTATATCGCCCCGCACTACAACGTTCAACATACAGCGGTACCGATGCATTGAACCATAGATGTCAATTTCAGCTTGTTTTTTTAGGTGATGTTTGACTTATGTATGTGATCCACCAGTGGAGCTCCTGCGCCCCTCCGCAGAACTTCCGGTAGTGGATGTTCTGCGCTCGGGGCGCAGAGAATCCACTGTCGGAGTTGCTGCGTTCAGAAGCAAAATTATAGATTTTCTTATTATCAACTCCGACAGTGGATTATCTGCACCCCGAGCGCAACAACGATCCACCGTTATTATAATAAGAATATCTATTATTTTTCTTCCGAGCGCAGTAACTCCGACTGTGGATGTTCTGCGCCCGAGCGCAGCAATGATCCACCGTTACATATAAGGGACTGCGCCCGGGCGCATCAACTCCGACAGTGGATTATCTGTGCCCCGAGGGCAGAAACGATCCAACGTTATTATAATAAGAAAATCTATTATTTTGCTTCCGAACGCAGCAACTCCGACAGTGGATGTTCTGCGCCCGAGCGCAGCAATGATCCACCGTTACATATAAGGGACTGCGCCCGGGCGCATCAACTCCGACAGTGGATTATCTGCGCCCCAAGCGCAGAAACGATCCAACGTTATTATAATAAGAAAATCTATTATTTTGCTTCCGAACGCAGCAACTCCGACAGTGGATGTTCTGCGCCCGAGCGCAGCAATGATCCACTACCGGAAGTTCTGCGGAGGGGTGCAGGAGCTCCAATGGTGGATGACGTACATACATGGATGTTTTCAGTGTTTTCCACCTATATCTGAATCAAATTCACAATAAAGGTGAAAAAACCTGAGACATATACATATAAGGCAGGAAGTTCAAAAACATTTTGTAAAATGTATTGTAGAAGTGTGTTATGAGTGCATGCAGCCAAATTGCAATATTAATTGTAATGTTAGTGAGTTGATTTAAGATTTTATTATGCATTATAATGATCATAAATGATGATTAAAATTGTATTTTCCAAGGAGAAACTTTTGGCGTTTTAGTGTAGCAATTATTTCCGAGTTATGAAAGTCATAAGCCAAAGATGGAGGTACTATTCAAACCAAGTATATAGTTCCTTAAGGGAAGGGGTATGAACGTTTGGACAGTATTTATTGTGGGACATTAGAGCACATCAGACATATCGAATTGCATTCTGAATACGAAGAATGGCCTTCTGATATCAAATAATTTTGATTTTTTGAAATTCGCAATGTAATACACATTTTATGGCAAATCATTAAAAATTGATATTTTTGATATTTAACAGTACTCGAAGTAAACTTTATAAATCTGATGATTTCTACCTAAAGTGTATGTAGGTGGGATGAAAAGCTGACGATCAATTGAAAATTTTGACCTTTCGTATTGAAGATGTGGATTTTTTTCCCAAAACACCAAAAAAAAATTAGGTCTTTTGGGGAAAAAAATCCATTATCTTCAATATGAAAGGTCAAAATTTTCAATTGATCGTCGTCTTTTCCTCCCAGCTACATACACTTCAACTTCAAGACTATATCATTAAATTTATAAAATTTACTTCGAGGACTCCAAAATGTGAATAATATCAAATTTTAATAATTTGTCATAAAATTTGTATTATATTGTGAATTTCATAAAATGAAAATTATTTGATATCAGAAAGACATTCTTCGTATTCAGAATGCAATTCGATAGGTCTGATGTGCTCTATGTCCCACAAAAAATGCTGTCGAAACGCTCAAAACGCTCATTCCAGTCATTTTCAGGGCTCATTATTATTTACTATCATGAAAGTCAAACTGGATATTTTTTGTGCAAAATAACTAAGGGAGAACTATAGGACAAATCTTTCAGCCTGGCCCTAACCTAAACCATGTGTATCATTGAATCAGTGATGCATAAACTCTATGTATATCGATCGCTATTCGTCTCATGCATCTTTATACATCCCAGCTGTGTGAAGCTCAGTAACGATCGGCGAGCTAATACACACATTGACGATGATAATAGGCACTGGAATGAAATAGCAATTTTCTTTGATTTGTTTGGCTCAAAATTAAAAGGGGACATAATTTGATCAGTGAAAATAACATAGATATTTTCGCGATTTTGTCAATTGCGCGAGAATTAAATTTCGCGGTTTTGATATTGATACAATAGAAACCTAATGCAAAAGGTTATTTTCGCGAAGTTTTTATTTTCGCGATTTTATGTCCACTCGTGAAATTCGCGAAAATAAAAACCTCGCGAAAATTTCTACTTTTACAGTATTTATTGAAATCGCACATTGCTTTATTTGACTTCAGATGACCTCCTGTGATCTTGAAAGCGGATTGCCCCCCCCTCCTTCCCAAGTTGAAGGTCACACTACACACCTTTGCCCCAAGTTTGCTTGCAATGAGATGTGAACTGTTCACTTGAGAGCATTTTATTGAAACCTGCTACTTGAACCAAAACTTGACCTCGGATGACCTCCAAATTATGCAACACAAAACCATACCAAAAACATTCCCCATCTATGCCCCGAGTTTGCTTTCAATGAGATTTGAACTCTTCACCTGAGAGCATCTTATTAAAACTTAACCAGAACCAAATAAAGCCATACATATGGAAGAGGTTGCATCGTCTCCACCTTTCAGAAAAGACAACAAAATAATAAGCACCTGGGAGCCGAGGTCAAATACAGTAGCCACTTGGCACTGTTGGCAGCAACTTTTTAGGCGATCATAAATATGGCCACGAAAAACAATTGATAATCCGAAGGGTCATTATTCTGAAAACCCATTATTATTAACTTGGTTATATACCCTAATCCTTACTCTAACCCTAAACTTCATCCTAACCTATAAGTTAAGCCCTAACCTAAAAGGGAGACTTGGGTAATCTTAACATCATGCCTTTTGTGTTAGAAAATAATTATCAAGCACGAATCACATGGTTTTATTTATAAACTCATATTGACCATAAAAAACAAATAAAACAGTCGGCTCTCAACACGCGATACTCAAGTCCCACGCTGAAATTGTCCAAGTGCAATGACGTAATGGTTATTTGTGCCCAATTGTCGTCAGCCTTCATTGTATTACTGGGACGTCATTGCACTAGACTATTTTGGCGCCCAGGAATTTTGAATATCGTGTGTTGAGAGACAGATGTTTTTATTCTTTTTTATGGTCACTGAGTTTGTTTTAGATAAAAGCAAGTTATTCGTGCTTGATTTAGTTTTTCTTACATATAAGGCACACTGTTGTGATTGCCGGAGACTTCCTTTAACCATAATTAACCAAAATTGGAGGGTAGTCCACTTTTTTGGGCAGGTGCAGGTAGGAAATAAAAACTGCATTAGTCCATGACCTAAATAGTGTCTACTTTTTCTTTAAGAATGGAGTGTTTACACATACTTCATAGAAAGAAATCAAATGCACAAAAACTTCCTCTAGCTGTTAGTAAATCAGTTGTTTTATTATTGACAAACAAACAGTTACAAATGCTCAAAACTGAATACTATATAATCATGGATTTGCATGTAGACAAGACACTTTGTCACAGAAAATTTGAACCCAATTATGTTTCTGATTACAATGTACCTATATGTACTAGTCCCAGTTAAAAGCTGCATGATTACATTAAATATGCAATTTTACAGGCATTGTCATAATTCGCTGTCGTAGTGCACGTTAGAATATGACCGTTGCTAGGTCAACTGGATCACGCTTTCTTTTTTACGAACCACTGATTGAAATGATTACAAGCCTACATTGTATGGCATATCAAAATTTGGAACAATTGTATAAGCCCAGGCTTGGAGCAGTAACCAATGGTTACTAACGTGCACTACAACAGCGAATTGTTCAGACATGCTTTCATGAATTCATGATCCAAACGAGGTGAAATCCTGCTGTACAAGCAAAGGTCATACTCAACAGTCAACACACAGCATAAGATACCATGATAGTGCCTGTTACCAAAATACACGGTAGGATACTAACACTGTTTTAACTACGGTACATATATAGTGTATACATATACCGGGTACATGTATCTACAAAGAATACAAAAAAAGAATACAAAAATCTATATACAAGGAAGTTGCGATGAGAAAATACCAAGCAGGATTCCTTTTCCAAGGAAAAAACACCTGCTGTCAGCATTTCGTCACCCTTCTTAGTACTACGATAATTGCCAGTCATTTCTTGTTATTTTGAGAACAAAGTACAAATTAGGGGTTCATTCATAGGATTGAGGGCATGATCGCTGTTTATGCCCGAGGCGTGAGCCGAGGGCATAAACAGCGATCATGCTCAAATCCTATGAATGAACCCCGCTCATACATACCCAACATTCTTAGCAATTCAATAGAGATGAAAATAATAAGGATTTACATTTACAATAACATTTCCATACCGTTTTCTTTCATAAATTGGAAGAAAATGAGTAGGCTAAGCAGCTCGGCTCATGAGGTCAACGGCCGGGAGTCGACGCGTACCGTCGACGCGTGATACGCGTTATCTTTTGCGCTCTGCGTGAGATGGGCACGGTGACATGCGCAACACTAGCAAATCGTGGATCGTGTTAATTGGGTTCCAACGCTGCGTGACGCAGCTTGTTTATGCCCTGCGTACTGGTCATAAACGGTATTTATGACCAGCCAAAAAGGGCGCAAATCCAATCAGAAACGTCGTTATATCGTGAGTATGTATGAAACATGGTTCAAGCATGCATCAGTTACATAATCAATGTTATTATTTCTGATTATTCCATTTAATTTGTCTCATTATCATTTGTTCTTGTGCAAAGATTGGTGAATAAATATGTTTAAAATGCATGGAACCATATTTTGTACTTTGTTCTTAAAAATGACAAAAAATGACTGAGGCAATTATCATAGTGGGCTGATGATTTGTGAACTGGGAGGGTTTAAAATAAGTACTACCATTACGGACTGATCACCATCATGCCCAGGGATGGTGGATTTCACATTTTTTTGTCTAAAAATAATGATAGTATAAATAATGACCACTCCCTTACTATCGACAGGTTGCAAAAGCAGGCAATACATGGATTTTGGGTTTGTCCTTCAAAAGCCAATTTGTACCGACATTCCTTACCACAATGGGTATTGCACAATAGAGATGGATTAACATCCGAGCTGTTAAGGTATGTAATACACCTATTACATGTATTGAAAAATTATTTGTGTACATCGTGGAACATATTCTTTTGCGTGGATGTGCGTAGTAAGCTGTTGTACGCAGATAACCTTGCTAATATGGACGCGTAGAGTAGCGTTGTACACTCATGTATTAGCACGATTAGTTGTGGAGTAACAAGCGTAGTTGAATGTTCCACGATGTACACAAATTAATTTTTCTATTAGGAAGGAATTTCAGTACAAATCGACTTCCTGAGAAGAAATCCAGGAGCCACATATTTAGAGCAGTAGAGCACTGCATTACTACCCCAAGTAATTCTAAGTTGGATGCATATTTTGTAAAAGGAATCGGGACTGCTTTTCATTTCAGTACCGTGCAAGTACATGTATGTTGTATTCCTGCTTGCAAGGTGTATCATATCATGGTCGGCAACATTTTGTACAGCCATTTTTTCTGAATAATGCAGAGGCGTGGAAAAATAATGTGCAATCAGAAAAGCTCATCCTTCCTGCAAAACTTTGGCACTTGTTTTCCCAGGTTTATTAAATAAAAAATTGCAGGAAACGATTTTATCTGAACTCATTTTCTATTATCATTTTTTGTTTCAGGTCTGGCTGAAATAGTATTGACAAATGTACTCGGACATTTGAGAAACAATGAGCAATAATGCCTCTAGAAGTCACATACTTACTTGATTACAATCATTAGTTGTTAAGACACAAACTAAACATACAAAATGTTAAGTACATTACTACATAGTTGCTACTACATTTACTTACATAATACATTGTACACATAGGTGGTTATTTTGTGAAGTACCCTTGACTGGCTGCTTCCTTCCAGTCTCCACTAGCACCAAGTTTGAAAGGTGCAATGTGGACGACAATAATTATTGCTATTCCTTTCTGACTTGCAATCACCCTCCCAAAAATTTCACACCAGACATTTGCAAGTGTGAATGCAGACGATTACACCTTTTTCTGTAAATTTCAAACAAAATGATACTGTATTATTTTGTAGAGTACAATTTTGTTCCTTCAACCTCATCAAGAACCCTGCATATTAAATCTATGAGTTGTATAAATGCAATTGATGGTACCCCTCCCTTTACCCTATCAACATGATATGACAACACTTCCTAAATTTACATGTTTCTTTCAGAAAGCAAAAAAAAGTTTACATGTTTCTTTGATACAACATGTCGTACAATTTAATTTTTCTTTGTCTGAAATGGAATGGCATGAGAAAAAAAACCAGTTTCAACTTTATTCTACATTTAGAATTTACATCACATCTAACGGTAGAAAAATATTACATGTATACATGTATGCAACCAACTTCCGAACATGGCATTTTATAAACTTTGGATATGCATACAAAACATCTCAACAGACTTTTTTACTTCTCATCTTTAATCTCAACATCATTAGAATCATCATCACCAACATCTCCTGATTCTTCATCACTACTTGGTTCCTCATCTTTGATCTTCACTTGTAACTCCTCATCATCTTCCTCGTCTTCCTCCATTTCTTCTCCTTCGTCATCGCTAAGCGGCTGCATTTTATCTTCAATCTCCACATCATCCGCGTCTGGATCCTCCTTGACGTTGACGACACCATCCTCATCAATGTCAACACTCTCCTCATACTGACGAGGAGTGGCCTTATCTTTCTCGTACCGCGCCTTTTGGAGCATGAGATCGTACGCATAGGTGTGGTCCTTCTGGGCTGCTGCTTCGTTGCTCTGGGCGGAGGGAGCATTAGCTTGGTTTTTCTCTACTTGGAGGCGCTCTTGCAAGCGTTGGTAATCCACTGGATGTTTCTCCTGCATATGCTCAACAGCCTTGCGCAGAAGTGTGAAAGAACCAACGCAGAATTGACACTTGATACGACTTGGAAGTTCAACCTGTGGAAGACAACAATAGAAAAATATTTGTGTTGTATAAAATGATCATTTTTGTGTTGTTTAATATGTCATATGTCAGTTAAGGTACTGTAAAAGTCAATATTTTTGCGAGAAGATATTTTCGCGATTTTGAAGATTTTGTCAATTGCACGAGAATTAAATTTCACGTTTTTGATATTGATACAATAGAAACCTAATGCAAAAGGTTATTTTCGCGAGTTTTTATTTTAAGCAATTTTATGTCCATTCGCGAAAATAAAATCCTCGCAAAAATTTCTAGTCAGTATGAGAGCAAAAACTGGCCCCACTCAAATCGGGACCTACTACAAACTTGGACTACAGAGCTTAACCCCATGAGAACTACCTGCCGATTGGCCAAAATGAATATTGTGTCCAATTTGGAACCAATCAATTGCAAGGAGGGTATAGATAATCTGCAAATGTAAGTTTGACCATAGTTTAAAGCCTAGTCATAATTGGCAATTGAAATGAGCATTTCAAGTTATCAACCAATCAGAAATGCTGTTAGATGACCAGTAGAAGGGGGTTAAAACACCCAGGGTACCCAAGTAAGGAATGTTACAATTTGTCTCAGGGATATCTCAATGTCAACAGACAAGCCCTACTAATCAGTATTATCTCCATTCATTGTCTCCAAACAGTTAATATACAAGTTATTTGAACTCACAATGTCACTGTATAATCTTTGTCATCACTTTTCAACATACAATTCCAATTGACTTTTTCATTCCTTTTTCAAACCATTAACACAGTTAAGGGGGTACTACACCCCTGCCCAATTTTGTGCCTATTTTTGCACTTTTCTCAAAAATTATAAAGCATTGGTGACAAATAAGATATTTATATTACTGGGAATTTTATTTCAGCACAGACAACAGTTGTGGAGTTACAGTCAAAAATGAGGGAAACCCAATATTTGATCAATAAATCAATAACTACTTGCCTTGAGTTGCTGAATTTTCAGTGCAATAGTTGCAGCCCTTGCCCCTATAATATACATATCTTACTTGTCACCAATGCGATATAATTTTTGAGAAAAATGCAAAAATAGGCACAAAATTGGCCAGGGGTGTAGTACCCCCTTAATGGAATGCAGTCTCATACAGTAACTTACATGCCACTGATTGTATTTGATCTAAAAATCAATTGAAATCAATCTAATCTCTTCTTTCACTTTCAAACTTCACCTCTGATGAGGCCATACTGCCACATAGAAAAGACCAGCTAAACAAGCAGGCAAAAGTCCAATGATGGGTTGAATCTGCTTATAACATAAGCAATATGTGTTTGGTAATTGGTAGTCTCTTACTTCAAAGTCGCATTGCAACATGCTTATATTTTGCAGTAGAAAATACTGAAAAAGCTGGGCCAGTAAATTTATTGCAGGGCCAGTAGATTTGCTATTTTCACTGGCCCTGAGGGCCAGTAGAAAATTGAAGCCTAAGTCTGTCCCTGGACAGGAGGATTAGATATGATGACTACTAGACTAGTACAGGGTCAGAATTTTGTTCTGCGGTGTGAGAATCGGAATAAATTTGCAGGAATCATTTGATTCTTTGAACAACTTCTGTGTAAACTAAGAAGTTTGTGACAGTCAATTCCTTGATTGATTCTCACCGAAATTCTGTATGTTTTACCAAAATTATGTGCTAGTTGGATCACCAGAGAATAGCCTACCTTATGTTTCTTCATCATATGGCTCTTGAGAGATGACTTGGCATTGAATCGGTTAGAGCATATCTCACAGCTGTAGGTCTTGGTCACCTGATGGCGCTTCACATGGGTGTCACAGTTGGCCTTGACAGAGAAGCATCGATGACACTGAGGGCATTCATATGGTTTCTCTCCAGTATGGACTCTGCAATGTGGTAGATTTAAAGAATAACGGTACGCTTTTAAAATCTAGCATTTGAGATTCAAGTATATATTAGATTACTATATGGTCGCATGTCATAAGTTGGGTACAATTTCCATTACATGGTCAAAAATGACAAAAAATGAAATTTTTGATATGTTGTGTACATTGAAAACCTCTAATAATTAACACCATTTGTAACCTTATCACATGCTTAATTTTTGAGATAATGCTTAATTACTAATTAATTAATACACAGGTGTCTATGTAAATCTCAATTTTCAAATGCATTTTTCTCAAATCGGACTTCAATTACAAAAATGACTGTAAAATTTTTATTGTATGCAAGAATGTCATCAGATTTGGAGGATATGGTCTCAATACATTAATGCTTCAAATGAACTATTTAAAATAATTGTACGTATGTTAATTACATTGTGAAGGTCAATGACCTTTTTACGAGTAATTAGCGAGACAGTTATTCTATTATTAAGGAAATGAATATCAAGAAGAGAAATGTACATTAGCATGTTGCTACAAATACTGAAATTCAACTAGGATTTCATGAAAATGAAAAAATGGAACATAACCATTTAGGTGGTACTACACCTTGTTAAATTTGTGACTATTTTTGTATTTTTCTCAAAAAATAATAACACATTGGTAACAAAAGTTGTGTAAATTATAGGGGTATTAGGAATCAAGTTACGACACTGGAATTTCAGTGACTCAAGACAAGCGGTATAATTTATTTATGATAAAAGAGGTACCGCTAGAATGTACCTCATTTCTTAACTTGTATAATGAACTCCTTGGCTTGAATCACTGAAATTTCGGTGAAGTATATTGGATTCCTTGCCCCAATAATATACATAACTTTTGTTACCAGTGTGTACACAAAATGTAGTAATTTTGTAGTTACTTTTTGAGAAAAATGCAAAATTAGTCACAAAATTTATCAGGGGGTGTAGTACCACCTTAAGTAGTCAGTAATTGTTTTAGTTGTATAAATTCAACATTCAAAGCTGTCAATACATCATACCCTCATTAGATTTGAAAAGGTAACGAGTAGTTTTGACATGCTGACATGTGAATTTTCACATAGGCCCTATATTGCACACTCCCGCATCCGCCTGCTCCACATCCGCCTGCTCCTCCACCCCTGGCATTTTTCATTTCAACTGATGTGACTTTTTTACTGAATAATGTATAATTATATGCTTCAGTGGATTGAAAGAGTATAAAATCTCCTCCACCCTTTTTGCATACCCAACTTATGACATGCGACCATATCGGTTTAAAATTAAATACTAGATCTAATTAAAGGTGAGCCTTCTGTGATGAGATCTATAAAGAGCCCTCCATTTCGCATAATCTTACCTGCGATGTTGCTTCAAATCTTGGGAAGTCACAAACCCTTTCTTGCAAGCACCACACTTGAATGGTTTCAGCTCAGCATGACGACGCATGTGGATCTCCATGTAGGATTTGCCGAAGATCTTCTTGCCACACACCATGCATGATATAGGCTTCTGCTTACGATGGATGGTCCTCTTGTGCATACACAAGACGCAGTGGAATGCAAACTTCTGATCGCACCTGTCGCACGGGTAGTTCTTCTCCTTGACGTGTTGCTCCATATGGCTCAGCACACCCAGCTTGGAAGCGAACTCCTCGCCGCACTGGCCACAGCGAAATGGTTTTGGTGCCATGTGGGTCTTGATATGCTCTGAAGCTAAAGACTCAGTGTTGAACGCTTGAGAGCAATGAGAGCAGAAGAAACATGGCTCTTCTTTGCCTCCTGTCATTATCTTGCCAACAATGACTTTTGGACGGCCTTTTGGTTTGGGGGCGGTTGAGTTGGATGCTGGAGGTTGCGTGATAGTTGCTGGTATGAGCCCAGATGGTACAGCTTGGGCATGCATGGCTGGGTTAGCTGCTGCTGCACTTTGCATCATCATGACTGGCTGGACCATTCCAGGAAGCACCTAAATATAGGGTCAAGTATAAGAAAATAATGCAATGTAATTTGTTAATAAATTTTACAAATAATACAAATGGGTCAATTCTTTTTCATCAAGCAAATTTAAAGCAAAATCAGATCTTACTAGATATTAAACATACAGTCCATCCTACTTTTATTTTGCATTGATGTACGGTACCCAAGCAAAAGCCAAATAAGAGAAAAATATGGGTAAGTGAATATATATATGAGTAATTCTATAATCTACATTGCACGTTCAAAGTGTGCAAATGAAGACAACAATGAATTACTTCATACGCAAGACTGAAAACATGGCATTTCACTTTCAGTATACAACAGTAACACAGAAAACAAAAGCAAACAAAGAGATGCATCCTTCCAATGCTTCAAAATCATAAAAATATAAGACCTGTGTTAGTGTGTTTTGCTTTGAAGACCATTCGGCCAGATAACAGAGAGATCTGTACAAGCGAGATTGGACTGTGCTGTGATCGTCATCAAACTAATAAGACTCAAATCAGGGACATCTTTTCAAAATCAATAGCACTAGTGCCTGTACCAGTCCTGAAATATATGGTTGTAAACAATTAACAATCCCAATGTTTTACTTACTTATGCTGATAATTCGGATCGTTTTGGAATTACTTCTTGGGTAACAAAGTCCATCTTTCATACATACAATAATTTTAATACAGTGGAAACTCATTATAACGAAGTTGTCAGGGACAGAGAAATTAGTTCTTTATATCCAAATTTTGTTATATCAGGGTTGTAAAAACAATAAATAACAAAAGAATTTTGTATCTTGGTTCTGGAAAAAGACTTCTTTATTATAACAGGGTTTTTCTTGTATCAGATTTATTTATGAGGTTTTACTGTACAGTCTGTACTACAGTCACTACTAACCTGCCCAGGAACACCAGCAGCAGGCACCAATGATCCCGGAACTGGTACATTCTCTGTCTTTATAGGATCTGCCATCCTCACTGGAAGAAAGAAAAAAAAAAGATTTCCATTTGTAAGTACCGGTAATCAAAATGTATATTTGTGTTTTCATCCTAGTAGGCCATTGTTCTTTTTCTCAATCAGATGTCGCTTTACGATTTTATTGAGTACCGTATTTCGTCGAATAAACGCCCCCGGGGGCGTTACATTTTCCCAAGGGGGGGCGTTTATTACAGGTCATTTTTAGCACAACAATTCCCGTTAAAATCATTAGGTAAGCTTAAAAGTCACGCTAAAATGACGAACTATGACCTTTTGACACTGACTTTTGGTTCACTTCCGGGTTTCGGATGCAGATTTTCGCCATTTATTGCTGCTATTATTGACCATGTGAGCAACTTGGTAAGCTTACTACACAAGATAGCATGGAAATATCGGAATTTTTGAAACATCTTGGTTGAAAAAAGTGGTGGGGGGCGTTTATTTGAGGGGGGGGCAACTATTTGATGAAATACGGTATTTGTTTCGATTTTGATCTAACACATACCCATAATTTATACAGAATAGCTAGGAAATCACAACTTTCAAATGGTAATATACGTGCATCCAAATAAACAAAGTTTGGTATCAATGGCGTAAATTTCTTTTTGACATGGGGGGATATTAAGTACCTGTACTGGTATAGTGAAAACAGCACTTTTTGGCAATAGAATAAGTTATAATGTGCACCTGTAAAATTTTGCCAAGAGAGCTAAAATGGTGATAGTATAATAAAAGTGGAACACATTTACCCATAAACTGTAAAACTTAGCTCAAGATTCTGGGGCTAAAATGACAAAATATGAGGTTAATTTGGTCAGAAACCCATATTAGGGGTGTGATTTTCGGTAATTTTTGTGCCCGGGTACCCGGCGCATTTTTCGGGCGGGTAACCGGGTACCCGAAATTACAAAAAAAATAAAAATTTGAATTTTTTTTCAAAGTTTTTTGTTCGTTTTTGTAGTGTCTCTGGACCTAGACCTAAATGCTAGGATCAATCATGGTTGACCTACAAAAAATTAAAAGAAAAAATTGAATTTTGCACATTGTTTTGTGTTTTTAATCTGAAAATTGATACATAGTTTTTCATGTCATATTCTATTAATGATATCAAAATGCATTCAAATTCAATGCATTTTGATATCATTACCGGGTAATAGAGTATGACATGAAAACTATGTATCAATTTTCATATTAAAAACACAAAACAATGTGCAAAATTCAATTTTTTTTTAGGTCAACCATGATCCTAGCATTTAGGTCTAGGTCAACCATGATCCTAGCATTTTTTTTTTATTTTTAATTTTGGGTACCCGGGCAGGGAATTTCCTGCCTGGGTAATAGGATTATCGGGCGGGACTCGAATTCCCGGGACTCACTCACACCCTTAACCCATATACAATGTCAACATGGGAGATGGGATGATTATATGGACCATCACCCCTTATAAATATATTGGGGGATTTTTCCCCATCTCTCCAGGATTTATGTTTGGTATATTACATAAATAGTTTGGAAAAAGAATGGAACTCTGAGAATGGAACTCTGGAACCAGTGTTTCATTAGCGTTAAGCGAAAAAAAAATCAGGCCATTTGGGCCCATGCTCTCAAAACTTCAAGGGCCCTCACTTTTTTTCACGGGCCTGAATAAATTCACAGAAACCTTTAGGAAATCACAACTCACTTTGTAACTTGTAAGACTATTTTGTACGTGCAATAAATTGCTTGTGAATAAGCCAAATCGGCATTAGAAGTTTGCAATGCATTGTGGGACAGTTTTTGCATTTTTAGGACACTTTGTCCTTTGACCTATCAGAAATATTGGTTTTTGTGCATACAAAATAATTTTAAAAGTTTTACTAGAATAAAAACAAATCAAAAATATATTTGTTGTATAGATTAATTATTTAAATATTTTTAATGATAACATTTTTACAATAATAGATAAATAAATAATAATTAGAGAAATTTCCCCGATATGTCAGAGGTCAAAGTGTCCTAAAAGTGCTCTCAAAAACCGGAAGTCACAATGGCGATTGGGCTTATTGTGAGGTGAAAATAAAGATAATTTGAATGGAGAAAGTACATGATCTGTGTATAACTTTGTTCCACTCTATTCTAATTCAGTGTTCACAAAGGTTTACTATTTAGTTTTAACGTTCAATCTTCTTTCACTCTTCCAGCTCCATCACTTCCACTTCCTGATCCGCCTCAACTTCTGAAACTTCCATCATCATGATCCTCCTCCTCCTGAACCAGATCCTCTTCCTAAACTTCTCCATCCTCCTCCTGAAATTACCACATGACCATCATTACCAAGTGAATAGATTGTTTTCTTCTCCGATTTAAAACAAAAAAGGTTTATACACACTGCTCAATACTGACAATAGACCAAAAGCTGGACCACTATTCCCATGACTAAAACACTATCATGTCATGACTATTTGCAACAAAGAAGTTTAAATTATATGTCATGATAACAAAAATTTAAAGAATTTCCTAAAAACATGAATTCATTTTATTTTATTTGGCCTTTTACAGAATTAAGAATTTGATATGGCATGTGTGTGGGTAATCCCCCATGGGAGACAGGTTCTCTTTATCCATAAGGTCAATGATTCAAACATGTTGATGTTGTTGTTGATAAATGACACATTATCAACTCAGTCAGCTCAGCCAAACAAACATTACAAAAGAAATTATTGCACATACATACATTCTCATTCATTCATTCATATCACATTCATTTCATATTGAGGGTTCTTGCTGCAAAATGGACATCGCATATGAACTGCGCTGGACTGTGCATGTGCCCGACCCATCCGCCAGCTCCTCAAGCATGTCAAGCCAGCTAAATAATCTATGACCTCATGCCCAGCTTGCGCGTGCCCTTTACCGTCATGCCGTCCCAAGCAAAGCTACGGCTTATAATTATTTGTGTCAAAATAAAGTAAATTTACTTGATAACAAACCTGGCAATGCACCAATCTACGCTCAATCCAAAGAACTGTCGGGATAATTTTGTCTTGGCACGAAAATGCTGCAAATTACTGATTATTTTGAGCTCTCTCCCCACGCTTTTTCCCGAGATTGGATCAGCGACAAAAGAGAAAGAATGTTTCTAGGATGAATTTTTCCTAATGTAAACAATTTCTATTTATTGATAATTTATTAGCTTACAAATACTTCTATATATTATGTAAATGTAAATAAGCTGTAGAACATATACCGGTGTATCTATTTCTTAAGTAAAAATACCAAATATCATGTATCAATTAGAGATATTTTCTTACTTATTAAACACATAAGTGCTTGGAATCATGGGATTGATACGTCATTGTGCGTGTGTCCCACGTATTGCATTTTTTTTACAGACATAAGAAATTGCTGGTTGGGGACATTCCCCGGGGGGGCCTCTTAGAAAATATTTGTACGGGGGTGCTAAAAGTATACTTCAGAATGTTGACCATCTCTATACCTGCGTAGTGCAAAAAAGCACCCGATTACTATACCTCGCTTCTATCAGTTAACCAACCCATCTCTATACCATTTTTACTGAAATGGTGACCCATCATTATATCATCAATATACCAAAAAACTTACAACAGCCCATCTCAATACCATCACAGATATAAGGGGTCATTAATATACCCAAAACAATTTCAAAACCACCCCATTGGTATACCAAAAACGATGAAAATGCACCTCAAAACCTTTGAGCATCCCCGTACACCATTTCTTAGGGAGAGGCCCCCCCGGGGGACATTCATTTGTAAGCGAATGAATGATTCTTTAAACAGGAAGTATTGTGATATAATTTCCTCAAAAAACTATAGGAAAAATGGTGCACACCCACGTGGTCCTTTAAGATCAAGATCGGTGTTTTTTATATATTTTGTGTTCGGTGGTGACGTCACTCAGGAGCTATCGTGGCGGGCATCATGGTCACGTGATTTAATTGTATTATAATATCATTGATAATTATGTTCTTTTGACAATGTACTCAAAATGCACAAGCTATATAGCAGGACTGGCCACATATAAAGTTGGCAAACACTAGTCTATTCAACTAAGAACACATTTCCCGGGAAGTACATTTCCATTGAATTCTTTTTTTCTGGCTTTAATAGGCTAGTTTTGATCCATCAGGTTCTCAGTTCTTTCATTTTTTCTTTGTCTTTGGCGGTATGCCAAAACGACCTTTACCCCCCCCCCCGCCAAAAAAAAAAATGCTTGATTTGGATGGATTCGGTGACAATACAATAGACATGATTTAATAAGCTTTAATACTAGGCCTAAATGCGAAAGGGGGTCATTGGGTATAATACTTGAGGTAGGACAATAACACAAAAAAGGGGGTCATTTGGGTACGGTACAAGCCGGTTTGAAATAGGGGGTCTATCCCGAGGCACGTGATGCATATCCATTATGGAAGTGCCCCCCCCACCCCGGGGTCGGACTAGGCCGGTAATGAAATTATTAGTTTCCCGTCACCCGCCCGCATCACCTTTTCAATTTGACCAAAACTTTTATTATTTTCATAAAAAAGTACACCCCCTTCTACGTGCCAAATTAACCCCCTGTTCACACACCTAAAACTTTTTAACCCCCCCATTCAAAACTTCAAAAATTTCCCCTATACATATTTTCCAGCCATTCAATCAAAAATGAGGGAAATATTGCTAAACGCACGGTGTGTGTGGGAGTACAGGGACCTCTATACGAGGGGCGGTGAAAAAGTTCGTAGAATTAGTGTAAAACTACTTTTCGCATGGTAATGAGTTTGGTCTCATTTGAAAGCTTAATATTACTGCAAAAGTATTCAATTTTTGCATCACTGTATAGGACTATGGGCACTGGGCATGCAGGACACTCTGTAGAGGAAGTCTACCCCCTTGAATTCACAGATACTCAGAAATAAAGGGTCATCATGGTGAAAACTCAAATGAAATGTAGGCCTACAGTAGTGCTGTAAATGGTGATGAAGTCCTTGACATTCAATGAAATGGTCCTTGGAGTTCAAGCTGTGGTTCAAGGATGGAATGAGCGTCCTTGGCATTCAACAGCAATGAAGTAGTCTCTGGAGTTCAAGGATGGAATGAGCGTCCTTGAAGATCGTAGGGCCTATACAAGGTCCAAGAGGCTTGCTGACGTCACCACTAATGATCACGTGCCAGTGGCGTACCGTGGCCGCCCCAACCCCGGGGGGGCTGAAGAAGAAACAATTTTGCCGCCCCTTCCTTAACAGCCCGAAAAGGTTGACCCAATTTTTTTCACGGTCGTTTGAAAAAGTGAAGAGCAAAAAAAAAAAAAAAAAAAAAAAAAAAAAAAAAAAAAAAGGATTTTAGCCGCTAGCGCCCGCAAAGCAACCTTTTTTTAATTTTTTTTATGCTTTTTAAATTTTTTGCGTCCTTATTTCTTTGCTAATTCGTTTTGCCGCCCCTTCGTTTTTGCCGCCCCTGTTTTTGCCGCCCCTACTTCTTCCGCCGCCCCTTCGTTTTTGCCGCCCCATACTTTCCCCCAAAGCCCCCCCCCCCCAAAAAAAATACGCGCATGCGTGCTGAATGACATTGAAAATGTTTTAAGAGCCAAACAAGAGATTAGACAGATGAGATATATATATAGCCACAAAATATGATAACTCTCTCTGAAAGTGTTTTCAACATAAATCCATTAACATGTGCGTATTCCAGCCTTTCCAGGCCTGTCTTCCAGATGGGGTCCCAGAATCTTCATTCAAAATTGACCAGTTGACATAATCAAGTCCACACACTTAGAATGGGGATCGAGACCAGTTTCATTATTTAGAAGTTATATTAACACTGGAAGTATGAGTCCATTCAGTGGAAGCACATGGATCTCCCATCCATAAGAAGATCATCACTCGGTCATCACAGTGGAAGGTCTTCATCACTGTTTTCTGAGCTGAGATTCAGGGAGAGTCTTGAAGACAGATTATTTACCAAACGAAAGTACAATCATAATATGCATAAGCTCACATATAGCAAAATTGAGGTATAGGGTCTAAGTGAAGAAGGTTGACTGTAGGAATGGGACTGTTCTCGGATTGTGTCCTGTACCCTACAAAATCAAAACTCGTCCGGTTGCTATTGTTCTAAACAACCGGACGGAATCGGCGCGGCGGTCAACCGCCGGTCGAGTTTTGATTTCATCCCTAAAGCAACCATACGTACGTGGCATGGTCCAGACATGGTCTCCACTGAAACCTATTTTAGAATTTTAAGTGCAACCTTCATAATTTTTGCTGGTGATCAATGCTGGTGAGTCTTCACTGAAGAATGAAGTCATAGAAGGTTTCAAGAAAAATTACGGATGCATTAAGCACTTTTGATATGCAGTATGTTCAAGAGTGAGATAGAATCTGGCTAGTGCTCACAAGTAGGCCTACAAGTCAATGTTCTACGAACATAATGAATGCCCTCGTACAAATAGAGTACCAAGGTAGACCTTAATACTAAGTCCAAAAATAATGAAAAAGCCGAGATCTAGAGACCAGGCCATATGTAGGCTACTTGACTCAGGGACCGTGTAGTATAGTCCCTGCTTGACATATGTCTATGGTCCCTGCTTGCCTTATAACTTGATGACCAGCAAGATTAGAAAGGCTCAATAATCTGCTTGATATTATTTGAGTTCCAATGCATAATGATGGATTGTGGTATCATTATTATAAATCTAGCCTTCCTCTTACTTTTTGATATTTTTGTAACCCACAAATGTACTACACCCCTGGCCAATTTTGTGCCTATTTTTCCATTTGTCTCAAAAATTACAGCGCATTGGTGACAAGTAAGATATGTATATTACAGGGGCAAGGACTACAACTACTGCACTGAAAAGAATTCAGCAACTCAAGGCAAGTAGTTATTGATTTATTGATCAAATATTGGTTTTCCCTCATTTTTGACTGTAACTCCACTACTGTTGTCTGTGTTAAAATAAAAATTTCCAGTGAAGTAGTTGTAGTCCTTGCCCCTATAATATACATATTTTACTTGTCATCAATGCGCTATGATTTTTGAGAAAATGCAAAATAGGCACAAAATTGGTCAGGGTGAAAATTATGAACTGAGTGAGTCGTTGTTACTGATGGTACAGCGCCATCTATATTTTTTTGTATTATTCTCTCATATCCAGGAGAGTCTGCGGGACAAATTGAGTTCAGAGCTCAGTTTCGTTAACAATTAGACCACAGTCCACAGCTAAAATTATGCTGCTGTCGAGTAGTCATTATATATACCGTCTATCCGTAATGAAATACTAGGGGGCCCAATGCTGATGAAAAGAGCAAAAATTGAAGATAGCAGACAAATAAAAAAAACTTCAATCGGTTTCCTCCCATTTCTTGAATCCAAACCGATAAAATGGTCTTGGGGGAGTGTGTGCGTGACAAAGAAAGTTTATTTTGGTATTTTCATACCTTTTATCAAACTTGCTATCTACTCAAGATAGCAAAAGGAAAAAGTGAAAGAAAAATGTCTTTCAAATTCTTAAAGGGGGGGGGGTGATCGAGAAAGTTTATTTTGGTATTTTCACACCAGTTGGAAAATCCTTTGCTGTCTCTTGAAGATAGCAGACAAATTAATCAACAAAAATCAGTTTCCTCTCTCATCCAGCCAGGAGAGTCTGCGGGACAAATTGAGTTCAGATCTCAGTTTCGTTAACAATTAGGCCACAGTCCACAGCTAAATGCTGCTGTCGAGTATATACCGTCAATCCGTAATGAAATACTAGGGGTCCCGATGCTGAAAAGAACAAAAATGGGTCAGTTTGCCTAAACGTGGGGTCACCTTTACTTTATACTCTGCCTTTAGACAATCATGTTTGAAAACTGACCCTTATTATCTACTGAAGATAGCAGACAAATCGTAAAATAACCCTTCAATCGGTTTCCTCCCATTTCTTGAATCCAAACCAATAAAATGGTTAGCAAAAGGAAAAAGTGAAAGAAAAAATGTCTTTCAAATTCTTAAAGGGGGGATAATCGAGAAAGTTTATTTTGGCATTTTCACACCAGTTGGAAAATCCTCTGCTGTCTCCTGAATATAGCAGACAAAATAATTAATCAGCACAAAAAACAGTTCCCTCCAATTTCATAGATCAAAATCAACCGATAAAAATGGTCTGTTGGTGTGAGGGTGGAATATGTGCGCGTGGGAGAGGGGTGTGAGGTGGAATATGTGCGTGTGGGAGAGGGGTGGGTGCGTGACCAAATAAAATCTATTATTGTTTTTTCATACTTGTTGTATATATACCGTAAAACCCCGTCTACAAGGATATACCTAAGAAACGCCCTCAATAAAATTGGTTGCTTGTTGTATTTGGAGTTTGAGCAAATATATACTGGCACTGGGTGGCTATGCATTCCATCTAAGTATGTTGTAACACCAATCAATTGTATTGACATAATAACGACTGTTTCGTATATCAGGATCGTATAGCTCAATTGATAGAGCGTCGGACTTTGGAACTGAAGACATGCTGAAGAGAGCATGGTCCGGGCACCGGTTCCGTTTTTTCATTCTCGTTTAATTTTAACTTTTGACATGTTCTTTTATCTTTCTTCAAATCTACCTTTCTACTTTTAATTTTAGGTGCGTTTTTTTTTTTTTTTTAGTTTTTTTATAGTTTTTTTATAGTTTTGTTTAGTAATTTTATGGTTTTATAGAAACTAGTAAAAGCATTTATTCTAAATAATAGCGAAACCCACGGTTAGACAGATGTGTTGTAACTACTTGTCTGTCCTCGTATTTGCAATAAAAACCTATGTTGCACCTTTGTGCCATCCCAATTCTTGAGGTAGGGTGCGTTTTTGGCTTAAGCACGATTTTGTTTCTACTTGAAATGAAATCAAAATAAATATTGTTCTGTTGCCACAATTGCAGTTTTTTCAATAAAAAAAAATAGATGAGGAATAATAATTATTCCATATTTGAATCTATTGTCCCATCAAGAATAGAGTGTCTTCAAAAACTTCAATCAATTCATCTGACCAGAGAAGATGAGAATAGATCCATCTTCTCTGATCTGACAAAGGAAACTATTCTGGTCATTCAATTTTGTTTCGCTTGCACCTGTTATATCACAGGCGTTGGTAGAGAAGGCACACTTCTCTTGTCTTCACCGAAGTAGTGATGTAAACACTAACATGATTAATTACCATAGCTAGCAATGGACATACACTATTTTTGTTCCACTTGAACCCATACTATAGGCTATTCGCTGTCGATGTGACGTAATTAATCGGATTAACTACCATAGCAATTGATGAATACAATTTCGAATATATAGCCCTGCACTTCATCGTTCACGTGGCACCTACCCGGGCACCTATGCATTAAACCATAGTTGTCAAAGAAATGCTAATCACTCGCCATGTAAGATTAGTATTTATGAAAAGAGTGGTATTCAATCTATGTTTGGTGACATACGCGGGTGATTAGTGCAATCTGCTTGATGGTAGTTATTGCGATTATTACGTCACTTCGACAGCGAATTGTAGTATAGACGAATCCAACAAGCCAAGTGATGGTCAGAATTTATTCGGCCATTATACGCTGGTGAAGTTGCGTAATTAATCGGATTAATTACCATAGCAATAGGTGAAAACAATTTTGAACATATCGCGCTGCGCTACAAGCAGGTTACACTCATCACCTGTACTGTGTATGTCTGCAATCATAGATTGAATACAATACTGGTCTTTTCAAAGATCTTACAGGTGCAGCATGATATGGTTCAATGAAGAGGTACCGCCTGAACGTATCAGTGTATAACGCGGTATATTCAAAAATTGTTTTCACCTATTGCTATGGTAGTTAATCCGATTATTACGTAACTTCGCCAGCGTATTGAATAAAACAGGAGGATGTGAGTTCATAAGGGCAATGTCGGGGATAGGTCACAATCGATGTGGAGAGATGAGAGGTCCGACCAACAGCCATAGCGATTCAACTAATTCCAGCGGACGGTCTGTGGCTAGTAAGGAATCGTCTTTGACCACATGCGCAGATCTGTCTCGTCAGGAAGATATTTAATATCCCGAATTTATAATAGGCCTATGCCTACCAGTTCCATCGTATAACCGATCTGCTAGAGAATATTTGTTACCATGTTTAATAAATTCGTATTTATCGTATAATAAAATGTAGCCAAATGTATATTATGTGTCACACGGTTTTCTGCTGAACCACTAGCAGGCTATGTTACCACATCTATGACAATGACAAAGGTGAATTTTGATGATTTTTACGATCGTCCGGATGAGCAAATCACTGAATGGGTCTTTAGTTCCCTCCTCTCCTTATCCTGCCAATATTATATGAATCAAAGAAAAATAAAGAAAAAATAAAATTAAACAAGAAAAAAAGACAAAGAAAAGAAACAATAAAAGAAAAACAATAGAATAAATTAAACTAAATATGAAAAAAAAATGATCACGAAAGGAGTCTTTAGAAAATGCAAGAAAATATAAATGAAAAGTTTGAACAATATTTTGTTTATAGAAGTTTGTGTGACCGTGATGAGGCTCGAACTCACCATCTTCCGATCTAAAGAACCAAAGTCTTATGCCTTGCCAAGTGAGCTATGCTCGTGAGATGCGAAATAAAGATAAAATAATACATTGTATACCTGCTTGTGTCGGTAAATGATTTGCTCAAATTCCATAATGATATAATATTGTGGAGGGCGCTAGCGTGAAATATGCTATCATCACAGTCGCTTCTATTCCTTATAGACGGGTTTCTACGGTATATACGTATGTCTATATATTCGTATATACAAGCTCTTTTCACAAACGGGGGGGCTGATCATTTTCAAGTTCATTTTGGCATTTTCACACCTTATGCATATATCAAACCAGTTGGAAAATGCATTATCCTGGTACATAGGAATTATTGCAGATGGTCCCCTTCTCTTTTGGAATGGCTCTGACACTTTGAAGTGTCAGAGCCATTAAGTGTCAGAGCACTTTCAAGTGTAGTCCATACAGACTAAATTTTGATTTTGGCTATGATGCTATACTACAACCTAAATATTACTTCGAATATTTTGGTAAGAGAAATAATCAAGGTTTGGCCCCACTGCACTCCCCTTTGCCGTCAATGTTTCATCGACCACCCTATCCCTGAGTTTTTAAGGTGGGTAATTTTTCCCGCCAAGTATAGTCTAAACGCAATAACCCAAGTCACTTCAGCGCAAATCGGTTTTTTGTTGTTTTTATTTTATTTTATTTTATTTTATTTTTTTGAGAAATCTGTTTTCTGGATACTTGTGCCGCCCCTAACAAGACAATTAAAGGTGTCTGGGCCCTTATCTTAAGTATAATCGTACTCGATACGGCTAGGTTTACAATCTATTCATCAAAATCACTAAAGCGAAAAGTTCATGGCTAGAATGTCTATTTTTCTTGAAATTAAAGCAGTCTTGTTTACCACAGACAAAAAAGTCACGTAATCACTGTTACTTGGTTACTGGATCTGTCACTAATTTGTCATCATACCCGGGCATAAGTAAATATGGTTTGGAAACTTTGGTTTAACCCGGTGACCCATAGGCCTATGCCAGATCAAGAGAAATACTTTTCTTGTAACGAAGTTTGAAGCAGCATCCGCACTTGCGCGGAAGCCCGCTCTCCTTAATGTAGACTTTCCGTTTACCGGACCTCCTCAGAAAACACGCGTACAATAATATTCGGCTCTTATACTTAGACCATGGACGTATAATTTATAAATATACCTCCATGCTTAGACACAAACTTTTTGCAGGTGCAATTATGACACGTGGAATGTGGATGTAACAGTTTTTTAATAATTTTATTTATTTATTATCAATATTTGCACCACTTACAATAAAATAATTTGCTGGTATGTATGTATTATTTATTTATTTATTTAGGGGTAAAATAGGGGCAAGAAGATTTGTTGGCAGGGCGAGACTGAGGTGAAAGCGAATTTTGGCAGGACGTTTGAAATTTGAACCCCCTTGGTTAAAAGTGGAGCTCATAGTTATTGCACAGCCCCTATTTGGTTTATTGTTTAAATTTATTTATTTTTATTTGTTTATCTATTTTTATTTATTTATTTTTAATTATTATTTATTATTTTAAATTAAGATATCATGGAGATACTTGATGTAATATGAATATATCTCTAAGTTCCCGGATTCATTGTCGTGGTTTGTTATACTTGAATTATTATTTTAGTCTCAGGTTTGTTGTCTGCTATCCTGCTTTCCCGACCGTGTGTGTTGTTTTGTTTTCTGTAAGCCTACACAAAATTATCAAATTCTGACGTCATGAAATGTTTTCCAAAACTTTAGACGGAACTCCCAACTAAATAAAACATCCTTTAACGCCCAAACAGGTGTAAAACTCTACTCCAAATCGATTTTGTTTTGTAATCTGTATACCTGTCTATTTACGTTGGGCGCTCTTTTGTGTAAACAGATACTGGCAATCTTGGTTACCGTGAAAGTTAAAAAAGGCTCATGAATATTCAATAATATCCGTCAATACAGTCCCAAATACAATGGCTGAATAGGTAAAAGGTATGCCCAACAATAGGTACACAAACCGATCTATTCAATAAAATCATCATCCGTGGACAAGGGGTGTGGGCTTAACCTGTCGTAATGAAATTTTGACTCAAGGTAACAATTGATGATTCATCGCAAGAACAAGAAGATTATACTAAACCAATTTTAAGTTGAACTTAAAACATGATAGCCTAAGACACGGCTACTAAATGAGATTCTTCGTACTTTGGTTACCCTTTGATTAACTTTTTGATACCAAACCTATCGGGGCTGGACCCTGCTGGAATATAGGTGGATTTTAACTGAATATATACGACGATGAAGGGAACATTATTATGGTGCTGTTTTGTAGTTGTTTTGGTGCGAAGAGTTAGTGGGGATGGTGGTGAGTATATAATAGTACATGTATTTCTGTTCAGAGCATAATTTCTAGATTGTTGTGACCTGTTGTGACAGAACTGAACAATATTATTTGTACCGAACTACGACGTAATACTGTTAATCGGTAACTAATGTTACAAAATTAGCGAAATTATATTATTACATGTAGTACACGAGCCTTACACATTGAAACCGTTTGTGTAAGCCGATTTGATTTGTGACACAAATTAATTGACAAGATTATGATTAACTAAGATGAAAACTATCAGTAAAATGTTGTTCGACTACATGAATCGCCTACGCATAATTAATATAAAATGCTTCCGGAAGATAACATGTTATATTAATTTTTATGTCGTCTCAACATTAAAACGAATCGGCATTTACTACACAGAGCTTGGTAGATGTTAAAATTAAAATTAATAAATAACGAATAAATAAAAGAAATGGATAGAGGAATGTTCTTTCAAAATTAAAGAAAATTAATATTATTGGGCTATTTATAATGTCAATCTATCAAATATGTCACAACCTAGAAGCCATCGATGATCGATCAGCTTTTTTTGTGACCTGTCATGGTTTGAGAATTTTGTAACTTGTATGATGTCAGCATGTTCCCTATTCGTCATCAACAAACAGTCCTGGTAAAGCAATGGCGTAACCAAGATTTATCATTAAAGGGGACGGGATTTGACGAAAATCGTCAAAATGGTCAAAAAAGGCCTAAAAATGTCAAATATCATGGTGGCCAACATCCCACATGTTGTGGAATGTTCGGTTTGCAGGTCAAGAGTCATTATTACTAATCTGAAAACCCAGTAACTTCATTATAAACCATAACCCTTACCCTAACCCTAAACTTCGACCTACATTTGTAACCTATAAATAAGCCATAACCCTAATCGTAACCCAAAACCTAACCATAACATAACATAATCCTTACACTTACCCTATACGTAACCATATACATTGCACCAATAAACTCTAACCATGGAGGTATATAAATAAATGGAGAATTAGGCCTACACCTATAGTGAGAAGAACAAGAGTTTTCGCATTCTCCATCCAGTGAGCCCCCATTTTAAATGTCAATGACTTTTTTTTCGAAGTTTATTTTCGACAGAAAAAACATTTTCCAGAACACACAAACTCAGCATGTTCATCGTAAAGAGTACGATTTGGCTCTTGGGACCGTTTTCTCCTTTAAAACAAATATTATTTGGTCTAATTCAGATTTTCTGCATCATTTGTGCATATCGATTTGCGTTTTTTAATTTCAAAAGGCGTATTTTTGATGCCTTATTTGGCAAATATTTCAAAATAAGGCTGATATAAAAAAAAATCAAAGACAGAAGTCTCAAGATTAAGAAAAAACACAAGCAGCAATTTTTGATAAAATAATTTAGTTTTGTTATGTAGTCATCCAAGAAAGTTGGAAAAACTGTGATTTTTTGTGATCTTCTCCAAAAATTGATGTTTGTACATCAAATCTGAGTATAGTTCGATTCTTTGACCCTTGCCTTTTAAAAATGTATATTTTTATGCGGATAATAGAACTCATATTGCATTTTCTGAGAGGGAACAAGTTAAAGACAGATGGTAGAAAAATGTAACATTACAAAATTATTAAATTAAATTGTATTCCATGCCATACGTTGTTTTGTAAATTATATTTGTAATATTTACGTTGCGTGATTTAGTTAAATAACATTTTATCGAAGGACTATTCTTAATCTTACCCGAGTCAAACAGACCTTAAACTAAAGTGGCGGGTGTAATTGTTCCATGCGTTTTTCCCTGGTTTACATTTCTAAATTGCGGTATATATTTGACCATGGAGGTATACGGTGAACGCCTTCGCCAGGAGCAATTCAAAGAGGTTTCTCATTTTTATGCATGATTGATTACAGACAGTTCTGAAAAGGGGTTTCCCGAACTTGAACAATATTACAAGCTATTACAAGGAAGGTCAAGGAAAAAGTCCGAACTTCCGGCCCATGAAAACAGCAGAAATGTATACATTTTGTTATTATTGACTCAAAATATTGAATGGAAGGATGGTGTGTGTGTGGGGGGGGGGTCCACTTTAGCCGAAATAACAAGGTAAATGGAGTTATATGGGATGGGGGGTACCCAGAGCAGTTTTGACATAACATCATAATTCAGAAATAATGTTTGAATTATGGCATAATGTCAAAATAGATCCACTGACCTACGAATTTGGCGGATTCAATTTAGGTTAAAGCTGAGACATGTGTAAACATATATAAAATAGGCCTGTACATGTATGCCAAAAAGGCAGGTTTTTCATCCGGTCTTTTAATCGATTTTCTATTTTATGGATTAGTTAACATTTTCCCTCCTTGTCCATATCATTTACCTACTATAATGTAGACTTTCCACTTTTTGCATCTCCTTTGGGCAAATACAATCTTCGTACTATACATTCTGTACGCGTGTAAAATAATTAGACGTTCATGAGAACATATCCACGAAAACGAATGTAGGTCTTTGCAAACGGTGCTTTCAAATGGGGTTAAATTTAGATAATGTTCCATATGACTTTTAAAATACTAAGAATATGCATCGATCTGTATCGATGTTTTTGAGTGTAGAATATTGCTGCATGCTTGCATGTACTTTTATATTAAGGTTATTAATTATTTTAAACTGTTGTGATTTGGTAGTTCACAGCATCTTACGAATGGTAGTGAGCTTTGGCAAAAACTGCATTGCTCAATTCATAGCGAGCGTGTAGAAGAATTCAAATATCACAGATATACTTTTATAGGTGCTGTGGTTCTTGAGTTACGTTGTAAAGAGAGCTGAAACAACAACACTTTTGTAAAACGTACATAACTCATTAACAACAATAAATTAAGCAAGTTGGCAAAGTATACGATTTGTAGAATGAACTTTTGCAAAACATCAAGGTGTTAATTTTCAATAATATATTGATCTAGATAATGGGGAATCGATTTTTAGGTTGCTTCGACCAACAATACCTCGTCTACCCTTAAATGATCGTGTACGTCTTCAGTGAGTGGAAACGGTGGATATTAATATTAAGGTATCAATTGGTCACCATGCACAAGTGCTTACGCCCAACTAACCACACCCAGCTGGTGGTTCGGTCCACCCTCCCTGTATTTCTCATTTATTTAACTATTTTCTTATAAGTATGCATGCACGAGATAGTATTAATGGGAAAATATGGAAAATATGAAAAATAAATAACAACAATGAATCATTTCAAATGCGCTGTATGATGTAAAACTTGGTCGTCAATCACGATATGGCACCATTCAATATTTATGCCATGGGAAGTCAGGGTTAAGAGGGAATCGGATTTTTTGGGGGTATTGAGGGGAAATTTGATTTTTTACTTCAACAATGAGAGGGGGAATATCAAGTTTTAAGTGAAGAAAGAATGGAAAACAAGGGGAGAATCAGACAATTTTGAGCGGACGCGAGGGGTGAACGCGATTCATAAGGTTTATTTTTTGTCAAAACTCAGACTGTCCACTGCAGTGTTAATTTTAACCGTTCCCTAAGACTTGAACTTGTGGTCGAATCGGAAATTTTGTGCTCATAATTAAGACCGATTTACTCGCAAAGTATATAATTTATTCTGTAGTATAAAGTCTGCGGGACCGAATGAAATTATTTGCAAGGTCTGCTGTCAATTACAATTATCTATTACGTAATGTTAATTGGATCAATTACACTATATTAATTGTTTAATTGTTGAGAGCATAGGTCGTTTCAAATTATCTGTAACATCATTCATCACGTGCTGGGTCGGAATATTTTAAATACAAGTTGCTATCTACGGTAGACGAACCTTTTATGTGTGTGTGCGCGCATCATTGTATAAGGATGAGTGGATATGGAGAAAGAAACACGAGTTGCACCAAATTTTAAAAGAAAAGATCGAATCTCTAGGCATACGATACGGCATTTGGAGCATAGGCCTAGTAAACAAAATTTCTTTCTAAATTTCAGAGATATTTCCCCCATAATTCCAGACCACTTAGTGTCGCATTTTCATACACCAATGATATCGCAGAATCAATTGATACGAAAGAAACAATACGAAATTGATATAGATATATCAAAAATGTTAAGGGGGTACTACACCCCTGGCCAATTTTCGGCCTATTTTGCATTTTTCTCAAAAATTATAGCGCATTGGTGACAAGTAAGATATGTAGCTATAGGGCAAAGACTACAACTACTTCACTAAAAATTCAGCAACTCAAGGCAAGTAGTTATTGATTTATTGATCAAATATTGGTTTTCCCTCATTTTTGACTGTAACTCCACAACTGTTGTCTGTGCTGAAATAAAATTTACAGTGCAGTAGTTGTAGTCCTTGCCCTATAATATACATATCTTACTTGTCACCAATGCGCTATAATTTTGAGAAATATGCAAAATAGGCACAAAATTGGGCAGGGTGTAGTACCTCCTTAACCATTATTCATGAGTGCATGACATTTACCCAATGTAGGCTTATGTCAAACTGTTGATTCCATGTATCAAATGTTTGTCAAAAATATACCATATTTAATAAAACTGCGCGCTCTGTTTCGATTCATACTGTTGAACGAGTTCGTCGCTCATATTAGTGCTACTAATTTGGTCTAAATGAAATAACTCATTAATTACACGTATCGATCGAAAGGACCATACTGCATAAATATCTATTGATATGGTATCATTTACGGTTCACTGTAACGTTGCTGTTGCCCCTATTCTCAACCAATGTTCAATTTCATCCCAATCAGCTATATTCTAGTTGAAATGCATGCACCCCCTATGGAAAATATAACATACAATCTTCCACACACGTCTTGGAGTGAAATTTTTCTAATGGCCATGGATTCACCCATGAGTTAAAGTTCACACTCCCTGTGTGGAAGATTAAGGTCATGTCTTCCATAGGGGGCGTATGGATTTCAACTGGAATAGCCCAATATTGCTATACTTAAATGATAAAAACAAACTCAACTCATAACCTGACTACAAAGTAGTTTGAAGCTAAATTATGCATACATGAAAAAGTAAGACGCATAAATTAAAGGCTTCTTTCTTTTTCCCATGAAAATATATACATTTAAATGTAAATCATAATTGTTCTCACTGTTCTTCAATTAGAATTTTACAATCTTCTCCTAACTGCTTGAATTGTATTGTTGAAAATTACTTTATGCATATTTGTTATTTGTTCATTTTGTTTTATCAGAATGTTTAAAAAATATCTTCACTTTTCATTCTTTATCACATTTTGAGCTATTTGTTGTTTGGCATTTGCGAGGGTTGCGAATCGCACTCCGAAGACGTTATAAAAGCATTTAAGGAACTATAAATCGCTCTTCTTAATATTATACATAATGTGGTGCTGTTAAAGCAATTATAAATGTATGTGCATCGAAGTTTAACTATCACGCATTTTGTGTCATACTATTTTTTTATTCAAACTAAAACATAATTTAAAAAAAAAGACTAAAAAGAAAGGTCAGGGACTAAACATCTGGCTTGCATCGTTGTTTTGTTTAAATAACCATCTCCGCAATTTAAATATATTTTGTTATCAAATTAATAACTGTAAATGATTAAATTATTTTTGCTAATGAGTATAATTAGTACCTGTAGCATGCCTGCCACCTATTGTTCGTCGATAGAAGCTGTCGCTTTTAACCAACCATCTAGCATCTATCATCCAGCCAACCGCACGTAACTACACACATGAAACAAGCCTATGAATGATAAAGGGCGTTACCGAGTTTTCATATTTTTATGACTCAACGTTATTTAAAAAAAAAAAGCAAATGTGGAGTATATAATGGATAACTTCTTCCAGAATAATAAGTTACTTGATTTCAAACGCATTTGACGTTTGCTGATGATTGAAGACGGTATTTTACCAATGGATGACATTTTTTTGCAAATAATGTAATTAAGAGACACCATGCCACTGACAACCTGTTGCATGCTATGTTGGCTCAAAAATGGCTACGCCCGAGTACACCTGCTTCGAAACTGCTGTACATGACATTCCTTTACTAGCGCTGCGGAAAAGAAATAATTGCGGTAAAGGACTTCAAGTGGAACATCTAAAATAATTTTAACCAAAATTATGTTTACAACGAAAGAATCTAAAATGGCAGATTCTTCAGACTTTTTCCAGTACCAATACCATCAACATCACCATGGGTGTGAGTGGACAGAGGATACTTTGTCAGTGTTCTCTTGTAGAACTCGTTCTAGAGACAAACGAGAGACAAAAAGACGGGGACATATGACAACAGATAAGACAGTAACTGACGTCAACAGTAAGGGACATTTAGTCCCGAATATTTCGTCGACTCCGAGGAGTCAGATCAGAGCTAGTTATGTGAGTGCCTTCCCGATACTGCAAGCTAAGGATGTCATCAGGATCCTGACCATTGCTATGGTGCTACTGCTTGCATTCCTTCCAACTGGAAATGCCAGGAATGGTAGGAAATATTCCCTTTTAAAATATTGGAAATTATGTTTTTATAATACTCTTATTATTACTTTACTTCTCAGAAATACTATTGTATATACACTGATACCCAAAAAACTCTTGGTAAATTGCTTCATACCTTCAAAAGTATATAATTGGTCAGTATTACTATATATGCCTTTGTGTTAGTATATACTCATCAATCACTGTCCCTATTTGCCATCAAATATAAGCTTCATTAACAAATCGTAAAATATATAACGATAATATAGAATACTAGATTTCGCGGTTCTCGGGTTGTGCATTTCTCTTAATAGGCCTATCTCTAATTGCCCAACACCCGTTACCCATATAGCTGCCCTGACCTATTAAACTACTATATAATAGGCCTCGCCGTCTCTCAATGATCAAGATCCAACTTGACACAACTCGGTTTTGTAGCTGTGACGCTTACTTCGGTACCATAATCTGGAAACCCATCGTTCGCCTCTTCCAAGCTCTGAGTGTCCTGCTACTACGTTGGAGTTGGATCGGCCGTTACTAAAGTAATGAAATCAACCCAATAAGGCCTAATATTACGGGTTATAGGCCTTACCTGATTATTTTATTAACAGATTATTTTTATCATAGGCCTAATGTTAACCATTCTGGAGGACCTCGGGAATAGTCATGTTCTGCTGAAATAGGCCAATGCATGCGTTCCGTATTGAAATATGTGTTGAAAGTAGGCCTATTGGTCCGATGAGGTGCACCTGTTAGTCATACTGTGTAGGCCTAATGCTTTCCGATGCACGCACTGCGCACTGCAAACCGCGCGGACGCGATAGCGCGCGGACAGAGAGACGGACGGACGGACACGCCGTGATTAGTATTAAGATAATGATTGTGAATTATTTCACGAGAACTTGCGTATTAATTTGGCAACTAAATCATGATAAATTCAAGATGCTTCATAAAGATTTGAACTGTATTAACCTTCACATGCACTTTCTCATTCAGGACAGTGTAAAAGACAATTATTCGCGCCATTCTTTTATACCTATATCATTGTCTACAACAAACATTAATTTAAGTCAAACCATATAACCTAAACTTGACCCTAATCCTATAAACCATATAATTGCATAAAAATCAAACCTTCGTGACCGTCGATGTAGAAAACCAGAAGTGATTCGAATGAGTCCATCCCAGCAAACAAAACGTTTTACAGTAAACGTTTTAAAGTAAACGTTTTATTATATGGCTATATAAAGGGTATAAAACGTTTTAGTAATGTTCCAAAAACATTTTTGAAAACTTGATGCAAAACATTCTTATATAATGTTATCTAAGAGTTGACAAAATATTTTGCAAAAATGTTTGTAAAAAATATTTTACAATAAGTTACTGACATAATTTTGAAAATGTTGTTGCAGAATGTTTCCTATAAAATAAAACGTTTTAAAAACGTTTTCATGGCTTTTATATAACCCGACATTTAAATATTTACAAAACGTTTTGAGTAAAACCAAAACGTGTTTATAGCAATTAAGGAGTTTCCCCCAAAAATATAATGTGATCAATTTTTATGATATCAACATAGCCATATAGCCTAAAAAGGCTATGTCTCAAAGCCGCCGCTCGCATTCGTTTTTCTTATCGCGTCCCATGTCAGGTGAAAGAACAAATTCATTTTTGATTTCCCTTTTTTTAACATTTTTTTAATAGTTTTTTTTTGTCTTTTAATCGTGAAATTCTGAGACATATTTTGAACATAATTTACTGGATTCGATACTCGCATAGGTATTTATATTAATTGTACTTCAATTGTGTAAATGATCAACCACAATTTTATGCTGTGTACTTTGAACACTCGAACATTACATTTTAACTCAAAATTAAGTTTTAAAAAAACATAAAAAAGAATAAAAATCTAAAAAAACAAACAAACAAACAAATAAAACAAAAAAACGGATTCCGCACTCTTTTTTGAAACTACATTTTGTAGGGGAGAGCGGGGAGTGTTCGCCCTATATTTTTCTGACCAGCCTAGCGATGTCAATTTTAAGGTTAGGGATGACCTGATTAGCCCATGTGAAAGCCCCATGTCTTAGCTATATACGGCCACAATCCCAGAACTATAGGCCTTACAATAGCAACAGGATAGAGCAAATAAAAAAGCTTTGCAAAGTGGCGAACTTGCCCCATATTGGGGCAGGTTCGCCCATATGGTGGGGTAAGTTCGCCCTAATCACAAAAACGGTTTAAACATTGCATAACAATAACATATTTAATGCAAACATTTAGCAAGAGTATACAGGGCATTCATTCTCTTCTGGGGAGTCACTAAATTTGTTGCAGGGGTCGGGTCAGGGTAAAATGTAGGGGTCCAAAGTGAGCTTAAATGTAGCATGTTTACAACTTTGGGGAGATTATGGATTAGGACATAAACGGTGGTATGAGTAATACTGATACCACATAACTTTAACAAACATGCTTTTCAGTAGTTTTACCTTGTTTAATGGTATAATTATAAATATTTTGCATAATACGCTGATGGGGTAGGTCCGCCCTCCAGTTTGGGGGTAAGTCCGCCTGGGAAGATATGGGGCGAACATGCCCCATCCTCAAAAGGGCGAACGTGCCCCTTGTGCACATTTTTGTATTTTCTTCAGGGTATGCAAAATACAAATCGAATAAGGAGTTTATAACTGCATTAAATCTTTGACAAATCCTGTATGTTCCCAAAACAGATTTCCATTAAAACCATCTGTATTTATGTATCAATGATAATACAACATTATTAATGCAAGAAAAAATTACGTTTTGGTGTAATTTTTTTGTTTTGGCTGCAGTTCGATGAACACGTCCCTATATGTCGCGTAGCTAATATGAGAAGTTTATAATGACCTGTGTCACCTAATTTTGCCATCACCAAATTCCCCGATAGCCGTAGTGCTGAGAAACAAGGGGTGGGCGAACCTGCCCCTAGGGCGAACACTCCCCGCTCTCCCCTACCATGGGCTTTGAGACATAGCATTATTTTTTAGCCTTATGAATTCCAAGTTCAGCACCGTTTTTTCTTGTGCAGTATAGCATACCTTTTAATTTTACCTTTATGTAAATAAGTTTAGTTTGGAGGATTAAATTTCTCCGTAACACGATCAACACAAGACAAGTTTGATCTTAAATTTCAAATTCTACCATGGCACTCTTACACCTTATTTGTTTATCATGAAATAGGGTATTTAAATGCATTCAATTGTATAATATTCGCACATCGTATTACACCTTGTGTTATTCCTAAACGCGTCAGGTGGCTTCTATGCAGGGGAGATCAGGGTGATTAAAAAAAATATGCAAAGGTTGCTATCTGATTTTAACCAAAAATAATATGTATTCAAAATATATAAAAAGCGACGTAGTTATTATTAGACATAATGCAGGGACTATAGTTTCCGTTATTACTCGACTTCTTAAATTAAAAGTTCGAATTCGCATATTGTAAAAAGAATTTTAAATATCATATTTTTTCTTCTTAGCTTCCCTGTACGCAGCATTTTAAATTTGCTAAATATAATATCGTTCATTATTTTGAACCACCCTGTATGTCATACATAGCGGGTCAATCGATCTTTACTATACAAACCAGCTGCTGCCGTTAATGGCATACAGAAATTAATAATAACTCGCTATTGTTAACCTGAAATTACATATTCAAGGTCCAAAGATATTATGAAAAATAAAATGTTATATTATCAGCACCGCCCAATACCTGTTGCATTGGTAGTCTATAATGTAAATGCCGATACAAAAGTAGGAGGAATTCTGGAAAAAAATAATTAATAATCTTACATGTATTATTGCTTTTCTTTCAAAAGTGTAGTACGAAACATGACAAATTGTTTACAAATAGCAGCAAAGAACGAAATTGACATTAATTTGGTTTTAATTCTATGATGTTTGAAGATTATGTTTCATTTTTGTTTTCTTTCATGGAAGATCTTTTGGCAAGCTACGTTTCAACCTTTTCTGGTTTTCTGATTTGACTTGACAACTCCGAATTTGATATATACAGTATAATTGACAACATTATAATCGTGTATTGAATAGATTAACTTATATTTACAAAATGTGACAAGCGAAAGCCGTTCCATGCAATTTACCAATAAAACCTGAAAGAAAATACTAATGCTTGTAAGACGATTTTGCCCATATTGTTTACACACAGCACACGGACTGGTAATACCACAAATGATTTGTTTGGCGTATCCATTAGCAACCGCAAGGTGCATAATAGATGCATTGTACCGGTATACTAAGACGATTCTGCATATTTTATAGTTAAGCATGCACTCTAGTAATACGACCAAATTTCATCATTAATCTGGAAATGAACAGAACTACTTGCCATCGTGATCAGTTTATTAGTTATTTTCATTTCGAAATCAAGAAAATATTTTACATACAGTGGCATTTTATTATGCGCACATTATGTTGACTAGTACTACTAGTATAGTATGAATATCCAGAAAATATCGTTGATACTATATGTATATGCATGGAGAAGTCCTTATAGAAAACCTGTTTTCCTAACGTCATTTGTAATGAAAATGATTATCAACCTTAAATTAATATACCATGCATACCACCAACTCGTCATTCCATTGGTGACTTTGATCTCCATTCAAGTTCAAAACACAACCAAATTCAGGTAGACCTACATTATTGTTTTCGCTACAAAAATACATTTACCGGTTTGCAGTTACATATAAATTATACAGTATTTCCTTGTTTTTATTATACTCCGTGTTATTGAACACTAAAATTTATTTCCTTGTTTCTATCTTCTCTGGAAAAGACTCGCTAATCAATCTATAGGTTTAATATATTCATTTAAATTATTTTGCAACCAACTAGTAACTAAAAGGTTATTTCTTTGTTTGCTTAAATTATGTTGCGTGACTGAGAAAGCGAAAATTTATTTTCTGTGTTTCTCTCGTGACAATGATATGGTTTTGAAAGGCTCAAATCAAGCATAAGAAACGAAATAAATTATAAATATTTAAGCACGTGCATGTGCCAACAGCCTGGTGTACAATCAATTTGTGACATATCACTTACTAAATAAGATCATTGAAGTACTATCACTGGCAAGCAGGGGTCGCATTTGAGGAGTTTGCGCGTCCAGGGACTCCTTATTTTTTTATTTTGGCATTTTGGACTCCTTAAATCACAAGTTAAAAGTGACCAAAGGGTCCGATAAAAACTGTATGGACTCCTTAATTTTATGATGCACGGAGGCATAAATCAGTATAAGAATCGTCGATCAAAAGTAAAAAAATAAAAAGATCAGTAAATCTTCCAAATCACCATAGGCCAACGACTAATGATTTCACTGGAATATTTGACAAGTTCCAAAGTTTAGAATTTCGGACAGGTCGACTCCTTAAATTCTCATTGGACCCCTTAAATGTTGGATTTGCAGGTACCAAAGGGTCCAGAAAAATTAAATTGGACCCGCTGGTTTTTTGTGCTCGCGCTACCCCTGCTGGCAAGATGTGGACTATTCACGTAAATTAATTCAATATTACCGTAATTGGATTGGGACTGGAATGGAATAATGGCGCCGACTTTCAAAGTGTGTTTAAAAGATTTGTGATTGCCAGCGTTCTTCGGTTTCTAAAAAAATCGACGAGCTCTGAAAATGAGATATTTTTTGACCAAAGTGGTATATACAATTTTAATGACAACTCTAAGTCACTTTCCTCGCGCCAAAAATCCCCAAATTTTCATCACTGTTTATCGCACCAAAATTGCCAAAGAACACTTAACTCAAGTTGCCTTTTGGATAACCACTCTGGTGCATTTTTTTCACGCCCAATTCCTAAAAACGTTTCCATATAATGCTCCTGAACCTGAATTTGTATAACCCCCTCGGCTACCCTCCTCAAAGTGAACATTGTTTTTATTTGTTTGTTTTTCATCCGTCATGCTATCTGGATCAATGTTTATTTTGATATATTCCGGGGATATATTGCAGCATATAAGTTGTGTAATTGTGTGAATACTATGAATCACGTATATCCATGCAATGAAATAGTTCAAGCACAGCCATATTCCTATTGTGTACGTGCTGGAAAGTAAACAAGGAATACATACAGCAAAAACTTCTCAACTCTGTCATAGAAACCAACCACATATTTTAATCATTATGTAAAATATTAAAATAAAATAAAATGTGGGTGTTTAATGAAAGAAATGAACGTAATTTAGGAAGAGGATATCCATTCCCAGCAAACACAAAAATGTTTTTAAATACTATAAACACGCTTCGGTTTTGGTTAAAATGTTTTAATAATATTTTTGTGAAGTCTGCCTAAACTTAAATAACATTAATGTTAGAATATTTTGCAAACAAGCATATAAATGTTAAAACTTTTTGTGTTTGCTGGGATTATTATTTGAAGCCTGACAATGAAGTAATCATCAAGTCTGATTCTGTTATTTCATTGATATTACTAGTATGACACCTGTTGACAATTGATGCGGGGACTATGGCAATCACTCATCTATTATTATATTGTAGTATTATATTCTGCCCGTGAAACAATATAAATCGATGTCAGTTATTTTTCCGTACATGGGTATTGGGTACACGTAGCTAAACGTGTTGGTGTAGTAGTGTATGGTGGTGATTGTGGTGGGGGAGGGATGCATGTGACTCGACATGCGATGGTGTAGTCAATTGACGATGGTGTGAGACGTAGGCTTAGCATGCTCAGGATACGAGCATGTCTAATTGAGTCATGGGACCAGGGTATATTATATTTGTTTATCGTTCTATAGGCCCCCATTCTACTTTTGAATTATCCTTTCAAACTAAGTTTGCATAGGCCTAATCTTTATAGACCTACATGATACTGTAAGTAATAATGATGGTGGACTGACTTGGTAAGAAACAGTCCGAGGGGTGCTCCGTATTTTTTCTTCGGTACCTAAATTGTAGGCCTACATTAACGCTATAGGGCCTATAAAAATCGGAGGTTCATTCAATTTCCTGCCCTTTTCAATAATTTTTGTGAAAGAATAATTATTCTAGGAATGATTTTTAAAGTATGGTATTTATGGGTAGGTCGGCCCCCTACACACAGACATGGGTACCGTATAGCAAGAGTCTCGGGGGCCCATGGACAAGTAGCAGTGCGGGCCCTTATAGTTGTTGACTTCGTCCACCCTGTGCACCACTACGCCTCTGCTCACAAAAAGTCACAAATGTACGAACTTAGGCCTACAATGTAAGCTAATGTAGCTCTGACTGAGCTGAGGCTCTGACCCACTCCATTGAAGCTCCAAACACCCCCTTCGTCCAATAATTTTATTTTTTTCTTCAAATTTTCGCCTTTGAATTTTAACCACCATCCCAAAGGAATATTTAATAGATACCACTCTGATATAATTTTGATATAGGCCTATCCGGGCATTAAATTGCTGATAATCTGGGCACTAAATATATAAGAACTTGTCAGTGTGTTCTGACTGGGGGACTAGGGGAGCCCAAGTTTGGGATAAATGCCCCAATTCCCCGCGGGTATGAAAATTTCCAAGCTCCCACCCCAGCCCCCACCACTCCCCCGGATTTTACCCTCATTTATACTGCATAGAGCCTCATTAAATTACGTTTGATCACACACTAAATTGATTACGAAAATAAGTGGCGCTAATTGGAACACGGGCTGCATATAGTCACAAACTTCGTGAAATGGTTTGAAAACTTGGAATTTAGTTCAAGGTTTGTGTGAATATTTCTTTGAATTATATCTTTGCAGTGGTAGTTTAATCTTGGAAAACCTAATAAATGTATGCGCGTTAAGCTTCTGTGTTGTATGAAATAATCAGTGGGTCAATAGGGATGTCCCAAATAATGAAATTGAAGCCTGGTAAAATTCTACTAATTCCATGTATAATAATACCTCATATATACTGAGGTATTTTATACCCCGAATCAGTTGTAGTAACTACAAATTTCGAACGTTCGAGGACTTGTTCTCAAGTTGTAGCAAGTGCCAACATGGTGCCCTACTAGTACTATTAACCCATACCATAGTAGACTCGCTAGCTCGCCAGTCCTACGATACACCGTAGGACTGGCTCACGCCATTTTGTCTGTCTATGGAAAATACACACTTAAAGGTTTGCGCAGGTCAGATATTCGACAAATTTCTTTAAAATTTAATCAACGGTATATAAAATTGGTACCCACCTTATTGTGCTTATTAATTTAAGGCTCAGGTTGAAACAAAATTAAGGATCGAATGCATAGTGTCCAAAAAGGCAAAATTATCGTCAAAATTCTGCGAATTCTCTGCGAAGGGTGCAGAATTGGAATCAGGAACAAAAGTATTCGATCTTTGCGATCAAAAACACAAAATTACACCTTTGGATGTACTATTGGCAAAAGACATTATTGCCAAACAATATAGAATAGAACATTTGATGTCAACTTGTCAAAATATTGAAGAAATATTGTTTTCACTCTGACAGAGTGCAAGAAACCGGAAATTGATAGACCATGAATGATGATCACTGATCGTGAAGATGACCTACATTGTAAATCTGAAATAGTCCAGTTGCTTACCAGTACTCATTTCGTGCGACGACTCAAGATTTCATCAGTTTTGCTCATTTTTGTTTTATTTCTGCATTGCATTGACAATTGGTACTATTTTGGTAACAAAATTTTGATTTTCATGATCAAAAATAGAATTTACATAATACATAGGCACTAGATCTAAATAGGCAGATTATTGGAACCTATCATAATAGTAGAATAACAGAATAGTACTTTGAAACAAAGTGAAAATTGTACAATTTATCACACATAGCCAGTTTGGGTTTAATGTACTTTGCACACGTGTTGTAATAAACTTTGTAATGTAGCCTGAAATGTTTCTAGATAAATTTTCATCTGCACAATAACAAGATAATATGAAGAGCTTATTTCCAAACCGTGTTAAGTCCACAAGATTCACTTTGAAGAAAATCAGGAATTTTCTTTATGGCAATGAAATAAAGTTCGATTTCTATAAAATTACAGTGAAGTGAAGGTGACATATATAGGACCATAAAAACATGTTAAGTTAAAATCTAGAGACTTTTGATTTTTTTAAATGAATTAATTTGTTTTAAAAATAGCATGGACTTAACACGCTTTTGACACAAAAGCATAATTTCTGGCATGGACTTAACACATTTTGACACAAAACATAGCATCTGTAACGCAGAACTAACCATATTTTTCTCAAACTAGTCTTAAAAGATAACAAATTTATTAAAAACATACCAAATGTGATTCTCTCTACTATAAAACACAATTTTGCCACAAAACACCTTGCATCTCGAACCCCCTCCTCCCAACCGTTTTTACCAAAATTCAAAACTGAGTTGTATTGCATTTCTCAGAATTAAATAAACACCATTTCACTGACAATAAGTGATGACCCGAAATACCCACTTGTTTTATCACATTATCAGTTATCACAATTCCCCCTCCCCCCATGCTGCCACCATAATCTCATATTGACAGCCGTAAGTCTTTAAGTCATAAGTTTTTTTTATACCTTTAACTTTAAAATAATACCTTGAATTGAGTAGCACATTTTGATATAAATCATACAAAATAATAATATCAAAAACTAACTCTACCACCATCTTCTAACATTAATTCTACCATCACAACCTCTCCCTCTCCCCCTTCCCACCCTTTTCATGTCTTTAGGAGGTATCTATCAAATATTTAAGAAATCCCATACAAACTGGGCCTACTAATTATAAAAAACAAAAAAAACAACAACTTTTTATGCAGACCAAATTCAGGTATACTAGTCTCAGGACCAAAACAAGAACGAAGATGCAAAGCAAGGCAATGTTATTGGAAGCCCTATGCCGTGCTACTTGCCTACAAGCTGCCCACAAGGGCATTGTTCGTGGACTTAACACAGTTTGCTAACAAACTGGATTGGACTTAACACGTTTTGGAAAAAAATCGATACTTTGTGTATCAATATTTCGGGACTTGACTAATTTTGGAAAAAACACACACATTGCTGGATAGCCCTAGTTACTCACTACCCATTTTCATCAAAATCTCAATTTTGAAGGTGGGTGGACTTAACACAGTTTGGAAATAAGCTCTTCATATGTAGACTGTGATTTCAAGCAAAACATTCATGTATGTGGCTATTGCTCCCGTCTCTTCTTCCGATTATAAGAATTGGGGATGTAAACATCATTCTTTGTTTGCTTTGAGATTGGATCTTGTGGTTTTGTTAGTAGGCCTAAATATAAGTCTCTTCAATCTGTGCCAGGTTTATGTTAGCCTCAAAAGCTCTAATCACTGTAATCACCAAACATTTCAAACTTGAAGTTCTTTATTGCAGATATCAATTAATTTTGTTTAAGGGTAGAAGAGAAGAGGTCCAAAATTATTGTGTGAAGACCTTTCTGTGTACATTGAGTCAACCTGCAATGTTTACATGCTTTGTAGACATTAACCTTAGTCACTGCACAGGGGGTGTAGATTACAAATGGAGTTGCCCATTCTTGTAACCTCATTTTAAATACCCACTCTCTGTATTAAAGTCACAACATCATCCATGGGGCATATGGATTTCAACTGGAATGGCCTAGGCTATTTCAAATAAAGAGATCTATTTACCCTTTGACATGTTTCTTAAGGTCTGCAATTTTCCGGTTTGCCTTCCCCACTAGGGGTGTTGAACTGTACCAAGAAGAAGAAGAAGAAGAAGAACGTTTGGACAGTATTTATTGTGGGACATTAGAGAACATCAGACATATCAAATTGCATTCTGAGTACGAAGAATGTCCTTCTGATATCAAATAATTTCGATTTTTTGAAATTATTTGATATCAGAAAGACATTCTTCGTATTCAGAATGCAATTCGATATGTCTGATGTGCTCTCATGTCCCACAAAAAATGCTGTCGAAACGCTCAAAACGCTCATTCCAGTTCCCTTAAAGTCACAACATCTTCCATGGCGCATATGGATTTCAACTGGAATGGCCCGGCTATTTCAAGTAAAGAGATCCGTTTACCCTTTGACTTGTTTCTTAAAATTGTAAGATCAAATTGAATCCATTCTTTTAATGTAATTCTATATTGTCAATTGTTTTTTTTTTCAGAATGTGCAAGTAACCCATGTGCTCCAGGAGTCACCTGTGATGATAGTGCATCATCAGGTGCATACTACACATGCTTGTGTCCACCAAAAGACATGGCACAAACTGTGATATGCCAATAGCAGCAAGTAAGTATGTGATTCTGAGTTTCTGACAGTGAATAAGGCTCTTGTTGAAATTTTTTTTTAAATTTTAAAAAATTACATAAATCAAGGAAGATATACATTACACCCTAAGGCTATTTTGTGCATTTATTGTAGTTTAAAGAACAAATTATAACTTCAGTTTTTTTTTAAATTAAAAATGAAAAAAGTAAATACTCTTTGTTGCCGCTTCATTTGGTGCACTTTAAAGTTCAATGTCACATAATGTTCAATTGATAATGAATTGGAAGGCTGGTATAACATCTGTTGGTCCACAAACTAAATTGAACCAAATGTCATTCTACTGTATAAACAACAATACTATGTAAACCATGCAAAAGTAATTCATTGTAAAGTTATATACATGGCCTTTTCACTTATGGTACCGTAACTTAATGCTGATTTTCTGTTATAAATATGATGTAAATGATATCTCCTTAACATTTAATGTTCAGTATGTCACTTTGTAAAGTCTTCTTGTGCAATGGACTTAAAAAAGTTCAACATATTTGTTTAATTATTATTACTTGTGATGCCCTCAGAGGTTAGACAAGGAGAGCTGTGTGTTATTAATGGAGGGTTAAATAGTATACCTCCAAATTGCTTTGTTACAATGTGTATGTGACATAAAACTTCCGGCCCCCAACTCAACACAAAAGTTGGCAACCAAATCTTTCAAAGACCCCCTTTGCAATGATTTTTCATCATATTTACCCCCCCTTTTTCATGCAAAATTGAGGAAAAAATTTGGCCAAAAACAACCCCTTTTTTGTGGTTTTCAGTGACTAGAATTTCAAACACCCCTTTTTAATGACACTAAATATTGACATAAAATTACCGGATTTTCTCAAGTACCCCTTTTATCCTAATTTCGCGGACAGTGCAGATTAAATATCCCCTATTTTTGGTGATTTCACGGTAAAATGTTGCGGACAGTCCAAATTAAATGCCCCCTATTTTGCCAATTTCGCGGTCCTGGCTACTGGTAAAAAAATTACCCCTTTTCCGCGCTATTTGGTAACTCTCATGGTTGTCAACTTTGGGTTGAGTTGGGGGGCCAGGCACAAACTGGGGCATAGAGGAGGCAAAGGCAGCAAATTTGAGGCAAAAATATGGAGTAAAACACAACTTTATGTAAGAAAATATGACTTCACAAAACTTCAGAACTTTAGAACAAAGTATGCTAGACCTTTGGTGTTTTCAGTATTATGATAATGAATTGTATAAGTTATTAAATAATTATGGTAACTCAAATTTTCAAAAATACCTTCTTTGCCCCCATGGAGCAGATTGTGTCACATGTGACATTTCATAAAGTGAATGTTTGTGTGCGATCTGCATCTAATTTGCATTATTTTTCAGGGGTGAGAGTTCAGATTGAAATCTGAATTCAGATTTTTTATCTTGCTTTTTATAAATTTCCACTATTCAAAGCATGCATATATAAGGCGTACACCTAAATAATGCACTCTCATTGTGACAACAATTTATTTTCGTTGACAGCATGTGGAGAACAAATTTACACAGGCGCAGCTACGTTTACTAGCCCAGACTTCCCTGCTGCATATAGCAATAGAGCACAATGTGTGTATCTCATCCGAGTACACGGTGCACAAAGATTAACATTTACAATAGAAGAATTTGACACTGAACGTGAAAAAGACTATTTATCATATGGAGCCGGACCAATTGTGGATCTAGATAATCCTATTGCGGAATTACATGGCAACCTTACTGAGGATGGCTCATTGCCGATTGTGTTTACTATTGAGGGTCATCAAGCGTGGTTCTATTTTGCGACTGATAGGAATGTAGAACTAAGAGGATGGAGGATACAATACAATTCAGGTGAGGGTGTAGCTTTCATGCATACGGTTGCTGGATGGCATGTAGAACTGATTCATTTTTAAGCAAAGTTGAACATTGATGGCGCTATTTATCTAAAATTTTGTTTGCATCTTTAAATGGGGTAGGCACTTGTATATAATGACATTAAAACATCAGAAAAATGAGTAACAAATATCAAGGAAATTTTCTAAACAAATTTATCATGAAATGAAAGAAATCACTCATATTATTGGGTTCAATTAAACTTAAAATATATGTAAATAGCACCCTCAAACAACCATGTGCACAATGATGGCTATTGGAGATTACCAGAAGAGAGCAAATAGCAAACCAATCTGGGAAAAGCAGCAGAAATATTACTATGCCCAAACTATTATGGTTTAATGGTTAGGCCTGAACTGATGATCGGTATCGGCCATTGTATCGATGCCGATAGTGCCCCTATCGGCAAAAATCGTATCGGTAATAAACAGCTTACCTTTGTCAATGTCAGCTACTGATGTTTAAATGATCTGCCAAGTCGCACTTACACCAAAAACATTGCCGATTTTGACAACTAGGGGTGGCAAGAAATTTTTGGCAAGCCAAAGGGAGGAGCAAGCCATTTTGGCAAGCCGAGAGGGGGGAAGTGATTTTTGGCACACATTCTTGGGGTGCCTTTTAAATAAAAAACGCTCTAAAAAGGCTTAGGAAAACCGTATGGAAACGCTTAAATATGCAAATGTTCCTGCTTGCTGCGCTCGCAACATGTGTATAGACCATTTAAGGTTTGCAAATTGGGATCCCAAAAATTTGGCATGCACAAGGGGGGGCAAAGAATTTTTGGGAGTATGCTTTTATCACATTTTGAAAAGCTGCATTTTCATTATTTGTTTGTTTGTCAGAAGCATGTATATTATTTATCTTTTAATTACTTTAATTGGCATGAAATTCTTGTGAAAGAATTTTGGCATATGCAAGGGGGAAGGCAAAGATTTTTTGGCGGGCTGAGAGGGGGGGGGGGGGGGGCAAGCAATTTTTGGCAAGTGCCGTTTGGAAATTATTGCACAGCCCCTTAACAATAGGTCTATTACGTAACAACAGCACAATTGGGTAAGACATTAATCTTTTATATGACTCTTGCAATTTGCCGACAATCACAAAGCTTTGAAAACATTTGCCGACAATCACATGCTTTTGACGACAACAGTCAATTTTTGCCGACAAAAATTGTGTATTCTAGCGACAGCCCTGTCCACTGTATCATATAGCAAAAATTATCCACTGTTTATAACTCTCTTCTTAGCCAACTGGCACTATCTATCTGGTGTTTGTGGTTCAGAATAGCCCAATAGCACCCCACATGTCAGAATGGGGCTAACAACATCCATGAGTAAACTGGATAAAGGCTTCCCTTCTTGATAAACAAAATGTTGTGTGAAATAAGAAATGAAAAAAGTATTAATTTACGTTCCATGCTATTAGCATACCAAGCAGCTTAATTTTCAAATTATGTAAACAGATATTAAATGATAAATAAAATTGCATGGTAGAGGTTTAATAAGTTGAATTGTCTGTTTTATCACCATTCACCAATAGTAATAATTTGTTCTCCTTATGCTATAGATGGAGATGATTGTATCAGCAATCCATGTCGCAATGACGCCACCTGTATCGATGGTGTACGCCAATATGGCTGCCAATGTGTGCCGGGATTTACGGGGAAAAACTGTGAAACCAGTAAGTGTTTTTTTTTTTTTACCAAAATGTTATTGAAGTTTAAAATGGTATGGTTAGTGGCCAACATTTGATAATCATCCAATCAAATTGATGCCATATAGGCCTAATGGCAATCAAATTGGTGATTTCCTGTAATAGTTCTGACTGGGGGGCATTTGCCCCCTCATGCCCCCACCTCACCTGGGGCGCTGCCACTGATCAGTTGTGTTGTGTACAGCAAATAAACCAAGTGTGTGCATTGGATGAATTTAAGAGACGGAAGTCGGAACTTGATGTGTACATCAACAAAACCTAATAATTTGTGTTTTTTTTTTCAGACGTGGATGAATGTGTCAGCAATCCGTGTCAGAATGGTGGTCAATGTGTAGATGATGTCAACAGTTACTACTGCCTTTGTATACCTGGCTATGTAGGCACACTCTGTGAAATAGGTAATATAATACATACACATAATAACACCCATAAATGGATAGAGAAGTAACCACACAAAGTGTTCATGCTTTTTATTACTGCCTTTTTCACATAATCATTACATGTAGGTCATTTGTTCTAGTCCTTATGAATGTTACACATTTCTGTAGAGTGTACTGAGGCCTGTGAATTTATGTCTGTATATAGCGCACTATCAAAGTAACTACAAGTACTCTGCAGACATGAGTTTCTTGGTATTGGATGAGAGACTGGCCAGACTTGATGGTTGCCAACAGGGAGAAATGCAGAATTGGGAGTTGTTCAAATTTGGACTTTCTCCATCACATGTATAAACGTGCAGTTTGGGGGGGGGGACCTTTGCCACTGTGTCTGCATCTATTTATCAAATGCTCATCTAAGAAGTTTAAGAGATTATATGTGACCGTACAGCACGAATGAGCCGTAAATGTCCTCAATTGTATTCGAGTTACAGTGTAAAATGGGCATGAAGGTCATATTCATAGGTATTTCAATTTGGTGCTACGTGTATCTCATTAAATGAGGTACACGTAGCACCAAATTGAGGTACCAATGAATACGACCTTCATGCCCATTTTACACTGTAACTCGGAATACAATTGAGGACATTTACGGCTCATTCGTGCTGTACGGTCACATATTATCTCTAAACCAAATACCAATGGCTATGCAATGAATTAAAAATCATCATGACATTTTGGAAAGAAAAGCTTGCATGATTTGAATTCGGAAGTGTCCCCTCAATCTCAATAAGCAGCTATGGCTAGATCTAGCCCACCATCCAATTATGGTTGGCCCTTGAACAGCTCTGAAATGCATAGTAAATTTAGCAAACCAAGGTATAACTTTAAAATGAGTTTGATCCTCCTTGCCTCACAAGCAAAATGAGATCCTCTGCCCTATAGAGTATCGAAGTGATGGCGTCACAAAGTGTGTTTTTTTTGCATTTCAGCGTTTGAATACCATGTATCGGTGGAGCATGATGAAAAACATCCACAGTCAAATTTGGTGGGAATCGGATCATGAGGGCCGAGATATAGCGCATGAATACCTAATTAGCCCCATTGAAAGCAGTGTAGATTGGCCTGGTTCATAACTGTTTGGAACCAGACTAATTTACACTGATTTCAATGGGGCTAATTAGGTATTCATGCGGCCATATCTCGGGCCCTCATGATCCGATTCCCACCAAATTTGGACTGTGGATATTTTTCACCATGTTCTACTGAAATATGGTCATGAAAATGCTGAAATGCAAAAAAGAAAATTTTATGACGTCACACTTCGGTACTCTTGAGTTACTGTATAAGAAATTCATCTTTCTTTCTTTACACAGACACGAACGAGTGTGATTCCAATCCATGTGAGAATGGTGCCACATGCGTAAATCAAGTGAACCAGTACATATGCCAATGTGTACCTGGTTATGTGGGAACACGCTGTGAAAATGGTAAGTGATATCACCAGTATAACTTGTCTCCGATAGAGGGCGCTCTTACCCAAAGGATATCCTCAAGTAAAGTAACACTTATGCAGTTTATATATACTTAAAGCCATATTATAACATTTGCTGAGGAGGATGCCCTCACTGATTTTTTAAAATTCATTTTTTACACGATTATATTGTACTTTATTAAACCAATATACCCTGCAAAAATCAAGACTCTATGTGCTGTAGTTTTGTCAAAATCCGAGATTTTGAATAAAACGATGGAACCGTATTTTATTATTATGATGGAATTATTAGTCGAACCCATACACGATGTTCATAACACACAGTACGTACACAGCGTGCGGGACGGTGATGTACACAACAAAGGGTCGTACCATAACATGACCGAAGGAGTGGTACGTATTAGCGACATATGCGCTGGTAGTAAATTCCAATTTTCTTTGCTTTGCTGTAGTTGTTCGCTCAAAAATAGAAGGGATATATCTGACAGTAAAACTAACATTTTATGGCAAAGAAATGCTAATCTATTTTGTATGAAAATGTCATAATATGGCTTTAAGTCATATGCAACATGTTTGTGAATGGATTTGTTGTAGGTACAAATGGATACAACTAAAAATATTGTCAATGTCTGGAAAACATTCTGAGGTTTCAACACCCGTATGTCTGTGCATAGGACCATTATAGACCATGTGACCACATACATGTACCTAATTGTTTTTGCATCGTCAGAAGGCAAAATATTACATCAGTCAATTATAAGTAAACTTCCATGTATAATTTGCAAATTCTTTCAATTTCAGACAAATTATACCCTGTTTATCACCAGTGATTCATATTTTACACAAGAAACCTAGGGATATTTAAATTGCCAATATAATATGCATCTGAAGGTAAACAAATAAACAAATTATTTGACTACTTTGCTCAAAGAATCAATAAACATCCATTTAGTATATAGGCTGGTCCATATTAATTGTTTCTGTTTTTTTCCAGATATTAATGAATGTGCCACACAACCATGTCAAAATGATGCCAATTGCATAGATCTGGTTAACCGCTATGAATGTGTTTGTCAGCTGGGCTACACTGGAACTGATTGTGAAACAAGTAAGTTATGCATCCCCACATACACACCCACATGTTTTGTGTTACAAGCGGGGACACACAAATAGCAAAAAGGGATATACACATTTTTTGTCTGTGTAACCGGGGACATTTTGAACACTCATTTCATATTTTTTATTATCCAAATATGTTTGATGTCCCCGGTTGTATTTATTTCTTTATTGAGCTTTTCTATGGACATGATGTATGCCAAAATAATCGCTACCATATAGGAGACATCCATGGATAACCCTAACACATATAAATCTTACAAAATCTTACAAGGAAAACCACTGCACATGCATGCATTCCATGTGATGCCATTGCGCAATCATCCTAAGTCATTTATGGCCACAAAATCGCCGGCCGTGCAAGCGACTCCCATGTGGCATGAGGTCGGTGATCGTGTGCGTGGCACCCAAGGGGTCCCAGGGCCAATTACTGGGGGTTGCCAAGTGAAATCTTTCTTCATCTTCTCTCCTTTTTCGTTCCTTCTCTGCCCTACAATAGCAAAAAAGCATGTTCCTTGTTAGGGTTAAGAAATATGTTCCCAGTTGTCTGATATAGATCTGAAAATGTCCCCGATTGGTGGTGTTTACAAGCCCACCCACCCTCCCACACACAAATACATACATATGCAACACTTGTATACAAATTAAGAAACACATGTAGATGCATAATTGTGTGGTTGAGTGCTTAGCTGTATTCAGGCTAAGTTATGCACCCCCCCCACACACACATACATGTACAACAAAAGTTTAAGAGGCAGACGTATTGTGCCTATGAATACCTGGCTGTATTCACCCCCTCCCAAGTTTAAAAGTAACACGAGGCTACAGGAAAGCCTGCAAGTGCTGCAAAGTGGAATGCTCTTTACCAAATTTGAGCATGCTCAGAGAGCATAAGCACGGGACTTTCCTGTCTAGACTCAGTACACCGGTCGATCTTACCGTTTCCGATGTTGATTAAGATACTTCTTGCATCGATCCCGAGATGCGGAAAAACCAATAGTCATTTTGTCCCACATAAATGAATAAATAACAAAACCCCCGATCCCCGGTGGACTCACCCAAAAGGTGACGTCACACCATATGATCGCCCTTATCCTCCTTGGTCTCCGACTGACACAGACGTGCCTAGCGATTTTTCATAGCACTGTGTATCAATTTCTCGTCCAAGGCGAGATATACTGTTGTAGTTTCACACCTTAGGTAAAACCAAACCGGTATTGTTCGGCTGAGGATAGTTTTGACGGCATTTTCAGAAAAAAAAGTGACAAAAAACGATCCAAAACTTAGCTACATATCGTGCCTCCGTTTGTATACGGGACACACGAGCAATTCAAAATGGCCGCTCGTTGACGCCATTCATTTTGTTTCCCACGTAAAACAACCATTGCAGCCTGTAAGTTACAATAGATGTTTGTACATACACATTGTATTTCATGTACGGTAGGTTATTGTTGCTATGTTAGGGTGATTACTCTATCGTTATGTCTTCATTACCGTCCGATAAGACGAGTTAATCAGATATTCATACGGTGGGGATTGGTAGGGACCCGTCGGACATTTTAGTAATAAAGTTAGCCAGTCCTTACTTTACCACTAACGTTAGCGACCAGCCTCCGTGCTCAGGTTTGCTTACTGGGCTTGAGTCGCGTGTTGGGGGGTAGTGCCCCCCCCTCCCTTTCTCCTCGCTTCGCCTCGGCCCTGTCGGGCTTGTCCTTCCCTGGTGACGGAGCGGGACCCACACCCGCTCTGTTTCACCCACAGGGAGTGCTCACGATCTTCTAGATGTCTTTCTTTTGCTTAGGACTCTCCGAGTTCCAGCTTGACGATTGGGATAGGCTCCATCATCGCCATAAGACGAAGAAGAAATCTACCAAGGGCACTGGTAAGGTCGATACGGTAGATTCTGCTGTGACAGCCCCTATGGGTCATGGCAGGTCTGCTTAAGGGGCTCCGGTCCCCGGACAAGCAGGCGGTTCCTTCGGGACTGCTAGCGTCCAAAGGCTCAGCAGCCAGCGAAAGCACTGACTATACGTCGGAGCAAAGTAGCAGGCAGCAGAGCGGTAACCACCAGCGAAAACCCTAGCGGGTTTTGTAGCAGGAGGATACCAGTCCTCTAGCCAAAAATCCTCACGGGTTTTTAGCAGGAGGACACCCGTCTGTTGCAGGCATATCTCACGGGCTCAAACAGCCACAGTAGTAGCCAGCGACGGGCAGCATGCAAGGGTACCCGGGCTTGCCTGGGTTGAACCCTAGCATGCATGGGTTCAGCAGAGAGACGATACCGCTGCTAACGCTGTGGGTGTAGTCTTAGCAGAACCAACTGGGGTGTCACAAGGCAGCGTTCCATGGCGGGACCGCCGAGTGATACCCTGGGCCCTAGAATAGCTGCTGGCTGTCCACAGGGACTGGCTGGCGATTATTCAGGGGTTGGGCTCGCAGTCTCTCACGGGACAGCGACCCAGGTGCATTCGTGGCAGCTACAAAGACGAGCTACGGCTTGACTTCAGTGGTAGCCGCTATGCACCGCCCATAGCTGCCGTGAGTGGTCCGCCACACACAGCGACCTTGGGCGAAGCTCTAGAGGGTACAGTAAGTAGCTTGAACAGCCTAGCTGATCAACAACCCACTTATGTCCTCGAGAGCCAGCGGAGCGTGGGTGATCCATTATCGTCAATGGGTCAATTACCCTCTCTTGATCGATCACTGTCAAATCAACAGGGCGTAGCTCCATTGATTGACGCTGCCTATACAGGTGGCGAGGTGATTGATCGGGGGTATGCACGCTCAGCTACCCGTGGTACTAGGCAAGCTCCCTCTAGCCAAGGGACAGCCGGTATAGCGGGGTACCCATACACACGGCTTGATCCCCTTGCGGGGAACGCAGTGAGGCATGGGTACAGTGGTACACAGCCGGAGCCCTCACGGGCACCCACGCTGGAACCACGCATACAGCGGTACACAGCCGGGAACCCTCACGGGTACCCATGCTAGTACCGCGCCGGTACCACGCCAGCACACAGCTTGATCCCCCAAACAGGGGACGCAGTGTGGCGAGGGCACAGCGGTCCACAGTTGGGAACCCTCAAGGGTACCCACGCTGATACCGCGACCGGTACTGCGCAGCACCGCGCTTTTAGTCGCCACAGTCTCTGTGGCAACAAGGGGGGGAGGCGGTGCTGGTACTGCAGTACCACGGGGTTACCCTGGTGGCGGATCTTTTCAGGGTCAGCTGCCGGCTGGGTATGCCCCGTGGTACCCGCCGCAGGGTGTTTCTTCCACGGCCTAGCACCGTGGCAAGTGTCGCCCTAGCGATGGCCACGCAGTACCAACACCAGCTGTTGACCAGGCCAGCCGGCATGGGGCTAACCCAGATCTTGATCAGGGTAGGCCCCGTGCTGCTAGCGCTAGGACGACGGCTGCGAGAGCATGCGGACCCAGTGGTGCCATGGCGGATACCTCAGGGTCTTGCGGGAGTACTCCCTCTTCTGCTGGCAGGTAGTCGGCAAGCCACACAGTGGTTATGCTTTCTTACCCGCTTTCAGATGCCCGTCCTCAGTTACCGTCATCATCGGAGCATGATACGGATACTGTGGGCGAGGGAAAGGAGTCGGAAGCTGAGTCCGGTAGTGACATCACTACAATCTCCTTCCCCCGCTGCCCCGCGAGGGGAGCAACAACACTGATCTTCCCGGACACTCCCTAAGGGGAGTCCATGGAGGAGGACCAGGGGATCCTTTCAGTAGGATGCTCAGCTGCTGCTTCCTCACAGGGGACGCCTGCACTCTCATTCCCGGCAAACCTCACGGGTAGATATCGTAGGGCTGTCGAGCTCAGTAGAGCTATGACGCCGCGTGCTTGCACGCTTCCTCTGCGTGTAACGCGGGAGGACCACGGGACCTACCTGAGGGGATCCGAGAGGGACCCAGATGCCGTCAAGCGTATCACGCTCAGACAACATCTGAGCTCTTCCGCGAGGTGAGCCTATTGGCGGTGCTAACAGCTAGCCTCAACGAGAGCTCCATGGGCCTAGCCCATAGGGTGTCCACTCAGCGCCGGGGGGAGGGGCCTGCCACTCCAATCGCTCAACGCGATGGAAAGGCAGGGTCCTTTTTCTCTTTGGATGCTTCTGCGCTACGGCGGAGGACCGTGCAAAGAAGCTACCAACGGGAGCACTCTGAAGAAGTCGGAAACTGCCCTTACCATGGGTAGGAGCTCCGACTTCAGCAGGCCGTGCACCACCAACAGTACCCGAGCCCACTACCTCTGTAGCACCCATTTCTGGGAGGCGCAAGGGTAGCACAGGAACAGCTGGCAAGCCCCACAGAAGAGCAAGCGCTCTTCCAAGGGAAGCTAGGCAGAGCATTCCTGGGGGCTCAGCGGTTTTTCCACTGGGGATCTCCCAGTGGACGACCGCTATGGCTTTCACCCAGAGGTGGGAAACCATCTCTTTGAGTGCCTGGGTATGGTCAGTGGTGAGTGGGGGTTACAGACTGGCAACCCAGTCTCCCCACATTCGTCTGCACATTTCAGAGGTCCACAGTAGTGCCGTCAGACGGCCCCCAGCGTCGGGCACTACTGACAGGGATCACACAGCTTCTCACGAAGCGGGCGATTGTCCCGGTCTACCCCCCGTTCTACGGGTGATCTTGGAGCCATTGGCTCCAAGGAATACCGGCGACGGGAGCCCCATCCGGAACCGCAGGCTGTTGAACACGTTCTTCAGGCCCAAGAGGTTCAGAATGGGGACTCTCGCCTCGGTGCTAGCCTGCCCCATCAGGGGCATGGGAACAGCATCGCTAGATCTCTCGGACGCCTATCTGCATATGCCAATCGCCTCTCAAGATCGGAGGCATCTGCGCTTCTAGGTACAGGATCAAAATTACCAGTTTTGATACCGCCATCCGCCTGTCCATCTCTCCCAGGGTGTTTAACACTCTTGGTCAGAGCGGTGGCAGCGCACCTGAAGCACAGGGGTGTCAACATCAGTTGCTACCTGGACGTTTGGCTCATATACGGACGCACTCCACTGAAGACTACGGGTCTCATGGGGTTGATAGTCCGTAGCGTGCGGGGCCCTGGATTTTTTGATCAGCCCAAAAAAGTCCAGCGTGGTCCCGACGCAGACACCACTTTTTGTAGGGGCCCAGATCACCCTCACGGAGGGGTTCGCGGTGCTCTCACCCGAGCGGGTGACGAACATGGTGCGGTGTGCCTGACTCTTGGCCGAGTCTCGGGCAAAACCCGCTGTGGCATGGATGAAGGTGGTAGGCCTAATGGCCAGTATGGTAGACCTCGTACTGTACTGCCGTTTCTACGTAAGGCTTACCCAACTACACCTTCTAGCCTGCTTGCAGGCCCAGTCGTCACCCAATATCCCTCGCGGTTCCGTTGTCGGAGACCGCGCGAGAGGAACTCTGGTGGTGGCCCCATCAGCCCAATTTGACCCAGGGTGTCAGGTTTCCTGCACCCCGGTATGTCACGTAGTGACGACCATAGCGTCAAAACGGGCTGGGGGTCCACATCCACGGAGACTCCGCCTCGGGCCTATGGGGGCCATAGAGACAGAGTTTCACATCAACCTCCCTCGCTCACGAGGAGGTGATCGTGGAATCACATACCGTTGTCCTGACGGATAACACAACCGTGGTAGCCTACCCCAACAGACAAGGGGACTCCGGGCCACCACGATTGAGCCTGCATGCACGACACCTGATAGGGTGGTGCAAGTTCAGGCAGATTTCGATGAGAGCGATACACATCGCGGGCGTCACCAGCATCCTCGCGCACAATCTGTCACGAGGAAGGGTGTCGGGACCAGCAGAATGGTCCCTTGCTCCGCAGGTCGCTCAGACGATCTTCAAGGGGATGTACCACCCCACGAAAGATCTGTTCGCATCTCATCGCAATCATCCACTGCCGGTGTACTGCTCAAGGGTCGCGGACCCCCAAGCATTCACCGTGGACGCTCTGTCCATAGACTGGGGAGGGATGACAGCTTATGCAGTCCCTCCGATCTCACTACTCATGAGGGTGGTGACCAAGATCGGGTGGGAAGACTGCATTGTCATTCTGCTGGCGGCAAGGCCGCTGGCACTCCCCGAGGTACCAGATCTACTCCGGATGCCCGGAGCGGAGGTACCCAGTCTATCACTAGAGCACCTGCAGTTAGCTGCATGGCCCTTACCAGGGAACGCGCAGCGGAGGGATACTTTTCATCAGAAGCTGTTTTTCTCATCGCCGGGCTAGACGGAAGTCTACCCTCCGTACGTATAGCCAGAGTCTGGCTCCATACTACGCTTGGTGCTATGTGACAAATAGCTCTCCCGCTAGAGCCTCTGTGCTGCTAGTTCCGGAGTTTCTGACAGAAAAGTTCCAAGCAAGACTTCAGCGGGCCACTGGGGCCAGCTATAAGTCAGCTGTCCTCTCCATTCACCGAGGTTTCGAGACGGGTTGACTATCATAACCGATGGTTACCTTATTAGTCTACGCCCGACGGTATGTTCAACGAGTGTCTACCAAAAAGGAAAGTGATCCTCCTAAGGGATCCCAACACAGTCTTAGATTACTTTAAGGGTCACCCTTTTGACCTTCCGTCAAAAGCGACGCTTAAATACGTAACTCTCAAGATGGCTTTCCGGTTTGGCGTTGGCTTCGGGACGGCGGTGCTGAGTTGCACACGGTCTCGAGGTTAGCTTCCGTGTTCACAAACACTGGAGCGACACTGTTTCGGGCGCTCTGTTCTCGTGACTACTGAACGGGCGCGGTGCATACCGACATTCGCCCCTCTCCAATCCCCAGGGTTGGGCAAGGTTCGGCTGAAGCCAAAGATAGGCTGGGGTGTCCGATAAGGCGCTGCAGCACTATTTCTTCCGAACACAAGCCTTGCGAGGGACTCACGACCGCATTCATCACCCTTACAGAGCCTTTCGGTCCAGCCGCTGTCGCAATGGCTGGTCCAGGTGTTGGTGGGGTCCGGGGGATCGCGAAGGCTTCGCGCCCCACGACCCACTCGACACGAGCTATCTCATCATCTTGGGTATACCGCTCGGTTGTCCCTTGAGGAGATCTAGCAGGCGGTGTCCCGAAGCCACCTTCGCCCTTCTCTACGATACTTCCGTTTACGTTAGTAATCAGAGACGGGCGGAGGTTTACCGGGACATTGTTCGGGCGATCATAATACGGTGGTGTACGGGTACCAGGTTTTCAGACTATACAGAATACTCAGCATGGTAAGAACCAGTGTCGCTATTCTTAACCACCAAACTTATTAAGTAAGGAGGTTTATGTCTGTGATCGCGTGGTCTTTTTTGTTTTCCCGACCGCTGGGAGAAAATATTTCTGACCTCGCGAAAACCATCGTTACCGCTCCCGATCCCTGATCAGATGCTGACCAATCTTGTACCTCCATCCGTCGGTTACTTGCTAGATCGATCTTTCAGATGTTGATGCAAGAAGTATCTTAATCAACATCGGAAACGGTAAGATCGACCGGTGTACTGAGTCTAGTCCCAAACAAAAATGTTTGGTAGACTCATAACCGATGCGATCTTACCTTTCCGATGTTGATTATCCCGACCCCGCCACCCCTACAAGTTTGGTCCGAGTAGGGGATCCCAAGTCGGATAAGGGCGATCATATGGTGTGACGTCACCTTTTGGGTGAGTCCACCGGGGATCGGGGTTTTTGTTATTTATTCATTTATGTGGGACAAAATGACTATTGGTTTTTCCGCATCTCGGGATCGATGCAAGAAGTATCTTAATCAACATCGGAAAGGTAAGATCGCACCGGTTATGAGTCTACCAAACATTTTTGTTTGGGACTATTATGTATTGTTAATCAATGGGTCATGCAATGTCCATCTTTTTCTGATTGATTTGTCGATTTTTTTGTTCTTTACAGATATTAATGAATGTTTTAGCAACCCATGTCAGAACAGAGGCCAGTGTCTTGATGGAGTCAATCTATACTCATGTAATTGTATAGGAGGTTACACCGGATACAACTGCGAAATTGGTAAGTGGATAATTCCACCAAGATGGACAGGACACATCCCTTTTTGCTAGGAAACTATATGCCAAATGTTCATGGGAAAACCTAATTTAATATAATAAATTGCCATCTATGATTCTTGGCGAATGACATCATAGTAGCTTGATGAAGATGGAGTGACGGACAGTACGTCATTTACCATTTTTCAAAAAGTGAATACTTGCTAAAATTAAACCTGATTCTGAGTCAACTTTAATATAAACCACATTTAAAATACATCAAATATATATAAAAGCAAGAAGGTATATTTATGCATTTTGTATGTAATAATAAACACTCAGTGCCCAGGTACTAGCTTTTTATTTAAAGTGTATATTGTAAGCTGTCCTTACCACAAAGGCATGGATGAAGATTTTTTTTATAAATCTATTCTCTTTTTTTGGCATTGATTCAGTCATATCCGGTTTTCATTCCATAATTTGTACCAGTAGCCAGGAGATGATTATGTTCAATGCGGACAAAATTGCTAATGGTATTTCTAGATGTCAGAAAATTTACAAATTTACTGAAATGTTTATTTTAGGATATTTTTGTGGCTTTTAGTCCATGTTCTAAATTCAGGTGAACCAGGACCCACATTTTCAACCTTGGTCCTAGTATTAAACAAAAGTTAGCAACTTGTATTTATGCATACTCATAACCATAATTCTCTTTGCCTGTTTTGTTTTTCTCTAGACATAAACGAGTGTTCCAGCAACCCATGTGTGAATGATGGTACTTGTAATGACCTAGAGAACCGTTACAATTGTTTGTGCGCACCTGGCTGGGCTGGCACCAACTGCAATAAACGTAAGTTAATCCATAATGTATGTCATGCTCACCTAGACTGCTGCCCTCATTTCTCAACTTTCTGGGTTGATGACTGAGAAAACTATGTGGAAATAAGTGATTGACTTTGCAACAGGATTCTTGTGGCATGGAGCATGAGCAGTTGTGTCCAAAGTGACCTTTTGACGTTTTTTAAGAACTTCAGAGCGTGATCTTGTCACAACAGTGTGGTACACAGGCGCCGGTAGTCAGTCGCGCTATTGCGCAGAACCAAAGTCACAAGAGAATATTTTCTCGGTGCGGCACTGTCTGAAAATAAAAGTACAATCCTGCTTCCTAGCTAGGAGAGTTGAATAGCACTTTAAAAATTACAAATATCAAACCTATATTGGTCCACCATTAGATATCAGAATGCGTTCACTCTGTCTATTTGTGCAGTCTTCATGCACGTGATATCAGGACTTAGATTGTGAATAGCCAAACAGTAATGACACGGATTGGGACGATCAGGGGTTAACACCCTACTTTAATCGAAATTGTGTTTGAGCTACATTTTCAGGTACTGGATTGGAAGCTTAATGAATTGTGTTTTGACGGGTGCCACCCGAGCTTCTAAACCAACCTCATTTCTATGGGTAATTTTTACTAAAAAAGCTGCTAAATTGAAACCATGCATAAGGATTTTTGTGTAAACTCTACCCCATTTTTTCATTTTGGAGCAATTGATCAAAACATGGATCTCTCTGTGAAAAAACGGGACCCATATGGGCGGCACATCCCATACACTTTAACATGGAAGTACGGCAAGTACCGTCACCCTACAGCTTAATGTCCTCTTTGAAGGGTGAGGTAACTCTCATCCACCCAATTGTAAATGTAACATGGAGAGAGTGGAAGTGTGAATGTAATTTGTAAAGTTATCAATTCAGCCTGTTTTATCCAAGTTAATAGCTCAAGGGATTGTACTTCAATGTTTGTTTGCTTGTATTCTACAGCTATTGATGAATGCGGCAGTTCCCCATGTTTGAATGGCTTCTGTGTTGACCAGACTGCTTTCTATATATGCATATGTAATTCTGGCTGGGAAGGAACTCATTGCGATATCAGTAAGTAATATGTGAAAGGACTAATTTAATCTTATTTATATAAATCAAAATCAATCTTAACGTAATGTAATGATTTTTTTTATCAAATCATCTTTATTAATCAATTTCCAAATCCACAAATTCACAAAATATAAATTGGAATTATAAAACTATAACTTTTGCCCACTCTATCATTTCTTCAATCTCAGAATAAACATTTTTATGCAGAAATTATTATGTTTGGATAACTGAAAATTTTACTATACCTGAATATAGTCAACAGACTGGCACTGTTGTTTAAGGTAAGTAAAAAAAATTGTATTAACAGGATGTTAAAATTTTGATTATGAATGCTAATGATCTAATTTGCATAATTTATTTGCAGATACGGATGAATGCTTGAGTAATCCATGTGCTAATGAGGGTACTTGTACAGATAAAGACAATGGTTATGAGTGTGCATGCGCACCTGGATGGTTTGGATTGACCTGTAGTAATAGTGAGTATCACAGTTGCATAATAATGTCTATTATATAACCAAATTATGTCCCAAAGGATAGGCAGGCAGGTCCAATATATTGATAAATGAATGTCAGCCCACTTGGTATTCACTACAATCAAATATTGTTCATGTCTATAGATCCATTATGGGACCGTGATACATTCGCCAAACAAAATTTGTATCTTTTCATTCTTATATTTTAATCATTTAAAAAAACTTTTGAAACTTTTTAAAAGCTATATACCCGTCATATTAATCCCTACAATTTTCTTGTATAGATGTGAATGAATGTAGCAGTAATCCGTGTACCAATGGAGGTATTTGCATAGATGGTGTCAACAGCTACATATGTGAATGCCCTTCTGACTTGAATGGAAACCTCTTGTGGATGGGACAGTTCTGTGAAATAGGTAGGTTTAATATATGAATAAAACAATAGCAGCACCAAGGAATATTGCTCCACTAAGTCCATCATATTTGAGTCTGTAAGAGGTGATCACAAATCCACACAACATACATTTCAAAGAGTTCTACCTCCATGAAGAGCAACATGTGGAGCTGATCCATTCTGATCCTAGCTTGATGTGGGAAATAATACCTGTGATTGTAGATTTTTGTTCACAAACATGCTTACAAAGGATAGGATCATGCCTCAGACAATTTCAAAGTGGACCCATATTAATGCTAATTTGCCAAGAAAATTTGACCCGGTTTTATACCTTAACCCCAGATTTTCCCAAGTTGGCCAAATTTAGCACAATTTCACCAAAAAGAAAAACAAGGGCTCCAATATTAAGTAAAATTGCAGTATTTTTTTCAAAAATACTAAAATAATTTTCATTTTTATACCAAAATTGATCTAGAATAGGGGCTATTGTTTGCTAAGTACACCCTCCCTCAGATTTTACTTTATATTGTTGGTTGTCAAAATATGTTTTAAGTAGGAAAAGACATTTTTAGCTTTAGCAAAATTATTGTCCTGTGCTGTTCTTGTGAGACAATGATATATTTCTTCATTTTAAATACTTATCAAATGTTTGTGGCAATTCATTATTAAATTGTTTGTATCATGAAGGTGATTATTTTATAGCTAGCAAAAATATTCAATTATGGTATAATCAGAGAAAATAGGACTGGATTGATCATGATAGCAACTATTTGAAATGAACTAATTCGCTGGCATAGTGCACATTCGAATATGGTCCTTGCTACGTCAACTGGCTCACGCTTTCTTTGTTACGAACCACTGATCAAAATGATCACAACACAAAGCGTATAATAGGCATGTAGGTAAAACTTGAACCAGTAACCAATGGATACTAACATGGACGATGTCAGCGAATATACAAGACCTCCATTTGTTTGACACAGTAAACCATAACCCTACTACCCTAACCATAATGCCATAATCCAGTCTTTGTTATTGATTTGCTGGTGAACAAGAAAAATGTCGAACAACTGGAGGAATGCAACTAAAATGTTTACTATGTATTTGTCTGTAGATGTTGATGAATGTGCTAGTAACCCATGTGCAAATGATGGCACATGTATAGACCAAGAGGGAGTCAGTCTTTGGACATGTATATGTAAACCAGGATGGACAGGAGTCAGCTGTACACTGGGTAAGCCTCAAAAAATATAAATAAGACAATATTAACATACAGTACTGCTAATTTTACACAACAATGTGGTATTCCAGTTGAAATTCATGCACCCTCTATGGAATACACAATGTTTATCTTTTTTCTGTAAGGGGCTAAAATGATCCTAAAAATCACAGAAAGCTTGAAAATTTGAAAAAATTCTGAATTTTTTTTGCAAACATGTAACTTTTGGGAAAATATTTTTGTTAAAATAATCCACTTGAGCCAAAACAACAGCTGTTTGTACTTGTAATCCCCAAAATACAAAATCTAGACCCATAGATGTTTGTCCCCATCCATTTATCAACTATTGCATAATTGAATTCATGGATTTATATAAATGCACCAATCAGCAATCTCCAAAGTGTGCAAGCATTCAAGTAAAGCAGTTTTCAACCATTATGATGAAGTTTGAGAGTTTAGAAAAGTGCTGTTGACAAAATAATAAATAGAAATAAAAAAAAGAGGTGTATCTGAGTACATGCAAAGAGCATCGCGCAAGTGGGTGAGCAGAGCAGATTAAGTACAATGCGATAGTTTAGGAAAGGCCTCATGAAAGCGACGCATTTGTAGTATGTAGCGTGCAATTAAACACTTTTAATACACTTTTTTTTTAAACATCTTTTCTGATTGGTTGGCTACTTGATATGGGTCTAAGAGTGTAAATATAATAAATATGATCATTAAATGCATATTTTGCTTGATTTCTTCACAGATATCTTGGAATGCAACAGTGATCCATGTTTGAATGGTGGAACATGTTTTGAAGGACAGAATGCATACTACTGTTTCTGTGCTGCCGGATACACAGGCACTCTTTGTGAAACCAGTAAGATAACATTATTGTTTACTATAAGCATATCTAGAAACCAGTTATCGGAGGGGAGCTGAGTGGCTAAAAGTTGCCCCAAATAACATGATTTTACATGATGTTTCATAAAACCCACCGTAGCCACAATCATATGCATGCTCAAATGTTTATTTGAATTAACCATTATTCCCCTAGCATATTAATTTAAAGAAATATTAGTTGCAACAAACACTCATTCTCTAATCATTTGCATATTTCAGATATAAATGAATGCATGGACAACTCCTGCCTGAATTCTGGCACCTGTGTTGATAAAGTCAATGGTTATGAATGTCAATGTAGACCTGCATGGACTGGCACAATATGTGAAATAGGTAAGTATTCATGTAGAATTAAAGACAGAGATAAAAAGAATTTATCGCGTCTGATGTCACTGTCAATTTACGATCCTTGATTGGTTTACACAGGTTAATAGCGCGTAAAAGGAAGACCGATCTATCTGGTGCTGATCGGGGAAATGGAATAGCAGCAAATGGCGAAAAATTACGTACTTTTACATGGCAAAAAGCAGCTTTTCTAGGCATTGTCGACATGGTGCCTTCGGTTAAGAAAGTTTCCTACTATAAAGACCTAACTTTTGAGATGGTTTGCATGTCGAAAGGTGCAAAATTAACAATAAGGCGCCCGGTTATAAATTTGCGTTCAGCAAGTCATCAACACGACAGCAAAATCGATCTTTTTCCCCAATACCAAGGCAATAATATTTCAATGTCAGGAACAACATATATTGTTATTTAATTTGAATATTGTTTTAAATTTTTTAACCCTAATGCTAAACGTAGTTTTTAGCTATTAGAAAGGAAAGAAGGAATGAAAAAGGAGAGAAGATGAACAAAGAAGGTACTTGGCACCCCCTGGAATTTGAACCCTAGGTCCCTCAGGTGCCAAGCACAAGATCCCCGATCAATAACCACAGAGGTTTCACTGGCCCTGCCAGCGATTCCATGCATATATATGCGCAGTGGTTTTTCTTGTCAGAGTTAATACAAAATATTCCCATACATAGTCATATTATGTCTGGATGTTAGTAAAAGCATCTATGGAAAAGTCATCTTCACATGCATTGCCCGTAAGGGTATGTAGGATGTCATACATATTCATTATTATATTTGCATAATTTATTCCACAGATGTTAATGAGTGTTCAAGTAATCCATGTTTGAATAATGGTATATGCAACAATGAAGAAGGCCGCTTCACATGTACTTGCCAAGATGGATACAGAGGACTATTTTGTGAAACAGGTATGTTTTTTTTACATAGAAACACACTTTATACATATTCATGAGCTAACGGTACTTGACCAATCGAAACTCATAGCTGTCAGAATAAGGGGAGACACATTCATCCACACCCGAATTTGAGATTTCTTGATACTTATGAACACTAAGATATATTCTTTCACTTGAAACTGATAAAATACAACTTGTTAAGGGATCTGGAATGAGCTTTTTGACAGTATTTTTGTGGGACATGAGAGCACATCAGACATATCGAATTGCATTATGAATACGAAAAATGTCTTTCTGATATCAAATAATTTTAATTTGATATTTTTCACATTTTTGATAATATAACAGTCCTCGAAGTAAATTTTATAAATCTAATGATATATTCATAAAGTGTATGTAGCTGGGAGGAAAAGCCGACGATCAATTGAAAATTTTGACCTTTCATATTGACGATATGGACTGTTTTTCCCCAAAAGACCTAATTTTTTTGTGTGTTTTGGGAAAAAAATCCATATCTTCAATATGAAAGGTCCAAATTTTCAATTGATCGTCGGCTTTTTATCCCACCTACATACACTTTAAGTATAAATCATCAGATTTATAAATTTTACTTCGAGTACTGATAAATATCAAAAATATAAATTTTTAATCATTTGCCATAAAATGTGTATTACGTTGCAAATTTCAAAAAATCTAAATTATTTGATATCAGAAGGACATTCTTCGTATTCAGAATGCAATTCGATATGTCTGATTTGCTCTAATGTCCCACAATAAATACTGTCCAAACGTTCATACACCAGCCCTTAATATTTCCTTGTATTTTTGTTTGATTTATTTCACTCTTTTCAACTCTAAAAAGTCACATTTCTCAAGACAGCTTAGTAAATTGGCGGGAAAAAACGAGTAAAGAATGCGCGAATGCGAAGTATTGTGATTACATGCGTGATTTACGTCACAAAAAAATTGGGGTAAAGAAAGTGCATTTTTGTGATTTTTTTTCAAAAAAATCTTGAAAAAATCTGACGTCACCATCAGGGTTTACTTTAACGCACAAAACACACGTATTTACGCGTTCAGGCACTTTTATGACTCCTTCAAATCCATAGTCCCAAAGTCCAATGCGTACAAAATCTTGAAAACGCACGTGTTCAGATATTGCAAGATTTGAATAGAGAAACACCCGATATTATGCATTTATTTTCTTCTTTTGGCATTTAGGACCTACTCCCGATTATGTAGGGCCCATCACATTTTGTCAGCATCGATCCATGTATGTTTTAGTGATTGCGAGTCTCTAAAATTGTATAGTGTCAGTTTGAAATCTTGCAAAGTGGGTTTCTGTTTAAATGATGCACCAAATATGTCTTCAATTGGACTTTAATTTTGCAAAATTTTCCCTCTCAGGGGGAATATCCCCCTCAGACACCCGCATGCGTAGTGGATAAACAAGTGACCATTTTCGCTTCTGCTTTCTACATTTGCCAATTTAGGCCATATGTTTAACACAATTTATAGGTCTAATGGGGAAAACGTGACAAGGAAAGGCTTTATGGACCATCATTTCACAATTTTCGGCTTTTAAACTGTTCAAACTTAAATTTTACACAGTAATAGTGCCAAAATGGTCCACCAAGTCGCTTCATTTTGCAAAATTTTCCCAAGTTCTAAGAGGGAACATCACCCTGCGTAGTTGATAAACAATTGGCCACTTTCACTTCTGCTTTCGACAACTTGCAGTCCACGAAAGACTCCATGGACTGCTCATTTCACAAATTTTCGGCTTTTTAAAACTAAAATTATACACATTAATAGTGCCAAAATGATCCACCAAATTGCTTCAATTAGGTCTTCATTTTGCAAAAGTTTCTTACTTCTCAGGGGGCATTTTAAATATTATTATTTTCTTCTAAAATTGCCCCCACCCCCATTTGACTGCTCTAGATCCGCCACTGCTCCAAACAGTGGCGTAGATTTCTTTTTGACTTGTGATGGTGCAAAAGTGGAATAAATTCGTGTGAAGCGCTCAAAAATTTGCACTTTTGGGGCTAAAATGGCCATTGTATATGAGGTTAATTTGGTCAGAAACCCACATAAAGGCGTCAACATTGGGGATGATTGTATGGACCATCCCTCTGGCAAAATATTGGGGAGATTCCCCCCCCACTCCCACCCCCTCCGGATCTACGCCTATGGCTCCAAAAACACACATATTGTTAAAATGTCTTCAAAAATAATATTATAAAAATACCCCTTGGGCAATGTTTTTGACTCCTTCAGAGGAAAAATTTACAATTGAAAGGGTACAAATTTTTTGAAAATACCCCTTCAGCAAAATCCTTAAAGAAAACCCTGGTCACCATGGGATTCCTTGGACTCATTTCCTTTCCAAAAATGAATAGCTTTATATACTTAGGACATACCATTCAGAAATGATGATGCTTGAAAAGGTCCATGTTCTCTCCTATTACTCTGGCCTTAAAATAGATTTTCCCAATACTGAAATGAACCTTTTCATGGTAATTTGTTTTGGTACAATTTTAGAATCTGGGAGGCCATTCCTGTCATACACCTCCTGATTATGTTGAGAATTAGGCATATTCACAGAATATAGAGCAGCTTGGGGGTGACGTGTGATATTGTAAACCTAGTCTTTGTTTCTGTATAAGCTAACAATTCAGTACCAAAGTGGTTATGATGAAAAAACAAAAAAAATGCTGCACACTTACAAATTACAGAATTCCAAATTGGTAGTTGTAGAATATGATGGTGAAAAAAGGTTGTGCTATGCACATAGCCAACAAAAAAACTGCTTTTCAAAATAATCGTAAACTTTTTTTTCTCTTTCTTTGATTAGATATGAATGAATGTGACAGTTTTCCATGCTTGAATGGAGGGAGCTGTAACAACTTAGTGAATTCATACACATGCAATTGTATAGCTGGGTGGACCGGCATCAATTGTGAGGTGAATATCGATGAGTGCGCTAGTCTACCGTGCCAGAATGGAGGCAACTGTGCGGATGCATTGAATTCCTATCAGTGTATATGTTTGCCAGGTTATGAAGGACTCAACTGTGAGAGAGGTCAGTATTATCCAATTTGTGCATTTGAAAAGTTTTTATTAATTTTTGAACAGGTGAAAAACGTTTTCTATGCATCCCGCGTGCATAGCTTTTGAAATTCACATAGCATAGACGAGTTCTTGTAGCATTTTTTATAATCAATTATTAGGTTTGATAATGAATGTGTGGTGGTTGTCTGCAATGGGTGCAGGATCTTTGGAGATGAAATGGCAAGTTGACCTGAAAGTTCTTAATGGAATATTGCACCATTTTGTTGACAATGAATTTAAAATACTTGGCCAAAGTAGAAGTGGGAAAACTTGTTCGCCATGCAATGCATACAATGCACATTGATAGACTACCATCAAAATCCTACTCAAAGCTGATTTTGCCACCTAAATTCGTCCGTCGCAACACATAGTGGCGTACGGGCAGGACAAACGCAAAAGAAAAAAAAAAAAAAAACGTGTTTGAAGGATATGCTACTAATAACATAGTCAGTACTCCTCCAATATTATCTCTCAGTGGACCGATTACATTTGAAATTGAAGTTAAAGGATTAAACTATTAAACTGTAACTTAAATAGTTAAAAAGGAATAATTTTTACATGATATATCTAGCTCTAAACTTATACGCCACTATGTGAAACGGAAGATTTGGAGGTTTCAGCAGGTTTTTGAAGCGTAAGTCGCACGTACGCCCCTATGTGAAACGGAAGATTTGGGGTCTTCGGCTGGTTTCTGAAGCGTACGCCACATTATTGACGGATGATGTGCTTAAATGTCATCAAATCCGATTTTCGCCGTTTCACATAATGGCGTATGATGATCGTGACGTCAGTTTGTGAAACGGAAGATATTGGATTCTTACGGGATTGTTAACATAAGTCAATTAATTAATTAACGTTATTTATTAATTAAGTATAGTTGAGCTTTCTAACTTGGTATACTTGAAGAACTTGATATATAAAACCGTTGGGCCAAATTTCATAAAATTGACCAAAATCACTGTACGCCACTATGTGTTGCGACCGACGAATTACTCATGGCATGTACTTTTATCTGAATGGATACATAGTTCAAGTGAAACATGTGAAGATACATGAAGTCATATTGGTTGTCTTTGTTTGACAATGATGAGAATTTGTTTCTATTGGTGATATATTTAATTCTCGGACACAGGTCTATGTGCCAGATGTTGTATCAGTGCATGTGTTTACTTTGCAGAAGCTCCAATCATAGCAAGCAGGCGCTTGTTAATAACACTGCATAGCAAGATTGGTGTAGTTTGTTTTGCATAGTTTACAATGTCATGCACTGAGGGAATGCTTTTTGGACGCACTTATTGCCTTCAAATGTACATGTTGTGCCTGAAAATTAAATATAGGAACTGTTATTATATATTTGTAAGTAAACTTTACCACAATACTAAGAGGACAAATCCAATATACCCTGTTGGGAGGAGATATTTCTAACTTATGTCTAATAATCTGTATATTGTATCGTTTTCATCTTTATTTCAGACACGGATGAGTGTGTAAGTGATCCTTGCTTGAATGGTGGAGTCTGTGTTAATCAACTTAATCAATATCAGTGTATATGTGCTGCGGGTTGGGATGGCAACAACTGTCAACAAGGTGGGTATAACCACGGAATAACCTGGGTTAATTTCCTCTGAACTTGGTTTAATATGGATATTAATCATTTAAAGATCTTAAAAAAAAGAAACAAATGGCATAGAAACCAGAAAATAAATTTTAGGTTAAAAGTCATTTGAGGTAATTTTCCAAAGTTAATCAAAATGCTCCTTTGTCCACAGAATGTGATGAATTTTGATGTAAGTTTGATGGAGTGATCCTTGTGTGAAGGTTCCTTAGACTTGCGCGGAAATATTGGGTCAAAGGTCATCTAGGGGCCATTGTTAAAATTTCTTGTTAGGGTTGCTAAAATGCTCCCATATCAAATGTTTAAGGCCTCTGTCCACGTAACTTCTACACAAAGTATCCAGCACTGTAATTAATTGAGGTATTATGTAAGCTATGTCAAAGGTCAAAGATCATTTTAGTTTTTGTTCAAAATTAATCAAAATTCTGCTTCTTCCAGAGAATGCAGTTGATTTTGATGCAACTGCATGTAGAGGTAATTTGGTGTCATTGTTAACAACTGTGGGTTGGTTTTTTTTTCATCATAAAAAGTGAATTTTGTTAAGTCAAACATAATTATGTAAAAATAGAAAAATATAAAGAATAGCAGACAAAATAGAGAACACAAAAGCAGACAACAATTATGATCCACAAATCTCCTTGTAACAACTCTTATGCAATTTACTTGGAGTTCATATTCATGACCTTATTTTCTTGATTGATTTCAGATATTAATGAATGTGCTAGTATACCATGTCAGAACAGTGGAGTGTGTAGTAATCTTCAAAACCAATATACATGCTCATGTCAAGATGGCTATGCTGGATTCAACTGTGAAGAAAGTAAGTAATAATCATAGAACTAGATTGGAGACATCAGACTCCATCATGTTTGCATATTTCATAGAACTAGATTGGAGACACCAGACTTTACCATGTTTGCATATATCATAGAACTAGATTGGAGACACCAGACTCCACCATGTTTGCTTATATCATAGAACTAGATTGGAGACACCAGACTCCACCATGTTTGCTTATATCATAGAACTAGATTGGAGACACCAGACTCCACCATGTTTGCTTATATCATAGAACTAGATTGGAGACACCAGACTCCACCATGTTTGCTTATATCATAGAACTAGATTGGAGACACCAGACTCCACCATGTTTGCGGATTGTTTCATGATGTACCCAGCAAAACTTTGTATTTCTTTAAAACTATACTACAGTAGAAATTCCGATTGAATGAACGCAGCTTTCAACAGCTGTACTCAATCCAAGCGGGATTGTATGTCGTGTATTTCAAAATACAATGCGAACATACAACATTGGATACAACACTAACCAATCACAAGTGCGTTGATATGTTTGGATTCACTTCCGCATTACTAACGCACAGTTGCACACGCTGGTGTATATCGCACAGTGTGTGCAAAAAAAGTCACGCTATGTCAGGCTATGTTCATTCAATCGAAATTCCGACTGTAGTGACCAGCATACTTTGCGGGGATTTTTGTGTAAAATGGTTAAATGCAGAATGTAAAAAAAAATTCTAAAGTTAACCCAATTTTGTATACTCATTTTTTACATTCAAGAATAAAAATTGTATTTGTTTCATTAATTGCAGATATTGATGAGTGTGCTAGCTCACCGTGTATGAATGGCGGCACATGTGAGGATAACGTTGATGCGTACATTTGTCAATGTCCCAGTGGTTGGGCTGGATTGAGATGTCAGAACAGTAAGTTATACTCATAATTAATTTTGTATTTCCAGCTTCCCGCTACTATTTTATTTGTTAGCTGTGTTTGTTTCTGTTTTTTTTTCTTTACCGATACAAATTTTTAAAAAAGCTGAAATGATCAGAATAAGCTCATTGGACTATGGAAGTCATGACCTTAATCTCCCACATAGAGGAGTGGATTTCAAATACAGTTACCCTTTCAAGTAACCCCATATGAAATTCACCCCCTGTGTGGAAGATTAAGATCGAAGTAGAAGTGATAAACACTCATGCTGATTGGCTGATCAACAGTCTTAACAACAAGACGGTTGATCAATTGGTCGCATAAAGGGAGGAGACCTCTCCTCTTTACGCGATCACCAGCGTATACCTGGACCACAGAAGTAATAAAAATTTACTTTAGTGCATCATATAAAATCAACATTTTTCATCCTTTTTCTACAGATATTGATGAATGTAACAGCTTCCCATGTCGAAATGGAGGCACTTGTATTGACCAAGTGAACAGCTATGCATGCCAATGTCCAAATGGATGGACAGGTCTACATTGTGAAATAGACATCAATGAGTGCGCAACAGTGCCATGTGTGAATGGTATCTGTGTGAATGGCGCCAACCAGTATTTCTGTAACTGTGACCCAGGATGGCAGGGAACTAACTGTGACATAAGTAAGTATTACACTTTCACTTGTACTAACTTTTCATTTTTCTGTTTTTAAGTTTCATTTTTTTTCACCTAAAGTGGTTGCCAACATTCATGCATTCTCACTTGGGTCTACAAGTCACAAAGGACTTGAGGCATGATCTGGCACTTCAATTCTGGTCAACAACACTTGTATTGTTGTAATTACTTTCTCAAATGCACAGGTCTATTGCAAATTGAAAAGATATGACACTGTAGTCGCATTATATTGTTATTTTTTTAGCTTCTTCATGTCAAACGATTGATGAAAATAGTACAAACAAAGTTTTTTTTGCCTTTAGGTATAATTGCTAACTTGTATTTTTGGGCTTTTCTATGAAGACTACAAAATGATATAACCCTCCCCCTTGAACTATTGCCATGTCCAAAGGCTTAACTTATTGCTTGATTTATTTCAGATACGGATGAATGTGCTAGTAATCCATGTTTTAACGGCGGATTTTGCAATGACTTAGTCAATAGCTACACATGTACCTGTGCTTCAGGCTGGACAGGGATCAACTGTGAAACTGGTATGTTAGGCATTAAAAGATTTCAGACAAGATATTTTTCTTCACTTAAAGAGGAAGCCCAGCCAGAGCAGTTCTTCTGGAGTTTGGTTCAGCCCAGAAGAACTGCTCTGTGCGAGGTCTTTAACTTTTATTTTACAGTCACAAAAGCGAAACTATATATATATATCATAATATTATCCTTTTTAATCATCATAGCTCATAAATGGCTGATCCTTTTGTTGTGGGGTTTCAAAGTGGGTATTAAAATTGATGAGGCTTCATTCATTAATACTAATTTTCCTTCACTTTAACACAAAAGTAACATTTTTATGCAAATACTATTATTATTGTAATTGAAAATGTGTAATTCACAAAAAATGAAACAATTGAGACTTTAACAAATGGGAATTTCATAAGATTTTACCAATACATTGTATATTCCTTGCAACTCATATTTTACTTTTATTTGAACTCACACTTTTCACAGATATCAATGAGTGTACTTCTTCACCGTGCCTAAATGGAGCCACCTGTCTCAATGGAATCAACTCCTATGTATGTAATTGTCGTCCTGGTTTTACTGGTGATACGTGCACCATAAGTAAGTGATAGTTATATTGAGAGTGACAGTGACATTGGGAGTGACATTGACAGTGGTAGTGACAGTGATACTATAATACATGTACTTGTTTAATTGCTCAGATTTTGCTGTGCAATATGGTGTATGTATTAATCTTAGAGGCCCATTCAGTGATTTGCTCATCCGGGCGATCGTAAAAATCATCAAAATTCAGATTTTGGTACCTTTCTCATTGTCGTAGATGTGCTAACATAGTCTGCTAGTAGTTCAGCTGAAAGCCATGTATTTAAGACAAAATTTTACATGAATCAGTAATTTATATACTGACAGTTAGCTACATGTATTTGAATGGGGCTTCAACTTCATCAATACTGCTGTTTTCTTTGTCTTTTTGCCAAATTTTTCATTTCAAATATACCAAATGACAATTTGAATGACTTATCCTTCACTTTTAAGCAATTTATAAACAATTTTAATTTTTTACACTTGCGTTGGGATCACTGAATGGGTCTTTAAGTGCTAAGGTGGTGGCTTTGAAAGGGCTGCACTTGTATAGCCGATATGTACATAAGGCCTAAAAAAAAATTGTTTGATTGGCGTAACATGAAAAAAAAATTAGGGTAGGTTGGTCTTCTTTTTTTTAAAATTTTAATCTTTTTTTTTTTTTTTTATTTATTTTTTGCAAAAAATATAAGAAAAAAAGTCTAGGGTCGGGCCTATTTTTAGGGTCGGTCGGGTTACGCCAATCAAACACTTTTTTTTAGGCCTAATGGGGTTCACACTACCAGCCAAGAGATACAAAGGCAAAGTTAGCCCACTTGCCTTTTTGGAGGACCACTTTAGTTGTAAAATTTGAATTTAGTTTAATTTTTTTCATTTAGTAACCAAACAGAAAAACCAGTAAATGAATGCATATTTGGCATATCAAATTGTTATGAATATTAATGATGTAATCTGCATAATTTATTTCTAGATATCAATGAATGTTCCAGCAACCCATGTGAAAATGGAGGTGTTTGTATTGATGGTATCAACGGGTACACATGCCAGTGTACAAGTGGGTGGCTAGGAGATTATTGTGAAATTGGTAAGTCTGCAAGTAGTATATTTGAATAATTCTAAAGAATTGTCATATAAATAGATTATTCTATTCTTGTGAACAAATTGAGCTAGCTTGGACAAGGAAGTTACTGCTGATTGTCCAGGTCCACTTGACTAGCGATTTTCTGGTTGTGATGGTTATATGTAGTCTGATTAGAGTCCTGTGCCTAGAGCTGCATCCTGAATGATGCCAAATCTGGGTGTAATATCCTCTGAATCCAGTATCAACATAGCAAAAGCAACACTCACACTCGTATACAATGAACTGGCAACACTCTACTCGGGGCAGATTGGAGTATGGCCGCCAAAGAGAATAAAACCAAACTGAAGTTCTGACATTTATATTACATTTATGTGCATCTCCGTGTGCCTTCATTCACTAATATTACACTGGGTTGTAGAGACGGTGGTCGGCGCTGGTCGGCAGTAACCAGTACTCAGCCTGACCGACCGGCACTCAAGGGAATTATGGGTCTTGCCAACCAGCACTGAAATGTCAAATTGTCCTCAAAACAGCTGTCAAATGCCATTACTGTCAAGTAATTGGCATTCTGATTCAATTTTCTCTTAATTTTAGCTGGCACTAAAATTTGGCTAGCTACAACCCTGTGCCAAATGGTTTACACGGTGTCTTTACCATAGTGGTCAGCAAATCCCTGTAAATGTGCCAATGCTTGCATGTTCGTGCCTGTACATATATATTGCAATATAAATCACTCTGCTTTTTTTAGGATTTATTGACCAATTATAAGAGAAGTAATGCATAGGTTGTGAAATCAGTTTTATGTTTGTTTATTTTGTAGCTAACAACGAGTGCCAGAGTCAACCATGCCAGAATGGAGCAGTTTGTATAGATCAGACCAATGGCTATGTGTGTCAATGTACTGCTGGCTGGCAAGGCATACACTGTGACATTGGTAAGTACTTGCACTAGAGGATTGATTAAAAGGTCAAAGTTACACCAATCCTGTAAAATCCTGTTGAAGCTATAATGCCTTGTTCCGGAAAGCACCTGTGAAATCTCAAAATCCTGCACAAGTTGGTGTCTGATGATCCAGTCAATCAAATGCCCCACATCCTGTGACTGGTTAGTATTGCTACTAAACGTACCGCCCTAGTAATGCAATACTAACCAACCACTGGATGTGCTGGAGTTTGATTGACAGAATTGTCAGCATAAACTAGTTTTTTATTTCCGACTTTTATTATAGCATTGACTCCCTCCCGATCTCATCACATTTTTCTCCACGCTAATAAGTTATTTGCATGCTAGTTTTGCTCTCACTAGCTGACAGAGAAAAAGAGGACATCAGTCCTTTTTATTCCATATTGTGCATTGGGCTATTCCATTTAAAATCTATACTACCCCTGTGGAAGATTTAGCTAAAGTCTTACACAGGGGGAGTATGAGTTTCGAATAGAATAGACAATTGGGTAACTTCCATTTGAAATACTCACTCCAGTTATGAAAGATATAGGTAAACCATAATACAGGGGGAGTATGGTTTCAAAATGATTAACTCTGACCAATTACATTTGAAAAACTTACTCCCCATGTGGAAGGCATGTCCAAAGTCTTCCACAGGGGTAGTGTGGATTTCAAGTGGAATTGTCCATTGACGGCCATTGTCATTCACTCAATATTTAAATGATTGAAATAAATGTTGGTATTTATACAGCGCCTTTCACATGTGAACATGTACCAAAGCGCTTTACATTTATTCCGCCGTCGTTAGAATATGTCAGCTGCCATGCAATGCCCAAGGCATGCTCATACCTTTGGGCGGCGCTCAATGGACAGTATTCATAACAGCTCCCCATTTCACACCTGGGTGGAGAGGAGTAATCGAGATAAAGTGCCTTACTCAAGGGCACAACACGATGGCGTCGCCGGGGCTCGAACCCGCAACCTTCCGATTATGAGTCGTAGCCCGTTCCGCTCGAAAAGATTGACATGATTGTTTGGTATGTGGAGTGGATCACTGATTGATCTGTATTTGATTGATTTTCAGACATTGATGAGTGTGCTAGCAACCCTTGTATCAGAGGTAATTGTAGAAATGGTGAAAATATTTTCTTCTGTGACTGTCCTACTGGATGGACTGGGACATTATGTGAACAAGGTAAGCGGTCAACATTACATACTTATCATTAACCCCCTGAGCACTAACATTGCCTCTGATTGGTCAATTACATGATATCTTCACTTTAATCACCAATCAGACTGGAGCTTTGAAAATAATTCACCCCAACTTTTTTGTGTGGTGTAATTATTCTAACAATGTTGCTGATTGGGCCAATTGTTAATGAATACTTCTTTTTGGCCAATCGGCAAGTAGTTCTCATGGGGTTAAATCTGGGTGAACCCTTCAGAATGCAGACACTATTCCCCCATGATGGCCAGGCCTTAGGGCAGGGTGTAAGAAAAACCAGAGGTTACCCTCATCAGTACTGACAGCGATGTCCTCGTCATCCACTACTTCTGCCTCACAATTCATTGGTTGAAGACTTGCCATGAGAACACCAACTGTTCTTTTCTGCATCCATGCCACACCAGAAATTTGTTTGTTTGTTTGATTACCTAGGTTGATTCGTAAAGGACACATGTTTGGGTCCATGGAAAATCTATGGTCCAGACCTATGCAAAAGCCAGGCTAATGTAGCCTATAAAAAGGTGAAAAATAGCAAGGAATAGAAAGAAGCAAAGAAGGCCACTCCCAACAATCTATATAACAAATTTGCTCTTTAGAGGTTCATTCATATATTTTCATGACCAAATGGTTGTTTATGCCCGAGTGGCCGTTTCTCCCCGTTTGTACATGTATACCAGAACATTTTGTGATTCTTATTTCATCAAAATAATAACAAAAACTACCAGTAACATAATTAAAAACGTGATTTTAACGCGCGCTGTTTCATAGCGTGTATGTATGAACTAGTTTTCAGTGCTTGCAATTGCTTATAAAACCATATGTTAAACTTATTGCTTGTATTTATGTGTGCAGATGCTGTTGATGCACGCTGACAAATGCAAAAATGGAGGGACATGTTTTGAAGGTCAAGGAAATGGAGATTTTGTGTGTGCATGTGCTAATGGATGGACTGGACCAACATGTTTGAATGGTAAGTAGATGAACATTGTCTTTTTCTTCATCATTTAAGAATAATTTTAAAAGCAAGAAGAAAGATTTGAATGAAGTTTACTCATTCAGGGAGATAGAGATTACATTTTTTGTCTATTTATGTGTTTGTTTGTGAATAAATTCAATTTATCATACCACTTCAGAATCTGATGTAATTATGAAACCAGGGGCGACTCTAGAGGGGGGGGTATGGGGGTGTGAAACCCCAATACGCAATTTGTCGGCAAATGTAGTCAAAGCTTTGTGATTGTCGGCAAATTGCAAGAGTCATATTAAAGATTAATGTGTTATGAAATTGTGCTGTTGTTACGTAATAGACCAATTGTGTGTCTTAAATTGTTATAACCCTACCCCTCCCCCCCCCCCCACTTTTTAGAATCTTGAGCGCCGTCCTGGCTAAAAAATTTTTGTCTACAATTCACAAAATATTTCCGTCAGCAAAACATGCTGTACACCCCAAATCATATTAGTCTAGCAACGCCCCTGTATGAAATATAGGATGCCTTCATACTCCATACTCTTACATTTGGGTCTGTTTGCTTGATGCATGATTTACTTTGCAGATATCAATGAATGTGGCAGTGGTCCATGCCAGAATGGAGCTATGTGTATGGATCAAGTGAATAGTTATGTTTGTCAATGTCAGCCTGGATACACAGGAACACACTGTGAAACAGGTAGGTTGCCGGACTCATATAGGGTGTCCAAAAGAGAACATTTATACCTTGATTAATGGATTTGACAATGTGGCAATTAACATGCAATACTGTATCCATCCACATCAGTGTGTTACTTCCCAAATCCAGTTTAATGCAGACTTATGTGGCATGCTAAGGATTGGCTGTGTAGATAAGGATATAAACGTGACCAGTTGCACTTCTTTTGCACATTAAAACACAGTATTATTGCCAATATCGGAATCAAATTACAAAGAAAAATATATATATTTTTTAACATCATAAATAATGTAAATGAGGGAGCCCATAGCTTATTACCTCCAAATGGTGTAGTTTTCAGCAACACTTCAATTAAATTGTGTTGTAGGGTGGCGCCATTGTTCATCAATTCCTTTTTTATGATATGCACCTACTGGGGACAGGCTTCCCAGACAGAGTTGGGAACACAACGGTAGACGTTTTTACATGCTTGTGTTCAAAGAGTCATGTCACATGAGAGAAAGTATATGATATAATACATGCCTACTATATCTATTGAATGTGGGTAACTGTGGGTAATTACCTTCAACGATAGGTTAATAAAAGCAGTGAGAGTCTATTGTTATTACGCATTTAACACAGGTTTAGCTCTCTGTGAAATGATTCAGAATAAATTAACAACAGAGAGAATATGAAATCAGATGGAATAATTAACATACATACATATTCATGATTTAATTTGCATTATTTCTACACAGATATTGATGAATGTTTAAGCAACCCTTGCCGGAATGGAGGAACCTGTACGGATAATGTTAATTTCTACACATGTCAATGTCTGCCAGGGTGGACTGGTAACATGTGTGAAAATGGTAAGAGGCAGTGTTTTTTAAAGAAAATTGTCTAATTCTTCAAAGTTATGTGCCATATATCAAGCACAGATATTTGAGCATGAACGCAGATATGATAAACAATCATTGGCTGATCAATAATCATGAAAACTAGACAGTTGACCATTGGTTGATAGTGATCATCGAGCATGTAGAAGGAGTGGAGACTCCAAACTCTGCTGTGCCCTCTGTGATCACCATTTGTTAACCCTTTCTTACTGATATTTTCTGCTGATTTCAGATTACAACGAGTGTGAGAGTAACCCATGTCTTAATGGAGCTGTATGCACAAATGGAGCCAATAGATACTCATGTGGATGTGTTCCAGGCTATACAGGGATCAACTGCGGAATAGGTAGGGTTTTTTTTAATATGCAAATCAAGGCAATTAATTGAGACATGTGTCTGAAATATCTAGTTTGAAGTTTTTATATCAAAGCTATGTCCATGATTAGGAGTAAATTATGTAGGAGTAAATGCTACTAGAATCTGTGGCATGTACAATTACAAAGGTTATGGCGGGTCAAAGGGCATGATTATATTGACGATGATGATGATGATGGTGGTGATGATAATATCAACAATGATGAAGATAACAAAGATGATTGGTAATGACAATGATTTATCAGCATCCAGGAACAACAAAGATGATGATAATCGACAATGATGTCAAAGGGTATTGAAAATACATTTTCACGTAAGAATAATTATGTATTAAACTTGTCATTTTTTTTCAGATATTAATGAATGTGGTAGTTCACCTTGTCTGAATGGCGGAGTTTGCACTAATAGCATCAACTTCTACGTATGTGACTGTATGCCTGGATTTGATGGTGTCAACTGTGAAAACAGTGAGTTGCAAAACATCCAATAGTTTTATTTCATATTATTTTAGTTTTCTGCTCAACAATTACAAATGAAGTGCAGAAGGGAAACTGCAAGCATTACTAGTATGCCTACTAATACCATCAAAATCTGGAGAACAAAGTAGAAATTACAAATAAATTCAACAGTAATATTGCACATTGAATAGAAGTTTGTGGTGTCTCATCGATCAAAATTGGAATTGAACAATCTATGAACTCTTGCACACAGTTCTGTGTCAAGGAGGTAAGGTTTACAAAACCATACCATGTTTCCAGAATTTAATTACATACTTATGCTAACCTTTTATATCTTACCCTAAGATGACAAAAAGAACACCTTCTACATAATATTAAATTTTCTCAAATGCAATAATAGTTTAGCAATATTTAATAATTGCGCATAATTTATGATGTAGAAGACTTCAAAATTTACATTTGTATACATGTATGATTCCTGTTTTTATTATATTTCCATATAGATGTAAATGAATGCGATAGTGGACCTTGTCAGAATGGAGCAACATGCATTGATCAAATCAATTCCTACTCATGTGTCTGTGCACCTGGATGGACGCGGGACAACTGCCAACAACGTAAGATCACTTTTGCTTGATTCTGGTTCCAATAACTATTCGGATGTCAGTGCTATTCTAACATTTGCAACATATTTTTATATTTTTCTTAAAGATACTAATGTGATTACCATCTTCCAAATGAATTCACCCAAAAGATGTATTTTGCATGAAAATTGTTTAGAACTTTTAAATGTAAAGTTTTTGCTTACTGTAAAAATAGAATTGTATTGAAATTGGTATTTTTTTCTGTTTAATAGAAATTGATAGGTGCAGCAGAAAAATTCTGGTTCCAATAACTATTCCAATGTCAGTGCTATTCAAACATTTGCTACATATTTCTATATTTTTCTTAAAAATAGTAACGTGATTACCATCTTCTGAAAGAATTCACCCAAAAGATGTATTTTGTGTGAAAATTGTTTAGTACTTCTAAATGTATAGCTTTTGCTTGCTTTAAAAATAAAATTGTATTGAAATTGGTATTTTTTTTCAGTTTAAAAGAAATTGATGAGTGCAGAAAAATTCTGGTTCCAATAACTATTCCGATGTCAGTGCTATTCAAACATTTGTAACATATTTTTATATTTTTCTTTAAAATAGTAATGTTATTACCATCTTCCAAATGAATTCACCCAAAAGATGTATAATTTTTGTGTGAAAATTGTTTAGTACTTCTAAATGTAAAACTTTTGCTTGCTTTAAAAATAAAATGGTATTGAACTTGGTATTTTTTTCTGTTTATTAGAAATTGATGAGTGCAGCAGCTCACCTTGTCTGAATGGAGGTCTATGTGTGGACCAGTTGAATTCATACCAATGCATCTGTGCTGCTGGATGGGAAGGAGATACATGTAGAATAGGTAATATTGTTAATATTAAATTGTATCATTTTCAAAGTTTTGCATTAACGGTGTGTTTCCAGATCAACGCTCGACAGTCTCATTTTAACATTTTATACTATCAAAATTTTGGCATCAGAAAAATGCTCAAATTTTTTTCTCATGATCCCAGTGAAAGTTTAAGCCAGAAATATGTTCCGTTTAGATGTTATGAACAAAAAAGTGATAGCCTTATCCTCCATGGTGGTTATCACAAGTAGTCCCATACTGTTCAATGGCCCGTTGTGAAACACGTTTTTGCTTCTAATGTCAAACTGCTGGAGCAATACAACTAAAACTTCAATGTAAAATAGAAAACAGATAATAACGAAGTCTGCCCATGCATAAGTAGAGGTTTTGTGTTAAATTTGGTGACTTACAATTTCCACTTTATCAGAGTTGTGATGAACCAAGATAACATATTTCACTTGATTACTAGTTTTGAGTGAAATTAAACATACATTGACTGAACCAACTGTTTTTGTGTTGCCATAGAAACCAACGAGTGTGCCAGTAACCCATGCATGAACTTTGGCACCTGTACTAACTTATTCAATGAGTACCGTTGTACATGTCCAAGCGGCTGGACAGGACGTAATTGTGAGACCGTCGTGGATGAGTGTGCTTCTAACCCATGTCAGAATGGAGCAATATGCATGGATGAACAAAACAGGTGAGGTGATAATAAAACAGCATTTATTTAGCGCATTGAAGTAAATCTGAATCTGAAGTAAAATCAAAATGACTTGTTTGCGTCTGACATCATCAGTCAATCAAACTCAGAAAGGATTTGTTTATGACTGGTTGTGATGTTTGATTTTCTGAACACAGCGGGCAGTTGGTGTTCCTAATGGTTAATTTTGCACCTTGAAACATACAAACCGTCTCAAAAGTTAGAAATTAGTAATTGGAAACTTTCTTTCCTGAAGGCACCATGTCAACAATGCCTAGAAAAGTTGCTTTTTGCCGTGTAAATGTACCGTAATTTTGTGCGATTCCTTTCTCTGATGAAAGCACTAGATGAATCAAGCTTACTTTTACATGCTACTAACCAAACAAGGGTCACAGGGAGTTTGATTGACAGTGACCTCAGATGCAAAGTCTAGTTGGAATATTGGATGTATGATTGTCATATCATTACTCTGCTACTTAAAACATCCATAGTACATTTCTGAATAATCCTCCCCCAATTGAATTAGTGTGTTGATAGTTATTTTGTTTTGTAAAGGTGTGCAACACTACAAACATTGACATTATGACATATAATTAATTATAATTAAACAACACTTTTGCTGTGTTTCTAGATATACTTGTCAGTGTGTGGCTGGATACATGGGAGTCAATTGTGAACAAGGTATGTAGGAATTCATTCTTAAATCACTGCAAACCACAAGATAGACATACAGTATTTGATAGAGAAAAATGAGTTTGAAGCATTGAATATGATTTTGAGATGTGGCAGATCTATATGTATTTAATTTTTTAGTACTTAAGTTCATATTCATATTCCAGAAACAAGTCTAATATTAAAGATGGCGGCATTTTATGGTTTAGCCTACATTTGTCCTTATTTTGTGGTTTTCAAAATAAGCAAAAATGTTTCTTTATACTTTGATAGGTAATCTTGAACAACTAAGACATGCATATAGATATTGTACCTTAACCCCCTGCCAATCTAACATTGCCTCTGATTGGTCAATTATATGATATTTTCACTTTATTCACCAATCAGAATGGAGCTTTGCAAATAATTCACCCCAATTTTTTTGTGTGGTGAAATTATTCTAACAATGTTGCTGATTGGGCCAATTGATAATGGAAACTTCTTTTTGGCCAATCAGCAGGTAGTTCTCATGGGGTTAAAATTAGAGAATAATTTATACATGACCTATATAGCAGTGTCTTCTTCTTTACTCAAAAAGACAATTATAACAATTACCTGAAAGTTTAGTTAGAAAAGACTCATAATTCATGTTTGGTTTCTGTTTGTTACATTTTTTTTCTACTTGTTGCCCCAACAGAAATTGATGAGTGTAGAAGTTCCCCTTGTAGAAATGGAGGGACTTGTGCTGATCAGGTAAATCTATATATCTGTACCTGTGCTGAGGGATGGACTGGCAATAACTGTGAAATTGGTGAGTTTTCTTAAATAATCATTGAAGTTTAACACCACCTTTGTATTTTTCTAGCACCTGTGTCGTTGGATAAAAGGTGCTCTACAAATGTCCTTGTATGTATGTAAACTTTTTCCATTACCAAATAAAAATTTGCATAAAAAAAATAAATATGATGGAACATGTGTTGTTACTTTGATTTGCAGATATTGTGTTTTTACATTGACGATAGAACTGTCATTTTGTTTAATTGGTTGGTTTCCATGTCTTTTCAGCTGTGAATGAGTGCATTAGCAGCCCATGTAGAAATGGCGCCACTTGCATAGATAGCAACAATGAATTTGTGTGTGTGTGCCAACCAGGGTACACAGGGACTCTATGTGAAAGCGGTAAGTGTACTCTAATCAAATTCCCTCTAATCGTACCATATATGGGATTATTGTCTGTGAAATTAGCATTAAAACACATTTTTAATTGAATGGTAATGTTAACCCTAACCCTGCTTTTTGCTATCGGAAGTTAAGGAAGAAACGAAAAAGGAGAGAAGATGAACAAAAAAGTCACTTGGTACCCCCGGGATTTGAACCTTGGACCCCTCGCGTGCCAAGCACATGATCACCAACCGGTAGCAACAGGGGTTGTTCTGGCCCGGCCAGCGATTCCCTGAGCATATAGCACTTAGGGTGATTGCATCATCGCATGCCGTGGGATTCATGCATGCGGCGTGGTTATCATCGTGATATTTTTTGGTATCTATGGGTGTTAGGTTTAATAACATAAAATCAACTGAGAAATGCTACATTAGCTTAATTAGATCAAAGATTGAATACCTTTTGTAGATATTTATAATATTTCCCATTATATTTGTTTCAGATATCAACGAATGTTCCAGTACACCATGTATAAATGGAGGAACCTGCGTGAATGAAATCAACAGGTATCGATGTGAATGTCCACCAGGATGGGCAGGAATCAACTGTGGAACCGGTAAGTGTTGATTAGAAATTGATTGGTAGATCATACAAAGTGTGCACTTTGAAAATCGATAAAAGCATGGGGGGTTAAACTTTGGGTAAAAAGCATGGAATGATATAAAGCGTGGGATTAAAGTAAAAGGCGTGGGCTTGTTTCAACTTACACTTTATTTGTATTGAATGATAAAATAATCGTAGTATCCAATAAAATTTGCCAAAGCCGCAAACCATATCGCAAGATAAAATTCCATTTGGTTTGTATTTATGTGCTTCCAGGGCAATGTATACAATATCCTCCCAAACCCCTGCCAAAACTCGTACATGTGATATGCAAATGTCCAATTTTCCATGTGTTGTCAGGTGTGGTAGTTTATTCTTTACATCGATCGTATATTAATGAGTGACGTTATTAATCATGCATCAAAGAAGAGTAGGCCATAGTGTTTCGCTGAACACATCGATCGAGATGAGAATCAGTTTCATGACAAAAACAACATTTGTACGCCAAAAGAGTACAGTTATGAATTAAAATGTTTATTATACAGTACAATTGTAGTTTTTCACTTATAATTTGCATTGTTCATGTAATGTATCATCATTCATTCATTCATTTATTCATATTTTATTTTGCCAATCACCAATCTATAATACAATGTACAAATGTAATTCAATAATGATATAAGCAGAAGCAATAATAGTGATAATTATAATAATATAAATCATGGTAATAAATAACTAATATAATAACAATAGTAACAATCCTAATAATAGGAATAACATGATAATAATAATAATTATGTACATATAAGTTAATGGCATGAAAGGGCCCGTTTAAAAAGAAATATATTGATAACAGACAAAATTCATTTATCAGCATATGATGTTATTATACCTTAATTATTGACAAATGAGCCAGTAAATCATACAAGTCGCAGTTATGCGATAGTAGTGCCTGTTTACAAAAAGTAGTTAAATTGAAAAAATGTACAATCAAATAATTGGACAAAAAACCTATATGACAAGATCATTGAATCAACCTGAAAAAATAGGGTTAAATCAGGTGATTGACGAGGACCCTGCTAAACGCGTAACGTGGGGGTGCAGGGCCCTTCTGTTCCTGGTTGTGATGATTATTTTATGTAGGCTGATAGGGCTCATGCCTGTATAGATTGATTCATGATTCTAAATGGTTTATAAGGCGTGTCTTCAGCTAAAGTGGACTTTCTGTAATGGTCTTATGTAATTGCGCTATATAAATTTGTGCCTTTTTATTTCTTAGATGTTGCTGAGTGCGGCAGCAATCCGTGCCTCAACGACGCTGTGTGTGTTGACAACATTGATAGCTACAACTGCCTCTGCACTCCAGGATGGCAAGGTGTTAACTGTCAACAAGGTGAGTTTTGCCAAAGGAATCAATTTGCCCCCTCTATATTTAGTTGATATACTTAGCATTTGATCTCCACACAGAGGAGTAAGATAAGACAGAGCGCGTACCACCAGTCAAAGTCCCCGTGTATTGTATGCTACCAGTTCTCGCATATTCATGAGGGCCGATTGTTCGATCGTGCTGTGTCTAACAATCACGCCAGCGCTATGCGCGTGCCTTCGCCAGATATCGCGATAGAGCGCTATGTGCTTTCGCGACACGCAATAGACCATGAAAATACGCGGTAATTGCGTAGCAGTCTCGCCTGTCGCATTTCATGGAACAATCGGCCCTCATTATCGGATGAGGCGGAGACTTTGACTGGTGGTACGCGCTCTGTCTTATCTTACTCCTCTGTGGATCTCCAGTAGTGAATATTAATAATATTCAACATTGTTTTGTAGAAATATATTCAAATAACTGGGCCATTTTATGTCCTGAGACAAATTGTATCTGATCTGATTTGATCCACCTTGTCTTGTCTGTAACCATCATTCCAAATTAATAGTAATTGCCTAAGATCAATTCTGATCTAATTTGGTCTGATCTGGTCCACTTTGTCTTGCCTGTTATCATCTTGTCTTATGTGTTTATTTTGTTTTGCAGATATCGATGAATGTGCAAGTTCTCCTTGCGAAAATGGTGCAGTGTGTTTAAACCGGCAAAATGCTTTTCTCTGTTACTGCGAGCCTGGTTTCTCTGGGGTATTATGTGAAATAGGTGAGCAGGATATATAAATACCATACCAACTTCTTCATCTTACAGAATAAGCCAAATCGACATTGGAAGTTTGCAATGCATTGTGGGACAGTTTTTGCAGTTTTGGGACACTTTGTCCTCTGACCTATTGAGAAAATTCAGAAAAATTGGTTTTTGTGCGTACAAAATATAATCTAAAATGTTTTGCAAGAATAAAAACAAACCCAAAAAACATTATTATTGAATCAATTAATTTTTGAAATTTTTTTAAAGATAATATTATGACAATAATAAATAAATTAATAATAATTACAGCAATATCCCCGATATGTCAGAGGTCAAAGTGTCCCAAAAAACCGGAAGTTACAATAGTGATTGGGCTTATGAACAACACTGAAAAAATATCTTGACCATCCAGTACTTGATAATAATGAATAATAACGATGGCATTATAGACACGATTCATAGTAAAATTGATATAAGAATTTGATAATCACATATTTGGGAGGAGCATATCTGTATGGGGTCATTTTTAGGTCAAAGGGTCAAAAGACAGCTTGGAAATGGGGAAATTTGAATTGAGCATACCAAAATTAAAAGATGAAGTAGGGCGGTGCCTAACTCCTAAAAAATAATACTTCAAGGAAGTTGAAATTCTGAAATATATTTCTAGAGCACAATATATGATATGGTAAATCTCAGGATACAGGTCTGGGAAGATAATTATTTGTTGTATTTTGTTATGAAATGTTAAATTAAATGTTATGAAATGTTTTCTTTTATAGACTTGGATGAATGCAGCAGTGATCCATGTCTAAATGATGGTGTATGTACCGATGCAGTCAACTCATTTTCATGTCAATGTGGTAGTGGATGGACAGGTTATAACTGTGGACAAGGTAAAATTTGCACTACATTATAAAGTTATAAGTGGGACCTTGCATTGGACCTTGAGGAATCCCTATGTAATATAAATGGAAATATGCTGTAGGATAAATGGTTCCTTTTCTGGGAGCAAAATAAATATACGCTGTATTTGAGATTTTATGCAATTGCATAGACAATACAGATATCTCTACATAACAGTAAATGCAGGCTGGCTTCAAGCAGTTGCAAGCTGTTATTTTTAGACATACAGTCCAACCTCTCTTATCCGGCCGGCCATGATGGGACCAATCATTGGCCTGATAAGTGAAAAATCTGGATAAATAAATATGTAATTATGCATTGAATGTCTGAAGTGCTAACATTGAGACAGCAAAATGTTACTCAATGTGCAGTAATAACACCCAAATATTATATTTAACTGCTGTATGCCATATAGTGATGTCCTTCTAAATGCCTCAGAGCATGAAATCAAGCTCTCAAAGCATTAAAAACGTGTTTTTCTATGAAGATCACATATCTGGATGATAGAGAGATTTGTATAACAGAGGTCCAGATAAGAGAGGTTGGACTGTAATTATATGCAATTATGAGACTTCTACCACTTTTTCGACTTGTTTTCCATATGTTTGATTCATGAACTAGATATTAACTGTGTCTTTCACTTTTTACTTTCAGATGTGGATGAATGTAGCAGTGCTCCATGTCTGAATGGTGGTCGATGTCAAAATGGTTTTGATTCGTTTGCTTGTGTCTGCCCACCAGGGTTTACAGGGAACCAATGTGAAACAGGTACAGTTTGATTTAATTGATGCAACAATTTTGAGTTATCTAGGTGCTTATTGACTAGTGTGTGTGTGTGTTGGGGTGCATTTTGATTACCTGCAAAGGAGGACACGCACGCAGATACACACATCACAAACGTGGATACACCTGCAACTGTGGATGTCCATGGTTGCTGTATATAACCAGAACAACGCAAATAGCGTCAAAATGCATTTAAAATGGGTCCACGTTTAGGGGTTCAGGATAGTTCACGGTTGGATAGGAAGTTGTTGGGTGTTTGGGTAGGTCCACGGTGTGTTGATTGAAATCGGGTGTGTGTGTCCTCGGTTAGATAGGATTAAATCATATGCAGAATGAGGTCCTTGTTTGCAAGTATTAACAAAGAGGGTTGAATTTGTAAAACTTGTTCCCCTTACTCTCCGATAAACTGTGGACACAACAAACAGTGGGCGTCCACATCTATCACCTACAGTGTTGGAATTTGCTTCACAAGTTCTGAAACATATATATATGACCATCCACCTCAAAAGGGCAGTAATGTCAACAGAACTAGTTCTTAGACATGGTCCATTGAACTACATAAAACAGAATTTTTCGACATATTTATTGATTTTGTACCAACTTCCTTACAAGCAATATGGACTTGCAGTATATCACTGTAAAGTGTATTTTGAAGACAATTTTGCCTGTTCAATATCACCAAGAGTGAAGCTGGTGATTTTATATCACATCTGTGGTGGACGGTCTATATACTCATAAATAACCTATTTTGAACATTAAATAGTGTACCATGAATCTGTATTAATTACGTTTTTTGCTTCCTTCTCATCTATCCATTTTCTTCTATTTTCACATGTCATCATTGGTTTAATTTTTTTTAATTAGACATTGATGAGTGCCTTAGTATTCCATGTCAGAATGGAGCAACTTGTATAGATGGCGTGTACAACTTTGTATGCAGATGTGCTCCTGGATGGTCAGGGGAATTCTGTGCTATAAGTAAGTAGGAAAGGAGATTGTACCCAAAGAGTACTGACTAAAAATTGTCCTGTGTAATACTATGGTATCTGCCATGTTGGTTAGTCGCCAGGGGTGTAGCAAGTGGGTGGGCGAAGTCCAGGGGCCCCAAGGGTTCAGGGGCCCTGAGCAAAAGCAAAAATGAAATAAGAGGTAAAAGAGGAGATGTTAAATGGGTTTACACTGCTCCTTGTGCATGGGCCCCCGAGGCTCTTGCCGCACCACTGTTTGTCGCTACCTCTGACGTTTTTCAGCAAGAGCCCAAAATCGAACCTTGGCGTTACAAAGGTTTGTATTCAGCTATTGCTTAGCAAGTATGTTTGGCTCAATGTTGTTCATCTATAATTCAAACAATCATGGACTTTAAACCTGGGACTTTGAGTCAAAGTTTACCAGGTGCATAGCGAAATTATCCCCAGATATAATATCAGCCCTCTGTGACTGACACATAAACATCGAGGAGTCGGTATTCTTTGGTTCCACCTCATTGGTAATATACAACTGTTTAAAATGTCATTGAATAATCATAGCTGCCTACAAGTAGACATTCAGGTAATAATGTAATATTCAAAAAGAAAGCAGTTCAAAACTGTGCTCTTTGAAAGTCATGCTTTACATATAGAACTACACATGGTTGGAAAGCAAGTTGCAACTATAAAGAAGGCCTGTTCAAATTTTGTTGATATAAACATGCTGTTGTTGCTGTTATTGTTGTTGTTGTTGTTATTGTTGTTGTTGTTGTTGTTGTTGTTGTTGTTGTTGTTGTTGTTGTTGTTGGCATTGTCTTAGTCAGTGTGGTATCTGCCCAGGGTATCTGCACAAATAGATTTGGACCATAAGTAACAATCAAGGTTCCCTTGAATTTGACTAATGCAATATGTTTTCCTTATTTTAGATGTGGATGAATGTTCCAGTCAGCCATGTTTCAATGGTGGTATATGTAATGACATGATTAATGCATACAGATGCCAGTGTCCACCAGGGTTTGTTGGCGAGCATTGTGAAATTGGTAAGTGATTCAGTTTAATTCTTTGCATGCTGGCTATAGGCTTCAATATAAAAAGTTTTGAGATGTTTTCTCAAAATATCAAGAACTACTAAACTGATCCTGGGCTTGTTTGTACTTATTTCAATGCATTTTTCATGATGATTTCAAATGTGACCAGCTCCAACAAAACCCGGAACAAGTCGCCAGTCATGTTTTTGAGTTATAGGCCTTTAAAGATGACACTCCCATAAAAAAATGAAATTTTGAAATTCTTAATTTCATAGTATTTGACCTTGGGACCAAGTGGCCTTGAAAGTACTTATTAAAAAGAGGTTTATTTACTTATTTATGGAAAATGAGTTACAAAGTATGTTATATTTAATAAAAATGTTAATGAAATTTCAATATTTGTTTTCATTGAGTTCATGTCACTTGTAAATAAAATAATTTGTTGAAATATTTTTTGTCCATTATAGAGCAAAATACATGTGACAGTGCACCGTGCCTGAATGGAGGTCTATGTGAAGGGGACAGCACTGGATACACCTGTACATGTGTGCCTGGTTATACGGGAGTCAACTGTGAATCAGGTAAGTTCCTGCACATTATATCACTTATGTATACATTAAGGCTGGCATTTTCGGGTCGGGTAAACGGGTACCCGCCTGAGATTACATTACCGGGTAGGAAATACCTCCCGGTACCGAATTCAAAAAAAAAAAAAAAAAAAAAAAAAAAAATTTTAAATTTTTTTTTTAAGTTTTTATTTTTTCGGTTTTATAGTGTCCCTGGACCTAGACCTAAATGCTAGGATCATTCATGGTTGACCTAAAAAAAAAAAAAAAAAAAAAAAAATTCAAGATATTTTGTTTTTTAATATGAAAATTGATAATTTGTATTCATGTCATAGTCTATTAATGATTTCAAAATGCATTCAAATTCAATACATTTTGAAATCATTAATAGACTATGACATGAATACAAATTATCAATTTTCATATTAAAAATAACAAAATATCTTGAATTTTTTTTTTTTTTTTTTTTTTTTTTTTTTTTAATTTTTATTTTATACTTTTTTTGTTTTTTAATTCAGTTGGGTTTTTGTTTTTTTTGTTTTGGGGTAATTATTTTTTTTTTTTTTTTTTTTTTTGTTGTTGTATTTGGTACCCGGTTACCGCCCGAAAATTGCGGCGGGTACCGGGTACAAAATTACCCGAAAATGCCAGGCCTAGTATACATTCATTGCAAAATTACCATTTGATATTTTTACTATCAACCAATTACCGTTCGATAGTTTTTACAATCCCAATGATGCTTATGCATAATATGTAACAAGCCACCAGCGCCCTTGGTCAGTCACACTGTGTGTCGTGTACATGCAGGGAAGAGATAGGTTCTTAGTGAGATTTGCGTGTGTGTTACGTCATAGATTTGCCTATTGAGTTACGGGTGCATTTAGATAAAAAGAATTAAGCTACTGCAGAACTTGGTGTTATGTTCAAAAGTATGAAATATTTGTGAAATGTTATTAAAAAATATTTTACAATACCAATTTATGACAACATTTTAAAAATGTTGATATAGTGTCTTTTCATGCAAAATGTTTTTTAAATGTTTTTGCAACTTTTATATAACTGGACATTTAAAACGATATTAGCACATTTTCACCAAATTAAAACCATGTTTAAAAAACTTTTGGTTATTTTATTCCAGAGTCACAGGCAAACCACTGTATTTGCTATCAGGGAGATATGTGTCATTGTAAAACAAAGAAATGACTTGTACCCTCTAATATTACAATCACATGCATTTGAATTATAACTTTCATATTCCATTCTTATTCCTTACATTATCTTGCAGACATTTTGGAATGCGCACAGGATCCATGTAAGAATGGTGCTACCTGCATTGAAGGAGTCAATAGCTTTGATTGTGCATGTACTCCTGGATGGGGTGGTAAAACGTGCTCAGTTAACATAAATGAGTGTGCTACTCAGCCTTGCAGGAATGGCGGTGTTTGTCAAGATGGTATCAACAGCTATACATGTGTCTGCCCAGAAGGATTCACTGGTGTCAACTGCGAGAACAGTAAGGCTTACTTTATATACCATGTTCGTTCCATTAACCGCCCAGGGCGCTTAACAAAATCATTTTGGGTGGTGCTTATTTTTTACATTGTTTAGGCCAACAAGATGTAAGAAAGGCCCAAAATATTCATATATCATCATCAATGTGTCATATGTTTCAGACCATGATTAATAAACTAATCAGTTTGCTTGTTGTAAAGTCACTGGGTGGGCGCTTATAGGGGCATGGGTGGTAAATGGAATGAATACAGTAATTGTTATACATTATTTAGATTGTTTTGGCTGAGGTGCTTAATCCTTATATCAACTGTATATAAATACTCTTGTATATCTGCTTTCATATGGGGTGTCCTCTGTTTTTAGCATGCAATAAGAACATTAAGAGCTGGCAGGCAAAATGCTAACCATCCAGATTCGACCAACTTTGAGAAATTTGCACCAAAAATGGTCAAAAAATGCTGATTTTTCAAAAAAATCATAAAAAAGCCAGATTTTGGCCCAAATTTCAAATATGTTTGGTGAAATTGGTCAAAATTCAAAAAAAATGAAAAAAACGGGTCCTAGATATTTTGATCTAGTTTTTAAAAATTAATAAAAACAAAATTTTGGCCCAAGAATTTTTTTGTTAGGATGCACGAAAAAGAAGTGGGCCAAAAACCGTTGTTTTGGGGATTTTGGGCCAAAAATGGCATTTTGGCCCAAATTTGACCTCACAGATGAACTTATCAAGTCTTTGCCATTCTAAATATGTATACTTTTATATACTTTAGACCAACAATTTAGAAGTTATGAGGCCCGAAAGTTTCCATAATTCCAGGGTTCAGACCAACCTTAATAAACAATTGTCCCTGATTTTACCTTCCTCACTGTTATAAACAGGAACTATGCAGATTTTTTAGAAATTTCAGTGATATGATACAATTCTTCACATAAACTCAATTTAATATTTAAAAGATATTTAAAAAACAAACAAATGATGTTATAGTTGACAGCAAGTAGCCTCTTCCATGTCTTGAAAATGCTTATAGCTATTGCAACATATGAATCAATATTCATGACCAATTTTGCATAATTTATTCAATCACAGATGTAAATGAATGTGACAGCAATCCATGTGTCAACGGAGGGACATGTCGTCAACGTGTAACTGAGCATGGATACACATGTACTTGTCATCCAGGATTTGAGGGCGTCAACTGTGAAATAAGTAAGTTTTGAAAACACATACATGTTGTACATGCATAAAATATGCCAGTGGCGTAGCTGGGATTTTTCCAGGGGGCAAGCCTTTAGGGGCGGGGGCCCAAATCCACCAAACAAAAATTTTGCCGCCCCTTCCTAAACAGCCCGAAAAGGTTGACCTTTTTTTTTTTTTTTGGTGGTTTGAAAAGTGAAGAGAAAAAAAAGAAGAAAAAAAAAGGGGATTATAAGCGTAAAAGCAACACATTTTGATATATAGTACAATTTTTGCCTTTCCTCTCCCTCTCTCCTCCCTTTTTCCTCTCTCTCTTTTTTTCTTGCGCTAGGGCGGGGCCAAAATAGGCAATTTTGCCAGGGGGGCATTGCCCCCTGGCAGCTACGCCACTGCAATATGCTTACCCATGCACATACACCGCACATGTTTTGAGTGTATAAATGAATTTAGTTACACCTATATTTGTTATCCAGGAAATGAGGATTTCAAATGTCAATTATGAAAACACATACATATCTAGGTATGTACACCCCTCCACACACACACCCCCACACCAGAGGAGGCATTCCTACAATGCACTATGATTGGGAAATTTAATCAATGTAACCTATAGCTAATTTTAAAGGCAAAGTCCCCATTGCCACACACACAAAATGGTAATTTTAAAACTGCAGCCAACGAGCTAATAGTTGAGACTTATGACTGATATTTGATTTTCTTACAGGAAACATTCATATTGTCCCACTGCATTAATTTTATTCATAAGTCTCAATGATTTGAATGTTAAATAATAGGATGAAAACACCAGATATTTGCACCCAATCCCAATGCAAGGTCAACTGTGCTACATGAGTACAAAAGCCAGACATACAAGGTCAGAAACCCCATTGGGTTGTGGGAATGTCTTTAAACATCCTCTGCCCCCACACGTCCCACACAGAAACAGATTTATATTTTCAACATGAACAATCAGTTAAATACACATATTGCGTAAAGCTAAAGTTATTATTGGTGAATGATTTGAGCTAAAGTGTATCCACACAACTTTTGCATTTATAAATGTGTACATTCCGATCCTCTATCACAGCCATATGTTTGTTTGCACTGCAATTTTTTTCATGATCCGTTTTGCATAATTTATTCACAGATATTAATGAATGTGCCAGCACCCCTTGTCAGAATGGCGGTATATGTAGCGATGGAATCAATGCATTTACATGTATATGCCCCAGAGATTGGGGTGGTAATCTTTGTCAAATTGGTAAGTATGCAATTGGAATATGAAAATGTCCTTAACCCCATGAGAATTGGTGATTGGTCAAAAAGAAAATTTCATTATCAATTGGACCAATCAGTAACATTGTTGTCACCGTTGTCACCACACAAAAAAATTGGGGTGAATTGCTTTCAAAGCTCCATTTTGATTGGTGATTAAAATAAAGATATCATGTAATTGACCAATCAGAGGCAATGTTAGATCGGCAGGTAGTGCTTAGGGGGTTAAGAAAGACCAGCGGCCCCACAGAGGCATGTTCAGTTCTGTCAAGCATGGGACCAGTGGCCTCACAGAAGCATGTTCAGTTCTGCCATGCATGGGACCAGTGGCCCCACAGAGGCAAGTTCAGTTCTGTCATGAATGGAGACCAGGCTTCAGGATCATCAGTATGTAAATAGGGGGTTAGGGTTAAGACGTCAAAACTAATCTTGATTGATTTGTGCTTGTCCAAAAGTGATGAGCCTGTTGGAACTTAGACTATAATACTTATGCCCAAGTATAGTCAGTGATATCAGTGCAGGTTTCATATGTGTCTTTATGCAAGTGTTCGTTCAAAACACTGGCTTTAATATATACATGCGCCTTTTTTAACATGCCACATAGATCTGAGCATGAAACAGCTGTTTTAAATATCAACATATCCTTGTTTATATTCAGCCATTGGTTGCCGTGTCAACTACACCATCCCAGCTGACGGTTTCATCTCAATCTTCACACCTGGTTACCCTAACAATTACAAGAACAATGAGTTTTGTCGTTGGTTTATCAGAGGTGCTAATGTACCAACTAGGGCTTACAGGAGAGTCGGCATTGCATTCCAGGTAGGTTGTTCTTTTATTTTGTTATTACTTTTTGGAATCTATACACCATCTATGGAAAATATGACCTTGGTCTTCAACAGAGGGAGTGAGAATTTCAAATGGGGTTACCTGAATGGGTGACTCCATTTGAAATCTACACCTCCTGTGTGGGATATTAAGGTCGATCTTTTATTCCATTGGGGGAGTATGGATTTCAATGGAGTATCCCATTTCAGACAGGGTTATCACACTTGCTATTTGGTAGCCCAATAACTTTGACCTATGGTCCCGCGACATGAAAATGGCTCCCGCGATTTACTTTACTTTTGAGCTGGAGTGGAAAATTATAGCCTATTTTCAGTGAATTTTGCTTCAAAAATAACAAATCATGATGTTTTGAAGATGATTTTTGGATGAAATCCACAGAAAGGAATACAATTTTGGATAAATTTGCCTCAACTGTATTCTAATACTCATTTCTGATAAGTTACATATTGGGCGGAATTTTGTAAATTTGTGCGACTCCTGTGAAATGGGCTGATTTCATACAATACATGGCCAGTGTAAGTTCTATTACTACATAGTACAAAGTCTTCAGGTAACATGGTGTGTACTCTCTATCTAATTGAGCAGTGATATGAGATGATTAAAAATCATGCCACAAAATATTTCTCTCACCATAGTTTCTTGAATAGATTATTGACTGAAATTGTTTGAATTTTGTAGGACTTTGTCACAGAGGAACACTATGACATTCTCAAGATAGGGTTGGGCGATAACATATTGGATGACAACTCTATCCTCCTGGAGGCATCGGGTCCAAATCGGCCAGCAAATTTGGAGATGGACGGCAATGTCTTCTGGATGACTTTCAACTCTGATTCTGACAAAACAGATAGAGGGTTCTCTGTTTACCTTTCAGATGCCGGATATGTTCGTAAGTACACCTTAACAGACTTTTAAGACAGCTATATTGATATTTGTTAAACTGGTTCTTGTTGGAAAAAATAATTAAGGGTTTAAAAATGTTTCCCCAGTGGTTTTAGTATCAGAAAAAAAAATGAAATCCCAGATATATTTCATTTAGATGGTGTGAACAAAAAGGTGGTGAAAAGTGGTAACCACCGCAGAAGTATGTACTATTCTATGGGGCATTGTTATACATGTTACACTGTTATTGGTGACAATATATAATGTACATCCTCTTCTTTGCAGCTATCGATCCCTGTGCTGCCATGCCATGTCTTAACGACGGTGTTTGTCAGCCAACAGACTCGGGTCTCTTCACATGTACCTGCACAGGAGATTGGCAAGGACCTAACTGTGAAATGCCTACAGGTAAGGAAGAGTTGCTATGATAATGTAATGCTGGATTCTGCCGCTTCGCTTCATCGGAGCGGCACGCCGTTGAGCAGCAGCGGTATGCCACTGTTGCCGCTCAGCACTGCTCCAAAATCATATTTTGTTCTCATACGTCAGAGCGGCACTGCTCCGAGTTGACTTGAATTCAACTCCCATCGATGCTGCCGCTTGGGCAAAGCATTGGAGTGATCACTATATATCAGCTTGCCGCTGGTCACCGCTAGCGTTTCTGGTGCGACTGGGCAGTGAAGCAAAATCATCTTCATAGCGGCAAGCGGCAGGAAAGTATGAAATCAGCATAAGAGATGTCACTAATTATTGATTTTGATTTTGACATACCTGTTTGTTTGATTTTGACATACCTGTTCACTTGATTTTGACGTTCCTGTTTGTTTGATTTTCCAGATGAAAACCCTTGTGGAAATAACCCATGTCAAAATGGCGCCCCCTGTATAAATCTGAATACTGACATGTATGTGTGTACATGTCCTGGCGGATGGGCTGGAATAAACTGTGATGAAGGTAAGAAAACAAAATAGATATAGTATGTTATATTGCCCTTTATAACAGCAGCATCAGCAAGGGTGGACAATTTTTGGACTTGCTCCTTGCCAACAGAACAACTTGAGAAACAAACAAGAATAGTTCTGCGATAAAATAATGCGCTTTTGTCGTTCCTTCAAAGCAATTAGTTGTGTGCACTATGAAGCATGTCAAATTGTGCCTAAACTGTGAGTGCTGGGCACACAAGCAGCGATTGGCTCTAAATGCATTTTAACAAACATATATCTTAATTTTTTTCTCCAAACTTGAGGTTGTGGCAAGTCTGTATTTACTGTTATCTGTTATAGAGGCCGTCAGCCTTTCGCCATCTTGTAGGTACAAATGATCTGTGTGTTCATGCGTTAGACACTACGCGCAGTTAGGGCGCAGCTTGCCACGCAGCTGTTATAGCGCATCAATGCGGTGATTTTGCTGCTCACACATGGAGATCGAACGACCATCACAGCGTGTACCCACAAGATGGCGGCATATGACGTCACGCTGACGGCCTCTATTGTGAACCTACACAATATAAGCTCAATAACAGTGCCTAAATTAGCTAACCACCCACCCATCCACCTGCCATTTGGGACATTCTGAGAAAAGCGAAATGATTACCCCTGACAGGTGTGGAATTCTATAAGCGAAGCTTGGATAATCTTTACAAGGTCAAATTTGTATGGGCAAATTACAGACAAAACTCAATTACATGGTTTAATGTGGCCTATACACGTTCAATTTTATTGGGCAATATCAAAGACCCTTTGATATTGCCCAATAAAATTGAACGTGTATGGGCCACATAAGATGCTTGTCAATATGATTGACACAGGTTACTCATAGCAATCAGTCGCTAAAATTTATATAAAGAGGAGTTCTAGATATATGATAGAAAAGTGACCCAAAATAATAAAATTTGGGTCTATAAACGACATCAACTCAGAAATCCTTTAGTCTGTAATTTTAAGATCTTCTAACTTATCATGTCTTGACATTTCATATTGCTACAGAAATTGATGAGTGTGCGTCATCACCATGCCAGAATGGAGCTACCTGTGTGGACAATATCAACATGTTTACTTGCATATGTGATGGTGGATTCTTGGGCCAAACTTGTCAAATTCGTAAGTATAACATCAAATGTTAAACTTTTGCCTGTGTCAGGACATAACCGCCATATAGCATTGAAATCAACTACATATACTTGACTTTCACAAGTGTAGCAGCCACAGACTATTACAGACCATGTATCAACAGTTGAAAGTTAAAGTCTCCATGGATTGTATGCTGTGAATTCTCGCATATTCATTATTCAATCGTGCCATGTCTAACAATCATGCCAGCGTTTTGTACTTTTGTTTCATACTTTTGCATGCGACTGTAAAAATATGTGGTAAGTGCGTAGCAGTTTTGTCTGTCGCATTTCATGGAACAATCGACCCTCATTAACAGGTGATGCTGAGACTTAGACTGCTTGTACGCGGTCTGTTTAGTGTTATCTTTTTCATCCATGGCAGCAGTTACTAACACTGTGTGGTACACAGTACCGACAGAAATGGTACAGGATAAAGCATGTCACAAGTATAACATGAAATGCTTGTCTGTCCCAGGCGGCGAATGGCATGATCGAGCCGGCAACTTGTGAAACCTCCCGGCCGTATGGCATTTTCCATATACTTGGTTAGTTTTGTGGGGTTCATTATCGAACCCCAACGGTTTTAGCTTGTATTTATATTATTTATTAATATAGGCCTATTTGTTTGTGATATTTCAAGCGTTTTTAAATTTCAAAATAATCCTATTCAATTACATGGTTGACGATGAAAATTTACTGAATTTAGAGAATGCACGGCGACCACCACCTGGTCTGTCCATACATGTGACAACATAACCGAATGTGTGATTTGATTAGCCAGTTGTAAACAGCATTTATGCTTTGGCTGATCAGTATGATCATTCTGTGATCGGCAAAAAGTTTTTAAAAATCACTTTATAAAGAATTTTCCAATCACTGAATTGGGTATGTATAAGCAGGTTCATAAATAGAATTGAGGGCGTGATCATTTGTTTATACCTTAGGCAGAATGTCTAACTGAGTTTTTTGACTCGGAGCTGATGTAATGAACAACTATCATGCCTGAACTATCACATTGACATAAAATTCAAAATTTCAAATTTTGTTATTTTTTCGAAACAGCTCCTAACCCAGTGCCATGTGACTACAATAACAATCCCTGCAAGAATGGAGCAACATGTGAATATAGAGACCATCAATATATCTGCATGTGTCGAGAAGGCTTCCTGGGAGACTACTGCCAGATAGGTAAATGGACTATTCCAGTTATAATCCACACTACCCCTGTGGACGATTTTGGAAAAATGTTCTATAGGGGGAGTATGTTTTTCAAATGTAATTGGTCAGGGTTAATCATTTTGAAACTCATACTCTCCCTGTATTATGGCTTTACCTTTATCTTCCACAACTGGAGTGAGTATTTCAAATGGAAGTTACCCAATTGTCTATTCTATCCAAAACTCATACTCCCTCTGTGGAAGACTGTAGCTAAATCTTCCACAGGGGTAGTGTGGATTTTAAATGGAATAGCCCAATACACTCATAGTTTATGCTCTATGCCAAGGCCATAAATGCATTATTCTATTAAATGAACATATAATACTCCATCATTTGGTTTGACCAATGAAATGAAAACTTTATATGAGGATTTATAGATCAGCATTTTCACCAACAAGGAGGCTACAGTCTTTCCACTCTGAAGTACCAAGTGACAACATGCGCGTAAACAGTGCGCAGTGATGCGTCTCTGCTGCAGGTATGCATGCCTTCAAAGTCGGCACAATGTGTGCGTCCGTGTCGGTACTTTGTACTTCAGAGTAGACTGACTGTAGTCATCTAAGTATGATGAATATAATTCATGCTGTCAGTATTTCAAATCATATTTCTTGGCTTTAATGCCAGTAGTAAGGAAAATAATGCAGTCATCATTTCTAGTAACTTCAGTCAGAAAAAGAGTCATATTTAAAGAGTCATATTTTATTGTAATTTATCTTTACCATTTTCTGCGGAGTAAATGCTAGGCATAGTTATTGGCAAAATATCTAATTCTCGATCATGAGAGCCAACTTGGGTACGCACAGATATTTGTGTCGGGCGTACTACACAAAGACCCCACGCTTACGGTGCCAACACAGCTTTTGAAAATTGACCAATAATGTTTTTGAATATCGTCATCGCTAGGCAAGGTCAAGGTTGGGTCATGTAGGTCGCTGCATTGTGTTATTCCACGAAAGTACACTGACACAGACGGTACATCCTCTCATGAATGAGAATTAGATATTTTGCCTATTGTGACAAGTCTACTGGTGTTGAATTTTTTGTTCTTATCAATTCACTCTGTTGAATTGCAGACGGTAATCCATGCCGTAATGCCGGTTTGTGTTTGAATGGTGCTACCTGTGTCAATGGAAACGATGATGGCACACACAGATGTGAATGCCCACCTGGATATGTTGGCGACAGATGTACTACAAAGGGTAAGATTACTTTATGTGCTGGTCTTTCCACATTAAAAATATATGTGAAAATATATCTATGTGCTGAAAGGACCTGGCATATTCAAATTTGTGCTAATGTGCATTAACCCTAACACAGCCCATGGTGTTTTGCAAGCGGAATGGGCATTAAAAAAGGAATGAAATAGGAGAGATGAACAAAGAAGTCTTTTGGTACCCCCAGGAATTGAATCACCAACCGGTAGCCACAGGGGTTTAGCTGCCCTGCCAGCGAATCAGAGTATATATGACTTGGGGATTGCGTCATGGCATCAGATGGGATGCATGTGCAGTAGTTATTATTGTAAGATTTTTTGTAGTTAGGGTTAATGCGTGTGACCAGATCGACAGTCTTGTCATATCATTTATCTAATCAAAATGGAGATTTTGCGTTCTAAAGAAAGCTCACAGTGTTTGTTTAAGGCTAATGAAATGAAATGATTAGTTTCCCGTCACATTTTTTTCAGTGAAATATGACGCCATGATTTCATTATTCATTATTTTGGACAATTTCATTATTGTCAAAACTTTCATTTACATGGCTATTACCTATATTGTAGATAAAAGACCATCTCAAAACAGGTATTAATGCTTAGATCATCATTACAGACATTTTGCAACAGATTGAGAACAGATTTCAATTTGTTTTTATTAAAATGAAAAGAAATTTGCAATTTTTGTAATCACTAGAAACATGATGAGGTAGTCCTTAAATTTTCATTATTTACCACATCCTCTACCCCTACAACTAAGAAAAACTGCTGATTATGATCAGCAGGGGATGTCAGACATTTTGAGAGTTCCAATTTTGATTATTTCCATCTCTTTTATATGAAAATAATGAAAGTTTTGGTCAAATTGAAAAAGTTATGAGGGCGAGTGATGGGAAACTAATAATTTCATTACATAGGCCTAATCCAAGTGACATGATTTTAGGCCTGAAATATGTTCTGTTTATATGTTATGAATGAAAAAGTGATAGCCTCGTCCCCAAGGTGGTTACCATTCAACTTACCACACCAACTGTTCTATGGCGTTGTGAACCAGATTACCACTAATGAATATTCATATGTTTGCATATATATTCACATGTTTTTGTGTATGTTTACCTTACAGTATCCACTGAGTGCGGGACAGCTAATCCATGTCAGAATGGCGCTGAATGCGTGCGACAGAAAGGAAACCTGACCTGCCAATGCCCAGTAGGGTTCTCTGGAGAACAATGTCAAACAAGTAAGATAGAGCAATATTCTAAGATTTGGGTTTTGTATGTGTGTGGGTGTTTGATCAATAATGTTTACAGAATGATGAAATGACAGTAGGTAGAAATTATTTGTATGTTAAGCGAATTTAATAATAATTAATATAAAATAAAAGAACATATATGTAGCTGCACAATCATTTGAAGGTTAATAAATGCGCATTACTTGTTGGGAGTGGAATTGTACAAAATGATGCATGCATACTGAGATGTTGATACGTCTAATGCACAAGCCCAGAAAGGGGAGTGCAGTAGACGCATCAACATCTCAGTACCTATTTAATACACGACTAAAAAATCCTGTGATTTTTCCATTTTGTTGGAAAATGCAAGCAAATATCAAAGCATTTACCTGCAAGAAAAATGAATGCGTCCGAAATCACTGCGCATACTTCACCAAGTACGCACCCATGCAATTACACAATATTTATTTATGGCTAATAATTTACTAACGTGTGCTCTGATTGGTTCTCACTAGCTAGGAGTGTATGAAATCTCATTATTAAGCGATGCAAATCTTTTTGCTAATTTTTTACTTATGTGTTTGAAGGTCATGGTTTGAGCAAATCTTATAATAAACCATTCAGAAAGCAATTGTGACATGATGAGGTAATTTTTGTGTTTGTTTTCTCATTAGATGACAATGACTGTCCAGAAATGTCGTGCAGTAATCATGGTGTTTGTGTTGATTTGGTCAACTCATACAGATGTAGCTGTGAATCAGGGTATACAGGGGAGCGTTGTGAACAAGGTAGGTTGAAGCCGGCTATCTCTCCTTTTTCCATTATTAAAAAAAAAACAATTATCAATTTTAATTTCTTGTCATTTAATGTCCCAACCCTAGGTTAGTCATTCTGGACTCGCTCATTGATGAACTGAACACTTTTAATGCAAGAAAGGATGAACTTCAGCTAAAATTTGATGCAGTATCCATCAAATAGTTTCCACATTTTAGATCATCAAATTTTTAATGGAAAAGCCTTGTGGTAGCATGGTTTGTGTGTTTTTTCCATCTGTGTGTCCATCAGTCAAACAGTATTTAGTATACACTTCTACTATGTTGCACTTAGATGTAAAATATTTATGGTCTTGTATGAATTTCAGTCCAAATCCAATGGCAACCAAAAATGGTCTCACATGAACACTTTCCTGCAGCTCATATAAATTTTTTTAAATTTTTTTTTCAAACTTAACTATGGGCCCTGCCGGCCGAATTATCGGCCTCTAAGAACTACTTTGATTGGTTACAAAGAGGACTATATCATGTATTTAGCCAATCACAGATATGGTAAAAATAGTCAGTATGGCTGATAGGGGATAAAGCTTAAAAGTACCACAAGATCTGAAAGCTCTATTATGATTGGTTAATGAGATAATTACATCATGTAATTAACCAATCAGTGGTTCGGTGAGAAAGACAGTAGTGCCCATGGAGTTAAACTTAATATTGAGTAACCTTTTATCCATAAACAGTCCACCTACTTTGAAATGAGAATTTTACAAATACAGAGCAAAATATATTACCAACTTGCTGTTATTGCTTGTTTTACAGATATTGATGAATGTGCTAGCAGACCATGTGGAGAATATGGTACATGTGTAGATGGTATTAACACATTCTATTGCACATGTAATACAGGATATTCACCGCCATTTTGTGTTTTAGGTAAGATATGACAAAGATTCAAGCTGCCATCATATTCTATGTAAAGAAATTACATGTTTTTATTTGCCAAAGATAACCAACAAATATTATGTAGCCCAAGTGTGCGATTGTGAAGATTTCCCCCGCATTTTAGACAATTTCCTGTCCCATAGAAACAAATGGTTAAGGTGGTGCGCCAAGCTGTGTGTACGCTATTCTATATCAATCCACAATGTTATGAGTCCTGTCTATTACGAACTGATCAGAGTATAGACACTGTATTTTTATGTGAAGAGATTCCAGTGTTAATTCTTTTTGCCCGGGCATAAGGAAGTTAGTGCAAATCCAAAAAAAGGGAAAAAGTGCAAAAGGGAACACTATCCGAAAGATGGACATAACCTTTCAGTTTCCTTCATATTTTGTCAATATTACTGAAAAGAAAGGTATTACCTCAATTTATCAAACATTTTTAAGCAAATTGGGAAAATTGAACAGATTTGTTTGGTCCTCAACAGATCCCCGAAAGTCCCTATAAACATGAACTATACATTATTTGTTTTAACCCGTATTTTGTGTGTCTGTTTTTCTTTGTTTACTTCTACCAATAGACCCAGACAGTACAAAAGCACCCAATCTCTACACATGGAAGGGGGCACAAATCGGACTCAATCCGTGGTTCGTCATGCTCATCTGCTTGCTCATATTATTCGTTCTCTTCCTTCTTTTGTTACTACTAGTAAGAGGGCGCTCTGAAAAGTAAGTACTGTGAGATATGCAATATATAGATAGGGTAGTGTGCTTTACTGTATAAGGACAAGAGTCATATGTTTGTTGAAGCGCCATTTAGTGATTTTCTGTTTCTACAAATTGATTAGATATCATAAGCATGTTAGTTTCATCACAACAGCTCTTGCATAAAATGTTGAAAATATCTCATGTAAAGGAGTGTGACCAGATCAACAGACTCAGCCCTAATTTATTCTATTAAAATGGATATATTGGCATCAGAGGAAAGCTCAATTTTTCTTTACGATCCAAGTGAGATTTTATGCCTGATTTTTAGCCAGATTACAACCTCCTGTGAGAAGTCTTGTGCCTCCATTGGCCTTTTTTGTACTTTTTGTGCCATTTTTTTGACAATTTTCATCGAAGTTTGAAATTTGCCTTACCCTCCAACCTTTTATAAAGTGCTGGCTATGTTACTGCTGTTGTAAAACACAATTTTGCTTCAAATATCGAACCACTATTGCAATTTAACTCAAAACTAATCTAGATTATTTTGTTATAATACCAGGTATGAGAATTTGCAGGCTTTAGCCTACATTCAGGCCATTTTATTTTGTGACTTTTAAGCCAGAATTCATGTGCAATTTTCAAAAAAAAGCACCTCAAAAGGCTCCTCAAAAAGTCACCTCAATGTACCCGAGGTGCAAAATACAATGTGAAATAAACACTGAAAAACTGACCATCCCCCTTTAATTGTACCAGCATTGACTGCTGTATATATGTGTTCATATGGTGAGTATGGATTCTAAATTTGACAGTGTGGTTCATGTCAGAATACATGCATGTATAGGCCTATATAATAATTGTTATATACTTGTACCATAACATCCAAAAATCAGAATTCGGATAAATTTGTGGGTCTTCAGGTCAGACAAATCACTGAATGGCGCTTTTCTTTTTATATATAAAGGATAGTTGGTGATGTGCCCTTAAAATGTAGATTAACTCATGCAAAACTTGTTGCAATTTACATATTTTATTTGTAAAGTTGAATCATATTGAAAGAGGAATATCAAATGCAACAGAATATCACAATTCCGCACCAATGTTGACGTTTCAGAGCACTTGATACAACATGGTTAATTCATCAATACTAATATTGAGAGAAAGTCTTCCAAAATACCTACCCTGCTTTTTTGTATAACAAAGTATAGATGTATTGAATTTACTGCAACAGACACCACACTTAACAAACAATGATACTTCACAAATTAACAGTTTATGACCAATTCAAATTAGGATATTATTCAGTGTTGGAAATAAGCCGATATGTTGAGGGGGCACGACCATATGTATATAAATTTCTACGGGTCCTCCAGGGTTGTAGCTAGCCTGATTTTAGTAATGGGCTCTAAATTGCTAAAGTACATGAATGGCTCAAACACAATCTTTTAAGTGAACGCGAGTGATCAGGGAATAAGCTCCGGGGTATCACCGCCCTAAAAAAAAAATTTTTGCTCTTTTTATGATGAAAAATCATAAAAAAATTATTACAATTAAAAAAAAAAAAATTTGTACCGGGCGGCCAGCGTCAGTGGTGGACGGGCTGCCCGGCGCCACCCACCATAGCTACAACCCTGGGGTCCTCATTAATTTCAACAGGCCCACAAATGTGTTTTTAATGGTATTAAGGATTCTTGTATTCGCATAATATGCATCTGGGTCTCATTTCACAAATGTTTGACAATCTGATTTTCTATTTCCCATCCCTAATTTTATTACACAAATTGAAACTAAATCAGGAATCGACGAGAGTAAGTGTATAACCCTGCAATGTTTGTTGTATCCCTTGCTTTTGTCTGCTAGTCTGTCTATGTGCATGCCATGAACACAAAAGACTATATGGATCAAATTTGACTGTAAATGCATCTGAGTTGCACAAGCTTTGAACAACAAGAAAAGCAAAGCATCGCAACTATCTTTGCTTATTTATTTGGGTGTTAATTTACATTTATGATTGCCTTAACGTTCACAGCAAATTTCCTTTAATTTGATCAATTTATAGTGCAGACTGCAGAGTTATGGTTTTGCAGATAGATCACAATTTTCTAAAAACCAAAATTTACCTCAACATTCACAGCAAATTTCCTTTAATTTGATCAATTTATAGTGCAGACTGCAGAGTTATGTTTTTTGCAGATAGATCACAATTTTCTAACCACCAAAATTTGCTATTTGTAGTCATGACCCAGATGCATGTTATAGTGAAAGAGTTGACAGCTTTGTTAAATGTGTATACTCAAATAAATTTACATCAAATCTGATCTTAAGTTTTAAGAACAATGCACCAACATTTGACCCTCATTCTTAACCTTTGCTGTAACATGACCTGTGACCCTTAACCTTTGCTGTAACATGACCCATGACCCTTAACCTTTGCTATAACATGTCCTGTGACCCTTAACCTTTGCTGTTAGAATTCAGAGACTAATCTTGAATACATACTACTCTGTTAATACCTTCCATAGACAAGTCATCCATCATTGCTAACCCTCATAAAGGGAAAAAATATCATATTTACATCAAACGGAATGTTGCCAATGACCCTTAAACATTTTCAGCCTGATGGCCATTAGCAATTTAACCTTTGAGCAAGTGAAATTTACCAGACTGAATGGGTGTCTACCCTGCGTAACAATCCTTGACCTAACTTAATATTTTTCAGCAACTGCAGTCAGAATGATAAATAAATGAACACAGGGTGACGAATACTCTCATGTACATAGCAATTTTTTTTAATGCGATCATGTTTCCGCATGCACTCGCCATATGCGACCTCACTTTGCTAACTAGTTGCCACGCAATACTACTACATCATTATAAAAGCTTAAAAAGTACATGCAAATTTTGAGCAGGCTTAAAAATTAAGAAAGAAATACACACGATTTGTTCCATGAATCCAATTCCCGGAAGCATACTAGTATTGCATGATTACACTGCAGTACATAATTACCTGATCGTACATTCCAGGAATCCCCCATAGCAACATATCTAAATTGGTAAGATGAATGTTTTCATTATTAATGAGGTCAATCTGATGATGTTGTGGTTTTTCCTTGACCTTCATGAATTATTTAGCGCACATGCATGGTTAAAATTGAATGATCGAACAGCGACGCTGACGCCCGGTTGTACGGTACTTGAGATTTAAACTTTTGCAGAAAGCTTTAAAAAAAAACAAGTTTGCACAATAATGCAGTGAATAAATCAAAACACTATTCTGTAATAATACTTCGAGCAACATTCTTGATAAGTTTACTTATATCTTTGCCTTATACATTTAACTGTAAATAATTTCATTTAATTGCTGGCGACTAGATTTTCATTTTAGAAGCCAATTGCTACCAAATTATTTTTCCTGTGTACAGGGTTGGCTCTCATACACTGCGTGACGTGGAACTGAATCCAACTCACTCCTCATTCAAGTTGGTTGATATTGCTAATGTCTTTTGATTGGTTTGATCGGTATTTTTCACTGGCCTGCATTTGTCATTGGAAATAAGCTTACATGCATGTTGTTGTGTTCATTCTTTCGGCATTTTGACTGTAAATTTGCATTATGGAATTCTTAATGCAAAATTTGTTTGCTCCTCGGACCTTTGGCATCATTTTCCTATTACACCATATACCAACGTCATATATTTTTGAATGCACTTCAAGTTACATAATCCATGCAAATCACAATGGGATCGGTGAATTCATCTACAAACATTGACAATTTTCCCACATTTCTTCATTATATGGGCCAAAATTGAAAGTAAAATTGTGTGTGTGTGTATTTGTTACACTGAAGACCCTTAAGTTCCAGGAGGGTTGCAGCAAGATAACTTATCAAATTTTCCTGTAGGAAAATGGGCTATTACAGTTGAAATACATACACCCCCATTAAAGACATGACCTTAATCTCCCACACAGGGAGTGTGAACTTTAAATGGGGTTACCTGAATGGGTGTGCCATTTGAAATCTACACTCCCTGTGTGGGAGATTAAGATCATATCTTCCATAGGGGGTGTATGGATTTCAAGCAGAATAGCCCATTTCACCCAGTACGTGTAAATAACAAATGTTGTATGCAAATTAGTTGTTATTAAGACTAAATATTATAATACTAACCTAGTAGCAGAGATGTTGTAGGACCGTCAATGTTTTTAACACTCCTGCCTCCTATTTCAGTATAATCACCTGCTCTCTGTTTGGTGTGCACAGGTAATATTCACATTTATTTCAACAACAAATAGAAAACAAATCTTTCTAGCAAGTAATTTTTAATATAAATTCTTATAATCTGATCGATGGCAAAGGCTCATGGTGCCCGATACGCCACTGAATCAAATTTATTTTGAGAACCAAAGAGAATCATGAAATCAAGCAAAAAGGGCTGAATGAATTTGTTTATAAATCTGTTTTATGTTTCCAAACCCCAGCAAAGGTTAAAATGCAGTTGTGATTTAGAAATATGCTTTGAAAATTATGAAAGAAAAACAATTAAGTTTACCCAGTCATGCATTGATGACTTTTAACTCATTACTTGCTTGAAAGTAAAGTCATCAAAGATAATGTGCTAATTATATGTGATCTATTGTCTGCTTGTGCATCTTGTTAACGCAACTAAAAAGAAAAAATCCATCAAAACTTTATAGAAAATTTATCAAAACTTTTGGAAAATCCATCAAAACTTTTTACTATTGTTAATCATTCGGTGTTCGCACATTGTGTGTTCGCACATTTTTTCCACACCAAGGTCCAGGGTTGGTTTCATGAATGATATCCAGTCTATATAGTCTATAATATTATACCAACAAGACTTGAGTTGAGGATATTCTGAAAAATTGTTAATGCACAACTGCACCCCATCAAGGACTTTATCATATGTTCCAGTGCATCAACATTGAGAGCCCTAACATCAGCTGCCAAGATGTTGGATTGGTTCCTCACTGCCAAGTTATTGTACATCATTTTTAACATCTCAGTCATTTTAATGTTTTGTTTAAATGTATCTTCATTATTTTGTATTTGTTGATGTGAATCTTGTGCAATTTTAAGGGGGTACTACACCCCTGGCCAATTTGGTGCCTATTTTTGCATTTGTCGCAAAAATTATAGCGCATTTGATACAAGTAAGATATGTATATTATAGGGCAAGGACTACAACTACTGCACTGAAAATTCAGCAACTCAAGGCAAGTAGTTATTGATTTATTGATCAAATACTGGTTTTCCTCATTTTTGACTGTAACTCCACAAATGTTGTCTGTGCTGAAATAAAATTTCCAGTGCAGAAGTTGTAGTCCTTGCCCCTATAATATACATATACTTGTCAACACTGCACTATAATTTTTGAGAAAAATGCAAAAATAGGCACACAATTGGCCAGGGTGTAGTACCCTCTTAATGTTTTTAAAAATGTGACATTTATGTAATTCAGCATTTTGTTGTGAAATGGTATGATTAAATACGAATAGAGAGCAGATGATGAATTTTGATCCCAAATTTCACATTTGATTGAACCTTGAACCAGAGTCAAGATCATCTATACCTTGTAGCCATTCAAGTTTGGTAGGGACATCAAAATGTGTTTCTGTATGTGAGATTGTTTTCTGAATGTACCAACTTGAAAAGTTTAATGTTATTATCAGGGAAATCAATTTCCAATAATTTCCAAAGACAAGGCAAATTGGTATTTTGTGTGTTGAAAAAATTGACTTGAATTACTAGTAAGTAAAAGGCCTTGTACAAACCAATAGGGATTTCGTGAGGGTGTCGATCCCCTTTTGACAGACATGAGAAATGGGTAGGTGCAGTGGATGGAACAACCCCGACCGACAGAATATGCAAACTAAAACACGCATTGATGTCCCTACCAAAATTAGAGCAACACAAGGTATATATGTCACATTGAGTGGTCATCCGAAGTTTTTATGGATGTATCTTTATTTCTTACCAGGCTTTACATTATTCTGAAACATTGACTTCATACATGTGTAGATTGATGTTGAATTATTTGCAAATCCTTTTCCGTGTTTATCGTTTGTTGTACATTGTTAACAATACCCAGTATAAGTCTTTGTATTTGTCTCTGATAAGCATTTCAAAATGAAAACAAAAACAATAATACACACACAAAAAACATTTCTATGTAATGTCTCATTCAATTCTGCTGGTTCACCTCTTTACACACACATTATGAAATTATATTTACAGCATAGCAATGATTTTTTTTTGCACTATTGATGTTAACCTACATGTAAATCACTTAGACTGAAGACAAAATATGCAAGTGTGTATGTCCGTCTCGAAAGCATCATCTCAATGTTGGTTCAACACGTCATAATAGCACCGACTGCTCACCAATTAATTAAAGCACTCAGTACATTTTACTGCAAGTCAGTCACTTCTCATGCCTTGTTTATTGTGTATGGTAGATAAATCAGGGCTGTCAACTTATTGGAATTGCTTGGCGTGAGACACTGTAGAACCAGGACAGAATTATTATTTGCCAACTACAATGTTCATTTTGACCCATGATTATTTGAGGCACAGCCCTCGAGAATCTTAAAAAGTGGGGTGGGGTAGGGACAACCAATTATTTTTACGATGCATGTTTTGGCATAATTTGACAGCTTTATGTGTGAGAGTTACTACCTAGGTGTGAGATTATACTACTTGGCGTGAGAAAGTGACCCAATGCGTGAGAGTTGACAGCCCTGGATAAATAATTTGCACAAGGGGTGTGGGATTTATATTTCAAAATAATCCAAAAATCCTGTAACTTTAATCTCAGTGACACATCACTAAATATCAACCTTATTCTATGTTTTTACAGAGCCAAATATGATGCAGAGAGAGCGCAGGATGAGCGTACAAGAGGTCTACCCAATACTCAGCTAGATGACCAGATCCCTGTTATAGATGTAAATGAGCCGGAACCAGCCAATGAAAATGATTATGGATTTGTACCACCCAGTGGTAGCAGGTAAGTTGGCCAGTCCCTAAACAGTAAGACAAACAATAACTTTCCACTTTTCAGAAGACTAAGTTTGAAGTCCTACAGACCATTCCTATAATTGGAACTTTTCTACTGTTGATAGTGTGAATATCAATATCACATCAATAGGGGTATCACATGATTATTTCATTATTTTATAATCACATGATATCCTTTTTGACCTCTCTTTCATTATTTTATAATATGTGATACCAATGTGATATTAATGTTCACCCCATCAATGGCAGAAAAGTGCCAATTATAGAAATGGTCTATAGTACTAATAAGCATATTGAACTTGTTCTGCACATTTTGGTACCTCAGTTTTTATAGCACAAACAAGGCTGTACTTGTTACCTTTTAATAAAAGGTTGTGACTTGTATGATCCAATCAGACATAAGTCTGCAATTTTGAATTTGATATAATGACAACAAATGTTAAAATTTGACATTTCAATTTGACAGTGCAATATTTCAGCCATGCATTTATGTGATGGGATCAAGCAAAATCAGAAATATTGAGTCTGAGATATAGCCAAACCTGTTTCTTCTTGTTTTGGAAACTCTTTAATTGCTCATATCTTTGGAACTGGTTGCTCAATTTCAATGGAGTTTTCTGCAAAATGCAGCTTTGTAAATACTTTTTACTATCCTATAAGAAAATTTAATATTTCTGAGTTCAGACTGATTTTGCTTGATCGCATCACACATGTAGAAAAATGGGGTTTGAAGCATAACAAAGCTTAGTCAATGTTCACAATTAATGACTTGAGTGGATCAGTTCTTGGTTATTGGTTATCGCTGTAGGTAAATACTCAATCCAAAAGTTGCAAGAAATGCTACTGATTCAATTACACATTGAATGTCAATGCAATGGGCTATTCCATTTCAAATCCACACTACCCCTGTGGAAGAGTTTGGAAATATCTGCCAAATGGAGAGTTAGAATTTCAAATAGATTTAACACATTTGGAGCTCCATTTGAAATTCACCCTCCCTCTGTGGAATATTCAGGGTGACTCATTCTCAGAGGGTGTATGAAATTCAAATGGAGCTGCCTAATGTGCTCCTTCCATTTGAAATTCATACTCCCCCTGTGACAGATATTTCCAAAATCTTCCACAGGGGTAGTGTGGATCTTAAATGGAATAACCCAATATACAAACCTTTGGCATGTGATCTATTCTTATATAAGTTCCACATCAGATAGTGATGTGTGGTTTTGTAATTTGTCTAAGTAACACTTTTGGATCGAGTATTAAGAGAACAGTGAAAGAAATGCATAACAGAAAGGAATCTTTGATTGCTTCATTGGTTCCTTATGGTGCTTTGATAATGAGACTAACATAACTTAAATTTCGTCGAAACACACTCTTTAGAATTTAGTAATATGTTCTACATAGTTCAGAGGAATTCATCATGCAGTATAGTTTCTGCCCGATTGTAAAATATATGGGTATGCAGCATCCATTCATGGTTATCTCCTCTACCAATAGATTAATAACACATAGATTGGAATGTTTCATGCCTGTGCCCTCTAAGTGTACTTGAATTCACCTGACACTGGTACATCTGAGCTGACACAGAGCACTCAACAGGGAGCACTTCAAATCATTTCTAATTCTAAGGATTTCAAAAAAGAGAAAAGCTCTCCAAATATAGATCTATGATCTATTTCAATAATTATGGTTCCCACCAAAACTCAACTGGCTCTCTGATTGTGCTAAATCTAACCAAGGCTTGCTGGTGCATGTCACTGTAATCTAACATCATTTATGTAATTTTTCACAGGCCTATGATAGCAGAAGTTAATAGCTATGAAAACCCTTGGCCGCAGAGTACAGAAGACTTTACATTACAGAAAACACATCTCTAAATAATCAGCATTCACTGCGCTACCTCTATAAACCTTGCCAGACTGCCTGCCTGCCTGCCTGACAGCGGATATCGCTGCAACATGAAGCTTACAGACCTGCTTGGGAAGCTAATGGGAGCATTGCAACTAATACTACTTACTTAATAAAGCTAGAGACTATCATAGCTGCCTTTAGGTTTTTGTTTATCACTTGTTAACCCCATGAGAACTACCTGCTGATTGGCCAAAATGAATATTGTGTCCAATTTTGAACCAATTGAGGAGGGTATTAATAAGATCATCTGCAAATGCAAGTTTGACCATAAATAGTTTAAAGCCTAGTCATAATTGGCAATTGAAATGAGCATTTCAAGTTATCAACCAATCAGAAATGCTGTTAGATGATCAGTAGTGTCCTGTGGGTTAAGGCGACAAATGTCTGGCCAGTGAATCTTGAGATAATTCCTAATTTGGGATATTTGAGACCACTTAAGCAAGTAGCTAACAAAATAGAAACCTTAACAAAAATGAGAGTAAACTGAAGACAGCTTTTTCATATATGACTGTGTTTCAATCATGGTACCATGTATCCATGTCACAATGGGTAATAGCCGTATCATACTCAGACAATCTCTCCAATTATGCCTTTAATATTTTGTCAGTATAGGGTTGACATATTACTCTGCATTACTTTATAAGACTGTTAGATCATGTCAGCCTTATGTGGAAACCCTTAAAACTTACTTGTGAAGATTCAATAGATGATTTTCATAATTCCTGAAAAAAACTTTACAAATTTAATCAAGATTTTATGATCATGCTTATGCAACACTCATGCAACATGGGTGCAACACCCTATACATAGGCATAATAGAAGAGATTGTCAAGAATTGTTCAAATTATGTATAAGAAAATGGTGATGTAAAGGTGGATGGCATTAACAATGGGTTTATTCAGTTGAAATCCTTACACCCTCTATTGAAGACATGACCTTAATCTCCCACACAGGGGGGATAGATTTCAAACAGAGTCACCCATTCAGGGAACTCCATTTGAAATTCACACTAGGTCATATCTTACATAGGGGGTAAGGATTTAAACTGGATTCGCCCAATATCAACTGTTGCTCCAAAGCTCTATATGCTTGTAACCATGGTAACCATCGATTTTGTCTCCTGTATGTAATCTTAGATGAAACACAAAGGATACATCCAGCTTCTTTTTATTTATTTTTTGCCAAAAAAGTTACACACATGCATCTTGTAATGAAGAACTTGTCCATGTGACGTTTTTAAAAAACATTGAATGGAAGAATTTTGTAACCAACTGTTACTGTTTTAGTCATATTTTAATTTTGTTTTATGTGTTATATCAAGTTTTTAATTGAATTTCAGTTTACCAAATTCTAGCTTAAAGAACAGAATGGTTGCTTTTACAGATTTGAATTTGATTTTTGCCATTTTTAATTCAAAATAGTTGTATTGTGTTTTATTTTAAGCATTTTCATTTCCATGTTTTCTTTGTAGTAATGTCTATGCCGTCAACAGTTATGAGAATCCATGGCCACAGAGCACAGAGGAATTTGACAAATACGGAGATACGGCTATGTAATGAACTATTACTGCTTATATTATTTTTATTTTCTTGTTGTTTGAATGAGTCTTTCATGGGCAATGAACCCAAACTGTTGTTAATTGTTCTTAGTATTTGACGAACACAGCAAATCTCTGCCAGTACTGGACCAGACAAAAAAGGTCATTATACCCATTATACACTGGCCCAGTGCTGGACCAGGGATGGGCTAGATAAAGTGAATGCTAGTACCGGACAAGACAAAGTCGGCCAGAGCAGGTCTCATATGGTGTGGCACTTACGGGCTTCCTATTGCAACCAGAGCTGGCCCAGTTTTGGCCAGACTTACGTGTTGCCCATTACTTTATGTGTTGCTCACTTTATCTAGCCCACATGTTGTGTGTGACGTGCACACAATAATAATGAAACATTAAATATACCAATCAATTATTAATGTCCCATTTGTTGAATTCAGCACCCAAGTGACCTTATTAGAGAAGAAACTTGCAGTGTCTGGATATGTTTTGCTCCACATGCCTGCACAAAGATATTGCTGTCAATATAATACACAGTTGCATGGTAACTGAAGGCTATTTTGGCAAGATTTTAGAGGTTTAGTGATACTGATTAAAATTGTAAATATGTTTAAATATGAAATAGTATAAATCAGATTTATCCTGCCTTTTTATATAATAATGCTGTCAAAATTTTCAGTATAATGTTTAATACTACTGATAGCAGCATGCATAATAATTTCATTTTAAAATGTTTGATACAATTCTATCATGTTCTTTTTCAAATTAAAGAACTTATCTTTGAAAATGAAATGAAAGCACTGCCAATCAGGAATACAAAAAACATGGTTCTTAGGGTGACCCCTCTATATTTCATATTTCCCTGGTGGAGAAAACATTAAGATATTTGGTAGTTCAAAAAAAGTATGCATGGGGGCTTGTCCTTACAATAAAAATTCCTGTATTGTCAGTGCTTTGCATTTTGACTTTCAAAGTCAACAGACATAATTGCAAATTACTCGGTAATTGAAGAGGATGAATTGCAGTGTCCTGCGACCCACATCTATCAGGGAATTGCACCCAGTATAATGAGAGCACTACACTGACCCTTCCCCATAGCTTTGCTGTCCCCATCTATGTCCCCTCCCCATCCAAAATAAATTACATAAAAGATTCTAATTAGTGGACTTATTTATATCTTAGCAAACACAAAACGTTTTTGTATTATTTTCAAAGGGTAGTCGGAAAACGTTTAAATATTGGTTTATATGAATGTTATAAAAAGGTTCTTTTAATGTTTGCAACAGATATTTAAAAAAAAAACCATTTTGACAACATTTTAAAACTTTTTTATATAGAATGTTTTAAATAACTTCTTGAAAAAATATTGAAAAACTATTTTAGAAGATATTTTGTGTTTGCTTGAATAGTACAATATTGTTCAGGAATATATTTCTCCTCGTTACTTGAGAACAAACTTAAGCACATAAAAGTAGAACTTTGAGCTATTATAGCTGCAAAGAGTTTACAAATTAGGACACTGAAACTCATCCTCTGAACTTTGTCTTCATTATAATCATAGCTCATCGCTGTATCTTTAGTTGGTAACTGTTGTCTGCCAACTTGTATATTCTTTTATCAGACATAAAAGTGACATGTGTTTCTCATAGATGTGCTCAAAACATGTTATTAAACAATACAATAAAACAATATTACAAGGAGGTGATTTGCATCACATAACTTTTTACTCCAGATGCATAGCACTACTGGAAAGAAAAATTACTCCTGAAAAGTTTATACAGATGGTCTATATAAGTCACACTGACTTGATGAACAAAAAGCTTATGTGATGAAATTGTGACCAATCTCCAAATTCTTATTTTATTATTTTTAAGCACATCTTACCGGAAACGAAATGACCACTTTTTATGCACTATGTTTTTGCATCTGAAATGTAAAATATTATTGGAAACTGACCTTGTTTCCAGGGGAGGGGTGAGGTGGGAGGGGGGTTGTATATACCTGTGCTAGTACTTAAAAATGTGTATATGTCTTGTGTGTGCACATGTTCTTATTTCATTTCACTGTATTTGTAATGAAATTTTAGAGCAATAATTGTATCTACTATATTTGTCTGAATTTGTGTATATTTCATAGTTTATCAGTTTTATTTTAAAAATAGTTACAAGGATCATTGAAATAATTGTACAAGACAATTTGTGATAGGAAAATAGATAGCAATCTTGTATTTGTCACAGGCAGCATATCAAGAAGCAAGAGAAATAATGTAAAAGTGGAAATTTTCGTGCTACATTTATTTTTGCTTTTGGTGTTCCAAGCTGCTATCGCGAAAATAACAACGCATGAATATATTCCTTTTGTGTATAGGCCAATGTAAGGAAGCTTAGAATCACAAGGGAAACAGTTCAAAATTGGCAAAACGCACAAATTAATCGCACAAAAATGTCCACTTTTACAGTATACATCCCAATGAGGAAAAATCAAAGAGTACTGACCCTGTCATGTTTGGGTGTAGCGCATGGTGAGTAAAATAGTGTACCCACAGATTATTTCGCCATGAGCCTGGCAAACTTTTGAAGTGTGTGGTTCTTTGCATTCAGCATATAATATGTGGTGCCCAAAATGTGTGTGTGTGAAGCATTGCATGCCCAAAGACTTAAATAAGCAATAGTTTCATTTTTGGGTTTAGCTGATGAATGCCGGAGGTACACTATTTCCATGAGAGTCAAACACAGGTTAGCATAGTATCACACACAATTTTGAGTCTGTATTCTTTGGGTCAAATCTTGTTGATGCATCCAGATCCCTACTATGTGATGGTCCTGTTAAAGTTTGTTCAACCTATAATTGGGGGAAAAGTGTTCTGATATTGAATGGTGTGCATGCAGTTGGGCACAGCACTTAGTTGCACGTTGCAAAATGCATGTAAATGTGAATTAACGCAAGTGTAAGTTCAGACTTTATTGACGTGCATTAACAAAACCAAATAATTTTCGCCAATTATAAGCTAAACAAACTTTACAAGTTACGTTGGCATGCCATTAGAAGTGGTACCAAGAATTCCTCGGTCACAACCCAATTCTCCTTATTGTCCCCTTCCTCCATTTAAATGTTGCAAAAATATAATATGTGACTGTCCCTACAAAAGTGTTAAAGCTTCTAGCTTTATAAGCTTCTGGGGTACCACCTGGACCTCCACTATATACTCTTAAAGCATGCCTTGGCGCCACCTATTGTGTTCATGCCACTTGTAAAATGTTTGCCCAGGGAGTGAGATGTCCTTTTTGGATCCTGATTTCCTCTCCAGCTGATACAAATTTGTTTTGTTTTTTGGCTAGGTTTTATGTATGCCATTCATGAGTTACACTTTATTATGCACCAGTCCTAAAATGTATGCACCATTCTCAAGTATGCACCATTCTCAAAATACTTGGAGGGTGTATCACATAAGTTATGTGTGCGCCATAGATCATGCAACAGGTTGTTAAGTTGTCCCTTCAAAGGACCAGGTTGGGTGACCCCCTGTCGAAGACATGACCATAATCTCCCACACAGGGAATGTAGACTTCAAATGGAGTCACCTATTCAGGTAGTCCCATTTGAAATTTCCGCTTCATGTGTTGGAAATTAAGGTCATGTCTACCACAGTAATGTGTGGATTTCAACTACAATAGGGAAATCCTGGTACCATTACTGCAACCTTTATGTACCCCTTTTGTCCTTTAGTATACTTGTAGATATTGCAATACAATCTTACACTACAGGTTCTATGTGAAGATTGGGCACCACATGGGTGACATCAAGGCACCACATGGGTGACATCAAGGCACCACATGGGTGACATCAAGGCACCACATGGGTGACATCAAGGCACATGGGTGACATCAAGGGTGTATTGAAGAGATTTGTAGTCATGATTTCAAACTATTCATGCTCTATACAAATAGTATAATGGAAAATATAAAAACACTGATAGTTGTTGGTAAAACAATATTTACTCACTTCTAAGAGTGCCAAGAATGGGAAGAAATAGTTGATTTTGGTGTTAAGATATTCATGAGTTAGACTAGTGTGAAGACTCTATTTAGGAATTCAGCTGCTTACAGAATAAAGCTATACAATTCTTCTATAGAAGATTTCTGTGCAAGGCTAATTCCGTATAATTTTACACAAGGGACAAACCGAAAAATGGACTTGACCGTGAGGACACACTTGTGTAGCATGTTGAGAGAAATATTACAGATTGCACATTGAACTGTGTATTTTTTCTTTATAGAATGTATGATTTATGCAGAATGTATTGCATTAAGCTGTCATAAAAATGACATTTACACAGTTTTCATACGCTCTTAGATAGTGAGAACCAATTGTGTATAATTGGACTGATGCGCACTCTGCGAACCAAGCGCAGTGCTTTTGTACGTATCGCATAGGATTGATACATTTTCTTTGCGGGTTGATTCATTTATATTTGCTCATAATTTCCAACATTTTGTCATATTTAGTGACAATTTATAACACAAATTTGAGCAAAAATCACAGGATTTCTGCTCGTGTATAAAATAAGGTCAAAAACTGCATTGTTTGTTGCTCAAGACATTGTTCAAAATGATGCACTTTTACTGTGATGTTAATGCATCTAAATGCACTCCCCTTGTGGGGCTTACACTCCCTATGGAACACATGACCTTAATCTCCCACACAGAGTCTGAATTTCAAATGAGGTTACCTGAATGGGTGACTCCATTTGTTCCCTGCACTCCCATGTGTGGAAGATTTATGATCATATCTTCCGTATAGGAGTGGATGGATTTCAACTGGAATTGCCCAATTAATGCAGTTGGTGTTGTTTATACTTGATGGGTTTGTTGAAATTTTGATTTGAGCATGCAGAATATAATATAAATTTAAGTGTTTGCGGGTTTGTTTAATTCATCAAAAGAACTTTATACATTTTTTAAATATTTCGGGAACTCCTTACTGTAGAAACTACTGATGCACAGTTGAACAGCCCCTACTTAATATCAGTTTAATAATGGCTCATTTCTTGTCGTTTGGTAAAAGAATATTTGCATATTGTTTATACTGTTAAAGTATTGTGCTTCTCATGATTTTTTCTACAAATAAAATTGTGAAAAAATTAAGTTGTGTTATTTTATGTTTTCTTTAATTGACTTCATTATTGATATGAATTTGACAGATAGGTGAATCCAGATTTGTCTCTTGTTAAGGGAAGGGGTATGAACGTTTGGACAGTATTTATTGTGGGACATTAGAGCACGTCAGACATATCGAATTGCATTCTGAATACGAAGAATGTCCTTCTGATATCAATTAATTTTGATTTTTGAAATTCGCAATGTAATACACATTTTATGGCAAATGATTAAAATTGATATTTTTATATTTAACAGTACTCGGAAGTAAACTTTATAAATCGTAATGAAGATATGGATTTTTCACCAAAAAACTTATATACTTTAAAAATATATCATTAGACTTATAAAATTTACTTCGAGGACTGTTATATATCAAAATGTGAAAATATCAAATTTTAATAATTTGTCATAAAATTTGTATTATATCGTGAATTTCAAAAATGATATCAGAAAGACATTCTTCGTATTCAGAATGCAATTCGATATGTCTGATGTGCTCTCATGTCCCACAAAAAATACTGTTGAAACGCTCATTCCAGATCCCTTAACAAGCTTGGTAAATTCATGTTACACATGAATTATTTTTTAATATGCCCCCCCACCACGAGGCATACTGTTTTTGCCATTTCCGTGCTTCCTGGGGTGCTTCCGTCCGGATGCTGTATCTCGGGCATGGATGGGCGGATTGACTTCAGATTTTCAGGATAGGTGGTTCATGGTCAGAAACCCTGGATACTTTTTTTTGGGTGGGGTTGAAGGCCATATACTGAGGTCAACGGTCATTTGAGGTCAACTTGTATATTTGGTCTCATATGAACAGTTCAAATCCTATTGGCATGAAACTTGGTGGGTACAGTCAACATTTAGAGCCAAATTTTTGGAAGGTCATTTTGGGGTCATCTGAGGTCAAATTAGTAAAAACTCGTATGGGCATGAAACTTGGTGGGTACCATCAACATTTAGGGCCAAAATTTTGGAAGGTCATTTTGGGGTCACCCAGGGGTCATCTGAGGTCAAATTAGTAAAGACTGTCGTATGGGCATGGAACTTGGTGGGTACAGTCAACATTCAGGGCCAAATTTTTGGAAGGTCATTTCGGGGTCATCAGAGCTCATCCAGGGGTCATCTGAGGTCAAATTAGTACAAACTATCATATGGGCAGGAAACTCTACTCTAAACACTGGTCAGTAACCAAACAGTTGTCCAACTGATACAACAGCAACATACACTGTTATGGAACAGCTTCCTGGACCACATTCACAGCCCAATAATTGGCACCCAACATAAGAAATCTGTGAGTAAATGGAATAGTGTGAAACAAGACCCTTTTCTTGAAGAAAGTGTGTGAAAAGCAGAAGCAACCCCGTTCCACGCTATTCCACTTACTATTGGGAAATAATCATCTGTGTAAGGATCTTGTACGCATTCTCAAGAATTTTTTGCTGGGTTCCAACTATTCGCCTGTGAATGTGGTCCCGGAAGCTGTTCTGTGTCAGTGCATTTTATTGTTGTGTCAGTTGGACAACTGCTTGGTTACTGACATGTGTTTAGAGAAGAGTTTTGAAGTAATCCTGTGTGTAATTTTTGTTCATGGACAGGATTCTAAGATATGATCTTGTGAAAAATTATAACTTAGTTTCTTTTTGAGGCCAGTTTAGTTTTCAACACCAATATAGTCCCATTTTTTTTTAAATGATGACTTATGCTTATTTTTCTTATTTTATATTAAATTTTTGTTTTAATTTGACCATTGCCAAAAAGGCATTGAAATTGTCTATTGGGTCTACATCTTATCATCAAGTTTTCAAAATAATGTTGCAACATTCTTCGTGCCTGCTTGAATGTTTTTACTTAACTTGATCTCTAGAAGATAGTACAATTGGAGACCAAAATTACATGATCAATTTAATTTAAGCTATCTTCAGAAGATAGTAAAAACACGAATTTACCATGATTTTTTAACGAAAGAAAATGTCGCAAGACATGCCGTAATTTGCTTGATTTTAAGCTTATGCATTGACTTACATGGTGAATGTTAAAATTGAAATATCTCGCTATTAAAAAAAAAATGGGGGGAGAGGTAAAAATAGAGAAACAGGGAGATGATAATATCTGCTCTACAAGTGCCGTTTTAAATTTTGGTCAGCTTCGTCATTTTTACATTTCTTTATAGCTCTGCATGCTGCCTAATGCCGATTTTTCTCTGAGCGAGCAACCCGGCCCCGTTCAGTGCAGTTTTGCCGTTTCGCGCCGTACTGAATCATCATCTACAACGCGTGCTAGGCAATTTAAAACAAAAAAAATTTAATATTATTATTTTTTACTAGCGGGACACCCGCGCTACGCGCGGGTCCCCGCTAGGTGAGTAAATGGGAGAGCGTTCACTAAAACAGGAGGAATTACTGAACAGGTAGAATCATTGATACGGTAAATTTTATTTATCTGAACCTGACCCTCCTTAATATAAGCCTACATTTCCATTTGAACTTCTTTCTTTCTTTTTAGTTTCTTCTACATGGGCCAATTTTGTTCCATTTAAAAAAAAGTCAGCTGCTAAGCTTGCGATTTTCCATTGACCATGTGTTTTATTTATTGAATCCCGTTCCCGTTATTTTCTAAATCTGTCCTTTCTTACATTTCCCTTTTAGCTTCTTTTTTTATTTGCTGCATAGCTTGTGATTTCCCGTTTTCATGTTATTTATTTTATTCTGTCCTCAGTTTAATAGCCTTTTTATTTAAATTTCCTGATCTTATTATAGCTTTTTTTTCTTACATTTCCTGAAGAGTTTCTTTCTTTCCTTCTTTAGCCTATTTTATTCCCGTTTTCATTTTATGACTAACTATAACCCACATACTCGTACAGCCTGTTTATCCTCATTTTGTTTTCTTTTTTATTTATAGTAGGCCTACCTCTTCATGTTGTTTGTACTTTTTAACACACATCTTTTTCCTGTATTTATTACGCTCTATACGGTCGTTAATATCATTCATCACGTGTCTCTGCGTCGTTTACGCGTGCCATGGCGTAGTGCTGCGTTACCCGCGCGGTATCGCTGCGCTACGCGAGCGGCTTGGCATTAGATACGCCCGTGCGACGCGCAGGGTCTCCTTTTTTTGTTTACCTAGTATAGCAACGGACCACATTTTTACTGATTTTGAGGCCAGTTCTTGACCGTTTTCAACCAAATTTTCGCATTACCGTCTCGGTATATTCCTCGATCTCCCGTATGAATTTGGTGACATTTGGATCGAAACTGACGGAGCCTTTGATTAACCCAGATAGATACATACAACATTCCCCTATTTATAGTAAGATTCTTTTTGCTTGCTATCTTCTGAAGATAGCAATTTTGGTCAGCTTCGTCATTTTAACATTTCTTTATAGCTTTGCATTCGGCCTAGTGCCGATTTTTATACTAAAAGAAAATGTGGCGAGACATGCCGTAATTTGCTCGATTCTGGTGCCGGTGTCTATAGAGCTCCTGCATTGATTTACATGGGTAATATTAAAATTGAAATATCTCAAGAACCGAATACCGTATGACGCTGAAACAAACTTTGAAATAAAGCTTTTACATTTCTCTATCTGTTTTATGTCATTTTGGTGTTTGTCGGATTCGTGTGATTTTGCTATCAACTGCAGATAGCTCAAATTTAAATGCCCGTTGGTTGTCGTTTTTGTCTGCTGAACGAGATAAAGGGTAGGCCTACATAGGCCTACCACAAAAAAAACTTTCCATAGACGGTGCTGAATAGGGGTCGCGTTTTGGCCATAAGTCGAGTTACGTCCAACTTTGATATATATATTTGATATCATCTTAACTAGAACAAAATTCTGCATAATATTTCTGAAAATGACTACACATTTTAGGTCCGACTAATTTTTGAGAAAATTAGTGCTATATAAAAAGGCCACATTTTCCCGTGTTTACATCCGACTGCTAACCGCGTTCTGACCTCGTTTGTTCATGCGCACATAATCGTAAATATCACTCAAATTTTCACATTTTCTTTTCAAATTTGTAGAGATCACATTCACAAGTTCTTGTAAAACACTATTTTCAACACTACAATTGTTAATATTGTCCCGATTTTCTACAATATTTAGGCAAAGTTGGACTACAGGCGTGATAAACTTTTACCGGAAACCGCTTCACAGGCGGATTTAGTGGTATATGAACCCTAAAGCGATATTTTATAGAATCATGTTACTGGTGTGCTATCTTCTGAAGATCAAATTAAAATTCCAAATGTTGCTACATTTTATTTTGGTTTATAATTTTAATTGCATGTGGTTTTTTGTTCTACCTACTGAATACTATATATAGCTGAAATAAAATGCAGGCCTATGTTTTCATTGTCCCCTGCGCGAGATATATTTTCGAATCGAATTAGGCCTACTGGTGCTATATCTACTGAGAATCAAATTAAAATTTCAAATGTTGCGACATTTTCTTTTGGTTTAATTTGGGACTATAGGCGTTAATTTGGGACTATATGGGATTCTAAATGCTAGGCCTATCTTCAGTAAAATATAGCGAACAAATCCTAAAACGCGCACGGTTTCTCTGCGAGAATAAAAAAATCGGCATTCGGCCTATATGCCGCGCTATTAAATAAAAGGGGTAGAGGTAAAAACAGAGAAACAGGCAGATGCGGGAAGTGATGAGTCTGTAATATCGCTTTAAACTTTCTGATCGGGACTGATGTATTGGAAAGAAAAAAACTCGCCGCTACATGATGAAGTAAAAATTTAGAGAAAATAATGTAAAACATTACTTCTAGAGTAGAAAGGTGCAATGACTAGGGATGAGATTCTAAATGCTATCTTCAGTAGATATAGCGAAAAAATCCTAAAAGGCGCCTGATTACTCTGCCCGAATAAAAAAAATCGGCATTCGACCTATAGGGGGGCCTAATGCCGCGCTATTAAAAAAAGAAGAGGTAAAAATAGAGAAACAGACAGATGATAATCTCTGCTTTATAAGTGCCGTTTTACATTTTGGTCAGCTTCGTCATTTTTACATTTCTTTATAGCTCTGCAGTCGGCCTAATGCCGATTTTTCTCTAAGCGCACAATCCCGTTCAATGCAGTTTTGCCGTTTCGCGCCGTACTGAATCATCATCTACAACGCGTGCTAGGCAATGTTTTTTTCCTTCTTTTTTTCTTTATTTTATTTGCTTGCTATCTTCTGAAGATAGTAATTTTGGTCAGCTTCATCATTTTAACATTTCTTTATAGCTTTGCATTCGGCCTAGTGCCGATTTTTATACTAAAAAGAAAAGTGTGGCGAGACATGCCGTAATTTGCTCGATTCTGGTGCCGGTGTCTATAGAGCTCCTCCATTGATTTACATGGGTAATATTAAAATTGAAATATCTCAAGAACCGAATACCGTATGACGCTGAAACAAACTTTGAAATAAAGCTCTATCTGTTTTATGTCATTTTGCTGTTTGTCGGATTCATGTGATTTTACTATTAACTGCAGATAGCTCAAATTTAAATGCCGTTGGTTGTCGTTTTTGTCTGCTGAACGAAATCAAGATAGAGGGTACTGCCACAAAAAAGCTTTCCATATACTTTACGTGCTGAATAGGGGTCGCCTTTTGGCCATAAGTCGAGTTACGTCCAACTTTGAAATATATATTTGATATCATCTTAAAGGAGTATTTCGTGATCCTAGCATCCTCTTTTTATGACATTTTTCAGTAGATATCCACGAAAAAAGCTTATTTCCAAAATTTCAGCCTTGATTCCGATTTTGCGTTTGCGAGTTATGCATGTTTATGTGTATTACACTGCTCCATAGACAATGTGTTTCTAATTTCGTTCTGGTGCACCAGAACGAAATTCAAATTTAACGATATTTTTGCTAAACGAATTAATCTGCAAGAAATATTTGGTACATAAACATTATGTAGCCAGAGGTATCCAGTGGTGTAAAAATCTCAACTTTTTTGGGAAAAGTGGGGGATGAGGCTGTGGATCACGAAATGCCCTTTAACTAGAACAAAATTCTGCATAACATTTCTGAAAATGACTACACATTTTACATGTTTTAGGTCCGACTAAATTTTGAGATAATTAGTGCTATATAAAAAGGCCACATTTTCCCGTGTTTACATCCGACTGCTAACCGCGTTCTGACCTCGTTTGTTCATGCGCACATAATCGTATCACTCAAATTTTCACATTTTCTTTTCAAATTTGTTGAGATCACATTCACAAGTTCTTGTAAAACACTATTTTCAACACTGCAATTGTTAATATTGTACCGATTTAGTTTAGGCAAAGTCCGGGGGCAAAGTTTGGGACTACAGGCGTGATAAACTTTTACCGGAAACCGCTTCACAGGCGGATTAGTGATATATGAACCCTAAAGCGATATTTTATAGAATCATGTTACTGGTGTGCTATCTTCTGAAGATCAAATTAAAATTTCAAATGTTGCTACATTTTGTTTTGGTTTATAATTTTAATTGCATGTGGTTTTTTGTTCTACCTACTGAATACTAGTATAGCTGAAATAAAATGCAGGCCTATGTTTTCATTGTCCCCTGCGCGAGATATATTTTCGAATCGAATTAGGCCTACTGGTGCTATATCTACTGAGAATCAAATTAAAATTTCAAATGTTGCGACATTTTCTTTTGGTTTAATTTGGGACTATAGGCGTTAATTTGGGACTATATGGGATTCTAAATGCTAGGCCTATCTTCAGTAAAATATAGCGAACAAATCCTAAAACGCGCACGGTTTCTCTGCGAGAATAAAAAAATCGGCATTCGGCCTATATGCCGCGCTATTAAATAAAAGGGGTAGAGGTAAAAACAGAGAAACAGGCAGATGCGGGAAGTGATGAGTCTGTAATATCGCTTTAAACTTTCTGATCGGGACTGATGTATTGGAAAGAAAAAAACTCGCCGCTACATGATGAAGTAAAAATTTAGAGAAAATAATGTAAAACATTACTTCTAGAGTAGAAAGATGCAATGACTAGGGATGAGATTCTAAATGCTATCTTCAGTAGATATAGCGAAAAAATCCTAAAACGCGACCGATTACTCTGCCAGAATAAAAAAATCGGCATTCGACCTATAATGCCGCGCTATTAAAAAAGAAGAGGTAAAATAGAGAACAGACAGATGATAATCTCTGCTTTATAAGTGCCGTTTTACATTTTGGTCAGCTTCGTCATTTTTACATTTCTTTATAGCTCTGCAGTCGGCCTAATGCCGATTTTTCTCTAAGCGCACAATCCCGTTCAATGCAGTTTTGCCGTTTCGCGCCGTACTGAATCATCATCTACAACGCGTGCTAGGCAATGTTTTTTCCTTCTTTTTTTCTTTATTTTATTTGCTTGCTATCTTCTGAAGATAGTAATTTTGGTCAGCTTCATCATTTTAACATTTCTTTATAGCTTTGCATTCGGCCTAGTGCCGATTTTTATACTAAAAGAAAAGTGTGGCGAGACATGCCGTAATTTGCTCGATTCTGGTGCCGGTGTCTATAGAGCTCCTCCATTGATTTACATGGGTAATATTAAAATTGAAATATCTCAAGAACCGAATACCGTATGACGCTGAAACAAACTTTGAAATAAAGCTCTATCTGTTTTATGTCATTTTGCTGTTTGTCGGATTCATGTGATTTTACTATTAACTGCAGATAGCTCAAATTTAAATGCCGTTGGTTGTCGTTTTTGTCTGCTGAACGAAATCAAGATAGAGGGTACTGCCACAAAAAAGCTTTCCATATACTTTACGTGCTGAATAGGGGTCGCCTTTTGGCCATAAGTCGAGTTACGTCCAACTTTGAAATATATATTTGATATCATCTTAAAGGAGTATTTCGTGATCCTAGCATCCTCTTTTTATGACATTTTTCAGTAGATATCCACGAAAAAAGCTTATTTCCAAAATTTCAGCCTTGATTCCGATTTTGCGTTTGCGAGTTATGCATGTTTATGTGTATTACACTGCTCCATAGACAATGTGTTCTAATTTCGTTCTGGTGCACCAGAACGAAATTCAAATTTGGCGATATTTTTGCTAAACGAATTAATCTGCAAGAAATATTTGGTACATAAACATTATGTAGCCAGAGGTATCCAGTGGTGTAAAAATCTCAACTTTTTTGGGAAAAGTGGGGGATGAGGCTGTGGATCACGAAATGCCCTTTAACTAGAACAAAATTCTGCATAACATTTCTGAAAATGACTACACATTTTACATGTTTTAGGTCCGACTAAATTTTGAGATAATTAGTGCTATATAAAAAGGCCACATTTTCCCGTGTTTACATCCGACTGCTAACCGCGTTCTGACCTCGTTTGTTCATGCGCACATAATCGTATCACTCAAATTTTCACATTTTCTTTTCAAATTTGTTGAGATCACATTCACAAGTTCTTGTAAAACACTATTTTCAACACTGCAATTGTTAATATTGTACCGATTTAGTTTAGGCAAAGTCCGGGGGCAAAGTTTGGGACTACAGGCGTGATAAACTTTTACCGGAAACCGCTTCACAGGCGGATTAGTGATATATGAACCCTAAAGCGATATTTTATAGAATCATGTTACTGGTGTGCTATCTTCTGAAGATCAAATTAAAATTTCAAATGTTGCTACATTTTGTTTTGGTTTATAATTTTAATTGCATGTGGTTTTTTGTTCTACCTACTGAATACTAGTATAGCTGAAATAAAATGCAGGCCTATGTTTTCATTGTCCCCTGCGCGAGATATATTTTCGAATCAAATTAGGCCTACTGGTGCTATATCTACTGAGAATCAAATTAAAATTTCAAATGTTGCGACATTTTCTTTTGGTTTAATTTGGGACTATATGCGTTAATTTGGGACTATGTGAGATTCTAAATGCTAGGCCTATCTTCAGTAGATATAGCGAAAAAAATCCTAAAACGCGCACAGTTTCTCTGCGCGAATAAAAAAAATCGGCATTCGGCCTATATGCCGCGCTATTAAATAAAAGGGGGAGAGGTAAAAACAGAGAAACAGGCAGATGCGGGAAGTGATGAGTCTGTAATATCGCTTTAAACTTTCTGATCGGGACTGATGTATTGGAAAGAAAAAACTCGCCGCTACATGATGAAGTAAAAGTTTAGAGAAAATAATGTAAAACATTACTTCTAGAGTAGAAAGATGCAATGACTAGGGATGAGATTCTAAATGCTATCTTCAGTAGATATAGCGAAAAAATCCTAAAACGCGCTCGATTACTCTGCCCGAATAAAAAAAAAATCGGCATTCGACCTATAATGCCGCGCTATTAAAAAAAGAAGAGGTAAAAATAGAGAAACAGACAGATGATAATCTCTGCTTTATAAGTGCCGTTTTACATTTTGGTCAGCTTCGTCATTTTTACATTTCTTATAGCTCTGCAGTCGGCCTAATGCCGATTTTTCTCTGAGCGCGCAACCCCGTTCAATGCAGTTTTGCCGTTTCGAGCCGTACTGAATCATCATCTACAACGCGTGCTAGGCAATGTTTTTTTTTCTTTCTTTTTTTATTTATTTTATTTGCTTGCTATCTTCTGAAGATAGTAATTTTGGTCAGCTTCATCATTTTAACATTTCTTTATAGCTTTGCATTCGGCCTATTGCCGATCGAATTGGCTGCACGATTTTTTAGGCATGTGCCTACTATCATGACTATATACGACACGTGCAATTTAAGTTTTTTTCTCTCCTCCTTTTCTCCCTCTTTTCTCCCTCTTCTCTTTTTTTCTCCTTTTTTCCCTTTCTTTTTCTCTTCCCTTCTCTTCTTTTCTTTGCAAAAGAGTGGGGCGCCCATGGGCGCCCCAGGCTAAACTAACCGAGTATATGGAAAATGCCATACTGCCGGTCGGTTTCACAAGTTGCCGGCTCTATCATGCCACTCGCCGCCTGTCTAACTCCATCATTCATGATCAATAGCACCCTCGACAAAATTGCTCTCAAAACTTTCTAATTAACAAAGTGCATGAGGACGCTGCATTACTAATGAACATAGCGGCCTAAAGAAGGCATGTTTTGCGCAAAAATTTTGAGCCGGCCCTTAATAATTTTATAACCCCTCCTATTTTTGGTGTCAAAAAGTTTTGACCCCCTACCCTATTTCGGTATAAAAATGACCCCCAGTATAATCATGACCTCCCATTCCGAAGAAAATGACAGCCCCTTTTAGGCCTACGCTCTAAAAACTGTAGGGAAACGTAAGGAACACAGTCATACAGGGTGTCCCAGAAAAAATTACCGGGCCAATGAATTTGGACGTAAGTCGAGAAATAGACATCAGAATCCAAAAATCTAAACATCAGCGTGTAGCCCATCTTATTCTGCATTTTATACGCTAATTTTCGAATGATTGCGAAGAAATGAGCGATTACATAACGCATGCGTCAATTCACTTCATTCTAAGTTTGAAAGAAAGATCATTCAACACAATACGCAATAGTGGTTAACTGTCAATGGGTTTCATATTTTGTACCGTGAAATCCTTTTCGTTCTTTTTATATAGGGGCCTAATCTGTTTCTTGCAAAACATTTGATTAGCTTTGTTCAAATGGAGTCATATTGTTACACCCAAATTGTAAAGTGTGCACATTTTGTTGATTTTGTAGCTTGAGATTACAAAATTGAATACTCACCATTCATGCGCGTGGAGCCCGGGCGTGGAGCGCGCAAATTTTTGGAATGTAGGTACCGTAGGGCCTACATGCCTTCTCGTACATACCCCGTAATTTTACCCTCATATTTTTTTGACCCCAACCCTATTAAAGACTGAATTTTTGACCCCCCCAATATTTTCCACCCCCCCCCCCCACCAAAGTATTTATGAACACTCCCTTAAGGGATCTGGAATGAGCGTTTTGAGCGTTTCGACCATAGACATACCACCTAGACCTGTAACTGCCCATCCCTAACCATGGCAGTGGGTGAAGCCACGTATCCAAGGTGATTTTGGTCGGGTGGTCGGACGCGGAGAAATAAGCGTTCATGTCTGGAACGAAAAACGCGATCGTTTGCGTGATTGCTGCGCCGTTATCGCCCGCGTCAAACGCAACATGTTCTGCAGACGCGAACATGTCTGCTTGTTTGCGTCCGGGTTGCGTCCTTGTCAAAATCGTTGCTAAGCAGTGTTGACTTCACTACGCAAACCAAAGTTATAGGTCTAGGTTCTTGTTTGTCTGGGGTTTCGACAGTATTTTTTGTGGGACATGAGAGCACATCAGACATATCGAATTGCATTCTGAATACGAAGAATGTCTTTCTGATATCAGATAATTTTCATTTTTTGACATTCACGATATAATACAAATTTTATGACAAATGATTAAAACTTGATATTTTTCACATTTTTGATATATAACAGTCCTCGAAGTAAATTTTGTAAATCTAATGACATATTCTTAAAGTGTGTGTAGCTGGGAGGAAAAGCCGACGATCAACTGAAAATATTGACCTTTCGTATTGAAGATATGGATTTTTTCCCCAAAAGACCTTATTTTTTTTGGGTGCCAAGTTTTGGGAAAAAATCCATAGGCCTATCTTCAATATTTTTCAATTGATCGTCGGCATTTCATCCCACCTACATACACTTTAAGTATAGATCATCAGATTTATAAAGTTAACTTCGAGTACTGTTAAATATCAAAAATATCAATTTTTAATCATTTGCCATAAAATGTGTAGGCCTACGGTACACATTGCGAACTTCAAAAAATGAAAATTATTTGATATCAGGACATTCTTCGTATTCAGAATGCAATTCGATATGTCTGCCCACCCCTTAGGTGTCAAAAACGTCAAAAATCAGGAAAAAGGGTAGGCTTATACTTTTTCAAGCAAAATAGGCCTAGGTACCAAAAGCTACCAAAGTATAATGGCAAAATAAAAAAGGGTGAAATGTTAAGAAACATCAAAACTATTGATAATTAAACAAGAACCTAAACATGAATTTTTACTTTCTTAGTGTTAAAAAAATGGCAAAAATATGCCTACAAATGTAGGCCCTATAGGCCTACTCGCTGAATAGACCTATTATGTTACTCGTTTAGGGTGCGTTTCAATAGTAGGCCTATGATAGGCCTAAGTCCATAACGTAGGGCCTAATGTTAGTCCCGAAACAGCCGGGGGGGGGGGAGAGGCGGTGCGCCGCCACTGTTGGGGGGGGGGGCTCATGGATCATGATTATAATAGTTCATCATTTGCCCGGCCGCTGGCTGGGTTCATTGGCCATGATTGCCATTGAAATCGCAATGCTCCTTTGCCTCCGAATGATGAAGCTTGATGATTGCCCTGAATTACGCAATCATTGATCATCAAAACACTGCAAAATGCCGTTTTGTTATCGTATCCCCGCCTCGCCCGAGTTTAACCCGAGTTTAGTATGTCAAGAGCCAAAGGTCACTCAATCATAGTTATTAGTAGTAGATAAATAAAACCTAGTTAAAATAAATTGCTGCACAATGTTCAAATTCTTTACAAAGAAGATGGTTAACAATACAGAGATACATTTTATATTGTAAAAATACCAAACATTATATATAATAAATATCAGGAAAATAAACTACCGAGATGGTGTTTTCCCAGGGGTACATTTTCAATGTAAAATCGGGCCTAACTAGGGTTACTATAACCTATTGATTATTATAAACCGAACAAACCGCAAAATACCGCGCATGCACAGTGGCTTTATGAACAAATCGGCGATCATCATTCCGTTCCGACTCTTTTTTGTGGATTAGTGGCTTGACAACGTACCATATTTCTTCGTTTATTTTGCCGGTTTCGACCGAAAAACCTCGCCTAATGTGTAAGCTCAGTTATGTAAGTATACATGCCATTTTATCATATTCGTTAGTGTTTGTAGTTGGTGTAAAATTCATTTCTACGTGACAAATAATGCGACAACAACAACAATCGTATTCGTAATTCTGTGTGTGTTGGGTTTTTATTGTTCATTTATTGTGCAATTCCATTCCACGCGCCGGCTTTATCCGGCCGACCATGTATTAAAATATATGGCTTGGCAAACTATCAAACTCAAAGTAGTGCAATGGGAAACCTTTGCAGTGAAGTAAACAGTACTTGCTTCAATGTTCTTTGTTTCTGATGAATAAATGATATAATCTGAGACTGGGGCCTGTAATTTTGATTTGTCAATCTGTGTGCCTAAAATATCATAATTATTGCATGCATGTGCATGTTATTTTATTGTGATCATTATTTATGTCTTTATGATTAAACTGACGATCGTAAAATAACACGACCAAAAATCGCGGCCTATTACGACGTCGTGTCATTTCCCGACGTCGCGTCATTTGAGGTTGGTACTGTACTGGTAATGCTGGTTTCATTATATGGACAGAGAGATGTTTCAGATTCTTATCAAAACCCTGGCATAACCCCCTGGTGGAATATTGCACCCAGCATTTCACAAGGAAAATGCATAGACCAGCAGTGACCAGTGTAACATCACAGCTAGTTCTAGTAACTATAACTCAGCATACTGAGTTATAGGGCACTCTATTCATATCTGTACCACAAATAAGAAACATCACAATATGTGGGCTCATTTTGGGCTCCAAGGCAAGGATGTAGACGAGGAACTCTCAAGGACAGTTTTGGCCTGCATGGATGATTTTAATCCCCATTGTACCAGAGTTTGGGCGTACATGGATGATTTTAATCCCATAATATACTATACTACCATACCAAAGTTGAGATAATTGATCTACATTGATCTCAACTTTTGGGTGGGTTCAACATCCCCTGAGTTGGCAAAACCTGCAATCTTCATGGAGTAATTTACTTAGTGCAAAAGTGGTCAAAATATTGCTCTGCAAAATTGCTTTATTTTCATGATTTGGATTTATCATATTGAGCAGCATTCTACTTGTGATGTTTCTACACTGTGTAGAGAGGGTCTACAGCATCTCTGAGGTAAAACTGACAAATACAAGGTATATTTCTTGATGCTTGAAGTTTGTTTTTCTTAAACGTACAGTGCATCCCTATGTACCGCTGCAAGACTTCAGGTCCGTAGATGTCATTATGTTTATGATAAAGACTGAAGTCTTGCTGGCAAGACTAACATCACAGCCTGCTCTCCAACTATTAGGATGGGATCCTAGTTCCAATAATTGGAATTCGCGGCTCCAATCGTGAGTTCCAAGGAGCTATGTGTATTGTGTATGTGTCGCCGCAATTTTATATTGTGCATTCGTCACCATGATACATTATATGCACATGTACAATAACATAAACATGCATGGAGTGGACTTTTCGCTGCTCATAAAAATCACTCAAAAATCATCTTTTTAATATTTCTTTGGACGAAAGACGAAAATAACAAAATCCACTTGGTCAACAATGTTATTATTTTGATTTTATGCTCCAAATAGTCAACAAAAATATGTAAAGGAGGGGACATTTTTTGACACATTTTCCTTCATATCTCAAAAACGTTAGGTAGCATCACCGCCAAACTTGCCATGAGACAAGATACTAACCCATTGCTTCATGTAAATGCATATTTGTGTAGATTTTACTTGTTTTGGTAAACTTGCAAGTAACTTCTCTTAGTCAAATTCAATATTTGAGCCATTTCCATCAGTTAAGGGGGTACTACACCCCTCGATAAATTTGTGTCTATTTTTGCATTTTTCTCAAAAACTAATAACACCCTGGTAACAAAATTAATGTATATTATAGGGGCAAGAAATCCAATTACTACACTGGAATTTCAGTCACCCAAGTCAAGCGGTTTGTTATTTATGATAAGAAATAAGGTACCGCTAGGATGTACCTCGTTTCCTATCATATATACTGAACCGCTTGTCTTGACTCACTGACATTTCAGTGTAGTAATTGGATTCCTTGCCCCAATAATATACATAACTTTTGTTACCAGTGTGTTACTATTTTTAAGAAAAATGCAAAAATAGTCACAAATTTACCACAGGGGTGTAGTACCCCCTTAACATGATTCTGCGAAAAATTGATGTTTAAATAATATACAATCTGTATATCATTTGAAAGCTCTATATGACAGCAATATTATTAGACAACTTTGGAGTTGAAAAAGGCAACATCAAATCATTGTAATGCTGTTTGTAAACTTTGGTATAATTTGGCCATTTTCCTTCATAATATCCAATTAAAAAATAATATTTGAAAAAAAAACCAGTGGTTAACTGGCTAAATAATTGTTAGAACTTGAAAATTTGATATATATTTAAACTACTTTAAAACAATCACATTTAAAGATACTCTGATTTTGAACCCTCGTGAAACCCACTTGTGTACCCAGATTGTGAAACAGTCCACATGCGCACACCCATCCCTCTCGTCTGGCTTCAATCAGGAAGCGTTGAGAGTACCGTCCAGAACTCCAGATCCAGATCCAGAGATTGACTGTCGAGAAAGTACATCTACATCTATGCTGATAGTGATACTCAGCAAAGTCCACTTCTGAATGTGAAGCTGAGGTGAAAACTGTGAAGCTGGTGAAAGGTTGTGCGCTATTTTACAGGTGCAAGTAAAAACTGAAGCCCTGAAGACGTCCAATGATGGAGCTATGATGACGTCTGGAGGGAAAGCCGTACTGCTGTTGGCATGAAGGAGAATTTGTAGAAGTCTTTGGTGGAGTGTGTGGTGAGAAGTTGGTATCTGGCAGGATGGTAAGATCTAAGTCTGGGAGACTTGCATCACATGGCACTTGTCTGAGTTGAACCTCATCTGCCATTTTCTTGTCCATGAATGTAGCATATCTAGGTCTCTCTGTAGTATTCTGCAGTCATCCTAGCAGTGTTAATTAATCATAGGCCGATTAAACAAACAATCATCAGTGAATAGACGAATGGATGACGAGATGGAATCTGATATGTCATTAATGAAGGTGAGAAATAAAAGTGGTCCCAGAACTGTGCCTTGGGGCACTCCAGATTAAGGCTCTGAGTGAGTCCCGGGAATTGAGTCCCGCCCGATAATCTATTACCCGGCAGGAAATTTCCTGCCCGGTACCAAATTTAAGAAAATTTTTTTTTTTTTTTTTTTTCAAAGTTTTCCCCGGTTTTGTAGTGTCTCTGGACCTAGACCTAAATGCTGGTTTTCCTAAAAAAAAAAAATGAATTTTGCACATTGTTTTGTGTTTTTAATCTAAAAATTGATACATAGTTTTCATGTCATACTCTATTAATTAATTAATTTATTTATTTATTCTTTCTTTATCCAGGGTAACCTCTTCAGTATCTTGTACTGATCTCCAAGAAGGCCCTGCACTTAATTACAAAATATACAATACTTAATAAATAACATATCAAAACAAAGCTTATACTTTCTAATACAGAAATAATGGAAACAAGGAAAACATTTTAAGAAGACATGTTAAATAGAACATTGAGCAAATACATTTTTAAACATATGAAGGTTCATTGACTCATAATTACTGCGTCCATCAGATGCAAGTTTGTTCCATGCCTTGGCACCTCTATAATGAAAAAGTACGCTTACCCTGATTATTGCTCCAAAGTGGAACAATAAGGGTTTTAGAACTTTGACTTCAGCGTACATTTACCATGCATAGACTCTGTAAAAGAAAATTGGGAACTCAGATAATTTGGAGCAAGACCTTTCAGACATTTAAAAACTACAATGAGGAGATGGTTTTCCCATCTTTTATCAAGTTTAAACCAATTCAGAGAATACATTAAATCAGCTATAGGAGTTCTAATGTCGGCATTGAGCAGAATTCTAGCAAGTCTATTGTGAAGTATCTGGAGAGAGTGGGATAAATCAGCATTACAGTTTGACCATACAGTACTACAATAGTCAAAATGGGGCATTACAAGTGCATTGGCAAGCATATTTAAAGTTTTAGGAGGAAGATAATATTTTACTCTACTGAATAATACCAATACGCTTGGAGATATTATTTGATACAAAAGTTACATGATCATTCCAACTTAATTTTGGGTCAAGTACAACACCCAAATACTTAAATGTTTCAACCTTTTCAATAACATTATTTGCATGAGAAAGTGAAATATCATCAAATTTGTTGAGAACATGATTAGTACCAAAGACCATGAGTTTTGTTTTTTAACATTAAGAGTAAGTTTGTTTTCATGAAACCATTTACCAATACAACTCATATTTTTGTCTAATTCCTGTTGGAGAATAGCAAGATCAGAAGAGGAACATAAGAGAGTGGTATCATCTGCATACATCACACAATTACATGACACACTATCAGGCAAGGAATTAACATAAACAATAAACAACAGAGGCCCTAAGATTGACCCTTGTGGAATTCCTATGTTAATGCTTTTGAAGTCAGACAAAGAGGAATTTACATTAACTCGTTGTGCCCTGTTACTTAGATAAGATACAAACCAATTCAGGGTGTGATTTCTAATACCATAGTCATATAATTTGCTGTAAAGAATTTGGTGATTGATAGTATCAAACGCTTTTCTTAAATCTAGAAAAATAGCTGCAGTTGCTATACCATTATTCATGTTATGGAGAATGTAATCTGACACATCAAGAAGAGTAGAGTTAGTTGAATGGTTACGTCTAAATCCAGATTGGGCTGGGTTTAAAATATTACACATAGTTAAGTACTTATACAACTGATCATGTATAGCCCGTTCAATTATCTTACTGATTATGTTTAAAACAGATATTGGCCTATAATTACATACATCAGATTTACAACCATCCTTGTAAATAGGTGTTACTTTGGCAAGTTTCCACTCAGAAGGAAATGTTGCCGTCAATAATGACAAATTACAAATATGAGTAAGTGAATGACAAATTACTGGGGCAGCGAGTTTGAGTAATCTCACATCAAAATTATCAAGCCCAGTTGATTTATTGTTAGGAAAATTACAGATCTGGTCAAAAACATACTCTTCGGTTATTATGTCAAAATCAAACATATTATGAGTTACATTAGAATTATGATTGTCATTATAATTACCAATATCATCGGTATGTAAATCAATATCATTAACACTATCATCATTGACACTACTACTAGTACCACATGTATCAATATTGCATTTATTACTATCAAATTTCTGTGCAAGATCATTGCCTATTGAACTGAAATATTCATTAAATTCATTAGCTGTTTCCAAGTCACTGTTAGTTAAACCAGTATCATTCTGAACTGTTTTGACACAGGAGTTCTTTTTTGGAATCAATTTCTTAATGGTACTCCAAATCTTTTTAGAATTGTTAACATTTTGATTAATTGCATCAGTACAATATTTCTTTTTTAAAGACTTACCCAAATTATTCACCTTATTTCTGAGAGTTTTAGCTGCTTTCCAATCATCAGGATCATTGGTCTTATGTGCTTTAGAATAATAATAGTCTCTATCTTTTGATAACTTATGCATTGAATTTGAATGCATTTTTTTTTTTTTTTTCGGGTACCCGGGTACCCGCTCGAAAAAAAGTTTGGGTACCCGGGAGCCGAATTTCCCGAAAATGAGAGCCTTACTCCAGATAGAACATCCGATACTTCGCCGTCCACGGCAACTCGTACAGAGGAAAGCCACAAACAAAGATAGTCCCTGAACTGAAGGAACTCAGCTATGCAGAGAGATTCATTGAAGTTGCCATCATTGGCATAGGAGAGGAAGAGGTGTCTTGATGACAAAATAATGCATGGCTTCAACAACGTTCAGAAATCCAGCTTTATTTGTGTTGGCTAAAGAAGATACATGTCACAAGAGGCAACACTGAAGATTCAGAAGAGGCATTCAAGACTCAGCAAAGGCTTAAGGGTCAAATCCTTCACCCAAAGAGTACATGTACTGATGTAGTAACTCTGTGGAACGAGCTCCCGGATCATGTAGTGACAGCCAAGTCAGTCTACGAGCTCGAGAACTTTCAAGAATGGTGTTGAATTTGATGTGGTACTCTCCAAGTGGTACTACAACAAGTAGCCCGGGTACTCACACCTCGGTCACTACAATTTCCACTGAACATTCTTCTCAGTATGAAAGTCTGAGGCTCCTAGGCAGCTGGTCCAGGGTACACACACTGTATCCAATTTTTTTCAACAAAATATCACTTCTTACCGTTCTTCATGTGAATGAAGATAAGACTTTAAACAAAAAAAATTTTGGTGCATGTGTGAAAAATGTGGGTACATTTGAAGGTGTAAAAATTACCAAATGTGTACATCCATATACCGACTAAAGGGATGTTGCAGCCAAACAAAATTGCTTCACCTGCCCAATATCTTGCAGTCACCTGCTGATGATGGTGACATAAAATGTAAGAACTTGATAAGATGGGCAACTACCTGTACATGTAGCATGTGAAATTGTAGTCTTGATTCACGCCCGTATCCACCCGGGGCCACATACTGTATGTTACGCGTGTAAGTAACAGCCGACGACGGTGATCGATTATATACTGATGGTGGTGCTCAAATATACGGTCTTGATCAACCTGTATTAAATCTCTGAGATTCCAGATTTTAGACTACCAAATATAGAAAATAATGAGATGCCGATTGCCGCTGAATATTCATGACTTTAGCCATCCAATCATGTACCAAGATCTTGTTTGTTATAAACATTCGCGCCACGCCTGTGACAGCTGTTTCGAAAAACACAACCTTCTCGACCGCAGGATTGACAGCAAATGGGCAGTCTGATTATCGTACAAGTCTACAACCACCAATGAAAACAGCCTATTTCGTCAGTGCATTGGGTCATTATTTACGTACAAGTTTGTAAACATTAATGAGCTACACAAGTTGGCAGACCATATCACGGTTTGTACATGTACCATAGTGAAGATATAAAACTGACAGTACCAATAGCGTGAATGCTCACTATAGCTAAAATAATAGTTTCTCGATCATGAGAGCTCAGTAGGCACGCAATGACAATTGCGTCGGCGTACAATGCCTAGATGGACACAAGCTTTGAGTAGCGCTGCATTTCCTGTGCGTGCACAATCGATCGCGCTATCATGTCATTCCACTAAACTTTCGACATTACGCAGTGCATGCAGTACATTCATACTCTCATGATCGAGAAATTATTATTTTAGCTATAATTCACTCGCCAATGGTGCAAAATAATTGATTAGCGCAGAAACTTAGTTGATTTTGTTGGCCGTATAAAGCGGCCTGAGGACATTAGCTGGCCATAGCATAAGAGACCGTCTTGAACAAGACTAGTGAAATTGTGATGTTTGCAGAATTGTAAGTGGAAATGCCACTTATTTGACTTAGCAGACCTGTGATGGAATTTCTCATGTTGCATCTGCATAAGCACCCCTTTTCAATGTACATATGTGCTAAATTCTGTCAACTGTCTTCACAGCTTAATTCTGTCAAACGTCTTCCTGGCTTAAGAAGTTAAGATGGATAGTAGGATTATGATTATTGTGATTTCAGATGCACTGTATTTATTGATGGTTACATAATTTTGTTTGCATTTCATTGTTTTAATGAGAACCTCAAAGGCTCAAAAGTGATGGACTTAAGCACCCAGGGTGCTAATAAGTTTGAATATTACTGTACTGGGTGAGTCAGAAAGGTGTATACATGTAGATCTGTGTTAAGAATTGAATCACCCACTCACTCTCCTTTATGTACAGTAATGCAAGTGCTCTCAATTGCTGACATCACAGTGTTTCTTGGAATTCACAGTGCCCGAGGGTGGTTTACATTGACTCTGCTACTTGAATCATAGACCATCAGTGCTAATACTATTATTTCCTATACATTCCTGTGTATTTGCCTGAATCCTGGGTTCTTATATGAAAAGGAATTTCAATCTGCTATGTACTGTCTGTACATGTACAACAAACAAATAAACAAACAAATTGATGAAGCTATAGGCCTAAAGGAAACAAATTTTTAATATTGTCAACTTGTCAACAAAACCGTATCGCGATGACAGCACCATTGGGCAAGAATGACACTGAAAATGTAAAAATAGGCTAATGAAAGTCGATGTTATGTTTTTTGTAACATTTTTTTTCCAAATCATAATGAGGCAACTAGATTTCATTAAATTCATTATTTCCAGCATTTCATTATTTACAAAATAGCTGCCATTCAACACTTTACATGTATACCCTCCAATATGAAAGAGGACAAACATGGCCGCGCCCATGAACAGGTTGAAATGCAAGCAACACATCAACATGCATCAAAGATTAGATAAAATATTTCCTTGTGTGTGAAAGATGAGCCAAAATCCACTCTCTAAATAGTCTTCCACGTACAATTAATCATGGTTTTCATGGAAGAAAGGCCCAACTCCATGGAGTTGGGTCCTTCTTCTACAAATATTGGGTTAAAGAGGAATTTTTGTTCCTCCATGAAATCTGCTTTTCACTACAATAAACTTTCTTCCTAACATATTACATGCTTCTACTTGTGCAATTAATGGATAATTACCAAATTTCTGTAGCTATTTATAACACATCTGCTTACGGAACTACCGCTTGCAGTATATTAGTGGAAAAAGGGCCCAACTCCAGCTCAGATAAGACATGTACCGTTGCCATGGAAACATCATATATGATTTTGAATGTATGTAATAATGTATGGCCATGTATTAAAGGTTCCCTGAAGATGAAAACATTCTGTCTATAAAACTTTTCCAAATATTACGTTTTTTGTTAATATCTCAAAAACAGTTTTGATGGAGTTGGGCCCTTCTTCCACTCAGGTATTCAATTGTATAGGAATTTGCCAATCAAATATTGTAAATGTGGGTCAAAACAACTTGAATCGATGAGACTGGCAGATATTCATGATTGGATTTGACCAACCAAAAACAACATTTCCTTGATGAAGCTTGTACAGTTAATACTGATTTGTCACTCCATGTCTGACAAGCAGAGAATTGCCACTTGAGTGTGTTTTTGCAGAGCAGATTTTAAAAGAGAAAACCAAGTTCATTGTTGGTGTTACATAAAAATAGTCTTGCTCAAGGCCATAGATTCTTCAGAGAACAACAAAGGCTTTTCCTCTATACCGTAACCACCCGGGTATAAGCTTTGAGACAAACCTTCAGCCTTATAAGCCCACCCCCATTTTTGAAGTGAAATCTGCCATCTAGGGGGGTGGGCTTAAACCCGAGTGGTTACGGTACATATTAAATTTTGAAACTCTGGTACTTGTAACTTTATGTAATGAAATTTTGGTAAAATTTTGAGGACATTCTAAATGACACTCTGGTAATTCAACTTACTGACAATGAAATTTTGGCAATTGAGGATATTTTTTGAATATTTTAAACTGTTACTTTAACTTAATTGCACATAGTGCTATGAGATTTTATTCTTGCAATGCAAGATTGTACGAAATACTGCCAACAAGAAAAGCAGGGTTTTCACTTGTATTTTTTCATCAAAGAATCAAGGTGTCAAGAAATGGTTTTCCTAATGAACAAAAATGAGTATCGGGAAAGTTGTACAACACAATTTAGAAGACTTTAATTTCCTCATACATTGTAGGTGAATTAAATGAGTTGTTTTATGTGTACCGAATAATGTATACATAGTTACATAGGTACTTGTGTCATTTCATACACAGTAGATAACCCACTCTAGTCATGTTCAGACGGTTATAGAATTCTTGAGGATGGCGTGCTCGAGAATTGCGATTCCCAAGTCAAGTGTCCGCACGACTCGATTGAAGCCAGGAATCCGCAAGTTTTGCAATGCCTCTTCAATCATCCCTCATGACGTCAGCTCTGAAATTACAACCGGAAGCTTACTGTGATCCATCTAGTGGCGCATTGAAGTGAGCCATATTAAATTTAATTGATACACGGTCATGGTTATTTTATACTCGGCACTCGAGAATCTCAAAATGTGTCATTTACATGGCGGTAGCCCTTGAGGACCACTTGCTCATCATTAGGGGCATTTGTGAATTCCCCTCAAATATGTGGGGATAAATTTAGGGCCAAACTAAGGGATTGGAATCCTTGAGACCGTTCACACAGTGGATTGCCCCAAATTTTTGCTCGAGAACCGTGTTGCCATCGGTGTGAACGTGCCTTGTATTACGTGTAGGCCTGCATGCCTTGCCCTGATGATGATAATATACTTTGGATGCTGGCTGGCCTAGTTGTTTACAGGCTCAAATGATAAGAGTTGGCATCATCATCAGTTCATATTTCTTTTAAAACCATAGATGCTTCAGCAGCTGTTGTTGTGAGTCCAATGCTCAAGTGCAGTACATGTACTATACTATAGTAATAGTATACACTATAATTTGTTCAGCTTTATTGGCAAAGACTCCTAACATAATGGCAAAGACTCCTAACTCATTGGTAGCAGCATTCGCTTTAAATGGTGTAGCAGAGCAAAATGCTCCCAATTTTGGACAACCTACTACACAAATTTAAGCTTGTATAACAATTATCATAAGAACATCACTGTTCATCCATGTTTTTGCTATAAGTAAATCAAACCCTGCATAGTAGTCCAACCAGTGGGACCTGTTTAGTTGCAGACCATTTACTCAATCTCTGTCCACTGACTCCACTCCGGGCAAGAAAGACAAACTGCGTATGGATAGGGTGGTTCTCAGATTTTCACAGTTGGTCTTTCTTGCATGATCAAAGGTTGAGTAAATGGTCTGTGGCTAAAAGAAAAAACAACTTTGTTGATTGATGTAGAATCACTAAAATGGTATGCATGCTTTTGGGAGCAGCACCTACGCTACGCTAGCTGCGCTTTGTGTAATGCATTCTTGACTGTCAAGCGCTTATATAGTGAATTTACTCAAACATAAGTTGGGACTTTATTGAAGTAACAAAAACAAATTTTTGCCAGTTATATATTGAACGAAGTTATATGTTCTACAATATCTTGTCGATGTCAAAATTGCTCATAGAATCAAGGTGTGACATGTATATTACCGTATTGGTCCGAGTATAGTCCCACCCGTTTTTTATGTGAAAATTTTTCACAATTGGGGGTGGGATTATACTCAATTAAAAAAAAAAAGGTTTTTTTCCCGGTTTTGGAGTGTCCCTGGACCTAGACCTAGATGCTAGGATCATTCATGGTTGACCTAAAAAAAAAAAAAAAAAAATTTTTCAAGATATTTTGTATTTTTAATATGAAAATTGATACTTTGTTTTCATGTCATACTCTATTAATGATTTCAAAATGCATTCAAATTCAATGCATTTTGAAATCATTAATAGAGTATGACATGAATACAAATTATCAATTTTCATATTAAAAATACAAAATATCTTGATTTTTTTAAAATTTTTTTTTAGGTCAACCATGAATGATCCTAGCATCTAGGTTCTAGGTCCAGGACACTCAAAACCGAAAAGAAAAAAATTTTTTTTTTTTTTTACAATTTCTGAAATTTTTGAAAAATGGGGGTGGGATTATACTCGAACGTGGGACTATACTCGGACGAATACGGTAGTCTGCCAAACTGCTCCCAGGTAGCCACATTTTATAATGTGTCCAAAAATGTACCCCCACAGGCAACACTCAAATTCACTGCCCATACAAAGGATGATTTCCCCCTGAATCCTACACAATTGCTCAGGAAAATAACTTTCTAGGGTGTAAAAATATTTAATAATACCGGTAATAATAAGAATAATATTAATGGAGCGTATTTATACTGCGCAAAAATCATCAGTGAAACGCAAAAAACCTAAAGATTCAGGGAAAGCACAGCTAAGAAATCACAGCTAATAAAGTGGACAATTAGATGTACTAAGTTTGCAATCTCACTGAAATGTAGCCCCGTAAATTGTCAAATTGCAATCATTGCAAAATCTTATACAATCATTGTCGAAAAGTCTATTAGGGGATGAGTGCTAATTAGGTCAAATACGGTCCTTGACTATGGTATATACCTTGCCCCACTGAATATGCTTATAAATCCCTGAGTATGTCAATCATATTTATTTGCTTGTAAATTAATATCCATATTTTTTTTATATCTTGCAGATTGTTAACAACTCCTCAGTATTTGCACACTATATGGCGGTTGCTGCAGACATTGGCCAATTCTGCCGAAGCCAGCACAAGTAAAGTAGCCAAGATAATTGCCCAAGCCTATTATTTCACTGTGTATATATATTAACTTGAGGTGCAGGGCTATTCATCCTGTCTCCTCAATTTTACTGGAGTCTCTTGGGATCATTTTTACCTCCCCAAGAGGCTTTGAATAGTGCAATCGCTTTTTCGAAAGTCTCAATTTTCACTGGATGTGACGTCCTGATTCCAGAGTCCACAACGGGTACTTTGGGTCATCTAAATCTATCCCAACACTTATGGGGTAAAGTACTCGACTTATCTTTGGCTGCCCAGCTTGGCCCGCTGTCTCAAGGTGTCTGGTTGACGATACGGTTGGTGGAAGCAGCGCCCCCGTTCACAGCAACAAAGGAACTGCCAAATCGGTGACGCAGGGTGGAGATATATATATTTTGTTACTGGAGAAAATATAGTCGTCTCGTCCTGGTGCGAGTTGTGTGTGTCTGTTTTCATATTTCGTTGAATGAAGAATTACTCTATCAATATGGCACGAAGCGTCCGACCGGCGCCTGTGGAGATCGCGCACAAGCACATGCGCTTTCTTATAATTCATAATCCGGATAAACAAGGCATGGACTATTTCATCAAGGTAAGTTTAATGCATAGCATTGGTCACTGATCAGAATTGAATTGATTGACCAATCCCCATTTTGTAAAATTCTGAAAGTCTTTGTGATTTAAACCCATATTGTCACGCCTATGTGCTCAGTCCATGGTGCGCAGTGATGATGTTCGCTAACGACTGCCCTGCGGTATGATGCATTTAGGATTAAATCACAAAGACTTCAGAAATGTTACCAAAAAGGTAAATTGAGCACATTGTTACCAAGCCGTTACTACGGCTAGGTCTTGAAATCTAACTGTTTCTTTCTTCTTCCTCTGGCAACAGGTCCACTGTTCCTTCATGCTGAGGTCGATTTTGATATAAAATTGGATTGATTGAGCCCATATTTATTGGTGGAGCTATGAGTTTTAAAATATTGGACAAGACGTAGTTACTGAGTCCAATATCTTTAAACTCATTAAGACCAATAAATATTGAGCGTAAAGCATCCAATTTTATCATTATTATGTGTTGGATCCAATATTTTCACACACTTGGATTCATCAAAACATAATAATGACCGTACTCAGATTGTGTTGAACACCATTCCAATGTATTCCTCTGGTCATAAGGATTTTGAAAATGTTTAGTTAGACCTATCTAGGATGCACCATTCAGGGGTTATTATTGAAAAGGTCAAAAACACAGGTCATACCATAATATCGCGTCCTAAGAAGCAAAGCACTTGTGGCTTTGTTTATTTTTTTGAGACCAATAAATTTGTGTATTGTTTGAAAAAAATCCATCCAATTTTATCATTATTGTGTTTTCAGATTAACTTTCCTGAGTATGCAAATGAAGCTACTGTCCAAGTGGTGAAATAGTAGACAGGATGCAAGATTCTGAAAACATAATAGGCCGTGCGTTTTGAGTTGGGCCGGTAATGTGTTACATGTTTTCGCGAGATGAAAATTGCATGTTTTTTCTTTTAGATATGAATATCTTTCACATATTATACCCAACATATATAAAAGTATACATTTTCTGGCTGCAAATGAACCAAGGAATCCAAAAATGCACTTTAAAATGACACAGGGTGTAACACTAAGGAGTTATGAAACTGAAAATACCAAATATTTTAGGGAAAAAATGCAAAATTTGACAAATTAAAAAAAAAAGTTAGCTTACCCCACATATTTTAAAATTTCATATTTGAATTCCTCTCAGTCGGAGCTTTAAATACATATATAACATCATAGGGTTCAATAAAATTTAAATGATTTTGCGCCAGCCTCTTTCAAGGCATATTTTCCCATTGACTTCAATGTGTAACCAGAACGGAAAATAAAATATGCAAAATTGCTTCTCAAAGCAAATTAAATTACCTGGAATATGATTGTATGGTGTTATAGTATGCAGTTTAAAGTGATTTGTAAAAATGTGAAAAAAGAAATGCACCTCTTGCATCCTATGACCCCTGGGGTCACTTTTATTAAATTTGCTCCTCCTGATCCTCCTCCACCCCGCACATTATGCTAATTAGATGCAAATTATTCAAATGTTAATAACTTTTTACAACTTGTTTAAGGTTTACTGTATTGGTCTCATCACAAGCTTTAATTTGACACCAAATTTAACCACATAGGCTGCATATTAACTGAGAAAATTAAAAAGATGAACCCAAAAATGTCGCGCGCGTGTAACATCTCCACCTATTTACTGGCCCAACTCAAAACGCATGGCCAATAATAAAATTTTGTACCCCACTTGATATGTGACTCAACTTCTCTGTGCAGTAACTGAACTCACTTTCATTATTTTAAGAGTTATTTACCTGCCATTGTCATGAAGGTTTGACTTGCAAGTCAAGAAAATGAACAACATAGGCTTAGTTGACATGACTCTAGTACACAATATGGCATTAATGTTGAATATGTTTGACGCACATGGGGCCAATAAGTGAACAAAATAAGTTAAAAATGTAGGGTAAAATGGCTTAAAATTAAACAGCAATTTCAAACATAAAAAATACTATTATTTAATTTAAAAAAATTTCAGGTTTGTCAATATTCTGTTCATTTTAAGTTTTAAAAATGTTTCTTTGTCACTGATTTCGGGTCGAAATATGTGTACTGCTTTTATAGACCAATGGGAGGGAGCTCAGTACATACATGTACAAATGATTGCCCATTTATATCAGATGTAGTGAAGAGTTCTGTACTACACCATAATACTAGCCACAATACAGTATTTTAAACCGGTTTTGTAAGCACTTGCTGTAATGCAGTAGTAATAAACTCTGTGAAAGATGACTTGTCATTAGCAGAGATGCATTTGTGACAAGCTTTTACATGTTTCTTACTAATGTACATGTCGGCTCATGTGTAGGAAGAGAAGATTCAGCATGACCAGATTGATTTTTTCCCAGCCTTTCAAATCATAGAATGCAAAATTCTACCTCGCCCAACATTTTATATGTTCCTATCCAGGAAAAACAAAACAATAACCCCCCCCCCCCACACACACAAAAGAATCAAAAGAAATATATTTTGTTTGTGTTGAATCTTTCACACAGCTCCTCCTTTAATAATTATTATATTATAAGAGCTAAAGTCATTCTTACGGATATTCGAAACAGTAACAATAGGCAAGGTGTAGCAGGGGTTCTCCTCCCCAGCAAGAATGTTTAATAGTGCACTTTTTAAAACAAATTCTAAGATGTCTTTGCTTTCAGCTGTTGCTTTTGCATGTCCTGGTTAGCCAATTTTATTTCAGTATCTCTATATTGAATGAATGAATGAATGAATAATGAGGTTTATAACCATGATGGGCATACCATCAAAACAAGATGCTCACGGTGCAATACAAAATAAAAATTTGAAGGAAACAAACTTACATTGTATAAAAGTACAATCTTAATAGATGCGTGATAAAACCAAGTACCGTAAAAATAAAAAATTACATACAAAATTTAAAACATAACAAAATTAGCATAATGTCCAAAAAAATTAAACACAAAGTCATTTGTTTGGAGACACTTCAGTACTCATCAGATGTGTATGCTTTTCATGCAGTTTTAAAAGTAGTTTTGGAAGAGTCAAAATGTTCAGATCATGAATTCCATAAACATGGTGCTGGTAGTGCGAAAGGCCTGTCACCCTAATTGAATTTGAGTACAAATCTTGTGATGGATTGTAAGTTTTCACTTAGTGGAAACATTTTCATTAAAATAGGGAGAAATTTCAGTGTTATTACATAGGCGCCAATCTTTTGAGACACAACAACAAGTGCAATTAATTCTGACCTGATTGCAAGTAAAGGAGGACACTCATGACCATTAATATTGTGCTAACTCACTGCGGTCAAATCTCTTGCTTCTTTTCCTGGCTAAATTATTCAACTTATATACATGTAGTTGTTTACAGCTTTTCTTGACCCAAATAAAATCATTATCAGACAATAATTTAGTATCAAACTTTCATCAAGGTTTGATATGACATCAATGGATACACCGTTAAAAACAATCCAGAAGTACATGAATGAGTTTAAATGATACATGTAATACATACTTGACATCTTGAGATGTGCTTTTAAAACTTCAAAAAAAGCGCCCCGAAAATACTGTGATTTTGGTCTGCATGCTGTCGAATTAAATCAAATGATCCACAATTTGAGTGATTTGGGACTTTGATACTTGTTTTGTGCAGACTGAAGCAAAATTGCCCGAAACTAAACAATGATAGATATTACTATTGTGCAAACAGTGTTGAAATGTCCATGTGTCTAGTGCATTTATTTGTTACCGTACCGATTTGTAAAACTTGGTTCACTTGACATTTGACCTTAACCAATTGTGTTTTCAATCGGCCGTTTTTGTTGATTTGTTTAATAAACAGGAACTGAAGAAACGAGATATCAAAGAGGTGGTGCGTGTGTGTGAACCAACGTATGATACCAAACTCCTAGAGCAAGAGGGTCTACAGGTTTTGGTAAGTATCGCTTTTGATAGATCATGGGTCCATTTCACTAAACTTTTAACCCTTCGTAACTCAAGTAACCGTTCGTAAAGTTACGAATACCCAACACTAAACGTAACTTTTCGAAGGGTCCCTGTAGTAAAGCCCTATTATAGAAAAATTACTTAATTCGTGTACATCGTGGAACATACTCTTTGTGTGGCTGTGCATAGTAAGCTGTTGTGCGCAGATAACCTCGCAATATGGACGCGTAGAGTAGGCTCAGTAGCACGCGTTGTACGCTTGTGTATTTATAGCATGATAGTCGCGGAGTAACAAGCGTAGTTGAATGTTCCACGATGTACACAAATTTAATAATTTTTTCTATAGTAGTATTACTTACGAAGAGTACTGTTCGTAAGTAAGTTTTGTGAAATGGAACTTAGTCTCGTCGTAAGTTACCAACGATTTTGAGACTTACAATGCTTCGTAAAGTTTAGTGAAATGGACCCTATGTCAGGTTGCAGATTTCCAAACTGATTATATAATACTGTTATGCAAATGAAAGTTTTTCATTTTTCAATCAAACAAAATGATTTTAGCACTTCCTACTCTCTTTCATCACTCTCTTTGGGAAACCTCATCAGCACTAATCCACTGGGATTAGTTCAGTGGTAATCAAGACTAATCCACTGGAATTAGTTCATTGTTATGATGTTATCTTTATTTGCCAGAAGGTGAGCAGGTGAAGTAAACAGTACATCAAGGTGTAGTGTGGGGTATGTGTTTATTTATGGTGTCAAACAGAAGATATCTTACCCTTCCCAGAATCCTTTGCAACATGACACTTCATTTCATCTAATAAAATGATGCTCACATTACTTTGTACCAGTGTTGCAGTCAAGACCTATATGTACGAGACCAAGACTGAGAGTCCTTCCCACACAAGATCGAGGCCGAGACCAAACCTTCCAAGACCAAGACCACCCCTTCCAAGACCGAGACCTCTAAGTTCTGATACCGAGACTGAGATCTTAGTTTAATTGGGGGGGCACATCACTTCAATTTTTATTTAGGTTTGATCCCCTGGAATTTGGAGATGTTGAGTCTTTGGGAGCTGACAGCGCACCAGTAAAATTGTTTGAAAATCGCCTGGAAAGTGAGGAATGAGCAATTTATGGGTCATTTAGAGCTGAAATTAACAAAATCAGGGATCTTTCAGTGCGCTATTTTGGTGGAATTCAGGGATCTTTCAAAGCTATGCGGTTAAAAAACAGTGGTCTTTCCTGGAAGCATACCTGTATGCAGGGGCGTAGCTAGGGGTTATGGCATCCAGGGCTAAGGATACATAATGGCGCCCTCCCCAATTCTTGGAAACAATTGCGCACAAAAATTTGTACAAATAGGGCCTACCACTAATTCATTTTGTTTTGGTTATATTGAAGTCGAATATCGGTCTTAAATTGATCTTTCAAATGATTTTTTGACTTTCATCGCTTCAGGTCAATTTGGCACCCCCCCACCTTTCTGGTACACATACATGTAGAGTACCTACACAGTACCACTGCTGCTACTGAACAGGACCCACCAGCAGTGATTCTGCACTGGTACTACTCTGATACTCCCCTGGTATTGCACAGTACCAGCTAAGTACCTTTACGACGGTACTTAGCGATGGTGTACCTGTGCAGGAATCTTGTAATGTGCAAAGCAAATCAGTACAGAAATTTGAAATGGAAGAAATGCATCATGGGAAGTGTAGATATCTTCTCCCGTGTCAAACAAGGATACACCTGTACCTGATTCTTAACTAATACCCCATTTACACAGAGCCTGAAGTTGATTTAATATAAACTTTAATATAAACAGGGTGGTCATGTTTTGAACTTGACTTCAGAAGTCACTGTTGGTAACCACGCTTTAGAAAGGGTGGGTTTGAGAGGTCCACAAAATGTTTAAAAGGGTGGGTTTGAAAAATTTCTGGTTAAAATGTGTGTCCAAATATAAAGGGTGGTCACTGATAAAAGGGGTGGGTTTAGAAATCAACAATTGCAATCTCAAAGCTTACTGTAATTTCTGATTGAATGACACTATTAAAATGAAACACAAAAAACATTGAAATCCCATTCTGTAGTGTTTGGTCATCTAAAACTTCAATGTGTAATTCTCTTTGGATGCAAATCTGCACCTCCTGGACCATCATAACCACTTACATGTATCTATGATTAGTAACCACCCTTAGAAAGGGTGGGTTTCGGAGTTATGGTATAAAGGGTATAAAATAAAAAGGGTGGGTTTAAAATAAAAAGGGTGGGTTTGTACCACCACTGCCAACTATGGAAGTCGACTTCAGATGACCCAGAACAACTTGTTGAATTCAAATTTTACTTCAATTTGGCTTTTGCAGTGTAAATGAGCATGCAATTAGTTCAATCGAGTCCTTTTAATGGTTATTTGAAGCATGATTTACCCCCATTTTGATGGCTTAACTTTAAGTTCAAAACTTGTTTTGAAGTTTTGAACAAGGACGCACCTGCAATGGGGGACAGTTCTCTCTTTTTTATGCAATCAAGTGCTTCAATTCCTGGGGGTGCCAAGTGAAATCTTTTTTCATCTTCTCTCCTTTTTTTCGTTCCTTCTCTGACTTCCGATAGCAAATAAGTATGTTCCTTGTTAGGTCTAAAAACAGACTGAGGACAGATGAAGAACAGTCATTTTGATACAGCCTGTATTGACTCCCAAAAGCCACATAACATAATGCATCCTTATTGGATAACTACACATGGCTATCAAAATATAAAATATTGTACCAGCATTTTTCAACAAAGTCTCTAAATCAATTTAATGACATTATTGTGGTTTGTTTAAGCTTGCGTGCTACAAGATATGTACATACAGGTAATTGCAGAATGCATTCAAGCATGCTTAGGTACATTGGACAATAATTGGGAGAAATTATTTGTACATTTATGTGCTTTTCAGTACACTTTTGTGATCACAATCACATGCATGGTGGATGCAGACTCGCTTGTGTAACCTCTTTTGTTTTCGCCACATGTATATTTGTAAATGTTTGTCATTTTATTAAAACAACTTCCTGAAACTTGGTCATAAAAATTGCACTGAGGTGTAACCTCATGGATTTTTAATGTAAAATTATTTGGATTACTTTTCTTCAATTCTTTACTTTTATTCGAATATAGGCCCAATATAGGCTTACTAATTTTACAGAAAGAAATGACAAATTACAGTAAAATCATAAAGCATACATTGTACAAAAGTATACAAATCAAGAATTAAAATTGGCCCATTTTGGATCCTGTTTCTCCACCAACAGAGACTTTAATATCAATAACAGACCTACTAGTATTTCCTTGTCTGAAGGACCAGGCTCATTTTTTAGCACAAAAATGCAGTAGGCATATCATGAACATATTACACACTGACCTAAGTACAATGTAAAAATAGCCAAATATAACTTTTATGTATCCTTTTCAGCACTGAATTATCATTTGCTTTTAATAACATTATAAGTATTTTGTGAAAGTGCTGTACCAATCAAAAATTTTTATTAGATATGATCATTATGTCTAAAATTTAATATAAAAATATTTGAAAAAAAGTTCTTGGAAATGATAAGATTGATGCACATAACAATGAAACCAAAGGCATTTTCAACAAAGGCCATTTTATCACCACAAAAATGTAATAATGTAATTTTTAAAAGCATTTTGCAGTAATCACTCTGAGGAATTTGTCCTTTCAATTATAACCTTGGTTTCAAATTGATAGGATTGTCAAGTTTTTCAGAATAAAGTAAGGAAGTTGATAAATTTAAAAGCAAAATACCGGCCCGACGGGCCTCAAGTGATTTGCAATGTAGTAGATCACAGAGATGTAAATTGACAGATGATGGATACCGATTTACATGGAAGATAACCATTATGGTCACTGATGCTTTGTTGGGCTGAAAGTAATATTATGTAATCTGATATGAAGCCAATGCCATATAATGTTTAACCTGGTTTAAGTGACAATTTTTATAGAACATTATTTTTCATGCTTTTTCGCACTCAAGCTACCGTGAAAATAACAATGCACAAAAATGCTTTTGTATCTAGATCTTTGTAAGAAAACTAAAAATTGTAAATTTAGAAACAAGCAAAAAGTTCAAAATTGGGACAGCACAAAAAATGATGTTCACGAAAATCACACTTCTAGTTCTACATACATGTACTGTATAAGAGAAGATATCGCTAGTATCCCTGCATACAGCAGAACTCGCTCCGAAACTCCTGCGTGTTCGCAAGCGTTTCAAATTACACCCTATTCTCTTGCGTGTGTTCCCGTCTGAAACTCCCCATCTTTGAACTCACTTTATAGGCATTAAACCTGAATCGTTAGTGAAATCAAGACGATCCCTTGTTCACAGTGGTTCCCCTTCGTGTCTATGCTCATTTTTTTCACTAACGATTCAGGTTTAGATGGCAAAACAGTCAATGAAAGTTGTCCTAATTTCGGACAAACTTGAAGAAAAAACGGGGATCAGCCAAATGTATACAAAGCAGCGATCAATCGATATCGGGCTACCAAGTTGTAAACAAACCCGAGGTCACGATTCACGAGTGGTGTGAGTGGACAGCGAGTGTGATCAGAACAGAATGATGGAATCTGCTATGAAATTGTGGAAAATATCAAGTTTGATTGAATGTTTTGGGATATATTGGTAAGTATGAGTCTTTGTGTACCTAAATATTCGATTGTTACTTGGTTTGAGCCCGGTACGCGGGTCAGAGAGAGTTTCTTTGGCTGTTTGGTTGCATGCATTAAATGCGTGTGGATATTGCATTTTCACATGCCGTGTCGATCGTAATATGAATTTTATTTCCTTCTTTTTTCCGAATAAATACTTGACTTGGTGGTTTGGTTTTTAATTCTGATGTTTTGTAGTACATCCTTTATTGTTTCGAGATGAGATGACTTCCGGATCCAGGCAAAGAATGATATTCGTGCATTATGTCATCATTCGTCATGATAAAATCAGCTGTAGCATTGCTGCACGTAGACTTCATGCTTGTGATGTAATTGTTGGCTTTGTATTTTCATGTCGATCGTTGTAATTATTTCTTCTTCAAAGAATATTTTCCGAATAAATAGTTGTGGGTTGGTTTTTAATTCTGACAACAAAAATTTTTGAATAGGAGCTGAGATGAGATGACACCCCGAGTGGTACATGCAAATTAGAAATGTTATGAATGTAGTGAAATCCTAAAATAATCTGGTGTATTAACCATGTTAACTGTAATGTAGTATGTACTGCATCTGTGCATCATGTAGGAAGGGTAAACAACATGATTGTTTTTTCCTTTGTAATTTGTTGACTTGACAGAGCCCAACAACAGCAAAGTTCTACATGTACATGCAAATACATGGTTGTCCAAATTAAACACAAATAATCCACCTGATGAATTTCCTTTGGAACTCGTGTTTTTGGTCGGGAAGTTAAAAATTTATGTGTACCGTATACAAAACAGGGCAAGAAATCATTCAAATACAAAATTCATTTATTGCCTGTTCATGTGATGGGATTGTGTTTTCAGCAGTGGCGGTGCAGTGCATGCCGGGGGGGGGGGTACTAGTAATCCCCAGTCGGAGATCTCCTCTCCAGTTCCCCCCTTTGTGGAAATTTAATGAAATGCCCCCTCCGGCAAAAATATCTGATGCCGCCACGACTGTTCAGACTGTATAAAACGAAAGTGCTGCAATTTGATTTTCATACTTTGAAACTAAATTGTTTTTTGTTCCTTTTTGCTGTATACACAGGTGATTACCCAACCATGAAACAGCCCTGAGGCTTCAGACCGTCATCACATGGAAAACGGTTAACCGGAGAATGGATATCAAGTTTTACGCCTTCAGCTTGCGAAATACCTCAAGGGAATTACCTCAACTCCATCAACGTAGCACCAATGATAATACCAGAAATCCTAATCCACTCCCCAAAAAAAACCATCAAAAAGTATCATCGTATCATTACAGATTGCTTCCAGCAGAAGTTCTTCCCAAAGACTGCACAACTGGAACTCGCTCCGTATACATGGACATTAACTTCCATTAGACTCTACGCTGCATTACATGCATCACATGCTTATAAATGTAGCAAATTACATTAGGCAACCACAGGGTGATGTTCCAGATGTAGTTTAGTTGATAAAAGAGGGAGTCACTCGATTGTGCACCCTCAGAAATCAACTTCTAATCAATGTCTGTAGATCAGAAAAAAATGTGTACAAAACGACAATCTCCGTTTTCTGTTAAAATATTCAAAAAATTCCTTGGGTTGAACAGGTGTCAAATTTTATATAACAGGGTCCAAATTTCAAAATTGTTCAGATTTTGTCAAAAACTATATGCCAAAGTGTTCCGCTGGTGAGTCGTCTCCTAATTCTGACCTTTTGAGCTTTGAAACAGTATGCCACAGATAGATCAAACTATAATTTTCTGAATCGTTATTACCAGAGGTATACCATGCCGTGGTTTTTGACAAAATCTGACCATTTGTAAATTTGACCCTGTAGTATGAAATTTGACCCCTAGGGACAAAATTTTTTAACATAGCTTATCGTTTTCTACTAATTTTTAGGTCGCCCTAAGGAAAAGACCTTATGGTATCACGAAGTCGTGTGTGTGTCTGTCCCGTCTGTGTGTCAGTGTGTCAACAATTAATGTAAGGCTTTTTGATCTCATGTGTGTACATCCATATCAAAACGATGCACTTGTCGGCTGCTACATGTCAGACTCAACGCAAGTGGAGGTCACTTCAAATCATCCCAAGTCACATGGTTTAGAATACAGAGAACATTCCTTAAAGAGGAAGCCCTGCCAGAGCAGTTCTTCTGATGCTAATTGATGTAATAACATTAAAATTAATAACATTAAAACATCAATTAGGATCTATCAAATTCAGAGATAACCTTGTCACTGATTAATTTGATAACCAGGCAGGTTTGGTTCACCCCAGAAGAAATGATCTGGCGGGGCTTCCTTTTTAACCATGTGACTTGGGGATGATTTGAATTGACCTCCACTTGAGATGAGTCTGGTATTTATTCCTAGCTATTATTTGAAATGAGACACATGTAGCAGCCGACAAGTGCATCGTTTTGAAATGGATGTACACTATATGAACAGTTCAAATCCTATTGCAACCATTATTTATATGTTTTGTTTAATCCAAGTGTGTGGAAATATTGGATCCAACACATAATAATGATAAAATGGGATGCTTTACGCCCAGTATTTATTGGTCTCACTATGAGTTTTAAAATATTGGAATCGACTACATCTTGTCCAATATTTAAAACTCAGTCAATTTGGTCAATCCAATTTTATATCAAACTTGAGTCATAGCTGCACTATGGGAACCCTCATGGTGTTCAAGGTCGTATACGAGGTCCAAGTTCATATGAGGTCAAATTGGCTGAAAATGAAAAAAAATGGTTTAACAAAAATGCAAAAATAATGTTTCACATGAGTATTTACTGTGTGTAGTACTATATACAAATACAAATACTGAAGTTATTTTTCACTGCATGCATTTTTTTCCAGCTATTTTTTTTGCACTACATGTACATGTACAATGTAGCTTTTGGTTTTTGCTCAAGTAGGGGGAGGATTTTTTTTGTCAAAAAATCTTCCAGCCCCCCCCCCCCTGAAGTTAAATGGTGCATGCCCAAAATATTGAGCATATTTTGCAATTTTCAGGAAGAAAATTATTGTTTTCTAAACATGTTGAATATGGTACTGAATTGTTCATTTTTCCATTTTAACACAAAATTATTCATTGTTATACTGTATTGCATAAAAAAATTATGTACATTAAAAATAAAATAGAAAGAAATTAAATATAAAGTGTGGAAGCACTCGTATCTTTCAGTGTGTTGCAGTACATTATTTTGTAGCATTGCTTAAACTTTTTCAGAAGGGCTTTCTTTTTTTTTAAGTCGCCATTTCAGAAAAAAAGGTGACTTTATTTTAAAAGACGACTTATTTTTAGAACGGGAGATTTTTGTAAAAAATACGCCTTTTAAAAAAATAAGACGTCTTTTTAAATTAAGTCGCCTTTTTAGAAATAAGACGTCTTTTTAAATTAAGTCGCATTTTTGGCTCCAGCGAAGCTAAGGAGTCATCGTCATCAGAACCGTAGGGTTACACAATACAGTGTTGGTTTTTATGCTAAGGAATTTTTTGTGCTTGGCTTTAGGTTTTCAAATTGGTTTCTAAGTTTTGCTAAATTATTTTTCATCGATTGCACTCCCGATAGAGTTGAAATTCAGTTGAGAAAATGTGATTTTTAGTTAAAAAGCCACCATAACGAGTTATTACTTGGTTCCCCAGTGTGCTAGAGATTATTTTGGTCTGTATAATTTAACCTTGCGTGACAATGGCGCAAACCAACGGAAGTTTAACATTAAAATGTCTTAAAGATTTTAGTACTCTCAGGTTCAGATTCAAAAGTTATTTTGACTTTCTTAACTTTTCTTAACTATTTCTTTACAATTTAAATAAAGAAATAGTTAAGTAATATCAAAAAAATAGTCATGAAAATTGTCGAATCTTGAATAAATCGGAACAAAATGAATTTCCTAGTGGACTATTTTCCTTGCGCAAGTGCAAATTTTTGCTTGTTCGGTACCGCGGTTATCTCCCAATGATGTAATGCGTAATTATCCAATCAGTGCTGTCCTTAGAAATTAGCCCCAAAATGAACCAATCACAGACATCGTAATGAACAGTCTTTGGCAGTGGAACAAGTCAACAAAGAACCAACCAAGATGTCTGCCCCCACATGAATACACATGACAGATGTCGCCGGCGAAATTGCACTACGATAAGTCGTAAACATGGTTAAAACAAATGAAATTAAATATGTCAAAGGACAGATTGTTACTCTCTTTGGTAAAAATATCCCAAAGAGAGATCGCAAGGTGTCTGGGAGACTAGGAGTAGGAGCAGTACTACCTCTACGATCGATGCAATTTTCAAAGTCGGAAACCACTCAGTCATCAGCCATCATCATGGCATATGCTCATGCACATGATGCACTCATGGACTACATAGCACTGGTACATCATGGGTACATGTACGTAAACCGGGACGTAAACATGGTAAAGTCATAGTATTACTACTAGCCACTGAGTGAATTCAATCACCAAACCAAACATCCTTTTTCAACTGGCTTTTCAAAAAAAAAAATAGATAATTACGATGGCCCAAATATTTTCTCAAACATAAAAATAATGCCCAAAGACAAGTAATAATAATATAATATTGAATAAATTATGCCCACATAATACATAACGTCTATCTGTCTGTCAGTTTACTCCAGAACTCTAGTTTGAATTAGCCTCAAACATCATGGCCCTGTTCCTTCCTCACTAGGGCCCTGAATGCCATACGTCACGTAAAAGCGGGGCACCGTGAAGTCACGTCAGCGGTGATGACGTCAGTGTGAGTACCTCGGGCTAGTTTGAATTTGTACACGCGTTCTACGCATTCCATGCTAGAGTGCTTTGCTATCGTTTTTCAGGCAGACAGTGCAATTTTTTGCTGTTTGTTCTGGAGGTTCATTCTGTTAATGTTGAAATTTGGATGAAAGTTATTTCGATGAGTCAACTGCATCTTTTGAGCAAGATTTGCCTTATTTTGCGAAGAGTGAAATGTAATTTTAGCAACATTTTTGATGCAATCGCCTGTTGTGATCGGCTGTGTTTACTTCTGAACTTCCATTATTACACGGTGTCATTCTTCAGCAAATCCGACTAGATTTTGAATGCAATGGCAATGTAGAATGTGAAGCTATCGGTGAGCAAATTCTTATTTTTTCGGAGACTAGGGGTCGCGTGTTCCTCAAACTTGGTGGGTGGGTGCATCTTGACCCGAGACAGAACAAGTTTGTTTTGGCAAGTGGGTCAAGGTCACCCGAGGTCATTTGAGGTCAAATTAGTAAAATTGTCATGGCAAGAATTAGAAACTTGGTGGGTACAGTCCACATTTAGAACCAAATTTTTGGAAGGTCATTTCGGGTCACCAGAGGTCATCTGAGGTCAAATTAGAAAAAACTGTCCTATGGGCATGAAACTTGGTAGGTACAGTCAACATTTAGAGCCAAATTTTTAGAAGGTCATTTTAGGGTCACCAGAGGTCACACGAGGTCAAATTAGTAAAAACTTTTGGTCAAATTAATCAAAAGTGTTGGACGGGCATGGCAGGTACAGTCAATATTTGAGTCATATTTTTGGAAGCTCATTTTGGGGTCACCAGGGGTCATCTGAGGTCAAATGAGTAAAAAGTGTTGGATGGGCATGAAACTTGGTGGGTATAGTCAACATTTAAAGGCAAATTTTTGGAAAGTCATTTCGGGGTCACCAGAGGTCATCTGAGGTCAAATTAGTAAAAACTGTTGTATGGGCATGAACATTGGTGGATACAGTCAACATTTATAGCCAAATTTTGGAAAGGTCATTTCAGGGTCACCAGGGGTCATCTTGAGGTCAAATAAGTAAAAACTGTCAATGGGTGTGAAGCTAGGTGGGTATCGTCAACATTTGGGAGTCAAATTTTGGAAAGACATTTGGGGGGGTCAACAGGGTCATCTGAGGTCAATGTAGTAAAAACTCTTGGACAGGCATGAAACTTGGTGGGTAAGTCAACATTTAGAGCCAACTTTTGGAAGGTCATTTTAGGGTCACATGTGGTCATCCAGTGTCTGAGGTCAAATTAGTAAAAAGTGTCATATGGCCATGAAACTTGGTGGGTACAGTCAACATTTTAGAGCCAATTTTTGAAAGGTCATTTTGGGGTCAACAAGGGTCATCTAAAGTCAAATGAGTAAAAATGGCCGGACAGGCATGAAACTTGGTGGGTACAATCAACATTTAGAGCCAACTTTTGGAAGGTCATTTTGAGGTCACCAGAGGTCATCTGAGGTCAAATTAGTAAAACTGTCATATGGGCTTATAAATAGGTGGATACAGCCAACATTTATAGCCAAAATTTTGGGAAGGTCATATCTGGGTCACCAGGGGTCATCTGAGGTCAAATTAGTCAGAACTGTCTTATGGGCTTTAAACTTGGTGGGTACAGTCAACATTTGGAGTCAAATTTTTGGAAAGTCATTTTGGGGTCACCAGGGGTCATCTGAGGTCAAATTAGTAAAAACTGTCGGATGGGCATGAAACTTGTTAGGTATAGTCACTTTTTAGAGTCAAATTTTGGGAATGTCATTTCAGAGTCACCAGGGTCATCTGAGGTCAAATTAGTATTAACTGTCATGAAACTTGGTGGTACAGTCACCATTTAGAGCCAAAGCCTTATTCAGACTAACACTATTCTTGACATAGGCCTACTCGCCTGTATATAATTATATTTTGATGTGTTTTGGCCCATTTGGACTCATTTCCACCCGTTTCGATCCATGTCGCTAATTCCCTAAATTGATTGATGTATCATTGTATGCTCTGCAAATGAGATAGCTACCAACGTAACCAACCTATCAGATGTACCTGTTGGGGGAATGTGATCTGTCACATACTCCATATGATTTCACTTGTTGCCCATGCGACTCCAAGAACAATTACTTTCACTGTCACCAAAAAGCGCAGAGCCACAGCGCCATTGGTGCTCTTGTTAAAAATAAGACGTCTTTTTGAGGTTTTGGGTTGACAGGGGTTCGGATTGACGGTGTTTCGGACTGACTGGGTGACCGTGTCCCCGTAATTCTAACAAGTTGACAGCCCTGTGACTGTGTTAGGCCGTATAAAATTAATGTTTTGGTTCTCGTCCAGAGGATTTTCATGAATTGATGAGGGAGGGAGGTGTTTTGTTTTGTTTTTCAATGTAAAATTAGCATTGTCAGTAGTTTTCGGTCTTCTCCAACAGTGCTCGAGGAAGCGATGAGGCCCTTTTTTTTTTTTTTTTTCAAATGTGAGATTCTGAGGATAAACCCCTAGAGTACCACAAAAGACTTGGAAGTGATGCTTGTTCTCTAATAAACTTATTTATATGTATGAAGATTTCATAAATCATTCCAAAGTCTAAAAAAAATTGAAAAAAAAAAAAAAAAAAAAAAAAAAAAAAATCCCAGAAATTGAGGAGGGAGGGGACGAGAACCAAAATATTAATTTTACACGGCCTTAATACATCACTTGGCCCAGGTACTATTAAACGAGTACAGGGCGTTAGTCCGACACGCTGCTAGTCCGACACTCCGCTAGTCCGACACGCCCTAATCCGAATCTGAAATGCACTGCACCAGTCCGACGAAAACCATTGCGCTAGTCCCAATTTGAAAAACACTGCGCTAGTCCGAATTTGAATTGGGGGAAACACTGCGATAGTCTGATATTCGGACTAGTGCAGTGTTTTTCAGATTCGGACTAGCGCTGTAGTTTTCAGTTTCGGACTAGCACCATGGTTTTCAGTTTCGGACTACCGCAGTGTCGGACTGAAGAAGTGTTTTCCAAATTTGGACTAGCGCAGTGTATTTCGGATTTGGACTAACGGTGTGTCAGACAGAAAACTGCTTTCAGATTTGGACTAGCAGCGTGTCGGACTGTTGCAGTGGTTTTTATTTTCGGACTAATGCATGCTTTTTTTTCGGACTAGCGCCGTGCTTTTCAATTTCGGACTGACGCACCTCTAGTGTTGTCGGACTAGCGGCGTGTCGGACTGAGCGGTGGACACCTATTATTTCTAGGGAGCGGGATTGCAATTGACAGCCGCATTAATACCACACCTCAAAAAATAGAGTTGATGGGACCAGGGATATAAAGACAATTGGCCGTGGCGTGGATTCATGTGTTTTGATACCATATCCAAAAGTCAAAGATTGTTCATTTGTTTACATCATGTGCATAAATAACCATTTAGATTTACAATTGGGATTTTTCAAGTAGGTCCCTTAGTACATGGTGTTACGTAACCCAGTGCAAAATTTGCTACATTAGTGGAACCAATGCTTTTTAGCTTCTAAATACCCCTACTGAACAAAACCTGAGTTGGTTCCATTTTTTTTGAATGTGTCTTCGGCGGCCACTTTGAAATTCAAAATGGCCACTATATTTAGCCTTTTTTAAGCCATATTTGTCCCGAAAGTGCACAAAGTCATATTTTTCTTACTGATTATTTATACTTTTGATTGTCAAATCCACTAAGAACATAATTAGGATCATTTTCTAGAATCCAAGATGGCTACCAAATCCAAAATGGCCGCCAATTTGTCTAAAATGATCTGCCAGCTATAAGGACATTGATTTCTTTCCTTTTTTGCTGATTATTTTCACTACTTATGTTTCTGAGAATCCACTGAGAAATAAAAGCTTAATTTGGTCCATTTTCTCCAATCCAAAATGGCCGCCTTTTATTAAAATATGGCATACCGCTTTAGGGTGCATGCCACTAAATCCGCGTGTGAAGCGGTTTCCGGTAAAAGTTTATCACGACTATAGTCCCAACTTTGCATAAAAATTGTGCAAAATCGGTACAATATTAACAATTTTAGTGTTGCAAATCGTGTTTTGCTAGAACTTGTGAATGTGATCGCTACTAATTTGAACAAAAAACGCGAAAATTTGAGTGATGTTTACGATGATGAGCGCATGAACACACGAGGTCAAAACGCGGTTAGCAGTCGGACGTAAACACGGGAAAATCGGGCCTTTTATATAGCGCTATTTTTCTCAAAAAGTAGACCTAAAATATGGTGTCATTTTCAGATATGTTATGCAGAATTTTGTTCTGATTAAAATGATATCAAATATATATTTCAAAGTAAGACGTAATTCGACTTATAGCCTAAAACGTGACCACTGTTTTGCACGTAAAGTCTATGGAAAGCTATTTGGTGGCATGTACCCTTTAAGGAGCAATTCCATGCGTTTTTTATGCGTCTTTATCTATTTAAAATGCACGCGAAGAAATGAGGAAGGACATCAACAAGCGGCGTGCATGGACGCCGCCATGTTTTTCGCTGTATGTGCGTTTTTCATGAATAGGCTTACTTTTATTTCCAATTTAATAAAAGTTCCGATTTTGGTAGAAGTTTGAAACCTTTTGATATGAATAAAGAAGAGTTTCAAAATATTGAAAACATTGTTTATTGGTGTTTAAATTACAAAGAAGTTTTTCAATTTCATTGTTATTTTTTAACCAATTTTTTTGTCATTTAAACTCAAGTTTAGGCCTTCAATTTTAATAAAATTACATAAAAAATTAGATTTAAGATATTTAAGTTTCTAGTTTGCTTTATTTATACCACTGTCCAGTATTTTAAATTGTTATAACATTCAAAGTTTAATTTATATTTATATTTAATTTCAAATAGCCATTCATTACATTTGCTTTTTGGACAAAACGGGTTAAAAGTGACGATGGAGGGGGGGGTAGGCCTACTTGATTGACATTTCTTGTCTTTTTAAATATTCTGCAGGTACTGAGAATGTTTTAATTTTGAAGTTATGCACTTGCAAAAGATGTTCAAAGAACGTTTACTATTAACATCAATTAATATCTTCATGAAAATAGCAAATCAGCAACCATTGTGCATTCATGTGCATCAAAATGACGAAAAATGGCAATTGTTGGCTATCATGCTTGTGCTTGAAATCGGCATCCTGTCTAAAGTATGAAAGAAAATAACCCAAAATTTCTTACAATTAATTCAAAATGTAGTGAAAAAGATAACAAAATCATTTTCAAGGCCTAAAAGCGATGTTTTAGCCTCTTCAAGGGTGCATGCCACTAAATCCGGCGTGTGAAGCGGTTTCCGTAAAAGTTTATCACGACTATAGTCCCAACTTTGCATAAAAATTGTGCAAAATCGGTACAATATTAACAATTTTAGTGTTGCAAATCGTGTTTTGCTAGAACTTGTGAATGTGATCGCTACTAATTTGAACAAAAAACGCGAAAATTTGAGTGATGTTTACGATGATGAGCGCATGAACACACGAGGTCAAAACGCGGTTAGCAGTCGGACGTAAACACGGGAAAATCGGGCCTTTTTATAGAGCGCTATTTTTCTCAAAAAGTAGACCTAAAATATGGTGTCATTTTCAGATATGTTATGCAGAATTTTGTTCTGATTAAAATGATATCAAATATATATTTCAAAGTAAGACGTAACTCGACTTATAGCCTAAAACGTGACCCCTGTTTTGCACGTAAAGTCTATGGAAAGCTATTTGGTGGCATGTACCCTTTAGGCAATTACTATCACTGAGAGTAAAATACATGTATTTCATTTCTGTCAGATATGGGTAAGAAAATGATTCTAAACATCTTAAATAGTGCAACAACATTGTTTAAGGAGAATATAGGTGCATTTCACCTTTCAAAATGGCCACCAAAGTGTCTTGAAATTGGCTAAGATTTTAAGCTAATTTTCAGCATTTATGCAATGAAATGCAGAAAATCGCGTTTTAAAAAGTTGAAATTTCAATATTGTAATTCAACTTTAGACGTTTATGATAGAGTTGACCTTGAGGCATTTTAATGCCTAGTTGTCATCATCTAGTATTTTCAAGTTCCTCAGCATAGCTGTATTGGTGCACTCTTAATCTGCACATGCTTCTGTACAAGTCAGATTGTGTCGTCTGCAGGAACATCTTCTGGAGCATTTGCCTATTCCACATCCGCACCTAACAAGCTCGACAACAGACTCGGGAGCTATTGCAATATCTGACAGGATAGGTACTGGAATGTTATCTGCATCACTCGACCATCCTAGCTTGAACGGATCTGGAATATTTGGATTTACCACAAGGTTTTGACTACAAATATATGTTTGCATATATATATGCGCCCGCAGAATGTGTTGATGCCATGCACCAGAAGTTGGAGGATTTTATCAATCCCCCTGGTTGGCTCTTGAAGCGTTTCCATCTCAGTTTTTCAACTGTGTTGGCCTGTAGGTCATTATTTGTGCCCATGAGCCTGCACAAAAACCTCTCACAGCCTGAAACAACACTCTGAGATGGCATTGCTGCATCACCAAGTTGACTCAGTGCTGTGAGTTCTTCAGGTGCTGCTTCAGTGAAGGCATTGAAGGCAGTCTTCTTGCCTATACCTCTGATATGTCCACATGTGTCGCATCCTGCTTTTGATGTCCCAAGACGGATATGTATTGGTTTCAGCAAGATTTTCCTTCTGTTGTCACCTGTTCCCATAAGCATGATTGTCTGAAGACCAAGAACCGTTAGTCTTCGAAGAGCAAGGACCATAACACCTGTATCTTGGGTCATGATATAGACATTAGAGAGCTTGCGAAATGAAGTTACTTTAACTTTAACTTTAGCGTCAGAGGATTATAGAGGATTATGTATTCAAAACCAAGGTGGTTTTGAATACATAATCCTCTATAATCCTCTGGACGTTAAAGTTAAAGTTAAAGTAACTTCATTTCGCAAGCTCTCTATTCTGTCCAGCTTCAGATATCTCTGCTGCATGTAGCATGATTAGAGTGTCTGCTTCCTCTTGTGTACTAAAACCTGTCGATGGCTGAACATGATTCATGTTGCTTCTCACATGCAAACGTGTTACATTGACTACAGGAATCTTCAGCTTCAAAACTTTGTTTGCCAGGTAGATTGCGAAGGTGTCCTTAGTTTCATTGTTAGCCATAGCTTTGAGTCATGGAGAGGGTTGTGTCAGCAACCATTTGGCTCTCGCTGATGATTGGACTCCTAACTTGTGACGTCTGATTATATCTTTGATTGAGTTTTCTCTTCCATAATCATCAAAGATGACACGGCAACCTTCATAGTCAATGTAACACATCTGCATCATCGGTGAAAAGCAACATGAATGATGTTCAGACATCAACAGGTGTTAGTACACAAGAGGAAAGCAGACACTATAATCATGCTACATGCAGCAGGGATCTCTGAAGCTAGAAAGAATGTCCATATCATGACCTACATGTAATATATATACATACATACATACATACATACATACATACAAAAAACAAAAAACATGCAAAAGAAACAACATCAGCAATCGTTAAAAGGATGGGGTTTCAGGCTACATTTGAAAGTAGTAACTGTGGGAGACGATATAATGGATGAAGGAAGATTGTTCCAGATTCTGTTCCAGATTCCAGATTCCAGACACAGATGTTATGGTCCTTGCTCTTCGAAGACTCACAGTTCATGGTCTTCAGACAACCATGCTTATGGGGACAGGTGACAACAGAAGGAAAATCTTGCTGAAACCAATACATATCCGTCTTAGGACATCAAAGTGTTGTTTCAGGCTGTGAGAGGTTTTTGTGCAGGCTCATGGGATCAAAAAATAACCTTCAGGCTAACACAGATGACAAACTGAGATGGAAACAATTCAAGAGCCAACTTCTGGTGCATGGCATCAACACATTCTGCGGGCACATATGCAAGCATAATGTTTGTAGTCAAGACCTTGTGGTAAATCCAAATATTCCAGACCCGTTCGAGCTAGGATGGTCGAGTGATGCAGATAACATTCCAGTACCTATCCTGTCAGACATTGCAATAGCTCCCGAGTCTGTTGTCGAGCTTGTTAGGTGCGTATGTGGAATAAGGAAATGCTCCAGAATATGTTCCTGCAGACGACACAATCTGACTTGTACACTATACAATGTACAGTAGCATGTGTTTGTGGAGCAGATGAAGAATGTACCAATACAGCTATTTTGAGGAACTTGAAAATACAGATAACATGGATGATGACAACTAGGCATTTAAATGCCTCAAGGTCAGCTTCGATCATAAATGTCTGAAGTTGAATTACAATATTGAAAATTCAAATATTAAAAACATGATATTCTGCATTTCATTGCATAAATGCTGACAAATTAATCTTAGCCAATTTCAAGACATTTTGGCGGCCATTTTGAAAGGTGAAATGCACCTATATTCTCCTTAAACAATGTTGTTGCACTACTTTAAGATGTTTACAATCATTTTCTTATATCTAACAGAAATGAGATACGTGTAATTTACTCTCAATGATAGTAATTGCCTAAAGCGGTATGCCATATTTTAATAAACGGCGGCCATTTTGGATTTAGAGGCCATCTTGGATTGAAGAAAATGGACCAAATTAAGTTTTTAGTTCTCAGTGGATTCTCAGAAACAGTAGTAGTGAAAATAATCAGCAAAAAGGAAAGAAATCAATATCCTTATAGCTGGCAGAACATTTTAGACAAATTGGCGGCCATTTTGGATTTGGCAGCCATATTGGATTCTAGAAAATGATCCTAATTATGTTCTTAGTGGATTTTGACAATCAAAAGTATAAATAATCATTAAAAATATGACTTTGTGCACTTTCGGGACAAATATGGCTTAAAAAAGGCTAAATATAGTGGCCATTTTAAATTTCAAAATGGCCGCCGAAGACACAAAAAAAAAAAAAAAAATGGAACCAACTCAGGTTTTGTTAGTAGGGGTATTTAGAAGCTAAAAAGCATTGGTTCCACTAATGTAGCAAATTTTGCACTGACTTATGATAATTCTACGTAACACCATGTACTATAATTATAGTCAGCATTCTGACTGAGTGAGATATGAATGATGATTGCATGTGATACGTCGTGCCCGAGAAGGGTTCTGTGTGCCCGAATATCGTGAAATTATGCACTGCATACATGCCCGAATATCGTGAAATTATGCAAATGTCCATAAATATCTTGAAATTGTGCCCGAATATCGTGAAATTATGCAAATGAGACTTCTGTGGAACTTTCCTTTGATATGAATGTATGTATGCTACGCTACACGGTAGTGGAATTCGACAGGTTCGCTGGAAATCCAAATTTCAGATGACCATTTTGCATTATTGTGCAACAGTTGGACTTGACATACCCTGGAATATTTATTGGTATGTCGTTTTCTACTGAATATAAACATTTCATGGTTCTTGAGCATGATGTTTTCTAATTGCGATCTCTCGTTCGGTCCACGCGGGCCACGGTCATTGCATAGTAAACACCCGGGAGTAAACACAAGGTAAACAACTGAGAGAGGCAACTGATCAATCGATACCCGATAACAACGTATCACGTGATATCACGTGGTTTTAGCATGGTTTTAGCAAGTCGACCGCGGCAACCGCAAAGGATCTTGGATACTAGCGATATCTTCTCTTGTACTGTATACTGTTACGATCAGGGATGGTTATGATGTATTGTGAACACAGACCGTCTCATATAAAAATACATTTTGGCTAAACATGATTCTCTTCATCACAGATCTTGGAAAAGCAAGATCTGTGCTGTACATGTGGAATTAAGTGGTCATTTTCATGTGATTTTCGCGATTTGGAGTGAGAGAGATTTTTGTTATTTTCGCAGTTGCCCAGTTTTGACATATACTTGCAAACATTGTTTGGGAGGAAGAACAGTGACATACTCTAGATAATGTAAGGTGCCTGATAGTCTTTTATGCCATCTGCAATTCTGAACTATAGATGTACACAAAATTAAGATGTCACATTTCAAGTAGAATTTTGCATTAATGCAAGGCAGGTTTCTGATGCATGCATGGTTGACAAAACAAATGAGCATTATGATCATTTGATTTATGGCAGTGTTCTTAATTTTAATATCCATTAGGAAATTACTGTTAGGTTTTCATTATAAAATATTAATAGTGAACATTTATTTGATCAATGGTGACTTTGAAGTTGTTCATTTCCTTGTTGGTTTTCTGTGTAATCATATATATACACTGATAAAATGTATGATTTGACAAATTCTTGGCAAGGAATAAGACAAAGTGAAACCATATCAAAACATTGTATGATTAAGATATATATATATGTATATATATGTTTTGTGGGATTTGGGTATCATGCATTTCCTCCTTTCTAAAAGAAAGAAAAAAAGTTGCAATTTTTAAACAACTTTTTGCAAAACATTGGACAACTTGGCAATTTCATGACAAGCTGATGTTTTGAGTTCAGATAGGGGTTATGCAATGAAAATACTCACCAAATATGTATGATATGCGCCTATGCGGATCATATGCCAAGTTTCTTCGCATGGATGAAATGAAGCCATAAAAACTAATTAAGACATGTTTTGTGTATCATGTGTTTCCTCATTTGAAAAGGTAGGGGAAAAGATGCAATTTTAAACAGCTTTTTTTTGCATTGTGTAACTTTGCAGTTTCATGACAAACATGTTGTTGGTTTAGATTATGTAATGAAGATACTCCCACACATGACCCAAAATGTGTTGTTATGTATAGATCCCAATATATTAGCTACAATTTCAATTTCAAAAGTAATGTGTGAATATTTTCTGAAACACAGGATGTAAGTTTTCATGCATTATGTTAATCTAATTTCTTCAAATTGATTTTCAGCCCGTTTTGAGGCTTTATAAAGCCTAAATTCTCGTGCTTTTTTCTGCAAAGTCACTTCAGGCCACTAACTTAACATCTCTGAAAACAAAACAAGCACAACAGTGCGTCATTCCAAACCCACAAGAGCACAGCACTCCTACCTGTAAAACATATTATAAAAATGGAATTTTTTGTGGAACATTAATTTCCACACAAGCTTTTCGTGCTTAACACATGTACATGTATCACAAAAGTAAAAATACGCTAATATGTTCTTTTGTGTACAGATCGAAGTATGAAAGGGCAAAACCGCGAATTTAAAAATAAGCAAAGTAATTCAAACATGGCACAGTGCGAAAAATTACACATGAAAATGACCACTTTAGTCAAAACTTACTCTGGAGACAAATTTCCTTTGTCAACAGCACTGCTTATCTTTACATACTAAACGCTTTCAGTTAAACGTAATAATTTAAATATATTTTCTTCCGTTTTGTCTTGCTACAGGATTGGGCTTTTTGATGACGGGGAGTACCTTCTACGGAGGTCATAGATAAATGGATCGTCCTCTTGAAAAAGCGCTTTTCGGAGACACCGGGTAGCTGCGTGGCTGTACACTGTGTTGCGGGCCTTGGACGGGCACCGCTACTGGTGGCTCTGGCCTTAATGGAGGCTGGAATGGCTTATGAAGATTCGGTGGCCTTTATACGAGAGTAAGTATAATGTTAAATATGTATGGAAACAGAAGTTCAAGTTGTGTACAAAGGTAATGTCTAGAAAACTAGAAGTTTTTGCATGAAATGAACTTGCAATGAGGTTGAATTTATCTGATAAGCACACATGGAATGTTTATGTGTCGTCAGATTTAAAATGTGTGTGGTCTTATTGTAGCATTGTTTTCTACCTTACATTTAGGCCCATCGCCCATACATTCTTATTCCAGCAGTTTGCATCCTAGAAACAAAAATGTGTATCACAGGCCTATAGGACAGTACATGACCTTGTTTTTGTTCATACCGCCTAAACGAAACACAGGCCTAAAATTTCACACAAGTTATGAGAAAATATAAGCTGTTGTGTGATACCCAAATTAGATTTTGAATGAGGGAAAAGAGGGGAGGATGAGGCTGTCAATCAAGTCGCACACTTCTTACACCATACAAAAACCATACAAAACCATACAGCACAAAGCGATTGCAAGACCATGCATGCATCCCACATGATCCGATTACGTAATCATGCCAAACTTACGACGGACACATGCATGGCTAGCTGCTATACCCGTTCTGATGGTTGGCACCCGAGGGGTCGGTGGGTCAATTCCCGGGCAGGAAAAACAACTTTTCTCTTCATCTCCTTCCTTCCTTCCTTCCACTTAGGCAAAAAGCAGAGAGGGAATTGGGGTCAATAGCTTTCTGAGAGAGAAGCATTACATTGAACTTTATTTAACTTCATATTTCCCCTCTCAAAATGGCATATACACCAAGTAGCATTACACTTTTAACTTTCAGTCAGTGTGCCATTTTGCAATGGTACACTGACAAAAGTATATGTGAGCCTGCTTAACATTATCTCCACTGTTATTTGCTTTATGAAAACTGCAATGTGGTTTGAAATGGTTACATCCTCATCATAGACAAGACATCTAGTCATCTCCCTGTTCACTGCAGTATGCCTAATGAATCACAGGGATTGAATCACGACTTTATAAAATGCTAATCAGTTCCATAAATAGAAAACATATCACAAAAACAATGACACTTGCTAATACAGGGTGCTTAATCCGCCTCCTCAAATAAAAAAATAAAAAATGTAAAGAAAGGATAGAACATACATGATGCTATTTTGCACAATGTTTGAGAGACAAAGCTTTTGGCCTATGTAGCATAGCAACTACTTGTAGTGTTTTTTTTTTTAAAGTTGGTGTACATAAATCCCTGTGCAAAATGCAGTATGTGCTCTTAATCATGAAATCAGATAGGCAGTAATGGGCAATTCTATTTAAAATCCACACTCCCCCTGTGATGTCAGAAATATCTTCCACAGGGGAGTATGAATTTCAAATGGAATGAACACATTAGGCAGCTCCATTTGAATTTCATATACCCTCTGATGAGAGTAAGATTGATGATCTATGGCAGAGGGAGGGTGAGTTCCAAATAGATTTGGTAATGTGCTAATTCCATTTGAAATTCATACTCCCACTGTGTAATATATTTCCAAAATCTTCCACAGACGGAGTGTAGGCTTTAAATGGATTAGCCCACTGTTTAATCGGTTACAGAACATTGATTTTGGGCGATTTGTTTGTTGCAAGTTCCTCTTATGAAACACAAAATACGACATCAAAAGTGCCTAAATCATTCAATATTCTTGTTTTGATAACAGCACACGATTTGCAGCTCCTCATTATGAAAGATTTCAGTAACCCACTCATCTTTACATATTGTCCCCAAGTCTCTTTCGTCTGTCATTTTGACGCAAGAAGCAATACATCACATTAGTCTAAAGAGAATGCACCAGACATTATTTTCAAGAAAGAATCGGAACAACAAAATGACCTTTTCATGTGTGACCTTAAATTCAAAAGAGAGCCATTCAAGGCCGAGTTAATACAAAGTGAAGAAATAGATGTAAAGTTCTGCCTTATTATTTTTGTCGGCATTTATTGATTGATTATTTTCCTGTATGTGATTAAATATTATTTTCTTCATGTTACTTTTTTATCGCTTTTGATTTTATGATTCCTGGCGTATGGGTAGAGTTAAAAAATTGGAAACCGAATCCATTTTACAAAATTTGTATATTACTACATTTTGTAACCATCCAGCGCATATTATATTGATCAGTTTAATTTGATCATAGATTGATGGATATATCCAGTCACTACATTTGCTCTTGGACCTTGGTTGGGGTTCCACTGTTCATTCCAGGGGTGGGGAAAAACCCTTTAAATGGAACTAAAATGGTAACAATAATCCCACACAGCCTGGATCTGAAGATGGTGAACAAAAAGAACCTTTAAAATGTTCTACCTTATGCTGTGACTTTGTGAATTTTTATATCATCATTTTGACATTTTAAAAATGGGATATCACAGCATATCATAACTAGGAGACTTTCTGCTAAAATTCCAGCCATACCATGGGAATCCAACCAAAATTGCCTCTTGTGCCTAGCAGGTGGAGAGTGCCTCCGATGGAAAATAGGTACGGTAGATAGAGGAAAAAGATGAAGCATTATGTGAAAAGTAACCTTGGCGATTTTATGGTGATAGAGGTACATTCATCCTGTTCAGTTGGCAATCTTTCTGCCAAATTCAACAGACTAAATCAATAGTGTGAGCATGTCATTTACCGCATGGTATATTATGGCTATCTTGATGTGAAAATAATATCTTAGTATTATCATGTGCTGTGATATATGGCATATGTGTGCTTACTATCAGAGTGTGGCTTTGGGATGGTTCCAATCCAAGCAATAAAAATATTGACTGCATCAGTTGATCCTGTGCATTGATTTATAAATGTCTTGCTTCCTCTTTCTATTGAATTAGGTCCATTTTGCAGAGAATTATTGAACAAGTTAGCATTGATCTCAATTGATTTCATTACTCTCATTGTACTTCTGTAAATAGCAGATTAAAATGCTGAGTATGAGTTGTATTTAACAGCTGATTCTAAATGATGTGTTCACAGTCCTAAAATAGAACTTGCCATATCAAAATGTTCAGAAAGAGTCTGGAGAATCTTTTCTGCCATGTTGTCATCTTTGTAACCAGCATGTTTTTTACCCAAAAATGTCACATTTTAACTAGCTGTTTCATTAAAATTAAATGAGTAGAAACATCATATTTGGTGTGCATAATACAAGATAGATTGTAGCACACATCATCTTTTAAACTTGCAATATTTGGAAAAGGGCATTTATTTGTTGAAGGTTGAATTGAATGCATGAACAGTAAACACTCTACAAACATACTGTGCAACCATTAGGAAAATAAAAATGTGTTGTTGTTGTTTTTTTTGGGGGGGGGGGCAGGATTGGCTAGAAGCCTCAAACTCTAACTAAAACTCTTCTCTGCCCATTATCTCTATAGACTGATACATAATGTTGCTTTTCTTTCAAAATATCATACATTAAAATATATAATTTTTGAACACCTCACACAAAATGCTGTGTCTTATCTTGATTGTTATGATACCTCAATGCATCGACTCATTAACCTACAAATGAAATGGGAAGGATTGCTGACATAGGTCAGTCAGCATTGGTATTCAATAGTACACATTTGACACCTACATAGTAATACATCATGTTCATATTACTCATTCTAACACACTGGGTAAAGGTCTATGATAGCCCCAAGTCCTTGGAAACAAAGGTGTAGCTAATTAAATGAGAATTACACTGTGTATCTTCAAGGGAGCATCGCACCTTTGCTTGGCAAAGAATAAAATGCAAAATGAAACACAAGGGCTTAGAAATGTTTTTATTTATAGATGTCATCATGTGGAGTGTTGATGCCTCAACACCTCTCTTACTCAAGTGGGACTGGTGGGTGTACTGAGTCAATAGAGAGTAGAATTTTATTTATGTATATATTTTTGCAGAAACTAATTTTAGAATGATGCAGGCATGAAAAGTCATTCAAGTTTGTGAAATGCTACACACAAAAAGTGAAAAAAAGAAGAACAAAAACCACCCACAAGTGTTCTTTTGAGCCTACATTGTATTCTTCAAAAATTATCTGGGATTAGAATTTCACATTGATCACCAGTCTTGATTTTTGCAAATTATCAATAGAAAATACAATTGTTTTCTTGCGAATTTTTGTGACTCGCGAAACTCCCACAGCTGACAGTGCAGTTGTTTACAAACAAAGCAAAATGGGCTTGATGGACTGAAACTTAAGGATAGAAGTTATATTTTAAGAAATGATTGTCACTTTTATTATTAAAATATACTTTAATCACAATTTAATCACTTGCCTTTCTGCCAGTCAAAACAAGACATGACATTTCTCTCTCATTAACTAATTGCCAGGGCTGTCGATATTGACGATAACAAGCATAAATTGAATTGGAATAGTGGTGAAGCACTTGGTAATTTTTGTGTGTGTAAATATTTCATGCTTTACCGATTTTGAGCTAGTTAGTTTGATTGTAAATTTTTTTGTACATACACATACAAAAGAACATACTCTAGACATATTTATTTTCGCGCTGTGCTGGGTGCAAAAATTCGCAAAAAGGGTGCAAAAAATTAATGTTCTGTGAAATTGTCCACTTTTTCCATACTGTAGAGATGTAATGAAAGTTGTACTATTGCCATTAGACCAGGCAGGTTATTGCTCTATAAGATGTCATTGACCAGATCCTGTTTTGTCGTCTCATTGATTTACATTTGGTAGGAAATTCAAATCCATATGAAATATTTTAGCTCTTTACACTGAATAAAGGGCACTTCATGATCTGCAACCTCATCCCTGACTTACTCCAAAAACAAAAAGTTGAGATCTTTGTACCAGCAGAAACCTAGGACGCATAATGTTTGTGTGCATAACCTTTCTTGTAGCTTCCGTTGTTTAACAAAGACATCGTCCAATTTGTATTTTTTGGCTGCCAACAGACAGAAATTACGACAGAATGGCATGTGGGGCACTTTTAATACAATTATGCACAACTCGCAGATTTAATATCTGAAACAAGTGACATTTTGGGAATAAGCCATTTGTGTGGACCATATCTATTGAACCATGTCCTAAAAAGGGATGCTAGAATCAGGAAATGCCCCTGTACACTAAGTCTTTGTTTGAAATGGGTTAACTTAGACCCTCTTGCATTCTCTCAACGATACCTCTCTTCCAATAGATTTTGGCTTGGAACTTGAGTCATGCATGAAGTAGGAAAAAGGCAATCATCTTACATTATTGGAAGGGCAATTTATGTATTTGGGGAAAATTGTTGAGAGCCTAGGTGAAACTGCAGGGAAATTGATAGTGCAATTGTAAAATGCTTCCCCCAAGAATGATTAATCTTGGTACAGGTGGTGAGTTTTAGTCATGTATTTTGGTGAGAAGCTTACTCTTATTGTTGGTGAAGTCAATGTGTCTTTGTGTCTGCTATCAAACCTGACAAATATTTATAATTGTGTCTTTGAATTTTTCTATTTTTCTCTCCATAGAAAACGCCGTGGTGCCATCAATTCTAAACAACTTGATTTTTTGGAAAAACACCGCCCCAAATTGAGACTGAAACCCAAAAACAACAAGAATGTTAGCTGCTGCATAATGTAAGTTGGTCTCCATGGCAACCTGCATACAGCATCATCACTGTCGTCATGGCAATGCTACCTTGAAGATGGTGACTCCACTTTGTAATTATGGGGGCTCTTTATTCATAAGAAACATGTTTAGCACAATGACCTACACATTTATTTAAGAATTAATATTTTGATGACAATTTCATGTATTTTGTAACACTTTGGATTTATTTATAGTTTTATGTTGTGTAAGAATGTCAAAACGCACGATAGACTAAGTTCCAAGCAGGATTGTAATATTACATTGTAAATGGGTGATTGGCAGAAAACAACACTAGTTTGCTGGATTTTTAAACCAAGTTAACATGCAGCTAAACGTAGTTAACATAATCTCATCACAAATTATACTGGAATTAAATTGAAACTGTATTTTGACTTGAAAACTGGCTCATACCAGCTTTTACATATAATTATTACTTACTATTTTGACTTACTTACCTGGTATAATTATGTGAACCGAAACAATTGGATTTACAAAAGATGGTTGAAGAAAGAAAAATGATGGTAATTATAACATGAGTGCTTGTGTGAATGTCTAGTTACACAGTACTGTTGATTTATCTGTCTGACTCACTGACTCATTGTAGCATTGAAATGTTTTCTATTGAAATGTGGGCATTTATGTTACTTAACAGCACTAATATGTTTAACATTATTGTTTTATTACTGATACCGTAAGGCTGCGATCACATAGAAGTATACGGTATTCGCTATACGAAATACGCTCATTCGATAGGCTGAGTTCACATAGTATACTCCTATGTGAACTCAGCCTGATCGAATGAGCGTATTTCGTATAGCGAATACCATATACCGTATACTTCTAAGCCTAAGAGTCAATTCTACATACATCATATGGTCCATTGAGCTGTGATGATTTTATTTGCCTTATAGCAAAATTTGACAGGGTCTATCTTATTCAGAGTTTACTTGAAAGGAGATGAACAGTTATGCCAAAATTGTCATTGGTGACAGCACTACAAAATGCTAATTTTATGATCAAAGTATAATTACTCTGATTGATTTATTGATTGATTGGGTTTTGTATTGTTTTTCACTCAAATAAAATACTGTCAAGTATGCTTTTCACTCTTACTTAATCAGGGCTGCAAATTATGTGAGAACTTAGCTAAATTCTCCTAAATAAAATCATGACTTTTCTACATGCAATAAGTTAACTTAATTCTAGGAAGATGAGTTTGTGTGAATCAATTTTGATTCATGTAAAGTTTGACAAAATTGCACCCCTGCTTAATTATCAGTGACATTTCTTCAAATCTTTTTGAATATTCTTTATAAGATAGACACACAAACTTAATTTGAATAGAATTTGCACAGCTTTTAACCACAAGGAGGGCTGCTTGTTGCAGTATAACTCATAAATCTAGTCGGGGAGTTAAATACTTGGAAATTGTAGTCAAATATCCTGTAAACAGGTTTTGTGCGGTATGTTGTTGGGATTCCCACAAACCTGGAAGTGAGTATTAAATTGGTAAGCTTACACTAGAATAACATACATACTCATCTATCAAGACACAGTTCCATGACCTCAATGTGTTTGTACATTCATAGAATGAACTCCGGTGTGCTGGGTACAAAAACTCATACTCCACAAGTGGAGGTCAAATGCTGTGCAATGGTTATTAAGTGGAGGTTATTGAACTGTGTCAATGGGCTATTTCAGTTGAAATCCATACACCCCGCTACTGAAGACATGACTTTTAATGTTCCACACAGGGAGTATGAATTTCAAATGGGGTTACCTGAATGGGTGACTCTGTTTGAAATCTACACTCCCTGTGTGGGCGATTTAAGGTCTTGTTTTCCATAGGGGAGCATGGCTTTCAGCTGGAATAGCCCAGTGGATATGAGACTATTTTACATTATGTAGCTCGTATTGTTATTTCCTTTATGCAGCATTGATTGGTTCTTGTGGGTGGGTGCGTGATACACTCCAATGATCATGTTTAGCAAGAAACCATAATGTGAGGTCAATCACATGTTTTCATTGAAGGGATGAACTGGGAAAGTTGTGGCATTATTCTCTCTAAAGTTGTAATGCTTTTTGTGTGAGTGTGTGTGAAGCAGAGGCTGGTCGACTGCATATCCGTCTTTACACGCTTTTCAATATGGAATAAAGGCTAACCTCTTGTGACATCATCCAAGCAGCAAAGTTCATTTCCCATTGAAAAGCGTGTAAAGACGGATATGCAGTTTACCGTTCTGAGCAGCATCAATTCTATTATGTAGAATGTCAAACATTTTAAATATATTTCAGCTGCTTATACTGTCAGGAATTGATCTCACAAAGAGTTGATACATCACACATTTTAAATCCATTGTAACTCATCTGGTAGGATTTATACATGTTGAGACTCCATTATGCATTGAAGGAGTGTGATGTATCACAAATTAATGTTAGTGAATTCAACCCCAGCTAAAAATCCTCAGTTTTGAAAATATAAAAGCAAGCTTCACTACATTGCCATTAGACAAGTCAATTTAAGTACCAAAATGGGTGCTCCTAAACAAAAATGGAACACCCTATGTTTTTGCTTGCTTGAACAACATATTCAAAAAGGACAAAATAGGGCACAGGGAAAAAAATGTAAATTGACTCTTCTACATTTCACATGATTCTACATTGTCATGGAGACTGCAGCTTATGAGAGAGAATGCACAAAATCCTAGGAAACCTTTGGTGTTCCAGCACTCAAACATTTTTTATACTTAATACAACTATGATAGGGAAGCTGGATTTCCCACTAGTTGTTCTTCTTGCTTGCCTTCTGCTCAGCTAATTAATAAAAAACAATTGTTTCTGGTGTTGCAAAATGTGTGAATTATGAGTAAGTGACTTAACAACATGTGTGCAGAGATTTGCATTGAGAATATGTGTTAGGTATGTCATTCGTTACACCTGTTACTCAACCTATTGGGGTTTATTTCCTGTTAATAGCTATTGGCTTAATATGAAATATCTCCCAACAGGTAATAGGGAAATAAATGGTGCATCAAATTGGGCTGATCCATTTAAAGTCCTCCCTCCCCCAAGGAAGATTTTTGAAATGTCTTCCATAAGGGGAGAATGAATTTCAAATGGAATTAGCACATTAATCAACTCTTTTGAAACCGCCCTCCCTCTCTCGCAGAGGGTATATGAAATTCAAATGGAGTTGCGTAATGTGTTCTTTCAATTTGAAATTCATACTCCCCCATGATTAAGATATTTTTAACATCTTCCACAGGGGGTTGTGGATTTGAAATGGAATAGACCAACGTCTCCCAACAGGTAATAGGGGAAATGGTGTGTCAGAATTTCCTGGTTTAAAATAGTTGTTGGTCTCTATGTAGATATGTATTGTTGCTAACTCAGGGCTCACTATAAAGGAAGACTCGCACGCTTCTGAATTATACCTCCAGCAAAATCAAATTATAGCTCAATTCAGAATGAGTTTCATAAATGATTAAAAGATATAAAAAGGATCATATTTATAGCAAGTTTTACTTATTTTGAGCTCTGAGTTATTTCTAAAACTTGTATCATTAATGTGAATTAATTCTATAATAATTTCCTGAATGAATTACAGAAGTACACTGAAAGTGTCATAAATAATATTTTACTAAAATTATCTAAGTTTATTTGAATACGTAAATATGTCATCTATATGTTCATTTTTGTGTAAAACTCGCTCGCATCTTTGTCAATTGTAAGCTTCTTTTAAGATTGGAGATATTAAAAAAAATGTGGTCTATTTATTTGATTTCTTGTACAATTTAAGTATCTTTATTTTTTGTTTACTTTCTCACCTGCTTATGAACTGAAGTGCTTATTATTTTTTTCCTCTTGTAAAACAAAACGTTTTGCTATGAACTACTCATGCTTATAGAACTTTAAAACAAGCTTGTGGCACTTATTCATTACACTATATGATACAGTCAGTCGCCAAAGAAATATACTCAGTGTCCCTCCTGCCTTCCCGAAAATTTCAGCGAGTCATATTGAGGGTTGAGTGCAACACTACCGCATCTCCATTTTGAGAAAAATTTTTGAGAAAAAAATTCTGGCATCAACTCCATAATAATTTTATACTTTGTGTATGAACAACAAAGACATACCTCCATCATGGTTAATGCTGTAATTTAATTTCTTGGGTAAAAAAAAAGGTCTTTAACCCCAATACATTGATACAAAAACTCATACCTTGCAACTCGAGGTCAAATTTTGCACTATGATTGTTTAATTGAGGTTATTGAACTTTACAGTTGGAATGAGGCCATTGTGGTCCATAGTGTAGGCAATGGATGTAACGTATTTCATCGAATAGTCGCCCCCCCCCCCAAATAAACGCCCCACCACTTTTTTCAACCAAGATGTTTAAAAAATGCTGATATTTCCATATGCTATCTTGTGTAGTAAGCTTACCAAGTTGCTCACATGGTTGATAATAGCAGCAATAATTGGCGAAAATCTGCATCGGAAACCCGGAAGTGAACCAAAAGTCAGTGTTTCTAGTTCATCATTTTAGCGTGAATTTTACGCTTACCTAGTGATTTTTATGGGAATTGTGCTAAAAATGACCTCTGATAAACCCCCCCTTTTTGGAAAATGCAACGCCCCCAGGGGCGTTTATTCGAGGAAATACGGTAAGTCATTGTTGTCACCGGAAAGGCCATATTTTCTGAAATTTTTTTCTCATTTTTTCCAAAAAGGAAATGAGGCAGTGTTGCATTGCCCTTGATTTATGTAAATGAGTGAAATGTCCAAGCTTAATATGTAACATTTTCTTTCGAATGATAAACATATGTGTATTTGAATTGGTATTGTTAAATCCGTTTATTATTATCATCATAAATTATTATTAAAAACCTTGGAATTTTTTGTGCATGATAACGAGTGTGATGATGAAGATTTCAACCTTGTGAATTTCTGATGACATTTTGTTACATGATGAAATAATGGCTTTATTATAGTCTAATAAAGAACTTTGAGGTGCTTTTTATAACGACGAATAGATGGAATCAAAGAGCTTAATGTAGTATTGATGATACCGTTTTTGCTGCAAATTTAGTATTGTTCCTGCTATTTTTTAATTTTTCAAGGAAGATATATTTTTGCGTAGAATACTCTTGACAAAGCATAGTCATCCTTAGAGGTAGTTGCAGTAATTTGTAAAAGTTTCTAAATTCTTTTATTCCTTCCAAATGCATGTCCCAACACTTTTAATAAACTCTGGGCCTGCTATTCAATTGTATTGTTTAACTGATGAGTACTGGTGGTCTCATTTAAATCAAGTTTGCATGAAGTTAAAAAAAAACATTTCTGGTTTGTATTATTGGGGTTTTTTTCTGGGATTTTAGTCCTACAATCTTCAAATTCATCACAATCTCCAAAATAAACAGTGATGATGCTGGTTTTTGTTGGGTCTCTCTGCTGGATGTTGGTTCAATAATTTAATGTACTGGTATCTATGAGATTGGAGCCTTTGGTGCAAGTGTTTGGTCATGTAGACACATCTTGAGCAGAGATGCATGGGGGCAAGGGGATCCGATATCAGGTCTTCCCTCCCCCCTTTAAACCTTTTGAGTTGATAGTGTTTACAATTAAGTCTGTGGAGAGAGTTCATATTTTATCCCTCTTTGGCACAGTGCTCTCTGCCACTTCCTCAAATATCCAGTCTCTGTTTTAATTATAATCAAAACATTTTGCGAAATTTAACCAAAGAACATTTAGCAAGCACCTGACATACCTCTTATTATAACATTTAGAACTAAGGGAGAAATACTGGGCAAGAAAGGAAAGCTATTTTGCAATAAGTTTGTTTTCAGTCAGAGAGCATGATTAAAACAGACAAATGTGTACATCCATATCGAAAGGATGCACTTGTTAGCTGCTACAGGTGTCTCTTCACCTAATTAATAGGAATAAATACCAGACTCATCTCAAGTAGAGGTCTCTTTAAATCATCCCAAAGTCACATGGTTTTGGAATACAAAGAACACTCCTAAACCATGTGACTTGGGGATGATTTGAAGAGACCTCCACTTGAGATGAGACTGGTATTTGTTCCGAGCAGCTATTATGTAAAAAGAGTCGCATGAAGGAGCTGTCAAGTGCATCCGTTTGATATGGATGTACACAAATATGCTAACAGTATTATTCAAAAGTCACATTTCAAGGGATTAGTGCAACAAGGCTGCTATCTGCAATAGCTGCTCTATGGACATTTGACACTTTCTGTATTCTATGATGTACATATCTGAAAATATGATACCTGGCAGCTATTGCAGATAGGGCCTTGCACTCGGTATAATTATCTGTAACAAAATGTCGCCAGGTACATTGCAGTATTTTTTATGTGTATAAAATGGGGGGAATAGTAGGCTGAAAAATAAGAAGTGCATGCATGGGTTTGTTTTTTCACATACTGGTTTCCCCTCAACTAATAGTGATTTTATATTGCATTGTAAGTGTGATTTAATCTCTTTTAGAAATGGCTGAAATTCTGACAAAGATGGGACTTGGAACTTGCAATTGAGTCAATTATCTGAGCCACCCAGAGCAAAGTCAGACATTTTTAAACATTTCAATACATAAGTAAGAAATAGAGAAACTTTGGAAACAGGGATTTTAAAATAAAACTTTTTGCTAGGAATACTGAGTTTTCCATACTTTAAAAAACCCCACAATTTTGCAGTATTTTAAAGCTGTATGGGCAATAATAAACAACCATGAATCTCAATTGTTTACTACTGCCAACTTTGGCCACATTAAGAAAATCAGATTCTCTTTCATCATCTTTCTTGTGTAATGATCAAACCTTAATACTAGGAAGTGACTTTACATTTGGTGGTATTAAACTAAATTTCCAAATTCATGAGCCGTGTGTCTTGCGTATACGAGGTGAATGCAGAAGTGCTAAACAAATCAATCATGACAACAAGATGGTTGACCCATTGATCATTGAGTGCATAGAAGGTGGTGACTTTTGCCTCTTGTACGCACTCAGTGATCATAATTGCATACCCTGAACTCTATAGAATTGGGAAATTTATTTTAAGAGTAAAAATCCCACCTGCTGAAAGCACCCTATGTTAGTATCCACCCTTGGTTGGCTCAGGGCTAGTCCAGTTGAAATTCATACACCCCCTGACATGAGTGTGATTTTCAAATAGGTTTACCTGAATGGCCGACTCTATTTGAAATCTACACCCCCTGTGTGGGCGATTAAAGTCACGTTTTCCATTGGGGTGTATGGGTTTCAACTAGAATAGCCCAAATTCTGAACAATACTTTACCGAAGTGGGCAAAAACTGACCAAAAATTTTCCCTGTCGGCAGCTGATCATGATCTTGCCCTGCTACAAATGTGTTACATAAAATCACTTTTTCTTATTCTTTATTCCCTTTCTATCTGCGCTGTTTCAGATGAAGCAAGTACAGCATTGTCAAAAAGTCATTGAAATTAAGACCCGCCTGTCTTTTTTGTTGTTGTAAAATTTAAACCAAATTAAAGTGGTAAAAATAATGAATTGTATTGTATGTGGGAATTATTTTTTATTATTAAGAATGATAAACTGCCTTTATTTCAGTCCGATATAAACCTTGTTGTAGGTACAAGGAAATATAAATGAAATGCCTTCTACAGCATTGGGTTTTAACCAAATAAAATTAAATATAAAAAACGGGCTATGTCATTAAAAGTCCACACACACCCTGTGGAAGATTTTGGAAATATCGTCCACAGGGGGAGAATAAATTTGAAATGGAATTGGCACATTAAGCAACTTATAAAACTTGCCCTTCCTCTGTGGAAGGATAATGTTGAGATATTTCTGATATCTTCCACAGGGGGGATGTGGACATTAAATGGAATAGCCCAATATTATGTATGTTGTGTATGGCAAGTTATATATTGGGATTTGATACAAAGCAAGTATATTTTCCGTGTTTCTACACTACAGTGAAGCATATATATATTACACTCTTCGAATAAAATGTGAAACATGTTTTAAGACTAATTTGTATCAATGTGAAGTGAAAAGTATGACCACATGTAGAAAAGTAAGTAACACACGCAAGTCGTAAGACCTATCCAAGTCATACTTTGTTGTCCAGCTTCCTCTTATACTATAGTACTATGTAGGTTTCCAAACAATGTAGTCTCTACCACCATTCAAAGGGTGGATTTGGGCATAGCAACATGGGCCTTGTATTGGGCATAATGGGCCTTGTATTGGGCATAATGGGCCTTGTATTGGGCATAATGGGCCTTGTATTGGGCATAATGGGCCTTGTATTGGGCATAATGGGCCTTGTATTGGGCATAATGGGCCTTGTATTGGGCATAATGGGCCTTGTATTGGGCATAATGGGCCTTGTATTGTAGGTTTGATATTGAAACACCAACTTGACAACTTGTGGAAAATTAACAATAAATGCTTGTGCACTACAACATGACTTGTGTGGTCACCTGTTTTAATGTAGCTTGGAATGAGAATTGGTTTTTGGTGTACTTGTGTCAGTTTTTCATGATGTAGAATTTGCCCAACCGTAAGCATTTTCTGTAAATGATCAGATAGGGCAATAGTACCTGCAATTGTGATGATTGGAACCCTTCTACATTCGAGCCCAATCACAGGGCGAAATTATAGACTTATAAGTCCTTATGCACAAAAGAGTCAGACCTGGTCTAAGTGGGATTTAGTCCCAGGAGAAAGGATATTTTCCTTTACATTTGCTTAAGTTATTTTGTATTATTTTGAACTTTGCATTTAAATCTTTAGAATTTGCTAGCTACTCTTAGAAGCGAAAGAAGAACCATTCCTGATGGAACTAAATTACACTTAGACAGGTCTAGCTTTAGACCCGGTCTAACTGTTTTGTGCATACAGACCATAATGTTTTGGTACCTTGCACTGTATAAAGGTAGGGGTATATGTTCAGCTGAGCTAGTTCCTGTGTTCATACTGTCCCAATGTTCATGTGTTGACTGTCAAATCTAATATGACATATCAGGGTCAGTTGTCCGAGGGGGCAAAGGGAAAACATTTTCTTGACAGCATCATTATGGCCCTGTTTTACTAGGATTATTGTGCTAAGGATGCATTTTGTTTATAATTTTACACTATTTTGCCTATAATCAATGTAATTATAGGCTTAATATGTAATTATAAATTTTATCAACACAGGCACTAGCTCGGCTGAACGTATAGCCCCGTTCAACTTAACTAATGATGGTAGACAATATCAGGATTGGCAACCTAATAGATCAGAGACTTATCTGTAGACTTCTAATTGCCAACATTTGGCAACATTCAAATGCCTATTTGTAAGGACTGCCAATTGCCATCCCTCTTATTAAACAGAGGGTTGCCAATTGTCATCCTAGTATTACATAGAGGGTTGCCAATTGGCAGTCTATCTGTAAGGACTGCCAACTGACATCCTTCTAGTATTACATAGAGGATTGCCAATTGGCAGTCTATCTGTAAGGACTGCCAACTGACAGCCTTCTAGTATTACATAGAGGATTGCCAATTGGCAGTCTATCTGTAAGGACTGCCAACTGACAGCCTTCTAGTATAACATAGAGGGTTGCCAATTCTTGCGATTCACAATACAATGCACCGCCAACGGTTGCTCTTGCTAGTCCAATTTTTGACCTGCAGGGTCGACATCTCCTTTTTAGGTCACACAAGTGCCAAGGGTGATTATAATAATGTTGAAAACAGCTCCACAAAGGATTCCGTGTGATCAATAGTTTGAAAATGGATCTACTACAATTGTAAAATGCTGTTTTAGTGTGCATTCTCCTGTCACGGTAACATCATGACATTTAAACACAATGTCATGTTCCTGTGTTGTATTCGTATTACGCGGGCTTTAGATGTCGACATTTTCCCATGATGCACTGCATATTTTGGCGTCTTCCCAGCAACCGCTAGAGGCGCATCGTATTGTGAATCAACTGTCAATTGCCACCCTTCTATTACAATTGGGCTGCCAATTGAGCAGCCTATTCAGATCCCTATCTGTAAGGACTTGCAATTGCCACCCCTCTAGTATTACACAGAGGCTTTGCAATTGGCAACATATTCAGATACCTATCTGTAAGGACTCAATTCCCAGCCCTCTAGTATTAGTATTACAGAGGGTTGCCAATTGGCAGCCTATTCAAATACCTATCTGTAAGGACTGCCAATTGCCACCCCTCTAGTATTACACAGAGGCTTGCCAATTGAGCAGCCTATTCAGATCCCTATCTGTAAGGACTGCCAATTGCCATCCCTCTAGTATTACACAGAGGCTTGCCAATTGGCAACATATTCAGATACCTATCTGTAAGGACTCAATTCCCAGCCCTCTAGTATTAGTATTACAGAGGGTTGCCAATTGGCAGCCTATTCAAATACCTATCTGTAAGGACTGCCAATCGCCATCCCTCTAGTATTACACAGAGGGTTGCCAATTGACAACCTATTCAGATACATATCTGTAAGGACTGCCAATTGCCACCCCTCTAGTATTACACAGAAGATTGCCAATTGGCAACGTATTCAGATACCTATCTGTAAGGACTGTCAATTGCCATCCCTCTAGTATTACACAGAGGGTTGCCAATTAATTGAGCAGCCTATTCAGATACCTATCTGTAAGGGCTGCCAATTGCCACCCCTCTAGTATTACACAGAGGGTTGCCAATTGGCAGCGTATTCAGATACCTATCTGCAAGGACTGTCAATTCCCATCCCTCTAGTATTAGTATTACACAGAGGCTTGCCAATTGGCAACCTATTCAAATACCTATCTGTAAGGGCTGCCAATCGCCATCCCTCTAGTATTACACAGAAGATTGCCAATTGGCAACCTATTCAAATACCTATCTGTAAGGACTGCCAATCGCCATCCCTCTAGTATTATACAGAGGGTTGCCAATTGGCACCCTATTCAGATACATATCTGTAAGGACTGCCAATTGCCATCCCTCTAGTATTACACAGAGGGTTGCCAATTGGCAGCCTATTCAAATACCTATCTGTAAGGACTGCCAATTGTCACCCCTCTAGTATTACACAGAAGATTGCCAATTGGCAGCCTATTCAAATACCTATCTGTAAGGACTGCCAATTTCTATCCCTCTAGTATTACACAGAGGGTTGCCCATTGGCAACGTATTCGGATACATATCTGTAAGGACTGCCAATTGCCACCCCTCTAGTATTACACAGATGGTTGCCAATTGACAACATTCAGATACCTATCTGTAAGGACTGTCAATTGCCACCCCTCTAGTATTACATAGAAGATTGCCAATTGGCAGCCTATTCAAATACCTATCTGTAAGGACTGCCAATTGCCATCCCTCTAGTATTACACAGAGGGTTGCCAATTGGCAACCTATTCAGATACCTATCTGTAAGGACTGCCAATTGCCACCCCTCTAGTATTACACAGAGGGTTGCCAATTGCCAACATATTCAGATACCTATCTGTAAGGACTGCCAATTGCCACCCCTCTAGTATTACACAGAAGATTGCCAATTGGCAGCCTATTCAAATACCTATCTGTAAGGACTGCCAATTGCCATCCCTCTAGTATTACACAGAGGCTTGCCAATTGGCAACCTGTTCAGATACATATCTGTAAGGACTGCCAATTGCCACCCCTCTAGTTTTACACAGAGGGTTGCCAATTGCCAACATATTCAGATACCTATCTGTAAGGACTGTCAATTCCCATCCCTCTAGTATTACACAGAAGATTGCCAATTGGCAACATATTCAGATACCTATCTGTAAGGACTGTCAATTGCCACCCCTCTAGTATTACACAGAAGATTGCCAATTGGCAGCCTATTCAAATACCTATCTGTAAGGACTGCCAATTGCCATCCCTCTAGTATTACACAGAGGCTTGCCAATTGGCAACCTGTTCAGATACCTATCTGTAAGGACTGTCAATTGCCACCCCTCTAGTTTTACACAGAAGATTGCCAATTGGCAACGTATTCAGATACCTATCTATAAGGACTGTCCATCCCTCTAGTATTACACAGAGGGTTGCAAATTAATTGAGCAGCCTATTCAGATACCTATCTGTAAGGGCTGCCAATTGCCACCCCTCTAGTATTACACAGAGGGTTGCCAATTGCCAACATATTCAGATACCTATCTGTAAGGACTGTCAATTCCCATCCCTCTAGTATTACACAGAGGCTTGCCAATTGGCAACCTATTCAAATACCTATCTGTAAGGACTGCCAATTGCCACCCTCTAGTATTACACAGAGGCTTGCCAATTGGCAACTTATTCGGATATCTATCTGTAAGGGCTGTCAATTGCCACCCCTCTAGTATTACACAGAGGGTTGCCAATTGCCAGCCTATTCAGATACCTATCTGAATGACTGCCAATTGTCATCCTGGTATTACAGAGGGTTGCCAATTGCCAGCCATTTCAGATCCCTGTCTGTAAGGACTGCCAATTGCCACCCCTCTGGTATTACACAGAGGGTTGCCAATTGGCAACCTATTCAGATACCTATCTTTAAGGACTGTCAATTGCCATCCTTCTTGTATTACAGAGGGTTGCCAATTGGCAACCTATTCAGATACATATCTTCAAGGACTGTCAATTGCCACCCCTCTAGTATTACACATAGGATGGCCAATTGGCAGCCTATCCAGATACCTATTTGTAAGGACTGCCAATCGCCATCCCTCTAGTATTACACAGAGGGTTGCCAATTGACAACCTATTCAGTTACATATCTGTAAGGACTGCCAATTGCCACCCCTCTAGTATTACACAGAAGATTGCCAATTGGCAACGTATTCAGATACCTATCTGTAAGGACTGTCAATTGCCGTCCCTCTAGTATTGCACAGAGGGTTGCCAATTAATTGAGCAGCCTATTCAGATACCTATCTGTAAGGGCTGCCAATTGCCACCCCTCTAGTATTACACAGAGGGTTGCCAATTGGCAACGTATTCAGATACCTATCTGCAAGGACTGTCAATTCCCATCCCTCTAGTATTAGTATTACACAGAGGCTTGCCAATTGGCAACCTATTCAAATACCTATCTGTAAGGACTGCCAATTGCCACCCCTCTAGTATTACACAGAAGATTGCCAATTGGCAACCTATTCAAATACCTATCTGTAAGGACTGCCAATCGCCATCCCTCTAGTATTATACAGAGGGTTGCCAATTGGCACCCTATTCAGATACATATCTGTAAGGACTGCCAATTGCCACCCCTCTAGTATTACACAGGGTTGCCAATTGGCAACCTATTCAGATACATATCTGTAAGGACTGCCAATTGCCACCCCTCTAGTATTACACAGAGGGTTGTCAATTGGCACCCTATTCAGATACATATCTGTAAGGACTGCCAATTGCCATCCCTCTAGTATTAGTATTACACAGAGGGTTGCCTATTGGCAGCCTATTCAAATACCTATCTGTAAGGACTGCCAATTGTCACCCCTCTAGTATTACACAGAAGATTGCCAATTGGCAGCCTATTCAAATACCTATCTGTAAGGACTGCCAACTGCCATCCCTCTAGTATTACACAGAGGCTTGCCAATTGGCAACCTGTTCAGATACATATCTGTAAGGACTGCCAATTGCCACCCCTCTAGTTTTACACAGAAGATTGCCAATTGGCAACGTATTCAGACACCTATCTATAAGGACTGTCAATTTCCATCCCTCTAGTATTACACAGAGGGTTACCCATTGGCAACGTATTCGGATACATATCTGTAAGGACTGCCAATTGCCACCCCTCTAGTATTACACAGAGGGTTGCCAATTGGCAACGTATTCAGATACCTATCTGTAAGGACTGTCAATTCCCATCCCTCTAGTATTACACAGAGGCTTGCCAATTGGCAACCTATTCAGATACCTATCTGTAAGGACTGTCAATTCCCATCCCTCTAGTATTACACAGAGGCTTGCCAATTGGCAACCTATTCAAATACCTATCTGTAAGGACTGTCAATTGCCACCCCTCTAGTATTACACAGAAGATTGCCAATTGGCAGCCTATTCAAATACCTATCTGTAAGGACTGCCAATTGCCATCCCTCTAGTATTACACAGAGGGTTGCCCATTGGCAACATATTCAGATACCTATCTGTAAGGACTGTCAATTCCCATCCCTCTAGTATTACACAGAGGCTTGCCAATTGGCAACCTATTCAAATACCTATCTGTAAGGACTGTCAATTGCCACCCCTCTAGTATTACACAGAAGATTGCCAATTGGCAGCCTATTCAAATACCTATCTGTAAGGACTGCCAATTGCCATCCCTCTAGTATTACACAGAGGGTTGCCAATTGGCAACCTATTCAGATACCTATCTGTAAGGACTGCCAATTGCCACCCCTCTAGTATTACACAGAGGGTTGCCAATTGCCAACATATTCAGATACCTATCTGTAAGGACTGTCAATTGCCAACCCTCTAGTATTACACAGAAGATTGCCAATTGGCAGCCTATTCAGATACATATCTGTAAGGACTGCCAATTGCCATCCCTCTAGTATTACACAGAGGGTTGCCAATTGGCAACCTATTCAGATACCTATCTGTAAGGACTACCATTTTGCCATCCCTCTAGTATTTAGAGGGTTGCCAATTGGTAACCTATTCAGATACCTATCTGTAAGGACTGCCAATTGCCACCCCTCTAGTATTACACAGAGGGTTGCCAATTGGCAGCCTATTCAGATACATATCTGTAAGGACTGCCAATTGCCATCCCTCTAGTATTACACAGAGGGTTGCCAATTGGCAACCTATTCAAATACCTATCTGTAAGGACTGCCAATTGCCACCCCTCTAGTATTACACAGAGGGTTGCCAATTGGCAACATATTCAAATACCTATCTGTAAGGACTGTCAATTGCCACCCCTCTAGTATTACACAGAAGATTGCCAATTGGCAGCCTATTCAAATACCTATCTGTAAGGACTGCCAATTGCCATCCCTCTAGTATTACACAGAGGGTTGCCAATTGGCAACCTATTCAGATACCTATCTGTAAGGACTGCCAATTGCCACCCCTCTAGTATTACACAGAGGGTTGCCAATTGCCAACATATTCAGATACCTATCTGTAAGGACTGTCAATTGCCACCCCTCTAGTATTACACAGAAGATTGCCAATTGGCAGCCTATTCAAATACCTATCTGTAAGGACTGCCAATTGCCATCCCTCTAGTATTACACAGAGGGTTGCCAATTGGCAACCTATTCAGATACCTATCTGTAAGGACTGCCAATTGCCACCCCTCTAGTATTACACAGAGGGTTGCCAATTGCCAACATATTCAGATACCTATCTGTAAGGACTGTCAATTGCCACCCCTCTAGTATTACACAGAAGATTGCCAATTGGCAGCCTATTCAAATACCTATCTGTAAGGACTGCCAATTGCCATCCCTCTAGTATTACACAGAGGCTTGCCAATTGGCAACCTGTTCAGATACATATCTGTAAGGACTGCCAATTGCCACCCCTCTAGTTTTACACAGAAGATTGCCAATTCGCAACGTATTCAGATACCTATCTATAAGGACTGTCAATTTCCATCCCTCTAGTATTACACAGAGGGTTGCCAATTAATTGAGCAGCCTATTCAGATACCTATCTGTAAGGGCTGCCAATTGCCACCCCTCTAGTATTACACAGAGGGTTGCCAATTGCCAACATATTCAGATACCTATCTGTAAGGACTGTCAATTCCCATCCCTCTAGTATTACACAGAGGCTTGCCAATTGGCAACCTATTCAAATACCTATCTGTAAGGACTGTCAATTGCCACCCCTCTAGTATTACACAGAAGATTGCCAATTGGCAGCCTATTCAAATACCTATCTGTAAGGACTGCCAATTGCCATCCCTCTAGTATTACACAGAGGGTTGCCAATTGGCAACCTATTCAGATACCTATCTGTAAGGACTGCCAATTGCCACCCCTCTAGTATTACACAGAGGGTTGCCAATTGCCAACATATTCAGATACCTATCTGTAAGGACTGTCAATTGCCACCCCTCTAGTATTACACAGAAGATTGCCAATTGGCAGCCTATTCAGATACATATCTGTAAGGACTGCCAATTGCCATCCCTCTAGTATTACACAGAGGGTTGCCAATTGGCAACCTATTCAGATACCTATCTGTAAGGACTACCATTTTGCCATCCCTCTAGTATTTAGAGGGTTGCCAATTGGTAACCTATTCAGATACCTATCTGTAAGGACTGCCAATTGCCACCCCTCTAGTATTACACAGAGGGTTGCCAATTGGCAGCCTATTCAGATACATATCTGTAAGGACTGCCAATTGCCATCCCTCTAGTATTACACAGAGGGTTGCCAATTGGCAACCTATTCAAATACCTATCTGTAAGGACTGCCAATTGCCACCCCTCTAGTATTACACAGAGGGTTGCCAATTGGCAACATATTCAAATACCTATCTGTAAGGACTGTCAATTGCCACCCCTCTAGTATTACACAGAAGATTGCCAATTGGCAGCCTATTCAAATACCTATCTGTAAGGACTGCCAATTGCCATCCCTCTAGTATTACACAGAGGGTTGCCAATTGGCAACCTATTCAGATACCTATCTGTAAGGACTGCCAATTGCCACCCCTCTAGTATTACACAGAGGGTTGCCAATTGCCAACATATTCAGATACCTATCTGTAAGGACTGTCAATTGCCACCCCTCTAGTATTACACAGAAGATTGCCAATTGGCAGCCTATTCAAATACCTATCTGTAAGGACTGCCAATTGCCATCCCTCTAGTATTACACAGAGGGTTGCCAATTGGCAACCTATTCAGATACCTATCTGTAAGGACTGCCAATTGCCACCCCTCTAGTATTACACAGAGGGTTGCCAATTGCCAACATATTCAGATACCTATCTGTAAGGACTGTCAATTGCCACCCCTCTAGTATTACACAGAAGATTGCCAATTGGCAGCCTATTCAAATACCTATCTGTAAGGACTGCCAATTGCCATCCCTCTAGTATTACACAGAGGCTTGCCAATTGGCAACCTGTTCAGATACATATCTGTAAGGACTGCCAATTGCCACCCCTCTAGTTTTACACAGAAGATTGCCAATGCTTAACGTATTCAGATACCTATCTATAAGGACTGTCAATTTCCATCCCTCTAGTATTACACAGAGGGTTGCCAATTAATTGAGCAGCCTATTCAGATACCTATCTGAAAGGGCTGCCAATTGCCACCCCTCTAGTATTACACAGAGGGTTGCCAATTGCCAACATATTCAGATACCTATCTGTAAGGACTGTCAATTCCCATCCCTCTAGTATTACACAGAGGCTTGCCAATTGGCAACCTATTCAAATACCTATCTGTAAGGACTGCCAATTGCCACCCCTCTAGTATTACACAGAGGCTTGCCAATTGGCAACTTATTCAGATATCTATCTGTAAGGGCTGTCAATTGCCACCCCTCTAGTATTACACAGAGGGTTGCCAATTGCCAGCCTATTCAGATACCTATCTGAATGACTGCCAATTGTCATCCTGGTATTACAGAGGGTTGCCAATTGGCAGCCATTTCAAATCCCTGTCTGTAAGGACTGCCAATTGCCACCCCTCTGGTATTACACAGAGGGTTGCCAATTGGCAACCTATTCAGATACCTATCTTTAAGGACTGTCAATTGCCATCCTTCTTGTATTACAGAGGGTTGCCAATTGGCAACCTATTCAGATACATATCTTCAAGGACTGTCAATTGCCACCCCTCTAGTATTACACATAGGATTGCCAATTGGCAGCCTATCCAGATACCTATTTGTAAGGACTGCCAATCGCCATCCCTCTAGTATTACACAGAGGGTTGCCAATTGCCAACCTATTCGGATACCAATCTGTAAGGACTGCCAATTGCCACCCCTCTAGTATTACACAGATGGTTGCCAATTGGCAACCTATTCGGATACCTATCTGTAAGGACTGCCAATTGGCAACCTATTCGGATACCTATCTGTAAGGCCTGGGTGCTCAATCTCGCTGATAAACTCTTCGGCGTGCCCGGAACCTAAGCCGCAGACCCACGCCGATACACCTATGCTGAGAAATAAAATACTGTTGCGATATGCACTAACATGATAACAAAATGTGTGTCTGGTTGGCAACCTATTCAGATACCTATCTGTAAGGACTGCCAATTGCCACCCCTCTAGTATTACACAGAGGGTTGCCAATTGCCAACATATTCAGATACCTATCTGTAAGGACTGTCAATTGCCACCCCTCTAGTATTACACAGAAGATTGCCAATTGGCAGCCTATTCAAATACCTATCTGTAAGGACTGCCAATTGCCATCCCTCTAGTATTACACAGAGGCTTGCCAATTGGCAACCTGTTCAGATACATATCTGTAAGGACTGCCAATTGCCACCCCTCTAGTTTTACACAGAAGATTGCCAATTGGCAACGTATTCAGATACCTATCTATAAGGACTGTCAATTTCCATCCCTCTAGTATTACACAGAGGGTTGCCAATTAATTGAGCAGCCTATTCAGATACCTATCTGTAAGGGCTGCCAATTGCCACCCCTCTAGTATTACACAGAGGGTTGCCAATTGCCAACATATTCAGATACCTATCTGTAAGGACTGTCAATTCCCATCCCTCTAGTATTACACAGAGGCTTGCCAATTGGCAACCTATTCAAATACCTATCTGTAAGGACTGCCAATTGCCACCCCTCTAGTATTACACAGAGGCTTGCCAATTGGCAACTTATTCAGATATCTATCTGAATGACTGCCAATTGTCATCCTGGTATTACAGAGGGTTGCCAATTGGCAGCCATTTCAAATCCCTGTCTGTAAGGACTGTCAATTGCCACCCCTCTAGTATTACACAGAGGGTTGCCAATTGCCAGCCTATTCAGATACCTATCTGAATGACTGCCAATTGTCATCCTGGTATTACAGAGGGTTGCCAATTGGCAGCCATTTCAAATCCCTGTCTGTAAGGACTGCCAATTGCCACCCCTCTGGTATTACACAGAGGGTTGCCAATTGGCAACCTATTCAGATACCTATCTTTAAGGACTGTCAATTGCCATCCTTCTTGTATTACAGAGGGTTGCCAATTGGCAACCTATTCAGATACCTATCTGTAAGGACTGCCAATTGCCACCCCTCTAGTATTACACAGAGGGTTGCCAATTGCCAACATATTCAGATACCTATCTGTAAGGACTGTCAATTGCCACCCCTCTAGTATTACACAGAAGATTGCCAATTGGCAGCCTATTCAAATACCTATCTGTAAGGACTGCCAATTGCCATCCCTCTAGTATTACACAGAGGCTTGCCAATTGGCAACCTGTTCAGATACATATCTGTAAGGACTGCCAATTGCCACCCCTCTAGTTTTACACAGAAGATTGCCAATTGCCAACATATTCAGATACCTATCTATAAGGACTGTCAATTTCCATCCCTCTAGTATTACACAGAGGGTTGCCAATTAATTGAGCAGCCTATTCAGATACCTATCTGTAGGGCTGCCAATTGCCACCCCTCTAGTATTACACAGAGGGTTGCCAATTGCCAACATATTCAGATACCTATCTGTAAGGACTGTCAATTCCCATCCCTCTAGTATTACACAGAGGCTTGCCAATTGGCAACCTATTCAAATACCTATCTGTAAGGACTGTCAATTGCCACCCCTCTAGTATTACACAGAAGATTGCCAATTGGCAGCCTATTCAAATACCTATCTGTAAGGACTGCCAATTGCCATCCCTCTAGTATTACACAGAGGGTTGCCAATTGGCAACCTATTCAGATACCTATCTGTAAGGACTGCCAATTGCCACCCCTCTAGTATTACACAGAGGGTTGCCAATTGCCAACATATTCAGATACCTATCTGTAAGGACTGTCAATTGCCACCCCTCTAGTATTACACAGAAGATTGCCAATTGGCAGCCTATTCAGATACATATCTGTAAGGACTGCCAATTGCCATCCCTCTAGTATTACACAGAGGGTTGCCAATTGGCAACCTATTCAGATACCTATCTGTAAGGACTACCATTTTGCCATCCCTCTAGTATTTAGAGGGTTGCCAATTGGTAACCTATTCAGATACCTATCTGTAAGGACTGCCAATTGCCACCCCTCTAGTATTACACAGAGGGTTGCCAATTGGCAGCCTATTCAGATACATATCTGTAAGGACTGCCAATTGCCATCCCTCTAGTATTACACAGAGGGTTGCCAATTGGCAACCTATTCAAATACCTATCTGTAAGGACTGCCAATTGCCACCCCTCTAGTATTACACAGAGGGTTGCCAATTGGCAACATATTCAAATACCTATCTGTAAGGACTGTCAATTGCCACCCCTCTAGTATTACACAGAAGATTGCCAATTGGCAGCCTATTCAAATACCTATCTGTAAGGACTGCCAATTGCCATCCCTCTAGTATTACACAGAGGGTTGCCAATTGGCAACCTATTCAGATACCTATCTGTAAGGACTGCCAATTGCCACCCCTCTAGTATTACACAGAGGGTTGCCAATTGCCAACATATTCAGATACCTATCTGTAAGGACTGTCAATTGCCACCCCTCTAGTATTACACAGAAGATTGCCAATTGGCAGCCTATTCAAATACCTATCTGTAAGGACTGCCAATTGCCATCCCTCTAGTATTACACAGAGGGTTGCCAATTGGCAACCTATTCAGATACCTATCTGTAAGGACTGCCAATTGCCACCCCTCTAGTATTACACAGAGGGTTGCCAATTGCCAACATATTCAGATACCTATCTGTAAGGACTGTCAATTGCCACCCCTCTAGTATTACACAGAAGATTGCCAATTGGCAGCCTATTCAAATACCTATCTGTAAGGACTGCCAATTGCCATCCCTCTAGTATTACACAGAGGCTTGCCAATTGGCAACCTGTTCAGATACATATCTGTAAGGACTGCCAATTGCCACCCCTCTAGTTTTACACAGAAGATTGCCAATTTAGAACGTATTCAGATACCTATCTATAAGGACTGTCAATTTCCATCCCTCTAGTATTACACAGAGGGTTGCCAATTAATTGAGCAGCCTATTCAGATACCTATCTGTAAGGGCTGCCAATTGCCACCCCTCTAGTATTACACAGAGGGTTGCCAATTGCCAACATATTCAGATACCTATCTGTAAGGACTGTCAATTCCCATCCCTCTAGTATTACACAGAGGCTTGCCAATTGGCAACCTATTCAAATACCTATCTGTAAGGACTGCCAATTGCCACCCCTCTAGTATTACACAGAGGCTTGCCAATTGGCAACTTATTCAGATATCTATCTGTAAGGGCTGTCAATTGCCACCCCTCTAGTATTACACAGAGGGTTGCCAATTGCCAGCCTATTCAGATACCTATCTGAATGACTGCCAATTGTCATCCTGGTATTACAGAGGGTTGCCAATTGGCAGCCATTTCAAATCCCTGTCTGTAAGGACTGCCAATTGCCACCCCTCTGGTATTACACAGAGGGTTGCCAATTGGCAACCTATTCAGATACCTATCTTTAAGGACTGTCAATTGCCATCCTTCTTGTATTACAGAGGGTTGCCAATTGGCAACCTATTCAGATACATATCTTCAAGGACTGTCAATTGCCACCCTCTAGTATTACACATAGGATTGCCAATTGGCAGCCTATCCAGATACCTATTTGTAAGGACTGCCAATCGCCATCCCTCTAGTATTACACAGAGGGTTGCCAATTGCCAACCTATTCGGATACCAATCTGTAAGGACTGCCAATTGCCACCCCTCTAGTATTACACAGATGGTTGCCAATTGGCAACCTATTCGGATACCTATCTGTAAGGACTGCCAATTGGCAACCTATTCGGATACCTATCTGTAAGGCCTGGGTGCTCAATCTCGCTGATAAACTCTTCGGCGTGCCCGGCACCTAAGCCGCAGACCCACGCCGATACACCTATGCTGAGAAATAAAATACTGTTGCGATATGCACTAACATGATAACAAAATGTGTGTCTGGTTGGCAACCTATTCAGATACCTATCTGTAAGGACTGCCAATTGCCACCCCTCTAGTATTACACAGAGGGTTGCCAATTGCCAACATATTCAGATACCTATCTGTAAGGACTGTCAATTGCCACCCCTCTAGTATTACACAGAAGATTGCCAATTGGCAGCCTATTCAAATACCTATCTGTAAGGACTGCCAATTGCCATCCCTCTAGTATTACACAGAGGCTTGCCAATTGGCAACCTGTTCAGATACATATCTGTAAGGACTGCCAATTGCCACCCCTCTAGTTTTACACAGAAGATTGCCAATTGGCAACGTATTCAGATACCTATCTATAAGGACTGTCAATTTCCATCCCTCTAGTATTACACAGAGGGTTGCCAATTAATTGAGCAGCCTATTCAGATACCTATCTGTAAGGGCTGCCAATTGCCACCCCTCTAGTATTACACAGAGGGTTGCCAATTGCCAACATATTCAGATACCTATCTGTAAGGACTGTCAATTCCCATCCCTCTAGTATTACACAGAGGCTTGCCAATTGGCAACCTATTCAAATACCTATCTGTAAGGACTGCCAATTGCCACCCCTCTAGTATTACACAGAGGCTTGCCAATTGGCAACTTATTCAGATATCTATCTGAATGACTGCCAATTGTCATCCTGGTATTACAGAGGGTTGCCAATTGGCAGCCATTTCAAATCCCTGTCTGTAAGGACTGTCAATTGCCACCCCTCTAGTATTACACAGAGGGTTGCCAATTGCCAGCCTATTCAGATACCTATCTGAATGACTGCCAATTGTCATCCTGGTATTACAGAGGGTTGCCAATTGGCAGCCATTTCAAATCCCTGTCTGTAAGGACTGCCAATTGCCACCCCTCTGGTATTACACAGAGGGTTGCCAATTGGCAACCTATTCAGATACCTATCTTTAAGGACTGTCAATTGCCATCCTTCTTGTATTACAGAGGGTTGCCAATTGGCAACCTATTCAGATACATATCTTCAAGGACTGTCAATTGCCACCCCTCTAGTATTACACATAGGATTGCCAATTGGCAGCCTATCCAGATACCTATTTGTAAGGACTGCCAATCGCCATCCCTCTAGTATTACACAGAGGGTTGCCAATTGCCAACCTATTCGGATACCTATCTGTAAGGACTGCCAATTGCCACCCTCTAGTATTACACAGATGGTTGCCAATTGGCAACCTATTCGGATACCTATCTGTAAGGACTGCCAATTGGCAACCTATTCGGATACCTATCTGTAAGGCCTGGGTGCTCAATCTCGCTGATAAACTCTTCGGCGTGTCCGGAACCTAAGCCGCAGACCCACGCCGATACACCTATGCTGAGAAATAAAATACTGTTGCGATATGCACTAACATGATAACAAAATGTGTGTCTGGTTGGCAACCTATTCAGATACCTATCTGTAAGGACTGCCAATTGCCACCCCTCTAGTATTACACAGAGGGTTGCCAATTGCCAACATATTCAGATACCTATCTGTAAGGACTGTCAATTGCCACCCCTCTAGTATTACACAGAAGATTGCCAATTGGCAGCCTATTCAAATACCTATCTGTAAGGACTGCCAATTGCCATCCCTCTAGTATTACACAGAGGCTTGCCAATTGGCAACCTGTTCAGATACATATCTGTAAGGACTGCCAATTGCCACCCCTCTAGTTTTACACAGAAGATTGCCAATTGGCAACGTATTCAGATACCTATCTATAAGGACTGTCAATTTCCATCCCTCTAGTATTACACAGAGGGTTGCCAATTAATTGAGCAGCCTATTCAGATACCTATCGGTAAGGGCTGCCAATTGCCACCCCTCTAGTATTACACAGAGGGTTGCCAATTGCCAACATATTCAGATACCTATCTGTAAGGACTGTCAATTCCCATCCCTCTAGTATTACACAGAGGCTTGCCAATTGGCAACCTATTCAAATACCTATCTGTAAGGACTGCCAATTGCCACCCCTCTAGTATTACACAGAGGCTTGCCAATTGGCAGCCTATTCAAATACCTATCTGTAAGGACTGCCAATTGCCACCCCTCTAGTATTACACAGAGGGTTGCCAATTGGCAACTTATTCAGATATCTATCTGTAAGGGCTGTCAATTGCCACCCCTCTAGTATTACACAGAGGGTTGCCAATTGCCAGCCTATTCAGATACCTATCTGAATGACTGCCAATTGTCATCCTGGTATTACAGAGGGTTGCCAATTGGCAGCCATTTCAAATCCCTGTCTGTAAGGACTGCCAATTGCCACCCCTCTGGTATTACACAGAGGGTTGCCAATTGGCAACCTATTCAGATACCTATCTTTAAGGACTGTCAATTGCCATCCTTCTTGTATTACAGAGGGTTGCCAATTGGCAACCTATTCAGATACATATCTTCAAGGACTGTCAATTGCCACCCCTCTAGTATTACACATAGGATTGCCAATTGGCAGCCTATCCAGATACCTATTTGTAAGGACTGCCAATCGCCATCCCTCTAGTATTACACAGAGGGTTGCCAATTGCCAACCTATTCGGATACCTATCTGTAAGGACTGCCAATTGCCACCCCTCTAGTATTACACAGATGGTTGCCAATTGGCAACCTATTCGGATACCTATCTGTAAGGACTGCCAATTGGCAACCTATTCGGATACCTATCTGTAAGGCCTGGGTGCTCAATCTCGCTGATAAACTCTTCGGCGTGCCCGGAACCTAAGCCGCAGACCCACGCCGATACACCTATGCTGAGAAATAAAATACTGTTGCGATATGCACTAACATGATAACAAAATGTGTGTCTGCCCGATGAAAAGCCATGTTCAGTCACCCGTTCATCGGGTTCATCGGCCCAACTCCTGCATTTCTCGCAACCGGCTTAAAACACTTGACAACAATTATACCCTAACAAATTAGTGTCCTTGAGTGCGTTGATTCTTTGCCAGGTTATATCGACTGATCCGCAAATTGCTCACAGTGAGTAAACTCAAGTAAGTAATACAATAAACATTAATATAAAGTATACGAGTGGATATTCATACGTAGTGGTAGATAAAATGATTAAAGAGTTTAACAGTACTTCAACACTACACTCGGAAACCGAGACTGAATCGTGATAAAGGACTCGAAATAGACCCTATTTGGGACAACCTGCTGATGCCCAGGGGGGCGGCTCTACATCGTAACATCCTATGACGTCATTCTGTCAATCATATGACGTCATCAGTGAAGGTTATCCCGATCGTAGACAAGATACCATCACAGCATCACCATCTGCAGAAGACGCTAGTCGAACTAGTGAAAACGTTCCAGGTGAGCGAAAAATAGTGTAGTGTTGAAGTTAAACTCTTTAATCATTAATATAAAGGTTTCGAGTAATGAATGACAAACCGCAGAACAAGAAAATGGCAAGATGTTGCGAACTCAATGCCCATAACTGCTCGTGAATTCGCAACTAGGGATATGTCTACACTATATAAATTTGTCGGCGTGCTGCGGCTTGAAACTGCAAACTGCAGGAGAGCCATCGAAATGCTCCGAAATGCTGCAGAGTTAATCGGCAAGATTGAGCACCGGGGCTTAAGGACTGCCAATTGGCAGCCTATTCGGATAACTATCTGTAAGGACTGCCAATTGCCACCCCTCTAGTTATTACACAGAGGGTTGCCAATTGGCAGCCTATCCAGATACCTATCTGTAAGGACTGCCAATTGGCAACCTATTCGGATACCTATCTGTAAGGACTGCCAATTGGCAACCTATTCGGATATACCTATCTGTGAGGACTGCCAATTGGCAACCTATTCGGATACCTATCTGTAAGGACTGTTAATTGGTACCTCTCTAGTATTACACAATATTATAACGAGTTATCTACAGCTAGAGAAGCTGACAAGACCACTAAATGGCTAAAAGAAGCCATCTGGATACGCCGAAAAGGAAAAGACACTCTGGATAAGGACGAGGGGGCCTTTTCACTCAACAACATCTTTGACCAATGCATCATGCCCTCAACGTTTCCTGTTGCCTATAAAAGGAAGCAGTCAGATGTGATGAGTTGCCAGTCTGATGAAATCACTAGTGTAGTGGTGAAACGTCACTAAAAATGTGAGTAGTCAACATCATTTTTCACTGGAATTGTTCAAAATGAACCATGTCAACAGTTGAATCTTACATTCCAAAATGAACTTGTTCAAAATATTCAAATACCTATCTGTAAGGACTGTCAATCCCTCTTGTATTACACAGAGGGTTGCCAATTAGCAACCTATTCAAATACCTATCTGTCAGGACTGCCAATTGCCACCCGGTACCCTCTAGTATTACACAGAGGGTTGTCAATTGGCAGCCTATTCAAATATCTGTCTGTCAGGACTGCCAATTGCCACCCCTCTAGTATTACACAGCTAATTATGCAAATATGCAAAATAGAGGGCTGCTTCACAACTAACTGCTTAAGAGTTCTGCATACCGGACAAAAAATGTTCTAAGTAGCACTTTTTTTCCTAAGAGCGTAGTTGCACAGAAAGGTGCGTGATTAGTATGACCAACTTTGGAAGACTGTGTCCGGGGGGTTGAAGGTGTTTGGTGGGGTACACTATTCAACATCACACCCTTCTTGATCTCGCTTTTGTTATTTTGTAATAACGTGTTACCTTCTTGACATCGCTTTCGTTAATTTACAATATGCGATAATGCGATATTGATGTTCTCCCCATCAACGGCAGGAAAGTGCTAGTTATAGATACGGTCTATTATTGTTGGTTAAAAGGATGGATTTACCCATGCCGATATTTCTTTCTGTGTCAAGTCAAAAGTTTTAAAAATAACAAGACAATATAAGTCGAATAGATTTTTCTGTATATTCTGTTTGCTTTGTTTTTATTTGACAAAATAAAATGGTGAACATTTTTATATAACAATAGTAGTCATACATTTCTGCATATAAGTCTGAATAAATTACAGTAGCTTAATAATATATATCATTTGTCAATGAAAGCACATATCATTGATTCATAAAAACATTCGAGCATCAATGAAAGATTCCTTCTCATCCTGTTTCTTTGTAACTGTTACGTTTTTACAAAGGAGAAAAATATTTTTTATAAAAAAATCATCGAATAATATAATAAAATAGGTGCACTGTGACCTCTCTTTTTTTGCGTGTAAGTTTTGAGTACTAGTACTAAGTTTGGCCCGTCATTAAAAAATCCAGCTACGCCACTAAGTATGTTTAGTATTAAGTGGAGTTAAATCATTATTTCAAATAGTTATTCCGGATTATTTCGGCATGCGTCCAGTAAATTTTTTTTGCTTGTTTGGGTTATTCGTCTACTACGTGTACTACTAACTGCTTAAAGTTCTGCATACCGGACAAAAAATGTTCTAAGTAGCACTTTTTTTTTCTAAGAGCGTAGTTGCACAGAAAGGTGTGTGATTAGTATGACCAACTTTGGAAGACTGTGTCGGGGGGGGTCATGGTTGAATGTGTTTGATGGGGTACACTGTTCAACATCACACCCTTCTTGATCTCGCTTTTGTTATTTGTAATAACGTGTTACCTTCTTGACATCGCTTTCGTTAATTTATAATATGCGATATTGATGTTCTCCCCATCAACGGCAGGAAAGTGCTAGTTATAGATACGGTCTATTATTGTTGGTTAAAAGGATGGATTTACCCATGCCGATATTTCTTTCTGTGTCAAGTCAAAAGTTTAAAAAGTAACAAGACAATATAAGTCGAATAGATTTTTCTGTATATTCTGTTTGTTTTGTTTTTATTTGACAAAATAAAATGGTGAACATTTTTATATAACAATAGTATAGTCATACATTTCTGCATATAAGTCTGAATAAATTACAGTAGCTTAATAATATATATCATTTGTCAATGAAAAAGCACATATCATTGGATTCATAAAAACATTCGAGCATCAATGAAAGATTCCTTCTCCTCCTGTTTCTTTGTAACTGTTACATTTTTACAAATGAGAAAAATATTTTTTATAAAAAAATCATCGAATAATATAATAAAATAGGTGCACTGTGACCTCTCTTTTTTCGCGTGAAAGTTTAGAGTACTAAGTTTGGCCCGCCATTAAAAAATCCAGCTACGCCACAAAGTATGTTTAGTATTAAGTGGAGTTAAATCATTATTTCCAATAGTTATTCCGGATTATTTCCCCATGCGTCCAGTAAATTTTGATTGCTTGTTTGGGAGCTTTTGGGTTACTAGTATTCGTCTACTACGTTATTCATGTATTCGAAATTTAGAATCTAAATTTCGAATACACGTATTGATACACGTAATGACCCGAATGGCCAACCATAAATGGTTTTTCGATTTCGGGTTGTTGCTGATAAATGCCGGAGGTACAATTTGCCCTCCACACATGACAGAGCTCATAAACCGACAACCTTATTTAAATAGTATAGCTACAGGTAGTCCTTTTTAAAGGATTTTGTTTTCTTAATTTGATATCTTCATTCGAAAATAATACTGTGTTTATACATCTTGTAAAATCATTATAGTGGTTGCATTTTGTCAAATTATTATAGTGGATACATCCTTTTTAGGAACCTTTTAAAGGGTTTTTCTGAATTAGATGTCTTCATTCTAAAATACTGTGTATATACATCATGTCAAATCATTATAGTGGATACATCTTGTCAAATCATTATAGTGGATACATCTTGTCAAATCATTATAGTGGATACATCTTGTCAAATCATTATAGTGGATACATCTTGTCAAATCATTATAGTGGATACATCTTGTCAAATCATTATAGTGGATACATCTTGTCAAATCATTATAGTGGATACATCTTGTCAAATCATTTAAGTGGATACATCTTGTCAAATCATTTAAGTGGATACATCTTGTCAAATCATTATAGTGGATACATCTTGTAAAATCATTTTAGTGGATACATCTTGACAAATCATTATAGTGTGTATACATTTGTTGTCAAATCATTATAGTGGATACCAGGCTTGTCAATCATTATAGTGCATACATCTTGTCAAATCCTTATATTGGATAAATATTGTCAAGTAATTATAATGCATCTGTCAAAATCATTACAATGAATATTAGGCTTGTCAAATCATTGTAGTGGATACATCTTGTCAAACCATTACAATGGGTACATCTTGTCAAATCAATGCAGTGGATACATCTTGTAAAATCATTATAGCGGATACATCTAGTCAAACCAGTACAGTGGATACATCTGGTCAATTCATTATAGTGGATGCATCATACATCTTGTCAAATCATTACAGTGGATACCAGGCTTGTCAAATCATTATAGTGGATACATCTTGTAAAATCATTGCAGTGAATATATCTTGTCAAAACATTACAGTGGATACGTACATCTTAACAAATCATTATAGTGGCTGCATTTTATCAAATCATTATAGTGGACACATTCCTGACAAATTATAGTGGCTACATCTTGTCAAATGTGTTGTGCCAATATAACATGTCCTTCGATTTAGAGCTCTTGCCGATAAATGCTGGAGTTACACTTGCTCTCCATGCATGCGTGACAAACCAAGATAACAGACGCACGGTGCAATTTTGTGTCGGTGGGATGGGAGGCGATCATAAACAAACACATCTCGTAAATAGCGGAGTTGCAGGTAGTCTTTTTTTACAGGAATTTTATTTCTTAATTTGACGTCTTCACTCTAAAATAAAAATTAATACTGCGTATTTATACATCTTATAAATCATTATAGTGGATGCATCTTGTCAATCATTATAATGGATGCATCGTGTCAAATCATTATAGTGGATACATCTTGTCAAATCATTATAGTGGATACCAGGCATGGGCGTCAAATCATTATAGTGGATACATCTTGTCAAATCATTATAGTGGATACGTCTTGTCAAATCATTATAGTGGATACCAGGCATGGGCGTCAAATCATTATAGTGGATACATCTTGTCAACTTTAGAGTCTTGCTCCTGATTTCCTGTAAATGTTTTGGCACTACTCTGTAAACGGATAAATAAATAAATTAAACATATTCATTTCTTGCCAAGTCGTCCAATTAATTTTACCAAACAACCAAGTATGGGGGGTGTGTGTGTGCGTTTGTAAATGCCTCCAAACGAGGACCTACATATGGATATACACACCATAAAACGAGGACACACCTCCAAACGAGGACGTCCTCGGTTTGAAACAGACTATGACCAGGATGACGTAGGCCTAAATGATGCAAATATGCATATAAGATAGGTCCCCCATAGCGGGTATATTTTATAGGACGGGTCTCAGTTAGATAGTAAGTTGTCTGGTGTGTCTGTGTGATGAGGTCCACGGTGTGTCGATTAAAAACGGGTGTGTGAGTCCTCGGTTAGATAAGTCGAGGTCCTCGTTTGAACGTATTTACAAACAGGGGTGTGTGTGTGAATGATGCGTGCTTGAGGAAATCGTGCAATATGAAGCAATTTATTATAACCCGATCCCGAGTACAAGTAGGCCTATAGGCACCAAGATCATGAAAATACCCGAGTCTAATACTGCACCGCACCAAGATGAATTATTTGCAGGGGTGAATAATTAAAAATGAGTACATCAGTTAAATAAACTTATAAAACAATAATAATTAAAACAAAGTCTATTCTTGCAATTTCACTTGTTTGCAATAATTGAAATTACTACTATAAGAGTAAGAGTTGAAACACGATCCTTTCCAAAAATTGGCACATTTTCAGAAATTCCAAAATGATTATTTAGTGCCGCCCGTCTTACACCATCAAAAAGACCGAGGGGGGGGGGGGGGGAGATGGGAAAAGCTTTTAAAAGAGCATTTGCCGAGAACGATGAGAACTGGAGCAGTATCGGAAGTGTTTTACCCCGGTTTTATAGATTCGGACTAGCGCAGTGGTTTTCAATTTCAGACTAGCGCAGTGGTTGGACTGAAGCAGCTAGTGTTTTCTAAATTTAAACCAGCCTGTGTCGGACTATCGGCATATATCTGACAGGCACTAGTGCATATCAGAATAGGACCAGCATGTACGGACTGCCGGTGCATTTCAGATTCGGACCAGCGGCGTGTCGGACGTGCACAGTGCATTTTCAGATTCGAAATAGTGGCGTGTATATGTTGGTGTGTGCAGTGCATTTCAGATTCAGACTAGCAGAGTGTCGGACTAGCGGTGCACGCAGTGTGTCCAGTGGCGTGGCCAGGAATTTGGTATGAGGTGGCAAAGCCAAATTTTCGTCCCCATTTAGGAGGCAATGCCCGATTTTCGTCCCCATTTTTGATTTTTTTTTTTTGTCCCATTTTTGGTCGTTTTAAGGACATTTTGCTCTTTACCGTCCCCATTTTGCGCCTGAAATTTTTCTGTGGGGGCACTCTGCCCTCTGCCCCCTGGCTACGCCTGTGACTACCGGCGCATTTCAGATTCGGACTAGCGGCGTGTCGGACTAGCGGGGGTACCCCGTCAGGGACACCCACATAATAATCCTAACGCTTCTCAGTAGATGTACATGTAAGAATGAAGAGTATATTAATACTCCGACGTCCTGCGAGCGTTTTGCCACTGCGAGACGTAGCCGCCACTTTTCCACGCCTTTTCCACATGCGTAGTGGCTAAACGTTTCCGCAGCGTCCAGTATAAGGAAGATGTCGCAGGCGAACATTGAAGCTCAGTGGAAAGAACGGAAGGTCGCATCGGATAACCGAAAATCGCTGTGGAGAACCGAAAACGCGATGTTGGTTACAACGGATAAACACCCGCAAAGACTATAATCTCATCCTTTCGCCGGCAATATTGTCCGACGTCTTCGGCGCCGAGGGCGATTTTTCGTTGCAGCAAATGTTGCGTTTCAGTTTTCCGCAGCGACTGTTGGACCGGGCTGTTGGACCATGGTCTTGATTTTCACTCAGGTGATTAGCTGCATGGACTCTGTTCTCCTTCTGTGTTCTGCAGCAGAAGACGTCTGGAGACTAGTATATCTGGAGAAGACGCCGAGGCAATTTTTACGGAAGACGCTGGCGATAATTAGCCACTGCGTCTGTCGCAACTGAAAATCGCCTTCAAGACGTCCGAAGTCAAAATACAGTCAGACGTCTTGCGGACATTGTCCCGTTGCAACAGACGCAGCGGTTAATTTTACGCTATATCGTCTCCTGCATCTGCAGCGGCTAAATTTCCGCAGCGTCTTCCAATCAGGCGTTGCAGAAGACGTCCATAGAGCAAACAAAGCCCCCAACAAAGCTGATCATATGATGAGTGTATAGAGAACGGAAGGTCGCTGCGACCGGGCGGACAACTTGATAATCGCAGCGGGAAACGGAAAACACGACGTCTGATATACCGCATCAAAACGCCCGCTGAAACGTCGGACTATTTTTTGGCTTTTTGCATCCGCATTTCGATGGTATGAAATAAAATACCGTAAAAACTCGATGTGTGCTTATTATCGACCGCTTTTGAAAACATGAAATTGTACCAAAGTCCGGCGCTTTACCAACTGGGCTAATGGGGTAGAGACACACATTTGCAGGTTTACTTGTTGGTATGTGTACCGATGATTTGCTCAAAACCCTTTACACTTTTGTGGATGAGCTCTTCATCATTCATGTTTGTATGTTTTAAAAGCGCTTGATAGTAAGCACATTATGCTAACTATCAAGTTTTTACGGTATTAGTTTTCAATGTAGTTAATAGCTAAGCGGAATTTTCTTTATAAACACTTCAATCCCGGGGGGTCACTCCCATTGTGGCCTGTACACCATCCGCGATAATCAACTTTTGAAAAGCACCCTAAACAAGGATTTAACCCTTGGCTAAAACAATACCCTAAACAGAGATTTTATTCCTTGCATCAAATTTCATACCCTAAATTTCATTTCCGTGTATTAGCAATTGCAATTTTGCTACCCTTTTTACCAATATTTCATGTTTTTGACACCCTAAACGCGTTACGCGCGTATCGTGCCTACCCACGAAAAACAACCCTTTTTACGCGTTTTCATTATCGCGGATGGTGTACAGGCCACAATGGGAGTGACCCCCCCCCCGGGACTTCAATAAACAAACACAAACAGGCAAGCAAACAAACAAATGCTGTATGATCATGAGGTAAGTCTCCATTGCTCTATCACCATAAGCTATACCATAATAATTTCAGGCGTCTGGTATACATGATGGTGGTGCAGCAGTGTCAAAGAGAGTTGTTTACAGTTGCGTTTCCCGATTTAGCCATCTGCGATACCAATTGAACACACTCACCCCCTCACTCAATGGCTGATGTTGCCTCTGATTTTTACTCTGCTGTGCCCTCAGCGAATAATAAGCAATCCAAACACAAAATGTATGTAACGCAACAAAACCAAAAAGCATTCCTATGAAAATTGTGCGGTATTTCTTGAGATCGTACAAAACGCAGGCTCCTGTATGGCCGCATTTGTTCGTTTCGTGCAGAAGACATGATGTGTCGATTGCAACACCGAAGTAAATTGGTCCCAGTAGATTTCCTGTCAATGTAAATGTGAAAAAATACGGTGTACTGGTATTTAGAACCGAGGGCATGCCTACAATGTGCATTATATGTGCAGTTCCGGTTCCCATTGCCTGTTTCCCTTCAAAGACCCCATATTATCCGGGCATATTATCCAAGTTTTCCCCCAGAAGGCAAATTTTTGCTCCTAATCCCTTTATGTGGACAAATTCGTACTGTTATACAACATCTACCCCCGCATCCACCTCCAAATTACATTTTTAGAATCTGCCCTCCCAAAGAACCCATTTTTAGAATCATCCTCGAAAGGCCCTCTTTCTGCATCATTTGCCACCGAAAGACCACATTTTTCGGATGTTACCTCGAAGGACCATAATTTTTTAGTATCTGCCCCACGAAAGACCACCATTTTTACCAGTTGCCTATATGAAACATCCCTTTTGCCAAGAACATGAAGAAAGACTCCTATGTTGAAAGACCCACATGCAAGTCACTTTACAATTGGAGTGCCCCCCAATTTAGAAACACCAAACATCATGCATGCTTTAATGCATTTTTCAGGCGCGGAAATCCGGGCTTTGGAAAACGTACATTACGGAGCGTACGATACCAATTTGCACACTTTTCGTAATAATATAAAGGAACTTAAGGAAGATCAAAATAATTATGGTGACAAATTTGCAAAATAGTCATAGAGGATGGTAAATTCTTACAAGTTTCAACAATAATGTCAGTAAAAATGGCAATCTGTTGGCAGCAATTAAAGTTGCCCGAATTTGCCGCGTTTTACGGACATTATACATGGTGTGTTTTTAATGTTGTTTTTCCGTTTTAGAACATTTAATTCCTAACAGTGGTCTTTTTTTTTTTTTTTTTTTTTTTTTTTGCTTTTTGGCGATAGGCATGATGGGGGAATTGTTAGCTTACCCAATATCCTCATGACAACGTTGCTTAAACCAAGACCAATCGCTCGATCGTGTTGTTCCACACTCCTAGAGAATAACAACAAAATGATAGGATTTTAGTAGTAGTAATAAATATATATATATATATAAATAAATAAATAAATAAATACACCACCATTATAAAAGTAAAACAAAAAACAAAAAAACATCACCGTCTAGCGTCAAAATGAAGGTAGAGTGGTTTTTTTACAAATCGGTATCGCCTATCTCGCTATTATAGTACCTTGAAGAGGAAGAGGCTCTTGTAAAATATTTTGATGTCATGACTCATGGTCAGGGCCGGATTTATATACATTGGAGGGGGCTGGCCAGGCCAAAATTTGGAGCCCCCAAACTCAACGTGAGGAGGTCATGTGCAGTGCACTAAAGTGGCCAAAAGAGAGAGAGAGAACTATTATTAGAGGATGGTCCCCCTGCGTTGAGCATAATGGATCAATCTCTTGAAGATAGGTATTTAGGGGAACCAAGGTTATTGGATACCCTATCGAATGACCTTGAATTCACAGTGTGACATGGAATGATGTTATTTTATAAACATGATAAAAGAATAACTTTTGAATTTTGATCAGCTTACGTACAGCAACTACAGATAGGGCATAATATATTTTGGGAAAAGAAATGAGAATGAACAGAAATTGCTAGCGGAACCAGGGAATAGAGTCTTTATTTGGTATATTTTCATACCTTATTTGGGCAAGTAAAAGGTAGGTCTATCATAGGTTGCCTTACAAAATGCTTTTCCTGATAAAAGGTATGAAAATACCAAAATAAACTTTCTCGATCATCCCACACCCCATGAGAAATTTATTTTTAGCTATAGGCCTATCTTGATAGCAAGCTTCTCAAAGTTTGATAAAGGGTATGAAAATACCAAAATAATCTGTTCCTGATCACGCATTCCTAACCAAGTAAGTTCCAATTCACGAAATAATTTGAAGGAAATCGATTATGTTAATCTTCAGTAGACAGCATGCAGGGTTTTTTTCTCAAAAAAAGTTTATAAAAGGTATAAAATACTAAAACAAACTTTCTTGATCATTCCCCATTTGAGAATTTGAAAAGATACTATGCCTTTTCAATTTTCATTTTTGCTATCTTGAGTAGATAGCAAGTTTCTCAGAGGTTTCCAAAAGGCATGTATATAAAAGGTATGAAAATACAAAATAAACTCTGTTTGGTCACGCACCACACATCCCCCCCCCCCCACATGTTTCCTCACACCAAGAGACCATTTTGTCAGTTTTACTTTAAGAAATTAGAGGAAACTTGTTAATGCTTATTATTTTGTCTGCTATCCCAGCAAACACAAAACGTTTTCGACATCATTCGCAAAAGGTTATAAAAGGTTGTCAGAAAATGTTTAAATGTCGGGTTATATAAAGGGTATATTAAGAGTATAAAAAGTTTTCATAACCTTAAAAAACATTTTTTGATAATCTACTGCTCAGCAAACAAAAATGTTTTACAGAAAACGTTTAAACGTCGGGTTATATAAAGGGTATAAAAACGTTTTAATAACATTCCAAAAACATTCTTGAAAACTTGATACAAGACATAAACAGAATATTATTTTGGGGTTGAAAAAATATTTTGCGAAAAATGTTTGCCCAAAATATTTTCAATAACGTTTTAAAAACCTTTTCATGACCTTTATATAACCCGACATTTAAATGTTATTAAAATGTTTTGAAAAAAACATTTTAAGAACATTTCTGTGTTTGCTGGGTTCAAATATTTTAACATAATGTTATTTAAGTATTGACACAATATTTTGCAAAAAATTTTGCAAAAATAGTTTACAATAATATTTTTTGAAAACATTTAAAAATATTGTCATACAAAATGTTTTAAAACGTTATCATGACCTTTATATAACCCGACATTTTAATGTTATTAAAACGTTTTTACCTAAACCAAAATATAACTTATTTAAAATGTTTTTAAAACGTTTTTGTGTTTGCTGGGATCTTCAGTAGACAGCAGGGTAAATTAACACAAGCCGACTTGATTTATTGGCCAGAAAGCAATCACACTCACTGCCAATATGTTAACCTGAGAAACATTTTAACCAAAAAAAAGCGAACGAAATATGATCCATATTTTACTTTGCCTTATCACAATAAAGTATAGTAAAACCGGATATGTGTATATACCTTTACATATTACAACATTATAGCCATATTTTCATGGCGAACCTGATCTGACCATAGAGCTGTATTATATATAATAACCATAACACCCAATTCAAAGACCCCGCGACCCCAGTTTTTAGGGACTTGTTACCTTAATCATGCATGCCGAGCCTTCTACCCAAATGATCATTCATTTATTCCTTTCGAGCGTGCCAACATGGAGAATCGAACCAGTGACATGCGTATTAGGAAGGCATCCATTCAAAACTATAATCAGATAATTCATCAGCGCATTATCCAATATTTTGCTGGCGATTCGCGTCAGTAGTACATTTTATATGAAACCAACAGTATGGTGTTTTATTATTATTATTGATACTACATTTCAACGTAATTGTCATCCTGCTTAACGATGCATAACTTCATTGTGTTTTTTAATCAACTTGTATCCCTGTAATCTCAAATATAGCTTCAAATTATTTTTGTCTTATGATAAGGATAATGAACTGAGTGCAATGCATTCGTCAAGATAATCGCACGCGCCGTGGAGTTATTGCATTTAGCTCAAGAGCCGATAGGCTCAAGAGCTAAATGCAATAACTCCATGGCAAGTGCAATTATCTTGACGAATGTATTTGCACGAGTACATTATCCGTCATACACTTTGAGTGTAGGCCTATTAAAACAATAGGCAATATTAATTGCTGCATTCATTATATTAGTTTTAATATTAGGGAAAATATCTTACATTTTAAAAACACGTCAGGACATTGACCAGCTACGTAGCATTTAACTGGTAAAGAAAATCAATCCCGTATAAGTTAGCTATCAATGGTATCGATTGCGCCATACGTCATACTTTAGTAACTTATTCACGCATGGTTTGTAACCAATTGACTTTATGTTGTGATCATTTAATATCGTGGTTTCGAACACAGAGAGCACTGAACCAGTTGGAAACGATCGATTTAGATGTCCGACTAGTACTACGATGAATATCGACTGGACTTTATAGCTCTATAATTTGAACTTTAAAATCTACTTATATTAAAACACACGACATTGGGATTTAACAATTTGTTCAGTATTATCATAGGCCTTCAAACACATGTGTTTGAAGGCCTATGGTATTATAAAGCATGATCATGATATTATGCGCTAGTGTGTGTTTCCAGGCCCGGCTATGTTATTTTAGATATAGGCCTACATGTATTTCATTTGTAAAATGCTGAATATTTTGCAATGGTGTCATCTTGTATAATTATGATCCACCTGTTTTTGGCCCTTTTTAATTAATAGAAGCTCGATTATTCTCATTTGATGTTTGATTTATTTGAGGTCATTAATCATAATTTATGACAATGATCTGCCCTTTGCACGAGCGATTGCCGAATAGGGTGCAACTCTACTAGTCTTATTAAAATACTGCCCTACCCCAACCCTAAACCTAAACTCCGTAAACGAGGACTGGACTCAAGTCTAACGAGTTGCACCCTATTCGGTAATTGTACCCTATTATAGAACACCGTTTGTAACTATACCATTTTAACACCACAGAATGTATATTCGTACTTTTTTGATGGTATATATATCGAACAGACAATTATATAGTTATGTGACCTCTGTGTCGAAAGCGTCACCTAACTCTACTATATGGTTATGTGAAAGTAGTATTTCTAGTATTTGAGCGTGCACGTATTATCTAGAATCTATTGTTTAGCGTGCAGGTTTTAGATAATGCATTGTTTAGCGTGCAGGTTTATATAATTTGGGCTGTGAAGGGTAGTTCGCGAAAATAATGCACGGGAGAAGAATACATAACGATGAATAGAAACGGGCACTAGAAGTGTATTCTAAGATAATTATGGTAGGCCTTGTCATGCATGGCAATGTACATGCATGTCGTGCAGCATGTGGTGATCTATAATCAGAAAATGGAAAATCAATCAAGAAATCCCATTTCTATATCAGAATCGTAACGATCATTTGAATTCATCTAAATGACTAGAAATTGGCTCTCCTCTTGCACTTGGACGGCGCTGTAGAATATTGGCCGTATTTATTTGAAATTCAACAAACCTTAGCCAATATTTCTCCCACAGTAAATGATAGGTTGCATATACTGCATGTATATGTGCACCTGAGGTAGGGAGATAATTGACTAACCCAGTACATCCATTATCCTACATAAGCCAAATCAGTGACTTCCTTTAACCAAGATATCTCCCATGGCAGTAAAAGATAGGGTGCATTATACTGGATTCATGTGCATCTGACGTGGGGAGATAATTAGATTAACCCAGTGCATCCATTATCATATAACACAAGTCAAGCCAATAAGGACATATTTTTAACCAAGATATCTCCCACAATAAAGGATAGGGTGCATATACTGGATACATGTGCACTGGGTAGATAATTAGATTAACCCAGTGCATCTATATTATCTTAGCCTATAACACAAGTCAAGTCAAGGACTTCTTTTTAACCAAAACATCTCCCACAATAAAGGATAGGGTGCATATACTGGATATATGTGCATCTGACGTGGGGTGATAATTAGATTAAACCAATGCATCCATTATCCTATGACGGTGTAAGGCAATAAATCATGCCCATAATTTTATTTGATACTTTCCAGGATGGATCTGCTACATACGGTAAGTCAAATTAGGGACGCGTCATTTGATTTTCAGGTGAGGTCATGGGAAATTGGTCGGGCGGATTTTTTTTTCTTTCTTTTTAGGCCGCCGAAAGGCGATTTTTTTTTGTTCACGCCTTTTGGTTGCGAAATGTTTTATTTCCAATTTGATTGTATACATTTTTAGTACCTTTATGCAGCGTTGGTGGGTTTTTTACTCATCAGTGGGTGAAATTTTTGTTTTTCGTCTCACTAAAGGGCGAAGGTTTTTTCTCTTTTCAAATGGTGCACCCCTTAGGCCCTGTTTATGATTACCTGAGAGTCACCATGTAGTTCGGATTTTGACTTAGCGCGACGAAGAATGCTCCAATTGCATAAATCAGACAATAGGGTATTATAGTCAAACACACGTGAACACATTTTCCTAGCGTTGCGAATCTCTCAGTTACCACGTCTCCATTTGCCAACATACTGGGTATACAGCTACAGTCGGAAAACACCTGAAATTCATCAGAAACAAACAATTCCAATTCATCTTAATTTTGAATGCATCAATAAAAGCATTTTAGTATACAGGCTGTATCAAAATCAAAATCAGAATTAGTGTGTTACCCATCCGTGTGTGGCGTTTTTGAAAAGGTATGCCTCTTTAATTCTCTCAAACCAACCATTGGATGCACTTGAACTGACTTCATACTTTGGTCATTTCAAATAGAGGGTGCGTTTCAAAGAGGCAGGCATTTCAGCATACACAAATTGATGGGCAACGACGATCATTTTGATACAGCCTGTATATCACATGATCTTCTCTATCACATGGTCAGTTTGTATGTTTGTTTGTCTGTGTGTCTGCATGCCCATTCCGGATTTAATAGATAATAATGATTTGAAAATGTATTTTTAATGTATTTCAAAATGACTAGTGGCAGTAAAAGTGACCCATCTTACCACGTTGAGGCCCGTACGCCCCCCCTAAAATTGGAAAGTATACAAAAGTCCCAAAATTTCAGAATCAGCACCCCCGTCAAATGAAATCCTGCGTACGGGCCTGACGTTCCCCCTCCCCCTCCCCCATAATTAAATTCGCCACAAACATATTATAAAACCAATATCACACACTCACCGTGTCATTGATAGCAATATCGCATCCTGCAAAACACGGGCTAGCAAATGTGATCCCGTCATTGCCACAAACTGGATTAAAATCTACTTCAGAACACTGACATCTACTATTGCACTCATTGAATAATATTATATCACTTTTGTCATGCAGTTTAAATTCAGAAACAACGTCCATAGGGTAAGGCATTTTTAACCCCGCAAAATGAGAGTCGTGGCCACATCCGAGAAATAACAGAACGAACCAAAGGAGCATGCAGGCAATACCCATGATGCCACTCATACGAGCACATCTTTGAGGAGGTTCAGTGAGATTCCATCTCTTTACGAGATAACTACCCAATAAGATACCACCCAATGTTGCCGGTAGGACCATACCACCTGTATGGAAAAGAAACAAAATACTGCATATAAAAAGGACTCTTGGAAAATTGTCTCTTGAAAGTAAAGTACTACCGTAGTTTCTGGAATTTAAGCCGCACGGTGGTGAATACACTGAAGTCCATATTTAATCATTTAATTTTTAATGATTCTTCTTAAATGCTAAGTAATCATTATGCCATATTCTAAAATGGTGTTAAGTGTTACAACCGTTTTGACTTTATGTTACTTTTCGTCGAGTTTTGAGAATCTTTCGATATGCCTACGTCACATACTTCCAATGCACCATAAAAGCTCGGCTTATAGCCTATAAAATACGGTAATTTACATGATAATAATATTGAATGAGAAAATGTGCATGTGCTGAAAATAAATTTGAAATTTAATTTTAAGAATTCTTTCATCATTATAAATATATTTTCAGTGTATACACAATACAAATTTTGAATGATTAACCAGCCTTTTAAAATGGCGAATGTTTAACTTGCTATATGCATAATATAGGCCTACCACATTTTTGACGAATTAATATTTTATTTACAATGACATGTAGGCCTATACACTGTTAGAAAAAAACCTGTATTTTACCGGTAAAATACAGCAACCAAAATACAGCAACCGTAAACAAGAATTGACCGTTAATTGAACAATTCGTTTGATTTTTAACGGATGCTGTATTTTACCGGTAAAATACTGGCAGCTGGGACGCCGGTATTTTACCGGTAAAATACAGCAACCATAAACAAGAATTGACCGTTAATTGAACAATTCGTTTGATTTTTTAACGGTTGTACGTTTTCTCCTAAAAAACGGGTTTTTTTCCTTCGTGCCCGTTACTGGTAAATTAACAGTGGAATAATGCAATAATACGACTTTTAACGTTTTTAAGAGGTCCTTAAATTCTAATAACAACGTTAATTAACGATAACAGTGTTATTTTATGGTACTTTCTACATAAATGACCCGTTATTTGGAGTATCTGGGCAGTATAAATGCCATCTTCAGCCGTAATATAACACTATACTATCTCTTAATTAACAACATTTTAGGTAAAATGACGCTTGACAATGTCAACAAACGATGTTTTAATGTTATTTAACAGTTGGCGTGAACATACATGATAGATGTTATTTTACTGAGATCGTGTATAATTTCAGTTCTACTGTAAATAAACGTGGCAGAATGTTATTCCATAGTAAAATTGTATATTTCAGGGAGTAACGTAAACAAACTATTGTACTGTAAAATAGCGCGCGTTGAAGGCGGTTATTTTACAGTCACTTTGTATATTCCACGTCAGGTCGTTATTTCACAGTCAATTTGTATATTCTAGGTAGCAACGTAAATAAACTTGTGTTAGGAAAAAAAATAGCATTGAAGACGTTATTTCAGGGAGTAACGTAAATAAACTATTGTACTGTAAAATAGCGTTGAAGGCGGTTATTTCAGTCAATTTGTATATTCCACGTGAGGCCGTTATTTCGCATTCAATTTGTATATTCCAGGTAGTAACGTAAACACAGGTTTGTACTGCAAAATTTACAATACAAACTAGTTTATTTACGTTTAATTGCAGACGTTGCTACAGGTAACGTAAATAAACATCTGAAAATTAAAGTTGTTGACTGATCATTAATTGTTATAAATCATGCCTTCGTAACACATTCATGCTGTGAGTACTCAGCAAACTAATTTGAAAAGGAATAAACAACAAATCACACGAAGGTGTTTTCACAATCTGTTTATTAATCAGCACAGCTGAGATAAACAACAACAAACAGATGAACAAGATCAGTAAAATCTTATAAACATTGGTTTCCTCAAAATGCAGAGAGCCCTTTGTTGAACTAAACCCTCGAAACTTACACATGCAACAAATACAATGTATCAATATACATGTAAATCTGTCAGTCTATATCAAAACGACTTTTGGTACAATAATACAGAGTATGAAAAATGAAATTAAAAAGATTAGTCGTGTCCACACAGTAAGGTTTAAGACATTTAAACCCAGGTTTAAATTCAGATGGATTTAGCGGCGGGTTTAAATTGCTGTCTGAACGATCATCGGATTTAAGTCTAGCAGATTTATCGAGCCCTAAATCCGCCAATTTAACCCTGCTTTTGACCAGGGTTAGTAGCGGGTTTAAGCTTAAATCCGCTGTGTATGAACGGTGTTCGTAGAGCTGTCGGGTTTAAGGGGGTAAAAAACTAACATAATGCCCATTGAACTACGCAGTTTAGATAGAAGCGAACTCTATTACATGTATTATGCCTATAGGGTGCTGATTTCATGATGGAAGCAGGTATTACGAGTTGAGTTATAAATTTTAGAATTTCATGTTTCATATTTTGATCGCGTTAGGCCCCTACTATATAAAAGTCACGGTCAACGTTTTTAGCTATTCGGGGCAGCAGAGGAAAGGGCAAATTTTCATCATGCTGTAGGCCTATATCATTCGAATTTCAACAACGGGTATTTTCGTGCCAAAGTATTGCTTTGAACTTGAAGATAAAACATCGAAAATTGTCATGTGCACACTTGTACATTTCGTATAATCGAAAGTTCTAAGGAAATATGCTCAAATAGCACATAGTCTAAACCCGGGTTTAAGCTTATTGGATTTAGGCACTAAACCTGACTGTCTGGACGTGCAGAGATTCTATCGGATTTATTTTAATTGCAGCGGATTTATAGGTGATAAAGATAAACCTGGATTTAAATACATGTGAGAACGCAGCTTAAGTTGACTTATTTCCTGTGTAACTAAGTAAATAAGCATTTAATTATTACAAATTTGGTAGCATTTTTAGAAAGTGAAATATAAGTAAAAGTAGGCCTTGATGATTAACTAAGAGTATCTGATTTCTTATTCTCAGACCAAGTCCATCGTTTTGATATGAATTGACACAAATAGCAATAGCAATATAAATAACGTGCTATTTTTTATATTTTCAACAACTTCACTTTCACATAATTTGAGGCCAAAAATATAAACTCAAACATAGAAAATCATGTATAGGCCTGCACTGTGAATTCCCTTCTTGGAATTTGTTCATTGAATACTTCTTGATATCTTCTTAATGTTATTTTTGATATTTTTATCAACTTTACACTTTCACATAATTTGTGAGGCCAAAAATATAAACTCAAACATAGAAAATCATGTATAGGCCTAGGCCTGCACTGTGAATTCCTTCTTTGAATTTGTTCATTGAATACTTCTTGATATCTTCTTAATGTTATTTTTGATATTTTTATCAACTTTACACTTTCACATAATTTGTGAGGCCAAAATATAAACTCAAACATAGAAAATCATGTATAGGCCTAGGCCTGCACTGTGAATTCCTTCTTGGAATTTGTTCATTGAATACTTCTTGATATCCTCTTAATGTTATTTTTGATATTTTTATCAACTTTACACTTTCACAAAATTTGTGAGGCCAAAAATATAAACTCAAACATAGAGAATCATGTATATAAGCCTGCACGGTGAATTCCCCTCTTGGAATTTGTTGATTGAATACTTCTTGGTATCTTCTTAATGCTATTTTTGATATTTTTATCAACTTTACACTAAATTCATATAATTTGTGAGGCCAAAAATATAAACTCAAACATAGAAAATCATGTATAGGCCTGCACTGTGAATTCCCCTCTTGGAATTTGTACATTGAATACTCCTTGGTATCTTTTTAATGATATCTTTTATATTTTCATCAACTTAAGGAGGAGCTGACCCTTCGCGTTTTTTTCATGCACCTAATTACTAACAGTATTCCTGACTATATTCTGAAGAATTGGGAAGGGCTACAAAACCAAAGTTACCATGACTATAGCCAAGATTACCATCATCATGTCTATGAAGTTTGATTTTGTTTAGCTTTTACAAATTTTCTTCGAGAGTGTAAAATGTTCGAAAAACAAAAGTTTTGAACATTTGACACTATATGCGAAAATCAATAAAAGCTAAACAAAATCAAACTACATAGGAAGGATGGCAAAAACCTTAGCTATATTCATAGCAACTTTCATTTTCTAGCCTTTCCCAATTCTTCACAATACAGCCTAGAGTAGTACCGCTAGGTGCACGAAGGGTCGGCTCCCCCTTAAAACTTTCACAAACTTTTTGTGAGGCCAAAATATAAACTCAAACATAGAAAATCGTGTATAGGCCTGCACTGTGAATTCCACTCTTGGAATTTGTTCATTGAATACTCCTTGGTATCTTCATAATACTCCATGACTTAAACAGATTACAAAGACTAGAATAAATACTTGATGACAGAGGCCAAGTCCCAACCCAAACTCACTCCATAAGTAAGCAATGTGCTGGTGGTATGATTTGAACCCAGAATCTCCTGGTCACTAGTCTGTACAATTAACATGATTAATGGTACGGTACTGTAGAACTAATCACAGTAATGCTAGACAAAAAGCATTGATCACTTTTCAATTAGTTTTGAGTGGAATTATCAATCTGTCTTGAGTTTTGCCATAGAGTAGCCCATGTCTCTCACTGGTGAACTATCAGTTCATTTGTAATACTTTTAGCTCCCTTATTTGTGAGTCTCACTATGATTGGCTACTTGGGCAACTGGTGTGTTGCAACTGGTTCGACCACGTATTGTTCGTGTATTACACAATAAACAGTGGCGCAATATTGAACCAGCACTTTTGTTTCACGATTGCCGAAGTTTGAACCCAATCATAGCTCTAGTAACCAGTCACATTTCTCAATTGTTGATATAGATATATGCAACAACCTACTCTGAACAGAATACATAATTCAGAACAGTAAACATCAATTCAACATCTGATGATTTAGATGATAAGATATAGCTTCCTTTATCCGTTCAATTTCAAAGTCTATAGCCAATCACTTTCAAAGTCTTTCAGTTTGTTACATACTTGGAGGACTTGTGGATGAACGGCTGTCTTCTTGCCTTTCTTTTTACTTCTCTTGGACCCTTGACTAGGGTTGATGCCAAGGAAGCACCTGAAATCAAATTCATACATTCATATCAGTTCATTCAATATCAGTGACAATACATTGTAATTTGTAGTTTTATTATTGAATAATATTCTATGTAAAAGATTTTCATAGACATTGAATGCTGTTAACATAAGTCACAAACATCTAAGAATATGGTTCATTCATATATCAAAAGGGTTTTGCACTAAATTATTACAACGAAAGGTATTTAAGTTGAAACTTATGCACTACATGGATTTTTCATATTAGTTTATTTTGAAGGACTGTATAATTTTAACATTTTTGACCTACTGTGGACTAACCACTCTACAAATTATGATTTTCCCACTAGTTACAGGCCCATACACATCAACTGACACTGATTGATGATCACATGATTCAGGTGTTTCTGTTTAATGTTAAGGTTGGATTCAGGTACAGCAATTTGTCCATTTGAACTGTTGTTGAAATCTATACAGCAGATTTGCCAATAATAAAATGAATATTTTAACTTGTTTCCAGCATTACTAAAAAAAAAATAAAAAAAATATCATCAGACATTGGAAGCAATCAAAATATGCACATTATTTAGTTTTCATCATTGTTATTATAATTAAAAAGCTACAAGGGCTACAATAGTACATGTACAATGAAACCAGTAATGAATGACACATTATTTGAATTCCTATGATCATTTTACATAAAACTCCTCAAATCTATTATAAAAGTTTCAAAATTATTGCAAAAGTTTCAAATAAATTGTGAAATAGCTTCTTGCACCCTCAGTTCATCCAATCCATAATGTGTTGGGCGGTACAAAATGTTAATAATGAAAAACACATCACACAACACCTCAAAGCAAATGAAGCAGAGAAATAAACATCCTTATATATAATCTTACCTCTGAATAAATTCCAATGTTGCTCCGATATTCTCAGGGTACTCGAAGTTAAAGACGTAGAATGTAGAGAACCACAGGGCCAATGCTGACAGCTGGTTGGTGATGAGATCAATGACTACCTTCCCATTTATTGTCAGTGAGAACTTGTTAGTGTCAAATGGTGAATCTCCTATTTAAAGTAAAGAAAGATAAAATGCATTGCATACACACAATGAAAGGAATGCCAGTTAAAGGGACAGTCAGTGATTGTACAGAGATTCAACATCCCTTTTAAGATCACTTTAATTCCAAACTTTTAGCCAAGTCTGACCTTCCGTTTAGAAGTTATGCAATATTGTGTGCATTGCATTGTTCCATAGGCTTCTATGGCGAATTTCTGATGCCCGCGCATCAGAAAATAAAGATTTGACTCTCGTTCACAAACTGTATAGTTTGTGCAAGATTCCTTTTCAGGCTAACCTTCCCCAACAAGCAAAAAAAAAAAAGGTATGTGTGAAAAAAGTTTGACCTTGACCCGCAGATCTCTGACTGTCCCTTTAAGCATTCGCACATGATTTCATATTGAAAACAATAATAAATTCCAAAGCGATTATTGTTTCCAAGTAAAAGTACTACTTTTTCTGAAAGAAAATTTGATGAGGAATTCAAATCTGTGACTATTTTCCTTCAAGTGTAGAAGAAATTTAAAACAAACTGATTTAAAACTATGACAAAATTACATATTTTGGATCTACCTGTAACTTGGTTGGACAACATTATGTTTACATTACAAGTTTGTCTCATTTGAAGGGCTAGTATGTCCTTAACTGATGAACTGGCATCTGTGCAGTTTGATTACTCTCTCAAAATTACATTGAATTAATTTATGAACTGACACAATTAGAAACCAAGATTGGCTCCAACTTTATATTGGGTGATAATGAATAAAACTTAACTTCTAAACCTCCTTTTAGCTACTAGGCCTATGTTTTAAGCTAAAGCAATACTGACATGTCAGGCTATATATTTAGTTCAGAAAATGATCTTTCTTGGCTTTTGTCAGTTAGGCCTAAGTGTTTCCTGACTGGATTATGAGTGTTTGTTGCAAAAATCCACAAGAGAATTTCTATATGCTTATTCATTTATTCCCAAAGTTTCATGACCAGGTTTTTGCTCTTTGCTGGATAAAAATCAAATGTGCAAAAATTTAGGTACTTTCCAGAAAAATGTAATTCAAAGATTATTAAAATGTCAATTTAACCTCTCAATGAGCTAAGTCAATTGTCTTTACAAATTTTTAAAGGTAGAAAGCAAATTGATTTTAGAGCTTATTTTTTTTTTTTTTTTTCAGAAATAAGGGTTCTAAAAGGGTTCTTCACTTTTCCTTTATATGGCACCCTTTCAGGTTCTAAAAGGAACCACTAAGACACTCTAGGAACCTTTATTGGTTCTTAATGTAACAAGCTATAGAACCTTAAAGGGTTCCTGAATTTTCTGTAACCTTTTTTGAGGGTTCAATAGCCAGGGTTCCATATACTGGACAAAAAAGGTTTCAGTTGGCACCCCCTTTTTCTGAGAGTGTAAGTGATAATCGATAGCCAATAAAGCCACAATGAATAGAATTTACCATGGGCAACAAGACAAGGTGTTGCCGGTAACTCCAGTGTTTCAATGGTAGAAGCTGAAGTACTTGTCAAGGTCTATTTGAAATATAAAAAGAAAATCAAGTTCAGTAAAAACATAATTACAAAGTAGCAATGGTATCAATGTGTACATGATCTGATATCGAACATTTAAATAATCTCTCCCTGAAATTACAGTTATTTTTTACTTTTGTATATTGTATCGTAAAAAAAATGGGATATTTGATAAAAAACATTACATATACAGGAAAATGTAAAATTCCTAATTTTTCACCGTATTTTTGTATATAAATTGTTTTAAAACGGTAAAAATTGTATTTTTCCCTGTAAATTAACGTTCATTCTCCTGCAAGTTGTGCAACTGAAAAACTGACCCGAAATTGAAGTTTGAGAAACTGACCCAAATGACCCACAGAAAGATAAGCATTGATCTATGGTACCGGTACATGGGCATTTAGATCGTACCATGCACTTAAACCATGTGAACTAAAACAACTAGCGTTTACTTGCCTGTCTCTGTTAAAGTTGACCAGCAAAGAAGCGATCTAGCAAACTTATCAAAGTAAAACACTTCGACGCCACGGTCGTCTTCTTCAAGTCCTATCGGCCGATATACGTCTCATTACAGCGCGCAACGGCTACTCCCCGGGGGCTGCTCCTCTGCATGCGGTATTCTGATACTAACAGCGCATCCTCAGTTCAATCAATTATGCATAATTACCCAGGGAAAACGGTCTATAAAGTATTATTACAGGAGACCTGTGAACTTACGGGTTTTCAAAAAAGAAAATACATTTTTATTTGTTTGTTTCTGTAAATTTACGGATTTACCAGAACATCCATATTTTTCTGTAAAATAACATTAATTCCGTAAAAATACGGAATGATTCCGAGTTGTTTGGAATATTTACCGTTAAAACTCTACGGAATATTACGAATATTCTGTATTTTTAAGGAATATTTTCCGTAAGAAACCTCGTTTTATTCTGTATTTTTAATGAATAAGTTTTACGGAATGAATAAATTACAATTTACGGATGTTCCGTAACCCTGCTGCCGGAATGTTCCGTAAAATAACGGAATAGTTTGCTTCTATAAAACTATGAAAATATATCTCAAAACACTTAAAAAGTGAAGTATAATGTTGAAAAACAATTAGGGTCCTATGTGTTTTTACCTGCGGTAGGATCAATTCACATTTATATTATGATTTAATTTGATATTTTTAACAGTGATGGTGTTAATTTAAAAAAAAAAATGGTGAAAGTCATATTTTACCTGTAAATTAACTTCATACTAATATTTTAACGGTTTAAACGTATGTTTTATTTGTAAATAAACAATAAATTACATTAAAATTAAATTATAAAAAATTTGCAGATTGTATCGTTAAAAACAAACTAAACTTTAGATTGACAGGAAAACGTTAAATTGATGACTTTAGCGTCTTGAAAACGGTAAAACTGTTAATTTTTCATGTAAATTAACGTTGAACTTCAATTGTGGTACGGGAAATTGTAAATTTACGGTTGTTTACCATAATGTTGTGTAAAATTTGTTCAAATATAGTATAAGCCGTATTTTTACCTGTAAATTAACATTCTAACCATTTTTAACAGTGTTAGTAATGCACTTTTAAAAGAAACTGTAAGAAAACGTTCAAACGTATGTTTTTATATTTAAATAAACAGTAAATTACATTAAATATACAGTCATTTGTTTAATTTTGCACATTACATCGTAAAAAAACCGAAACATTACATTGACAGGAAAACGTATAATTATACTGATTTTTTAGCGTCTTTTTGTATATAAATTGTTTTGAAAACGGGAAAAACTTTTAATTTTTCATGTAAATTAACGTTGAACTTCAATTGTGGTACGGGAAATTGTAAATTTACGGTTGTTGACCATGATGTTGTGTAAAATTGGTTAAAATATGGTATAAGCCGTATTTTTACCTGTAAATTAACATTCTAACGATTTTAACAGTGTCTGTAATGTAATTTTAAAAGAAACTGTAAGAAAACATTCAAACGCATGTTTTTATTTGTAAATAAACAGTAAATTACATTAAATATACAGTCATTTGTTTAATTTTGTATATTGTATCGTTAAAAATAAACTAAGCATTACATTTACAGGAAAACGTAAAATTGCTGATTTTTTAACGTCTTTTTTGTGTAAATTGTTTTAAAAACGGGACAAACTGTTTAATTTTCATGTAAATTAACTTTCACTTATTTGTGATACGGGAAATTGTAAATATACGGTTATTGACCATAATATGTTGTGTAAACTTCGTTTAAATATGGTAAAAAACCGTTTTTTTACCTGTGAATTAACATTCTAACGATTTTAACAGTGTCGTAATGTACTTTTATAAGAAACTGTAAGAAAATGTTCAAACGTATGTTTTTATTTGTAAATAAACAGAAAATTATATTAAAATTACAGTAATTTGTTTAGTTTTGTATATTGTTATCGTTAAAAAATAAACTAAACATTACATTTACAGGAAAACGTAAAATTGCTGATTTTTTAACGTCTTTTTTTGTATATATTGTTTTAAAAACGGACAAACTGTTAATTTGCATGTAAATTAACTGTCACTTCAATTGTGGTACGGGAAATTGTAAATTTACGGTTATTGACCATAATGTTGTGTAAACTTTGTTTAAATATGGTAAAAACCGTATTTTTACCTGCAAATTAACATTCTGACGATTTTTAACAGTGTCGGTAATGTACTTTTAAAAGAAACTGTAAGAAAACGTTCAAAATTATGTTTTTATTTGTAAATAAACAGTAAATTGCATTAAAATTACAGTTATTTTTTACTTTTGTATATTGTATCGTAAAAAAATGGGATATTTGATAAAAAAACATTACATATACAGGAAAATGTAAAATTCCTAATTTTTCACCGTATTTTTGTATATAAATTGTTTTAAAACGGTAAAAATTGTATTTTTTCCCTGTAAATTAACGTTCATTTTTAACAGTGTACACGCATCCATGTAAGTGTCATGCTCTGGTAAACTTGTAGACCTCACCGCGTGATCAGAGTGCATTTATGACACAAATTTAATACAATAACACCTATTGTCACTTGATCCCTATATCAATCATAATTCATATCACTAAATGATAATTCATATGGCCTACTCGGTGCGGTGTGATATTGCAACTTGTCTGTATCGACAAGAAATCAGCTTTTCACTTGCATCGTAGTTAACATTTGGTCAAATCCACCAAATCGGGACTGAAATTTATAAACCTTTCCCATAGACTCGACACCTTTCAGTGAAGGGCTCTTGTAAATTATGAGTAGGCTACATGATACCCCTAAGTACTTATAAATACCATCCAAAACCTAAGAGCCTCAGTGAGATTGCTGGTTGAAAGCCCTCCTTCGTATATAGGCCTACATCAAACATGTTCAGAAGACACGAATACGCCCAAACGTCCATTTGTTCCAAAGTGCCCTTAAAAGCATCCAATTATATAGGGCAAATTTCGGTGTTTTGTGATGGGTCGCAAAAACAGCAAAAATTAGGTATAGATAAAGTCAGCATCCGAAAGTCTGTGTGGGACATCCGCGTACACAAATTTTCGAAGACCCCCCCGGTTGTTTTTTGCCTTGTGTTGGAACTCCTCCACAGATAAGCACGTGCCCTCTGTGCATGATGAATAAGTTTCGTAGCCCTATATTTTATTTTTATTTTTTTATTAGGGTTTCCGTAGTTTTTATATAAACATACCTAAAACAATCGGTGCCAACCACGTTGTCAATCCATACTGTGTCTCCAGGTACTTTGCTCCAAAATAAAATTGGCCTAACCCTGTTACAATTATCCATGTTGTTGACAACGTAACACTAATGAACGGTATGTTGGTTGCCAGTCTCTTCAACGCTCTAAAATAAGCTGCAATAATAAAACAAAATAGGTTTAGGTCAATAGCCCGAAGGGTCATTAATATTCCAAAAAATCAATAAAAGTATTATAACCCCTAAACTTCAACCTAACCCCATAACATCAACCTAAGCCCTAATCCTAAACCTAACCCTGATTCTAATCCTAACTCTGACCCTAACCTAACCCTATCCCTAACACTAATCCAAATGCTAACTCTAACACTAGCCTTAACCCAAACGCCTAAACCTTATACTATAACTGATGTCTCTTTTCGGACTGGACCCTTTGAATCATAATGGGCTTTTCCCAAAAAGACAACATTGGTTGGTGATATGTTTAAGTGTTAAATTCAACAAGTGATAGCCTTAAGCTGAATTATGTGTCAATTACAATATCGAAAAAACATCAAAATAAAAAAATACAATAAGGCAAATATTGCACTTATAGAAATTGTCATGATAATTAATAAAAATGATATAATTAAAATACAATTGCAGATGTCAAATACTGCATTCATAAAAATTTCCATATTCAATAATGAAAATTAATTTCATATGTAGGCCTACAGGTTGTTACAAAAAATATTATACAATTGCATTTTTGTTTCAAAGTAAAAAATGAAAAGTGCTACGAGACAATAACTTGAAAGAAATCTGTAAGAATGCGTTTAAGATCCTTACACAGGTGATTATTTCCAAAGAGTAAGTGGAATAGTGTGGAACGGGGCTGCTTCTGCTTTTCACACACTTTCTTCAAGAAACATGTCTTGTTCCACACTATTCCGTTTACTCACAGATTTCTTGTGTTGGGTGGCAATTACTGGGCTGTGAATGTGGTCCAGGAAGCTGTTCCATGTCAGTGAATTTTGCTGTTGTATCAGTTGGACAACTGTTTAGTTACTGAACAGTGTTTAGAGTAATCCTGTGTTCAACCTTTGTTCATTTTAATGGACAGGAATTTAAGATATGACCTTGTGAAAAATTATAAGTTTCTTTTTGAGGCCAGTTTATACATGTTAAATACAGTCATATTGAACGTTCAAAAACGTTCACTGACATAAAAATTCAATTTCAACAACAAAAACAAAGAAAAAGAAAGTGAATTACGGTCGTAACAATTTTGTTTCAGCTTTTGTGCGTTTAACTTTTTATTTGACTTATGAATTAATGAAAGAAATGTTAGAAATTATATAAGTCTTGCACATTAGGGCCTATTCTGTTTTCTTAAATGTTGTCGGAAACTTTACAGATCTGCAAACTGCATGGTTTCTTTCTTTTTTGATATCATTTCCCTACTGTCTTTTATTCTGGTATTTTTCTTGCCTACTTTGACTGTTTCATTTCTTCTTCTTCTTGCGTGTGAAACCTAATAACCGGGAGATATTTAGATCTCATGATGCTTTCTGAACTGCTGTTCCTTGTTTCTGCATCATCTTCAGTAACATGATAGAGGGGCATTCATAGATGACGTTTCATTAGATTTGATGTTCTCCTCACGGGTTCTTCTAAAATAAATTTGATTGATGTTTAATTGTTACTGCGTGTTGGTCATGTTCTATCATGTTCTTCTAATAAGTCATCGATAAATATTCTGTAAATTTCTTACCAAGTATAGCTTGCGATATTGGCCGGCTCTGGTTCGATTCATAATCTGCATTTGTTTGCAACGAATCGACATTATTCAAGTTGTTATCACGGTTCTCCGGATTCTTAACGGGATCCTGCACATGATGTGTCTCATGATTTTCTTGATTTGGCATTTCTCTCGGGAAGAGACAGAGAAATGGCGCCAAAAGCATCATCAACGGACCGAATACGAGGAAGCCCAACCACCAAGCGCCAACCTTCAAAATTATGAGAAAAAGGAACAAAACTGTATAAACACAATGATTCCTACCTTAACCCTCGATTTGACCCATTAATAGGCCTGGAAATTTGCTACCAGTTCGACTCATTTGGGCGCGATTTTTCCCCGGGATTTTTCATAACGAAGTTAAGGGCTCGGATAGCGACGTTTTCACATATTTTGTGTGGGACCTGAGAGCACATCAGACATTGCATTCTGAATACTAGTACGATGAATGTCCTGCTGATATCAAATAATTTTATGGCAAATTATTAAAATTTGATATTTTTGATATTTTTAATATTTAACAGTCCTCGAAGTTGGCCCTAATCTTTATAAATCTATAATGATATGTTTTCAAAGTGTATGTAGCTTGGATGATAAGCCGACCATCAAATGAAAATTTTGACCTATATTGAAGATGTATACATTATTTCCCTCAAAAGACGTAGCCTACATTGTTTTGATTTTGTGAGGGAAAAAATCTATATCTTTAATATGAAAGGTCAACATTTTCATATGATGGAAGGCTTTTCATCCCAGCTACATACACTTTAAGTACATCATTAGATTTATGCAATTTACTCCGAGCAAATCATTTGCTATAAAATGTGTATTATATCGCGAATTTCACAATACAATTCGATATGTCTGATATGCTCTCAGGTCCCACAAAAAATACGTGAAAACGTCGCTATCCGAGCCCTTAAAGGACTATTGGTCCAAAACGTGTTTTTATTAAGGGAGGTGCAATGAGCGTGAACCTGGTTTGGATGCAGAGGGAGTGTGCCTGTAACAGACACAGCCACCAGAAAAGGACCAGCTCAGATCGCGCGCCAAATAAGTTTGCAGTCCAGAAATTTCATTTTTTTTCTCAGCCTTGCAAAAAATAGGCAGAGGTGGGAATCGAACCCGGGACCTCCGTGTTGTAAAACCTACTGCGTTACCACTGAGCCAACTGACAATTAGCTATGAGAAGTTTGATAGTAATCCTTGATATTGCTGAATAGAATAAATCAATACTGATAGGTATATTTATCTAATGTACGATGCTATTCAAATTGGCCTATAAACTAGGAATATAATGTGAAATGACTATCAATCAATCAAGTTGTCAAGTTATCAACAATCAATAATAAACCGACGTAGCCTATCATGGAATATTACTAACTAGGCCTACTAACTAATATACCAAATAAATAAAATAAATAAATAAGTCAGTAAATAAATAAATAGGCATAGGCCTAAATAAATAAATACATACATAATGCAGAATACAGTTAGTATTTTAGTTGCAAAATTCCAAACATTCTATTCACACATTCTATTATAATTTTCTGCTATACACGCAAAGGACCTGTGCCTTTAATATGTCCGCGCCTAATCAATAATGAGTCTTTTCACCATGCTCACACACCATGTTAAACTATTGTATCCCTGGAGTATTATCTACTGACCAAGTCCTAACAACTCAATGAAATGGATGCTATAACGTACCCAATCAAGCGAACATATCAAGGTCATATCAGGGCGTTATACAAAGAATGGTCAAAGGTCAACGTTTCCAAAGAAGTATAGTAATAGATGTAGACACAAGCTTTCGTGCGGGAAACATAAACACATAGTCGTCAGTCGTGTGGTTTTAATGGCTGTCCCAAAATCAGTACCAGACCCGGTTTCCAGACGGCAATGTGTGTGTTGTTACAAGGAATGCAAACTCATTTTATCAATAAGTGAACCACATAGAGGAATACGACTTCTATCGTGAGCCAATCTGCATTCTGTTGCCTGCAAAAGCCGACGATCAGGTAAAAATTCTAAAAGCAGCGTGACTAGATATTTGCGTTAATTTCATGATACGTGTAAAACGCATTGAAAACGCCAAATTGCAGTCATAAAATATATAATATTAGTAAATCACCCAATCGAATGTTAACGTAGGTATGTGGAAAAGAACTGCAATAACAATAACAAACTATGTGCCCAAAGAGTTGTCTTTGGCATGTGGCTTTTTTGAATATCACCAAAAATATCAAATTGTGGAAAAACGCCCCAAAATTTAAAACAAACACGAACCTTCCAAAATAAATATATATTAGCACTCGGCGGCCCAGTCACTACCTGCCGCTGTGATTTGGGGTAACTCATTGCTTCCCCTCTCCAGATACCGGTACTTCAAGGTCGCTCATACCCCAGCCCTTAAACCATTATGTGTTTCTTAGGCTACAATCAACTTTTACTGTTCTTACTTACTGCCTACGACATAACAAATAAAATATATATTTCCAAATTACAGGGTCGCATAGTTACGAGATAAAAAAGAGGATCATATTAAACATTGGCCTTGGTTTCTAGGCTACTAATGTAAAAAAAAAAATACAAAAACCCATCATTTTTGTCAGTCTCACATGACAATAAGTACAGATGGATACGTGCTTTACACTAAACATGCTAAAGAAGGAAGCAATCTCTAAAAGCATTTGTGATCTATATCGCAAATAGGGAAAAACCCGAGAAAAACTGATTTAGTTTCATAGCAACCTGAATCTTAAGATGTGCTCGGGGATGTGCTATGAACTGAACTTCATTTCATAATTATGTAATTAAGTCTAAATATATCTTCTTATAGGTTATGCCTACTTGTTAAAAATGCAATAATGCATTGGTTGATTTCCCATCAAAAGCTATCAAACACGTGTGTGCATGACATATCATGTTTATTGTATTGTATCTTTGTGAAGCGAATTGATGATTACTGTCTGTTCAATTAGCTTAGATTCTTGAATTTTTTAAATATTTGAAAAAAATACAAAATTGTGGTCAAAGTCATCAAAGAAAAGTGTTAGCACAGCCTTAGACCTAACGTGATTTATACTTGTCAAATTCTAAAGTTCAATTTAAAACCCCATTTCTTTTCAATTTTGGTCTTTTCCGCGATATTTTTATAACAAGCCGTAGAACGTCGGATACCATAAACTTTTTTTGAATCAATCCATTTAGAGCAATGGGGACGAATGTCATAATGCGCTGATATAATAGCTATATTTGCCAGTAGGCCTAATTTGTTTTGAAACCCTACTGTTGAAACATTACGTTATTATTTATGAACTAAGTTTTCTAAAATAGGCCCAGCTTATATAAATACATTCCTTGCGTAGTTAGTTAGTTAGTTATTTATTTATTTATTTATTTATTTATTTATTTATTTATTTATTTATTTATTTATTTATTTATTTATTTATTTATTTATTTATTTATTTATTTATTTTGCGAATGGGTCTGAGAAGGTGTAGGTCTATAGGCCTATTATAAAACTACACATTTATTTCCAATTTGTTATTTCGTTTTGTTTGTTGAATATATACAAACTATGAGAAGGACATTTGGAAACAAAAGAACTTTTGTACAAGAAAATATTAATTAAAACAATCAGGTTACAGAAAACCATTCTTGTAAAGTCACTGTATCTGAAAATGTCAAGCGAATGCTGATATTCTTGGGAAGGAATGATGGTGTTAAACAAAATTACAAAACTCAAGTTACATTGTAAACCAGTTGAAATAAGAACGAAATCCATAATTTTAATGTCATTGTTTAGGAAAAAAATAATGCTCAGAATAATGTTATGCATAAAACTTAATCGCCATATAATTTCGTGTAACAAAAACCGGTGGCCCATCATCACCTATATAGAAACTATCCAATAAACGGAACGGTATAACAATTGAAATGGCAGGACAGATTGGTGGACAGATTGTTTTGCTAATTTGGATAGGGTCTATGCCCTAAGTTGAGAATGGACCGTCCCACTCAATTTGTAAAAAGGTCGCGAACCCTTTTGATGGACCCAAGTAACTGCCTAAAATGAGGCAAAATTGAAAAGAAATAGGGTGTTAAATTGAACTTGGGAATTTGAAAAGTATAAATCACGTTAGGTCTAAGGCTGTGCTAACACTTTTCTTTGATGACTTTGGCCACAATATTTTATTTTTTGAAATATCTTAAAAATTCAAGAATCTAAGCTAATTGAACAGACAGTAGGCCTATAATACTACCAGTGCATCATATCAATTTTAGTTTCAGTTTCAAATCGCAGCTTGTAGGCAGAAATACAATACCGTATTACATGATTACATTAATAACATACATGCATTTAGAAATCACATTAAATTGCATATTAAATGAGTGACTTTCAAAAAATAGGCCTACATTAAATTTGACCGAATGATACATCTCCAATAATAATAGCATGTTTCAATAAACACATCTACAAATCACATTAGATCACATTTTACCAACAACATTTAAATTAAATTAGAATGCACATGAATTTTAATTGAAAGTGATATACAAATATTTGCCGCCGCACTTGACAAAATTAAACTCATATTGCCAAAAATTCATATCTCAACAAGACAAGACGTTAATTTGCCTATTTTTTCAACAAACATTTTCAGAGATAATTATACAACATGTAGGCCTACAATTTCATAATAAGCACCACATGCCCGTATGCACGACAGCAAACATTCATTGAACATTTGATAGGCCTATTTATTTTTATTTGCTTTAATTAATTTACCAAGTGTATGCCCAATCTGGAATGCTGTGACATTTGCCCCATTATGACCTTTGACCTCGAATGATTCCACTCAACAAGTTTTAGCTCAATCGGACAAAGATTACAATTTGACCTTTGACCTTCGACCTCCAATTTCAACCAAATGTAACACTCCTCGTATTGTTCTCGATCTCCCATATGAATTTGACCAGGTTTAAGGCTAATCGGTCAAAGCACATCCGCGCACACAAATTTTCAAAGACGCCCCGCAAAGTGTCATCGCTCCGATATCTTCATGGCAGAAATCGCCATGGCCATTTTGTTCCGACCTGTTTAATAGTTTTGAGATGCATAATGGGCTGAGGGGCATCCGGCTAAGGCTATTGACAATAGCCCGGTGACTGACCTCTCTGTGTGTGAGTGAGCATGGTATGCGCCATGGGGTCGATCTGCTTTTAGACTGCAGTGGCCTACGCTGCGCTATAGTTCGGCACATATAAAATCAGAATTTTTGTCAGTTTTTGAGGTCAATACGCACGGTTCTTTCGCAATACGCAAGCTAACGACTATCAAATCCTTTTAACACATATATTCAAGTGCAAGGAAAAAAATTACGGGAGATATTCATCATTTTCCCGGTATCCAAAGATTTATTGTCGCGGAATATCAAATCGTGCATAGCACATTCACGTGTATCGATCCCGGGTATTGATTTTAGTGTCTCTGCTGTAGGCCTAGCAAGTAATTATTAACCAGGCGATGTTGGTGTGCCCCGGTCCCTTCATTTAACCCTTCCAAGTTCCACCACCACCACCACCACCACCACCACCACCACCACCACCACAATTCAAATTTAGAAGATGTGTTCTAATTTGAAATAAGGTGAATCCGGCTGGTAAACTGTGCATGAACAACTCCTCAAAACAGGAACAGTATTAAAGAAAATTAAATTGTATACACAGTGAGTTCAGTGTTAATGTCAATGTTAATGTTAACTGCTTTTCAAGCAGGCCCTCATTGTATACATGTTATAGCAACAAAATATATTACGATACACAATATTTACAAAAATAGCATACATAATATACTAGTATTACAAATTAGTATAATGGTATCATCAAATACAAGAAAATTTGTTCTATATAGCCATCTCTACATAATTTGACTAAGGGACCGTTCACAAACACTTGTAAGGGTAAAAATGATGCAAAAAGGGGGACCCTGAAAATTTTTGACCCTCCAAAGGGGGGGGCTGAAACAATGACCACAAATTTTCCTGGAAAAATTAAGTTTATATGCTTTTCTATGGGGTTGACCCATAATTTTCATGTCAAAAAGGGGGCCCTACAATTTTTTGAGGTCTGTAAAGGGGGGCCAAAACATTTTTGCGATGAAATGTTTTTGCATCAGGCCCCCCCCCCCTTACAAGTGTTTGTGAACGGTCCCTAAATGTTGTATGTTATGTAGGGTACCTGCAGGTAATATGGGACCATTAAGGACGTTTAGCTTATTTGCATAAAAACTAAAGAAGATATGCCCACAAGAGATTGTTATGATGAACAACCTGTCCTTTAAGATTAATAAAACAGGCAATGTTACCTTGTTTTTATGTTTGTTTGGACGCTATGACGTCAAAATGACGTCATCGTCAAGTGTCCCATATTACCTGCATGTGCAGGTAATATGGGACACTGTGTTATCTCTATGGTGAAAATCAAAAAGTTCAGAAAATCACTCTTTTGTTCTAAAAAACATTTTTGTTACATGATTTTGAATGTTAAATGCAAATTTCTACAAGAAAATTCAATTTTCTAAATAGTTTTGCTTTTCGCATTGACAATGCACACAATTTCCTATGTGTCCCATATTACCTGCACCCATTCAGTTGAAAATCAGAGAAAATAATCATTTATAAAGGAAAGTGCCACTTGTCAGTGGAATTTTACCTGCTGATAAGCTTAACCCATCACCTAAAGATCATAAAAATGACAAATGCCCCTCAGTACCAGAGTTTTTGGATACACAATCATAAAATGTGACGTCATTGATTTTATATCAGGCCAAAAAAAACGACATAATTTTTGGGCAATTTCACTCTTTTGGCATTGATTTCCAAGAGTTTGATACACAGACTCCAAAACTGCATTTCTAGAAGCACAATTGATGTCTCTAAACACTTAACAAATCAACTTAAAGTGTTTACCTTCTCTAAGCTATTTTTTGTTAAAATGAAAACAGGTGTCCCATATTACCTGCTGTCCCATATTACCTGCACCTACCCTATGTGGTTATGGGCCCGGGTGGGAGGGGGGGGGGGGTGTGTGAATGGGTAAAATGTACCATAGGCCATATTATAGGCATAGGCCTACACTACCTTTAAGTATTATGCTGTAGAATACGGTTGTTGTTTCAAAACAGCTAAGGCTTATGGTAAATTGTGTAAGGTTAATTTAGTACAATATCGTCAGCCTGCTAAGCTAATTAATTGCCCAAGTCATTTTTTGAAATTTTGAGAACAAAGAACAAAATGTGGTTCAAGCATGCATCAGTTATGCATACATTTGTTCTTATGCAAAGATTGGTGAATGAATATGTTTAAATGCATGCTTGAACCATATTTTGTACTTTGTCAATTTGACTTAGGCAATTAGCGTAGCAGGCTGACGATATGGGATTTATGCCATCGGCGGCAGCAATAACAACGACAATCATATAAGAAGAAACAACACAGCAGCAGCATCGTGAAAAACAACAATGCTACAGCAGTACAGCGTATAAGACAACATCAGCAACAACACAAGGCATGACACGTGTTTTGCACTCTAAGAAATAAAGGTAGCTAAAGGTTCTAAAATGGTTCTAAAGTTGTCCTCTCAGGAGAACCCTTAAGGTTCTAAAAAGAACCAAAAATGGTTTCAAACCATCGAAAATTACCAAAACAAATGTGATACACTTTAGAGAACCTCCAAGGGTTCTTCAAAATTAAAGAACCTTTTATAGTGGTTCAAGTGGGAGAGTTCTCCTGAGAGGACAATAAAGGCTCTATTTAGAACCTTTACTTCTTAGAGTGTGGTTACAGGTCGACAGTCCGAAGGGTCATGATTATAAACCGTAATAATCCTAACCCTAAACCTAACCAAAGATTTCACCCTAATCCTAACTCTTCACTGCAAAAATAGCAGAGCAACACTTAATAAACACGTGAACACCTAATTAACACTTGGTTGTACAGTGAAGGTATAGGGTGTTAATTTATAAACACTATATTGTAGAATAACACTAAAACGCGTAAAAATATGAAGATGTTTGTTTTTTAACACAATATAGTGTTAAAAAGCACTTTTAACAATATCTTGTGTTAAAAAACATAAACATCTTCATATTTTTTACGAGTTTTAGTGTTATTTTAGTGTTTATAAATTAACACCCTTATACCTTCACTGTACAAACAAGTGTTTATTAAGTGTTGCTCTGTTGTTTTTTCAGTGTGAACATTACCCGAATCCTAACTTTGACCCTAACCGTACTTTACCCTACCCCTATAACTCTAACCCAATACTAATCATGGAAACTATTTCCATGCGCTAATTCAACGTTCAAACTCTAACTTCTCCATGCGCGCAGGTGGGACTGTGGACTGCAGACGACAACTTTCAAATTTTCTTTAAAAAATGTCAGAATGTTTGTCATTATTATATCTCTATAATTTCTTACCCATCCTGGGTCAGACGGTGTGATACTTTGGTTGATGCTATTGCGATCAAAGTCGACGTGGTAAGAGAGAGTTAGACCACTAAGTAACCATCCAATTACAGGTCCGCTACCAGCACATGCAAATAAGATACCTATGAGAGGGAGAAAAGAGAGAAGATGCGGGGTGAGATAGAGAGCACTAGAGAGAGAATTATAATGGGAAACATAAACCACATAATTATAGAAAGCAATCTTTAAATGTAATTTTATTTGTTTGCCAACTTTTGGGTAAGAGCATCGATGTTAGTTTACCAGTAGGCTCCTATATCATGAAACGCACTGCATACTACAACTAATCGGACCATTATTGTTCATGTATGTATAACAAACTTCCTCAGCAAACGCCCAACAGCGATTAGGCCCATTTCCGATTTTCTCTTTTATGAAAAATGTGCATAATACTGATTTTTCTCTAATTTGCCTTAAAAATCTTACCAGATATAAAAGTTCGTAAACAAAAAAACATACTATTATATTATACTACACTCATGGGATTTGAATTTCTGACGTGCTTACCTACATAAACTGATACTTTTGCTTTTCCTACACAATCATCAATATATGTAATCATAAGTGGTATAACGGGTCCTGAACCGATGCCTGTAATCAGCTCGCCCAATATCAACAACCATGCTTTGGACAGATTCGAACCTGTAGACTCTACATCTAGATTACAATTAATTTCAGTACTTTCATTTAATGATGCACCACAAACAAGAGATGAGGAATTGAGTTGAAGTGATGACGACAATGGTTGATAGCTGGAATGTGAGAAGAAATGTGGTAGTCCACAGGTGAATTGTCCGATTCCTATGATGCCTACACCAAGGGCTATAAAACGTGGACGGTGTGTTTTGCTGCCTATGTAACTTGTCACAATAGAAGTAAAGGCACCGATATGGTTGACGACTGTAACAAAGGCCACTTCAGAACTTTTGAGCTGATAAATGAAAAGATATAAGACAAAACATAAGTCTGCGGTTACGTGAAACAAAACACGAATATTGCAAGCCATAAGGTCCATAACGCATTGCGGCAACGCGTTATAATTCACCCAATCAAAACACTGCATTTTTACAAAATTCTACCAATTCCATGAGCTTTTTTCAACCCATTGTGAGCTTTCCATTTCACAACGCGTTGTGGTATCATCCAATTGTGGAATCACCCAATCAGAACACAACAAACAAACTCACAAAATATCCATAACGCGTTGAGAATTTTCGCAACGCATTGTGAATTGTTCGCTACGCGTTGCCGCAATGCATTATGTACCTTATGGCTTGCGATACACACAGAAGGTCAGAACACCTTGCTTCGAGCAATAAAGTAACATTTCTATTAAAAAAAAGATTATTTAGGCCTATTCATTTTCCACCAAATGTTAATTTTAACTATTATTGTTCCATTTTAATTTCCAGCTTAGCAATCAGGTATAATGTATCTATCAGTCCGCCGATCGTCAACTGATGTCGATCGGCGCATGTGTTATGAACATCACAATTTAGGATTGGCACGATGTAAATCAATTGATTTTTATCACGATTTTTAATTTAAAATCAAACGATTTTTGATTTAAAAATCAAATGATTTAAAAAGAAATTAACTTTTTCAGTTTTTACCATTTTTGATCAATTTAAGTTAACTTCTTTCTTGAATTGACTGTTTTACTTCATTTGTAATGCTTCTACACCTTTTGGATATAATTAAATACCTAGAGCTACGATGTCATTTTATCAATTGCCAAATCATTTTCAAGGTGCAGAATTCAACATGTTTGTTCCCATGATTTTACCAAATTAAATATTTCTTTGAAATTGTCACATCTGAAAACGCGTTTTTTTTGTCAATCTTAGACTTGTAATAAAACGATTTAAATAAAAAAATCCGATTTAAATCAAATAAATCGATTTTTTTTTATTTAAAAAAAAAATCGCCAACCCTGCATCATATGGACGTAATAAGATGTACGTCAATTAAGATATTTTAGCCATCAAATTTGGCCAATACTTTGTATAGGAATTACAAGTCTCAGAGTCAGATTTTGTCACAAAAATAGCACCAAGGGACATTGATTCTTGATATGTTAATTTGTAGAAGTACATCACAATCGTGTAAAAATCGGAAAGGAAGTTCTCCTCAGTAGCATGCCGGATAAAGAATTTGATAACCAAAAAAATCAACAGCTTTAATCATGACACTGAACATTGGGATTAGCGGTTATAATCATATGATGACAATGTTATCGTTATAATTCATGAGGTTTCATTTCACTCTCCAACATGTTCAAGATGGTCTATATTATTTTCAATACTCTCTTCAAATTGACAATAAATACTATTTGGGATGGTTTCAGTTTAGAATAATCAGGAAAACTGAAACCATCCCAAATAGCAAATGGAAATCTACACTCTAATTTCGTATTTAAAAAAAAAAGAATCATAAATAGAATAAGTTATCCTGGCAAATTTGACAAGTTGAGTTGTTTCGACAAAATTCTATTCATTATAATGCATTGTATTATTTGATTAGAAAGTCTTTGTCATTTTAAACAGTCAAATTTGATGCGTTTCTAGTCAGAATATCCAAGTCATTTTGACAAGAACTCAATTATGTCCCCTCTGATTAGTTTTCAGTTTCTAGTCAAAAATAACTAGAGCGCTTTAGAGTGTAATCTTAATTCCCCGAATAATTCATATTCAAAATGGGAAATAAGATTCCAGTCTATGCGTTTTGTCTAAATGAAAGTGAAACTTTGATATCTATATAAATTATAAAAAGGGGAAATTATTTTAAAATGGACAAACTATTTAAAAAATAATAATATTAAAAATATTGATATTAAAAAAGGAGAATTAGGGGCCTATACGGAAGCATATTAGTGTAAAATGTAAAAAAAAAATTGCGCATATTAATTACTATAGGACAAACATGAATAGCTCTCTCTCTCTTTCTGTACCTGTGTGTCTGTCTACTTTTACGTTCTGCATGTTTGTCTGTCTGTTCGTCTCTCGCTACCCCTTCTTTCTTTCCCTCGGCCCCCCCACCTCTCTCTCCCCTTTTCTCTCCCTCTCTCAAAAAAGTGTGAATATAAAACTACAGTAGATATCAGGGCGTAAGTATGAAAGTATCTTCAGTAGATAGCAGGATGTAAAAAAAACATTTTCAGTATAGCAAGGTGTGAGTAAAACGAGCTACAGTATATAGGAGGGCATGAGTATAAAAGAATCTTCAGTAGATAGCAAAGTGTGAGTATAAAACTATCTACACTTGATAGCAAAGTGTGAGTATAGTAAATAGAAGGATGTGAGTATAAAACTGTTTAAAGCAGATTGCAAAGGGTAAATAAAAACTATAAATGGGCTACTGCAGAAAATAAGTGCACATCCCCACACAGTGCACATTGCTTTCTGAAAACGGCCGGAATTCCAGTTGACAATGTAACTGGATAAAGTTTGGAAAGAATGAAAAATCACGGAATTGTCGAAAATGAGCTCTCAAAATGAGGATTTTTAATTTTGAACTAGTTTCTGCTGGATTTTTTCGCTTTTGGATACCAAAGTCTGGATTTCCAATAATCACGACTGGACAAAAAGTTTGGAAATCCGAACTCAGATATAGGGGTGTACATCTACGGTATTTAGTCCAATAGTAGATATCGGGGTGTGAGTAGTATGAAGTATCTCGAGTAGATATCAGGGTTTGAGAATAAAAGTATCTTTAGTAGATAGCAGGGTGTGAATATAAAACGAGCTTATAGATATAGATGGCAGGGTGTGCGTATAAAAGAATCTTAAGTATGGCAAGATTTCAGTATAATAAACCTATATCTACAGTAGATAACAAAGCGTGAGTATAAGTATAAAAATATGTATAGAAGATAGCAGAGTGTGAGTATGAAACTTTCTAAAGTAGATTTCAAAGGGTGAATAAAACTACCAAGAAGTAAGAAGTATTTATAGTGGATATCAGAGTTTGAGAATAAAAGTATCTTCAGTGGATATAGCACGGTATGAGTACAGAACTATCTACAGTAGATAGCAGGGTGTGAATATAAAACTATTTACAGTAGATAGTAGGGTGTGAGTATAAAACTATCTACAGTAGATAGCAGGGTGTGAGTATAAAACTATCTACAGTAGATAGCAGGGTTTGAGTATAAAACTATCTACAGTAGATAGCAGCGTGTGAGTATAAAACTATCTACAGTAGATAGCAGGGTGTGAGTATAAAACTATCTACAGTAGATAGCAGGGTGTGAGTATAAAACTATCTACAGTAGATAGCAGGGTGTGAGTATAAAACTATCTACAATAGATAGCAAGGTGTGAGTATAAAAATATCTACAGTAGATAGCAGGGTGTGAGTATAAAACTATCTACAGTAGATAGTAGGGTGTGAGTATAAAACTATCTACAGTAGATAGCAGGGTGTGAGTATAAAACTATCTACAGAAGATAGCAGGGTGAGAGTATACAACTATCTACAGTAGATAGCAGGGTGTGAGTATAAAACTATCTACAGTAGATGGCAGGGTGTGAGTATAAAACTATCTACAGTAGATAGCAGGGTGTGAGTATAAAACTATCTACAGTAGATAGCAGGGTGTGAGCATAAAACTATCTACAGTAGATAGCAGGGTGTGAGTATAAAACTAATCTACAGTAGATAGCAGGGTGTGAGTATCAAACTATCTACAGTAGATAGTAGGGTGTAAATATAAAACTATCTACAGTAGATAGCAGGGTGTGAATATAAAACTATCTACAGTAGATAGCAGGGTGTGAGTAAACAACTATCTACAGTAGATAGCAGGGTGTGAGTATTAAACTATCTACAGTAGATAGCAGGGTGTGAGTATAAAACTATCTACAGTAGATAGCAGGGTGTGAGTATAAAACTATCTACAGTAGATGGCAGGGTGTGAGTATAAAACTATCTACAGTATATATAGCAGGGTGTGAGTATAAAACTATCTACAGTAGATAGCAGGGTGTGAGTATAAAACTATCTACAGTAGATAGCAGGGTGTGAATATAAAACTATCTACAGTAGATAGCAGGGTGTGAGTATAAAACTATCTACAGTAGATAGCAGGGTGTGAGCATAAAAGTATCTACAGTAGATAGCAGGGCGTGAGTATAAAACTATCTACAGTAGATAGCAGGATGTGAGTATAAAACTATCTATAGTAGATAGCAGGGTGTGAGTATAAAACTATCTACAGTAGACAGCAGGGTGTTAGTATAAAAATATCTACAGTAGATAGCAGGGTATGAGTATAAAACTATCTACAGTAGATGGCAGGGTGTGAGTATAAAAATATCTACAGTAGATAGCAGGATGTGAGTATAAAAATATCTACAGTAGATAGCAGGATGTGAGTATAAACTATCTACAGTAGATAGCAGGGTGTGAGTATAAAACTATCTACAGTAGATAGCAGGGTGTGAGTATACAACTATCTACAGTAGATAGCAGGGTGTGAGTATAAAACTATCTATAGTAGATAGCAGGGTGTGAGTATAAAACTATCTATAGTAGATAGCAGGGTGTGAGTATAAAAATATCTACAGTAGATAGCAGGGTGTGAGTATAAAAATATCTACAGTAGATAGCAGGGTGTGAGTATAAAACTATCTACAGTAGATAGCAGGGTGTGAGTATCAAACTATCTACAGTAGATAGCAGGGTGTGAGTATAAAACTATCTACAGTAGATAGCAGGGTGTGAGCATAAAAATATCTACAGTAGATATCAGGGTGTGAGTATAAAACTATCTACAGTAGATAGCAGGATGTGAGTATAAAACTATCTATAGTAGATAGCAGGGTGTGAGTATAAAACTATCTACAGTAGACAGCAGGGTGTTAGTATAAAAATATCTACAGTAGATAGCAGGGTATGAGTATAAAACTATCTACAGTAGATGGCAGGGTGTGAGTATAAAAATATCTACAGTAGATAGCAGGATGTGAGTATAAAAATATCTACAGTAGATAGCAGGATGTGAGTATAAACTATCTACAGTAGATAGCAGGGTGTGAGTATAAAACTATCTATAGTAGATAGCAGGGTGTGAGTATAAAACTATCTACAGTAGATAGCAGGGTGTGAGTATCAAACTATCTATAGTAGATAGCAGGGTGTTAGTATAAAAATATCTACAGTAGATAGCAGGGTGTGAGTATAAAACTATCTACAGTAGATAGCAGGGTGTGAGTATAAAACTATCTACAGTAGATGGCAGGGTGTGAGTATAAAACTATCTACAGTATATATAGCAGGGTGTGAGTATAAAACTATCTACAGTAGATAGCAGGGTGTGAGTATAAAACTATCTACAGTAGATAGCAGGGTGTGAATATAAAACTATCTACAGTAGATAGCAGGGTGTGAGTATAAAACTATCTACAGTAGATAGCAGGGTGTGAGCATAAAAGTATCTACAGTAGATAGCAGGGCGTGAGTATAAAACTATCTACAGTAGATAGCAGGATGTGAGTATAAAACTATCTATAGTAGATAGCAGGGTGTGAGTATAAAACTATCTACAGTAGACAGCAGGGTGTTAGTATAAAAATATCTACAGTAGATAGCAGGGTATGAGTATAAAACTATCTACAGTAGATGGCAGGGTGTGAGTATAAAAATATCTACAGTAGATAGCAGGATGTGAGTATAAAAATATCTACAGTAGATAGCAGGATGTGAGTATAAACTATCTACAGTAGATAGCAGGGTGTGAGTATAAAACTATCTACAGTAGATAGCAGGGTGTGAGTATACAACTATCTACAGTAGATAGCAGGGTGTGAGTATAAAACTATCTATAGTAGATAGCAGGGTGTGAGTATAAAACTATCTATAGTAGATAGCAGGGTGTGAGTATAAAAATATCTACAGTAGATAGCAGGGTGTGAGTATAAAAATATCTACAGTAGATAGCAGGGTGTGAGTATAAAACTATCTACAGTAGATAGCAGGGTGTGAGTATCAAACTATCTACAGTAGATAGCAGGGTGTGAGTATAAAACTATCTACAGTAGATAGCAGGGTGTGAGCATAAAAATATCTACAGTAGATAGCAGGGCGTGAGTATAAAACTATCTACAGTAGATAGCAGGATGTGAGTATAAAACTATCTATAGTAGATAGCAGGGTGTGAGTATAAAACTATCTACAGTAGACAGCAGGGTGTTAGTATAAAAATATCTACAGTAGATAGCAGGGTATGAGTATAAAACTATCTACAGTAGATGGCAGGGTGTGAGTATAAAAATATCTACAGTAGATAGCAGGATGTGAGTATAAAAATATCTACAGTAGATAGCAGGATGTGAGTATAAACTATCTACAGTAGATAGCAGGGTGTGAGTATAAAACTATCTATAGTAGATAGCAGGGTGTGAGTATAAAACTATCTACAGTAGATAGCAGGGTGTGAGTATCAAACTATCTATAGTAGATAGCAGGGTGTTAGTATAAAAATATCTACAGTAGATAGCAGGGTGTGAGTATAAAACTATCTACAGTAGATAGCAGGGTGTGAGTATAAAACTATCTACAGTAGATTGCAGGGTGCGAGTATAAAAATATCTACAGTAGATAGCAGGATGTGAGTATAAAACTATCTATAGTAGATAGCAAGGTGTGAGTATAAAACTATCTACAGTAGATAGCAGGGTGTTAGTATAAAAATATCTACAGTAGATAGCAGGGTGTGAGTATAAAACTATCTATAGTAGATAGCAGGGTGTGAGTATAAAACTATCTACAGTAGATAGCAGGGTGTGAGTATAAAACTATCTACAGTAGATAGCAGGGTGTGAGTATAAAACTATCTACAGTAGATAGCAGGGTGTGAGTATAAAACTATGTACAGTAGATAGCAGGGTGTGAGTATAAAACTATCTACAGTAGATAGCAGGGTGTGAGTATAAAACTATCTACAGTAGATAGCAGGGTGTGAGTATAAAACTATCTACAGTAGATAGCAGGGTGTGAGTATAAAACTATCTACAGTAGATAGCAGGGTGTGAGTATAAAACTATCTACAGTAGATAGCAGGGTGTGAGTATAAAACTGTCTACAGTAGATAGCAGGGTGTGAGTATAAAACTATCTACAGTAGATAGCAGGGTGTGAGTATAAAACTATCTACAGTAGATAGCAGGGTGTGAGTATAAAAATATATACAGTAGATAGCAGGGTGTGAGTATAAAACTATCTACAGTAGATTGCACGGTGTGAGTATAAAAATATCTACAGCAGATAGCAGGGTGTGAGTATAAAACTATCTACAGTAGATGGCAACGTGCAAGTATAAAACTATTATAGTTTAGTCTTCGAGTTTCCAAAAATGGCTTTATTTGGGACAATATGCGCTCGTATAGCGCGCAAAAATGTGCGTATAAAAGAATCTTAAGTATGGCAAGATTTCAGTATAATAAACCTATATCTACAGTAGATAACAAAGCGTGAGTATAAGTATAAAAATATGTATAGAAGATAGCAGAGTGTGAGTATGAAACTTTCTAAAGTAGATTTCAAAGGGTGAATAAAAACTACCAAGAAGTAAGAAGTATTTATAGTGGATATCAGAGTTTGAGAATAAAAGTATCTTCAGTGGATATAGCACGGTATGAGTACAGAACTATCTACAGTAGATAGCAGGGTGTGAATATAAAACTATTTACAGTAGATAGTAGGGTGTGAGTATAAAACTATCTACAGTAGATAGCAGGGTGTGAGTATCAAACTATCTACAGTATAAGCAGGGTGTGAGTATAAAACTATCTATAGTAGATTGCAGGGTGTGAGTATAAAAATATCTACAGTAGATAGCAGGGTGTGAGTATAAAACTATCTATAGTAGATAGCAGGGTGTGAGTATAAAAATATCTACAGTAGATAGTAGGGTGTGAGTATAAAAATATCTACAGTAGATAGCAGGGTGTGAGTATAAAAATATCTACAGTAGATTAAAATAATCTATTTAAAATAATAATAATAATAATAATAATAAAGATATTGATATTAAAAAAAGGAGAGTTATACGGAAGCATATTAGTGCCAAATGTAAAAAAAAATATCGCAAATATTGCGAATATTGGCAATGTTATTGCGAATATAGATAGCAGGGTGTGAGTATAAAACTATCTACAGTAGATAGCAGGGTGTGAGTATAAAACTATCTACAGTAGATAGCAGGGTGTGAGTATAAAACTATCTACAGTAGATAGCAGGGTGTGAGTATAAAACTATCTACAGTAGATAGCAGGGTGTGAGTATAAAACTATCTACAGTAGATAGCAGGGTGTGAGTATAAAACTATCTACAGTAGATAGCAGGGTGTGAGTATAAAACTATCTACAGTAGATAGCAGGGTGTGAGTATAAAACTATCTACAGTAGATAGCAGGGTGTGAGTATAAAACTATCTACAGTAGATAGCAGGGTGTGAGTATAAAACTATCTACAGTAGATAGCAGGGTGTGAGTATAAAACTATCTACAGTAGATAGCAGGGTGTGAGTATAAAACTATCTACAGTAGATAGCAGGGTGTGAGTATAAAACTGTCTACAGTAGATAGCAGGGTGTGAGTATAAAACTATCTACAGTAGATAGCAGGGTGTGAGTATAAAACTATCTACAGTAGATAGCAGGGTGTGAGTATAAAAATATATACAGTAGATAGCAGGGTGTGAGTATAAAACTATCTACAGTAGATTGCACGGTGTGAGTATAAAAATATCTACAGTAGATAGCAGGGTGTGAGTATAAAACTATCTACAGTAGATGGCAACGTACAAGTATAAAACTATTATAGTTTAGTCTTCGAGTTTCCAAAAATGGCTTTATTTGGGACAATATGCGCTCGTATAGCGCGCAAAAATATGTCATGTTACATTATTTTGACCCATCATCGGGTGAGTTATGTTTGGTGGTAAAGGGCTCCTTTGCAATGATCAGTAAAGTAATAAGGTGTACGTGTATTGGGAGCTGTGGGTTACTGTTGTATGACCCCTCCCCACAAAAACACCCTACTGCAGCTCCAAGGCACTAAAATTTCCAGGGAAAAACTGGAAAAAAACCTTTTTTTACTCTTCGGCTTACATGTACGTTTAACCCCATACTACTTCATTGTCTTCACACGTACTCCAATGCAATGTCAGTCATCAAATAACACATTCAAACGGTTAGGGGAATTCATTTTATATTAGAGCCACAATTTCGTTAGAAAAGACCCAAAATCGTTAAAGTATTGATAAAATGTACGATTTATATCTAAATATAGTATAGTTAGAATTCGTTTGTTATGAGATTTTGAGCCTTGATTTGCGGAGTGTCATCATTGAGCAATATTTGAAATACACCGTGTCCCCCAAAAACAGAACTCTCATGCGCTCTCTTTTTCTCCTACTTCAGAAAAGTTGATCAAAAATATTTGATATGTATAAAGAAACCTTTAAACGTTAGCTTTAATAAACCGCAAAATGTATCTCAATCGGCTCACAACTTTTGAAGATATGCTCTTTTTAAGAAATGTACCTGTTTTTCACTCTGTTCACGGAGGAGGGTTTTTTATTTGGGACACCCTGTATACCGAAAAATAATTTAAAATTTTCAAAATGGAAAAAGCTATCACAATTACTATGGTTGCATTAAATCACATGTTTTGTCCGAGTAGAAATGTCTATGAAATAAAATAATTATTAATACATTATTCAGCTGAAAAATAGACCAATAATTGCAACTTTCTTGAGTCAATGTAAAATAACTTTGTATATTTGTTATTTTTGCTACTTTTGGGTCATCTTTTGAAATTAAATTTTGGAGTATAACAATAACGATAAGCATTTTATAACCCATCAAACACAAAACGTTTTACAGAAAAGGTTTGAATATCAGGTTATATAAAAGATACAAAACGTTTTAATAACATTCGGAATTTTTTTTAGAAAACTTAATGTGAAGCATTTTAACATAATGTTATTGAGTGTTGACAAAATATTTTTCAGAAATGTTTGCCAAAAATATTTTGCAATAGCATTTTAAGGGGGTACTACACCCCTCGATAAATTTGTGTATATTTTTGCACTTTTCTCCAAAACTAATAACACAGTGGTAACAAAAGTTATGTATATTATAGGGCAAGGAATCAATTACTACACTGGAATTTCAGTGACCCAAGACAAGCGGTTTGTTATTTATGATCAGAAATAAGGTACCACTAGGATGTACCTCGTTTCCTATTATAAAAAAAATACTGAACCGCTTGTCTTGAGTCACTGAAATTTCAGTGTAGTAATTGGATTTCTTGCCCCAATAATATACATAACTTTTGTTACCAGTGTGTAATTGTTTTTGAGAAAAATGCAAAATAGTCACAAATTTACCACATGGGTGTAGTACCCCCTTAACAAGTAAAAATTTTAAAAATTGCTCATTGATGACAAAGTGTCATCATCTGAATTCATTGTCAGGAAATTAAAGATTCACAAACTTATACTCTTTGCTCATAATTTACACACACATGATGCCCTAATACCACATCCCCTGCTGGGATCATAATTATTGTTATTATAACTTTTATTGAGGTTGTAACTTTGCAATTTTGCAACAACACAATGCACAGAAAATACTTAGTTGATAATAGCTCAGACCCCATCAAATATCACCATGCCTACATACATATTAGTACTTAGTAGGGCCTAACATATATATACAATGTAGTAGTATCCCAGCAAACACAAAACGTTTTTAGGCGTTCGGGTTATAGGTTTTAAAACGTTTTAATAGCATAAAGATAAACATTTTCAAAAATTTAATGCAAAACATTATAACATATATGTTAACAATGGTCATGTTGGTAGAGTAATTTTTGCTCCAAAACAGTTTACAATAACTTTTTGACAACATTAAAACGATGTTGTAGTACTTTTTCATATAAAACGTTTTCATGACCTTTATATAACCTGACATTTTATTAAATAAAACCAAAACGCGTCTATAACACATTTATTGATGTTTGGATTGTTTGCAGAGATTAAAGCTGATGATAACATAGGCCTAACGGATCCGATAATTTTGTTGCAACCATGCACGTACCACATCATGAAGCCAAAATAGGACATTAACAATTTCAGCATGTTCAGTGTAGGCCTACCACCTCCACAACACGGCTTTTTTTAACAATGTTTTTTGAAAAAACAAAAGTTGCCCCAATTCAAATTCAACCTTCGACTGTTTCGAAGGCAAAATGTAATCCCTTTTTTGACAAGGCTATGTGGACCTGGGATTGTGCATTACTATATTCAAATGTGAAATGATTTTTTCGCCAGCCCATTCGGGGCTGGTACCTGTTTCAGGTTTGGGGTCAGTTTGCTCAAGAGATTATATTTTAGTGGTATTGGAATGACTTTTGTTTAAAACTTTTTGTGGTTGAATTTTTTTTGAAATATTTTAATTCGATTTGTAAGGAAAAGTAAGTATGTTTTGCAGTTTCAACGAACGAAAACGAGTGAGTATTACCAAAGTTATGTTTGAACTAATTAATTATGACTTTAAAAGTTTAAAGGCCTAAATGTAACAATAATAGTTAATATATATAGCATCATATGGTCAGCAGAAGAAAATCTGACATCACCTATGATGTCATATCAGTGTCCTTGACCGGGGTCCTTACTCCTTGACCACTGAACAGCGTGATATCATGTTGATAACCGACAGATCTATAGAATCAAAATCTTCATCATATCCCGGATCATATCACAGATTCTCAACAATCTGTGATCATATGGACCATATTGATGTGAAAGTAGTTATCTATCATATCCTGTGTCGTTTTATGGATAAAAATGACTCAAAATGTTATTGATGAAATGGTTGCTATCATAAACATCAGTTTTGTCTTTTCAACGGGAAAAATCCGATGCAAAATAAAGTTTTTAGGGCCTAGCTATAATATGGGCATAATTTATGCATATAGTATTGAACAATGTACCCCATTTGACATGCACTTATAGATAAATAAATTGTCTTACTTTATTAATTTAATAACTTCTTTATTATAAATAAAATGACACATAACTATTTGATTCATAAAATTACATTCAACAAAATGATTGAAGAGAAAACACACAAGGCACTAGGCAGACTGTTATAGAATGGAGTATGTAAGATGCCATGTCCATAGCTTCGCAGGAGTTTCCGACTAGCAATCAACATGATCAGCACATTCAGAAAAACACAGTTTAAGAGTGAAGATTGTAGTGAGTAACCAGTCCTTTATAAATGTGCTGCGGCATGGAAGTTAACTCAAACCGGCAGTGTATATATCGAAAGCAGTGAAATCGGACATTCCTAAGCGAAGATATTGAGTTCGTAAGTTCTGGTATTACAAAATTGGAAATTGAGATATCGTGGGTAAAAAGCTGAAAAGACAAAAAAAACCAACGACAACAACAACAACAACAAAACAAACAGACCAGAACAATTTGGAGTACATGTAATGAATTAAAAGAGTTGACATGAGATTAGGAATTAATGTTTTCTGCTGTTTCAGTGTGCATGTTCTCATCGTTGATGGTTTGGTGGACTGTCATGTAGATGTAAGCGTGATCCTAAAAATGCCTTTCACATTGACCAAAACTAATTACAAGACCTCTTCTACATTGAGGCTGGCTTTCCCTTTTAAAGGGAATTTTATTTACATTAATTTCAGATGCAGTCCTTATTGTCTGGTTTTGACACATTCATACGTTCGTATAATTAATGTACGTTCATGAATTGTTCAAAACACATTAGGCCTACATGAAAGATCAAAGAAAGCGTGGAATCATTTGGTATGGAATTGCGGTATTATTTATATTTGTATGGGGAAATGTAGCAGTTTTTGTGCAATTCCGAGGAAGATTGCACAATGTTGTAATTTGTATAACATTTTATATTTAAAAAAACCCACACACACACACACCCATGATCCCATCACCCACACAAATTGTCCACGATTTACCACAATTTAGCCCCAAATTTAGCTCAACGTTTCTGTCATTTTGAAATAGTGCGATCTCCCAGGTTTCCTTCCTGCCAGGCTTTCAAGCTGAGGAAGAAATCAGATGGAGAATACAGTTCTGGTAACTGGCAAAAAACCCTGAAAGAAACAAAGCCCAGGATAAGTAATTCACAGCCTTTGTATCGGGCACGAGATGAGATTTCCATCTTGTGCCCGATATAAGGCTGCTTATCTCTCAACCCAAGGGCACATGGGCAGAGTAAAATAATTGGTGAGAGTAGAGTGGCCTGCTTTGCTTCTTTTTATGTCTTGCTATTTTTCTTCCTTTTAAAGGAGTATTTCGTGATCCTAGCATCCTCTTTTTATGACATTTTTCAGTACATATCCACGAAAAAAGCATATTCCCAAAATTTCAGTTGATTCCGATATTGCGTTTGCGAGTTATGCATGATTATGTGTATTACACTGCTCTGCTGCTCCATAGACAATACGTTGTAATTTCGTTCTGGTGCACCAGAACGAAATTCAAATTTCACGATATCTTTGCTAAACGAATTAATCTGCAAGAAATATTTTGTACATAAACATTATGTAGCCAGAGGTTTCCAGTGATATAAAAATCTCAACTTTTTTTGAGAAAAGTGGGGGATGAGGCTGTGGATCACGAAGTGCCCCTTTAACCGGCCTTTTAACTATTATATTAAATAGGCCATAAACTATTAAGGGCTGGGGTATGAACGTTTAGACAGTATTTATTTTGGGACATTAGAGCACATCAGACATATCGAATTGCATTCTGAATACGAAGAATGTCCTTCTGATATGAAATAATTTTGATTTTTTGAAATTCGCAATGTAATACACATTTTATGGCAAATCATTAAAAATTGATATTTTCGATATTTAACAGTACTCGAAGTACACTTTACAAATCTGATGATTTATACTTAAAGTGTATGTAGGTGGGATGAAAAGCCGACGATCAATTGAAAATTTTGACCTTTCGTATTGGAGATATGGATTTTTTTTCCAAAACACCAAAAAAAATAGGTCTTTTGGGAAAAAAATCCATATCTTCAATATGAAAGGTCAAAATTTTCAATTGACCGTCGGCTTTTCCTCCCAGCTACATACACTTTAAGAATATATCATTAGATTTATATAATTTACTTCGAGGACTGTTATATATCAAAAATTTGAAAAATATTAAATTTTATAATTTGTCATAAAATTTGTATTATATTGTGATTTTCAAAAATGAAAATTATTTGATATCAGAAAGACATGCTTCGTATTCAGAATGCAATTCGATAGGTCTGAGGTGCTCTCATGTCCCTCAGAAAATACTGTCGAAACGCAATAAACGCTCATTCTAGATCCCTTAAGAACTATAACTAAGCTACTATAGAAGTAGATTTATCAGAGATTATATGCTTAGGCTAAGCTATAGCATGCATTTTGCACCTATATCTCTGGACTATGGCACCATGTATTTTTCATGGACCCAAGCGTGTAATCCGGCCTTACGGACCAACCCATATATAAACAAACAAACAAACAAACAAACAAACAAACAAACACATTATTTACCTGGAAATCCTTTTCGATAGTACTCAACACACCTCCAACATATCCAGTGTGGGCGGCTACTTCTAACATTAAACACGCACACACAAGACCAAAGAATGTATTCGGAGTGGCGAATCTTTGTAAACATGCTGGTCGCCATCCAAAGAGTCCACAACTTGAATCCACGATCACGGAGGAGGCTGGATTGTCTGCATGTTCTTTGGACGTCGATTTGGAGTCGACGAGACTAATCGGATTCTGAAATTCAATAATCGGACGTTGGGCTTCTGCCATCATGTAAGCACCGATTTGTGACCAGGAGATACCAGGCTGGTTCCTAAACGAGACTAACAAGTGACGCGCGCGACGAAGATAACCATTGGCAGGATTGCACAGTAGTACCACTAGCACCAACAGCACTGGAGTCTGGAAGACATCTGCCGTAGTGGAATACACGTGGTTTATTGCTGTAGTAATACAACCATGTGCCGAAAGCCCATGCTGGTCACTATGGGTAAAGGTGTCTTCCCCGAAAAAACCCGTTACACATGCAGCAGCACCATGTATTACAGTATATTCAGCTCGATCATTACCAAATTTACCATGCATGTAACAATTTTTCCGAACCCCAAGCAAAGAATGCTGGTTTAAAAATATATGTACAGAATACAAATCTTTACACGCATGAGTGACGAAAAAAATACACGGCATTAATATATCATGCGTCTAAACAGTCCGGCAAAATATTAAAAGCAGGTTAATTTTTTTAGGTCTATATCCTGCTCGATATTTACCTATGCCGTGAAACACCTTTGTCATTAAAAAAAATACCATATTATATTATTATTCCACAACTTGCCGGTTGATTGGTTCTGTTAGCAGAGCAGACGACACGTCAGTGCTCTATACTTTCGCTTCTAATATTAAATGAGTGAATTACTGTCTGTTCAATCATAGATTATTGTTTTTAAGATATTTGAAAAAATAAAAATTGTGTTGAAAGTCATCAAAGAAATGTATTAGCACAGCCTTAGACCAACGTTATTTGTACTATTCAAATTTCAAAGTTCAATTTGAAACTCCATTTCTTTCCAATTTTACCTCATTTTAGGCAGTTTCTTGGGTCCACCAAAAGGGTTCGCGACCTTTTCACAAATCGACTGGCTGATCTCAAAGGCGCGTCAATATGCGACACATTAATAATGGGCATATGAGGGGGAGCGGTGGTGCAACGCACCTTCCCCTTAAATTGACAACATTTAAGGTGATATACATGTACACTCCTTGATAAATTTTGTGACTAATTGTGCATTTTTCTCAAAAAATAACTATACACACTGGTATTATTGTAACAAAAGTTATGTATATTATAGGGGCAAGGAATCCAATTACTTCACTGAAATTTCAGTGATTCAAGACAAGTGGTTCATTAGGCCTATAAAAAATGAGGTACATTCTATCACACTTCTTTTCTTATTATAAATAACGTAGGCATACAGCTTGTCTTGAGTCACTGAAATTCCAGTGTAGTAGGCCTAAGTGGCTTCCTTGCCTCTATAATAATACATAACTTTTGTTACCAGTGTGTTATTATTTTTTGGAGAAAAATGCAAAAATGGTCATAAATTTATTAAGGGGTGTAGCACCACCTTAAATGTCCACTTCTTAGGGGGATTAATGTAAAACTGTACACAAGAAGATCGAAATTACAAAGTAAAATTATAAAAGCAAACAAAACGGCTGTTCAAATTAGGCCGCAAAAAATCGTGGAGAGCGTCATCATCCTTTTGTCCTAATGTTGGCACATTTTAATTATAATTGCAGGTTATGACATTAGCCTATGACATTATTGCATCTTATTGTTCGCATGTGAGTGTGGAAGTAGTATGTGGACATGGTCAATTTATCACGCTACACTTTAGAACATTGTAATTTATTTTGCATGATGCATGACTTTGCAAACTCGCAAATTCAGTTAATTTATCAAAAGAGGGATATTTAGTATAAGACGCACAGCCAATTTGTCTGCATCAATCTAGTTTTCTCTCAGCTTGGAACTTAGACCTAGAATTACGCGGTTCGAAATTAAGATAGTCCCACAATAAAGATTTGTAAATACAAAGTTTATGATAAGCTCATTAATCGTCGAGGTGCTCATATTTGCGTGTATAGACCGCAGAGTGGATTAATGGAATTTCAGGCAAAATATGCAAATAAGTTTATTAATATTCATAAATATGAAATAATTGGAATGGGACATAGTGCACTTATGTCCACGGCAAATTCACCGTGACCTTTCCAGCCATAAACCTGCTTAGTGAAGATTAAACCGAGATATAGGCCTATGCAGTACTAAACCATTATAGTAATCGATAGCCGAACGCAAATTTATTACCACGTGATAATAATATTAATCCAATGAGCGATCGAATTGTGCGCTACGGTCGACTAATCCAATCGATAATGACGCTATTGACATGTACGGGCGGAGCTCTACTGACTGTACTGAGTTTTGGGGTATTTTTCACTGGTTTGCTGTCATTTACTCAACAAGGCGGTCCACCGTTATTTAAGGACTATGCTAATGATTTAAAGATTGACATGTAGAGAATAAACCATATTTGATTGACAGAAAGTACTAAATTTGTACCTCTTGCGGTTTCGTGACACCCCTCTTGCAAATGTGACCAAGCCAGGGCGGCCCGGTGAAGCAAAATGTGCATTGGAATAACACGGGAGTTTGGATATAGATGGTATATTTCTTTTTCATACAAATGTATGGTCCCCCGTTATTAAAGCTTGTACCGGGTTGAAAATTCAGATATTTGGAAAAGAATAAGTAATTGAAACATAGAGAAAGTACTAAAATCATAGCTTTTATACTTTTTCATATATGACGCAAAACTAGTTAATCCCATATATCTACAACACAGCGCTACCAGTATAGGGTTCAATTGTGCATATATGTATTAGTTAACAATAACTGCATGATGAGACACTAGAAGCCAAGAGAAAAACAAAGAAAGTCATCATGATGTACAAGATTAAAAATGGGTTGGTGAAAATGTCACCGGAGAATCACCTGGTGCACCAGACTGATAAAGGAACCAGAGGCCACAAACAGAAGATCAATCAGATCAGCTATATGACAAAGATAGATATGGGGACACGTTTTTTCCTTCCACCCTTCCGTTGTGGAACAATCTTCCACGATCAGCTGTTGAGGCCGCCACCGTAGAAGGCTTCAAGGCAATGAGGGGACTAAAATAAAATGGGCCTAGTAATGCAGCGCGTCCACCCAAGTACGCTTATCAAAGTTGGTGATGTTGCTTCTGATGAGGAGATTCCTATACCGACCGACAAGGATAGACGTAAGACGTAATTAAAAAAGGGGAAATCATTTCCGTGTTTTCAAAATACCGTCGAAAACGAGAACCAGGGACTCGCTTGCATAATTTTGTGACGCATTTTCACGCGCGCGTATACGCACACGCGGCTTGAGATCTCCCAAGAAACAGTGATTAAACATGAATTAAATTATGAAAACGGAATATAATTCGATATTTCCGAGCATAGAGATGCATTTACAGAAGCTTGCAATCCGAGGCTGCTATCACTGATCATGAGAACCGTATTTTCCTTCTTCACGAACCGCTGTTCATTTTCGGTACCCAAAGTAGACACATCACGCGACTTACTTCTACCACCGATGACGTCCTAAAACTTCACATGGCTGATGAAAAGGAAAATACCTCATCAGCCGCGTATTTCAAGTTCTTACTGGGAGGACCAAAACCAAGGCAAGGTAAGCTGTCAGCTATTCTGGTTATTTTATAAAGAAATGTACAGTTGGTTTACTTAAGGAGGCGTGGTTCGATATTTCATGTTCTATTCTCTAACTAAGTTAGATTGATACCTGCCATTAAAACAATAATATTCGTTTCCAAATTTCGAGTTGCTTTGCTACAGCGGTTTTGATATGAAAAGTAGAAACGTATATAACAATGTCCATTAGCCTTTTCGAAGTATGGCGTACACAAAAGAAGGGCAGTTTTCAATCTGGGTAAAACCCGGAAAATTCAACAGATTTTACCCACTTCGTGCAGCGCCATCTATCCTATTGTGTCCGTCATATCTCGAAAAAGCTATAATCAGTGATAATAGGATATTGAATACACTTCTGGTATGCATGGTAACCACAGATCAGTACGTTTTTGTTCATACCATATATATAAGACGCTAAGGGAAATGTAAGAAAGGACAGATTTAGAAAATAACGGGAACGGGATTAAATAAGTAAAAAAAAAACATGGAAACGGAAAATTGCAAGCTTTTTTTAGCAGCAATTAAAAAAAAAATTGTTACAAAATTGGCCTCTGTAGAAGAAACTATTTAAGAAAGAAAGAAGCTAAAATGGAAATGTAGGCCTGAGGGTCAGCTTCAGATAAATAAAATCGACCTTTTCAATGATTCTACCCGTTCAGTTATTCCTGTTTTAGCGAACGCTCCCATTTACTCACTTAGCGGGGACCCGATCACTGATCACTGAATGGGCCTTAAAAGCCTAATAATTTTTATAGCATGCATGGTTTTCTTTCGCAAGAAAGGGAAATGCCTCTTATATAGGTATATCAGAATACGCAACAACAATTTGAAACAGACTTTTCAACTTTGATAAATTAACCTTTGAAAGTGGTTAAAGTTGTTTTTGAACCACCCTGTATAATGATTTCTAAATGCTAATCTGAGACTTGAGTCCAGCTGTATGTAACCCAATCGCGAACATATTAGAATGACAGAAACCTTTGAAAGTGGTTAAAGTTGTTTTTGGACCACCCTGTATAATGATTTCTAAATGCTAGTCTTGGGCCCAGCTGTATGTAACCCAATCGCGAACATTATTAGAACGACAGAAACATGTGAAGGAGAGTGTAGAGACTGCTAGTAGGCACTAGTATTGGACAGATCCACATATTCTGCCTTATAAAGTAGGTCTATCTTAAAACAAAACTTGAATTGTCAGCAATTCATGCCCAGTGTTGTTGTAAAATGTATGGTACGGACTGAGACTGATTCTCAGCTACAAACAATTAGTTAATGATACGGGTTGGTTCGTTGAAATAGTTCAAAACTGATCAGAGAAAAGTTGTCATTTTGAAAGATGACTAACATGGCTAAACGGTTTATTTGAGCCAAGATTTGAAGATATGACTCTGTTAGCCATTGGCCATTCAACTTGTTTAACACAGCTGAAGCTAAGTTGGTGAAAAAACGTACACAGAAGCATTTTTACATGTTCGAAATCAAATTTTTTTTATTATTGGTATTGTTATTACAATATTGAATTAAGAAATTCGCTTAGCTTTGAAATAAATATTGTAGTACATATTACAGACTGCAGTACACACACAAACTTTTGTATCAATTGCACAAGATCAGTATATCTGATATAGCATGCATGCAAATCTTATTATCTGGATAGTGTACAGTGTTCACAATAATATTTTCAGCCGATAGTTGCGTGATTCAGCCATTTTGATGAATATAAATAATATAATGCATAATTTATGAATATACAAGTCATATTTTATACGAAAACATCAAAATTGGTTGTAGTCTACAATATTTAAACTTGTGAAAAGTTTTGAAGAAAAACCCAGAAATATTATTGAAAATTGTTGAGGAAAACAGGGGTAATTCGCTTATTGAAAAAATTGGATAGGCCTACCTAAAATATAAATGGTCTATGACCTAAATGTGCATCGGTCGTGCCAATGACAACACTACCAAACTACACCCGTAACCCATTTTTATCTTGAGCACCCCCGGAATGTATCTTGGAGAAAATAAAAGGCTCTTTTTTAATTCCATATTTAAGACATTTTGCACTTGACCCAGATGGAATGGGTTCATACTAAAGAATGTAGAATTTCTAATTACCAAGTTCCTGATTGTACCGAGAGCAAGACACGGATGTTTTGTTCAAATTTGGATCCAGGAAAATCTGAACGGGCAGCTATAGGCCTAGGGCCTACTGATTGACCTCATACCGTAAAACCTCGTCTACAAGCAGACAGAGTGTTTTTGATGAAAGCAAAAATTAATACAACGCAGCCGAAAATATGCCAATAGGGCCTACAATAGATTGGTCTAACAATAATACTTGTTTGTATAAGCTTGTATCAGTTATTTATTTGCTCAAACTCCATAATGGTATAATTCTATCGATGGATGGCGCCTGGATTAATTTAACTGGATTAATTTAACTTTCATCAAAAGCACTATATATATGCTTGTAGACGAGGTTTTACGGTATACTGTATGACTTCAATAACATTATACATTGAGTTGAAATAAAGAACAGAAAGCCCTTCATAATTAATTCTAAATAACCTCGTAAATGTACGCACAACACACTTAAAATATTTACGGAAAATACAGTTTAAAAAGTGTGAAATTCTTAAATACAAAATACGTTACATGTATTTTCGTTGTTGACGTTGTTTTTAGATATTGTTTATAATTACAATTATAAATTTCATTCGTGATATATTATATTAGATGATAAAATTGGAAGATTATCAATTGACGCGATTCCAAATACAGCGCGCCACCAACGACGGCAGTGAAAATTGGCATTTCCCGTGTCTGGGGTCGACATCCCTTTTCATCAACCATAGCTGACCATGTTTGTGATTATTACTCTAAAAACACAATGTTTTATAGTACTTTTGAATTTTTTGAGATTTTCTGTGTTGAAGTGAAATATTGCAGTTTGATATTCACAGATGTCCTTTTCTAAAACCCGCAAACTTGATGTTGATACTAGTTGTTTCCTTTTTTTTTTATATTTTCTAAAACCGCCCTTTTTTGTTTTTAAACTTTACGATGCTTTTCAGCCCGATACGCGCGAGCCTAGTCAATGCGAAGTAGGCCTAGGCCTGTCCTTTTTTAATGGAAAACGCATAGGTTTTATTTTGGTTATTAGAATAAATTGTTTTTATTCTTTCTGAATTTATTGTTTGTTCAATACGATAATAATATAACATCAGCATACTTAAGAACATCCATACTAATAGGTGTTGCGTTTTTGTAATCGGCCTACATTTTCTAAAAATGGGGTTTTTTTGCACGAAGGCGCATAGCGGCCCGCCGCGCGGGATAGGCCTACAGCAAAGAAATTCAAGTAAATTTTAAAAAGATTCTTAATGTCTCATTACTTATAAACATGCATCACATTGGTTTGCCGTTTTTGTTATTATTGTAATGGTTTTTTAAATGTGTATTTTTAATTATATTAGGCTACTATCAAACATTACGATCACAATAAAAACACTTTGTAGGCATAGCCTACCGCATAAAAATAACATTTATTTTTTTGTTAATATTTCAATTTGAGACTTTAATGCCTAAGTTCAACAATACCTCATAGAGATCTAGCATTATAATAAAGATGAAGAAAGTTTCAAACTGCAAAAGAGTAGGCCTACGTTAATTTTAAAAGATCATTATTTTAAGGCATATCAAGAAAATACGCATGAAACAACTTCTTAACTTTAGAACCAAGTAGGCCTATGCTAGATAGACCTTTGGTGTTTTCAGTTTAAAATGATAGCCTATTGTACGTGTAATGTATAATAATTACAGCAACACAATTTTCAAAAATGCCTCCTTTGGCCCCCATGAACCAGATCGTGTAACAATTAAGGTTTAAATTTGACAATTGTCATGCCCGATTTTAATATTAATTCATGTTTGTTTTTCATATTTTATTTTTACTTCCGCTTTCTTGCATGTCATACCATCTTTATTTCATCTTTCCCTTTAATAATTCAAAACCCAAGGAAATTTACTCTTAATGTAGGCCTAGGCCTACTCCCAAATAGCACACGTTGGTTGGAATGAGTTTCTTTTTAGACATATTATCGGTCGGCACAACATTGAAAAATCAAAAACTTTTTCTAATAAATATTCAATTGGACAATTTTAAACACCTAGGCCTAGGCCTATACATATTTTTTTTAAAGAAAAAGAAAATGAGAAAGATTAAAATCTTTCCCATTTTCTTTTTCTTTCTCGTGAAATTATAAGTCAACACTGTGAAAAGAACGGAACTGTATAGTGTAGCCCAACCTTTACGGCATTGTGGACTTTGGCCAAATTGGAAAGGTTTAAATTCGGAGGGTCGACATTTCTTGCATATTAAATAATGGATCAGGCCCATGGATCAAGGACTCAACCTAAAGTAAAGAGGTCAAATCTGGGGATGGACGCATTGTTTAGGTTAGGCCTGCTTCATTTGAGACTGAAGGGGCGAACAGGACACCCCCCCCACACACACCGATTTACGGTGAAGGATATACTGTACAATAAGGGACAATTTGCAGTTCATGTTTTTGACAAAAACAAGATAACTTAACATGCTTAACAATGTAGTTTGGAGGCCATTATAGGCCTAAATGAAAATGAAAACGTGCCTATTCATACAGAAGGGTAGGCCTATTGAGGGGGCTGAGCCCCCAGCCGCCGGTTCATAAGCCTATGTAATTTTGTTGACAGAATTGCACCACGAGAGTTTATTTTAAAAATTAACAGGTTTATTAATTTTGTTTAGTGCAAGTATATATTTTCTCCCGACATTATACATTGGGGCCAAAGTGTTTTGTTTATAGGGCTATAGAAGGAAATGGCTTCTAAATTTACGACCTTTCGTGATCATACAGTAGGCCTACATCATGCTACAAAGAGCGTTTCAAACTGTCACACGAAAAATGCTTTAAAACAATTAATTCATATCTATTAAAGTTTGTAAAAAGGTTATAAATGTAAAACATCTATAGGCCTAGGAAAAAATAATAAAAATAAAAACAAGACAAGCGTTCAAAACATTTATGAAAACCAAAAGCTTTTATCTTAATCATGTATCACGCATGGTAATAACTATGGGAAAAGTTATCCAAACAAGAAATAAAAAAGGCACGAATTTGTGTTTTAGATTAAATTTCCTATTTGCTATTATAGGCCTACCCAAACTCGAAAATTGACATTTTGACATCGGGTTTATAGGCTTAGATGGTCGATCAGAGACATCAACATTTTTGACATCTAGTTTTAACCGTAGATGGTTGAATAGGAATAGAGTACATTTGAAATTCGAAAACGTTTTAATCGTATTAAAAAAAAAAATGCTTTACGCTGTTCATGCTGTTAAAATATGTATTGAATATTTCGTTATTCTAAATATTGAGAATTAGGCCTACTTTACTTAAAACAAACAAGGTTTAAAAATTGGTTTTTTTTAAGGATATGCATGAGGGTCTAAGTAAGTAGGCCTATCCCCAATCATATTTTTTTTAATCAAGTCTATTATAGGCCTACTTACAACAAAGCTTAAAGACCAGAAAGTGTTTTCTTTTCTTGTAAACGAGAGCCTAAAGTATTTTCCCTAGCGCCTCGGAAAGTTCGGAAAAGTTTGAAAATAAGGGATTAATTGATGCCCATTATTTTGTGTGGGAATAGGCCTAACACTCTGAACATTCACAGAGGTAGGCCTAAACCATGACTGTCGAAATTAACTTTAAAAAGGAGGCAGAAATGAAAAAAAAATCATCGTTTCCGTTTCCTTGGTCGATGGTTCATCGTCGACGCGTCGTGGATGTCGACTTTTACCCATGATGCTCTGCGCGAAGTAGATCAGCCAGGCGTGATCGTAGGTGGCGCGCTGTATTTGGAATCGCGAGAATTGTTTATATTCACAAATATGGATGCAGCCAATCGATTGGATGCAAACGGACAGACAGCAGTCATGGATTATTCCATTTGAAATCCATACTCACCAAGGAAGATTTAGCTAACTTTAGAACAAAAGGTACAACTTAGAACCTTTTTGTCTAAAGGTCCTTAAAAGAACCTTTAAAAGTTCTATAAAGAACCTTAAAGATTTATATAGGCCTATGAACTAGTTAAGAAAGGGAGTGTTGGCCCTTTTTGGTTCTGAAACATCATTGTCTTGTGTAAAGAACTTTGTTTTCTGTTTTGTTGAGAAACCTTGAAGGGTTCTTTATTAAGGGTTCCTTAAAGGTTCTTCAAGTATAAGGTTCTACAGAGAACTATTTTCTTGGCTAAAGAACTTTTTTGTTTTTACAAAGAACCCCATGGAGAACCAAAAATGCTCTTTAGCCAAGAAAATGGTTCTTTGTAGAACCTTAAGCTAAAGGAACCCTTAATAAAGAACCCGCCATGGTCCGTATACCTGGTCTAATGTAAGACAAGTTAGACCAGGTCTGATGTTAGATCTTGAATGACTGTAGAGGTTAGAATCATGGAGGGTCCATTAACTCTTTTCCTCCTTTACTCCTAGCAAAGTCTAAACAAATAGTCTACATGTAATTTGCCTTTAGCAATAATATAAACTATGGTGTGTAAATTCCAAAAAGTTCATTTTCCGTAGGACTAATCTCCATATATAATAGTCTAAAGCTAGACCTGATCTAACACGTTTTAGTCATATGGACCTTTGGTTCTTTGTAGAATAGAAAAAAAAATCTTTAGCCAAGAAAATGGTTTTGTAGAACCAAAAACGGTTTACATTGCTTTTCAGTTTTCTTAACTTTACAATGAGTCCTTGAATTAAATAATTTGGAAATTCTTAGCTTATAATCTTTAAGGTTCTTTATAAAACGTTTTTTAAAGGTTATTTATAGATCCTTATGGTGTAGGTAGGGTGGGTGCTATATACGGGGATAAAAAGGTTCTAAGTTCAAGTTGCACCTTTTTGTTTTGTTGTTGTTGGTCTGGAAAACTTGACCTTAGGTACAACATGCCTCCGATCTTCCACAACTCAGTAATCATTGGTAATACAAGCTAATAATACGTGACGGGTCAACGCATCTTCTCAATGAACAACTGAATAACAATTATATAATAATGGCCACATAAAATTCTACCTGTTCAGTTATTCCTCCTGTTTTAGTGAACGCTCCCATTTACTCACCTAGCGGGTCACATAAAATTCGTTTCACGTCCCAACGTTTTGGCAAAGTGATAAGGAAGGGAGGTATTTTTTTTTTCATTTTATTATTTTTAATTTTTTAATTTTGCAAAATTGACATTTATAGCAGTTTTCTGCATCTTTGAGGAAAACGATGAGGCCCTATCAAATTCAGAGATAACTTTGTCACTGATTAATTTGATAACCAGACAGGTTTGGTTCACCCCAGAAGACTGCTCTGGTGGGGCTTCCTCTTTAAGATTATATGAGGGGTTAGAGTGCCACAAAAACATTTGAAAGTGATTAATTCTGACAAATAATCTTGTTGATCAGCATTAACATTTTACTAAAGTATTAAAAACTTAAATTTAAAATTAAAATTCGAAAAATCAAAAAATATATGAATTGATCCCAGAAAGTGAGGAGGGAGTCGGACGTGAAACGAATTTTTTTTTATGTGGCATATAGCAGTGTTGTAGGTCTCGAGACCAGGTCTCGGTCTCGAGACCATCTCGAGACCTTTTTGTAGTGTCTCGGTCTCGGATGTCAAGGTCTCGGTCTCGGAACTCAAAAGTCTCGGTCTCGGACCTCAAAAGTCTCGGTCTCGAACGTTTTTTTGTTCGAGACCTGTCGAGACCTGAAGAAAAAGATATGATTTTCTGTTTTTGTTCATTATTTATTCCTTACCCTAAATTTCAATGAATGTTGAAGAAATTGTTAAGAATAAAGATACAGAAATCATTTTATAAGGTTATAAAAAGTTATAGTGAGCTTGTTCGGATGTGAGCTTCCAATTTCAGTTCATGATTAAACATAGGTGGGCAGGTGGTGGAAGTGAGGATCCCACTTAACTTTTGCAAGGGGAACATTCTCCACAAAAGCAAAATAGATGAACAAATAGTTGCCCTGTGCAGTGTGCATCTTCTTTTCAGCACGAAAATCAAGTGTGTTTTTGGCCCAAATATGGTAAAATTGCTCAATTTTTCGCGCTTCGCGCACTGTTGTTTCCAGCCCTTCACACACTAGCCTAATTTTGCCTCCACTATCGCCAACATTTTTGAAATTTTCCCAAAATTTGGAGAAAAAATTGCAAAAATTAAGACAAGTGTTAACTGCAGGTCCAAATTTCTTGAACAGTTGGTACAATGATGGGTTCCCTTTTAAATTCTCAGCGGCAATCCCCTACCCAAACCAAACTTGAGTATCCCAGGGGATTAAACCAAGGTCTCAGGTCTCGGTCTTGGTCTCGGAACTTAGAGGTCTCGGTCTCGGAAGGGGTGGTCTTGGTCTCGGAAGGTTTGGTCTCGGTCTCGGTCTCGATCTCGGACGGGCAGGTCTTGGTCTCGGTCTCGGTCTCGGACATAGAGGTCTTGACTACAACACTGGCATATAGTACAATTGAAACTATAGGCCTACTCATAAGTCATTTTACTGTTGTATCCATTCATAACACAATATCACCGACATTGTTTACACAACATGCTCAACTATATGGGACTCAAGCAATGTTTACTTATTTTCATTCATAACTATATATATTATTTATATATACCATGTATACGCCAAAAAAATGCAGATCTATATATATTAACTATCACGTATACACATGGCTATTGTTGATTTGTAGTTTGAGTTATGAGTAAAAGGCTTCGTTTTGTCAGAAAAGTTATAAAATAGTTAAATAATCCAACACAATAAAGCGATTTAGTGATGAATAGCCTATGCCCATGCCTCAATGCGCATAAGGCTACACGATCTATTGTTGGTCGAAGACAGGCCCCTTAGCCAGGATTTATTTATTTATTTATTTATTTATTTTTTTTGGGGGGGGGGGTGCTGATTTTGAAAAAGTGAACCTTTTTTCCAAAATTTGGACCTTTTTGGACTGGGGGCGGATTTGGACATTTTTGGACGAAAAAGGCATAAAAACCTCTATTTTTTTGCACGCTTACGCTCGCAAATGGGACTTTTTTGGGCCTTTGGCATTTTGGGGGGGTGCGTCGTCACCCTTCGCACACCCCCTGACTACGGGCCTGGACTCGAAGCAGCCAAAAAAAAAATCGATTTTAATTTTAATTATATCATTGAAAAATAACACTTTGATGTTTTGCAAAAGTTCATTCGACAAATCATATACTTGCTTGTTGTTGTTAATAAATCATGTACGTTTTACTAAAGTATTGTTGTTTCAGCCCTATTTACAACATAACTCAAGAACCACAGGACCTACAAGAGTATATCTGTGATATTTGAATTCTTCTACACACTCGCTATGAAATGACCAAAGTTGAGAAAGATGGAAATGATCAATGCAATTTTTGCCAGAGCTCACTATCTTTCGCAAGATGCTGTGAACAACCATGACCAAATCGTAACAATTTTTAAATTGTTTAAAAAAATAGTTGCTAACCTCAAAATCCCAATCAGTGATCCCAGTGAAAGTGTAAAAAAGTACATGTGTAAAGTGTTCAATCTTTTTAATATTTTAATATGTATGATCGAATTGTCATTTTACATGTAATTTGGCCATTTGGCCACGATATGTGATAAATAAAATACCTACATGTTACAAGAAATCCATATGCAGACTTCGCGTTGCGGAATGATCATGATGATGCGCTTGAATTGCCCAAATAATCTAATTGACTCTTTTTTTTATTTCTATGAACATTTTAAATGAAAAAAAGCACAGGATAACAGTCATTTTACGATTCCCTTCTTGTTAGCTCGTAATAAGAAAACATCTTAATGCATCGGTTAAGGTCTATACTGTCAGTTCAATAAGACAAGACGTGTGCTTTATTTGTAGGCCCTATGTGTGATAGTTACGAGGATGAGCACTATATATTAGGCGCTGTAGGCCTATACCTTAATAAAATATGTTGCTTCAATTAACACAATATACATGATATACAGATACTTAGCGTACAAATTGCACATGGTAATTTAAAAGAATGCACCAAATTGGAAGTTATATATTGCAATGATATTATCTGTGAGATACGAGTTTATTTCAGCTTAAAATGATACAAAAAATATAAATGAGAATAGCCCAGAGGATAGCAGCTATAGACGAATCCAACGAGCCAAGTCATGGTCAGGATTTGGTCGGCCATTGTTGGGTCCCCGCAGCACCAAACTGGTGTCGTGACTGCCCAATTGGGTGGATAAAAGCCGCTTAAAATTCGATGTTAGATTCTTTTGTTTTGTAAACTGTCATCATTCTTTTGTCTACCTGTAACACGGGTGATAGAATGCAGTTTAAATACCCTTCAAGGCCGCATCATTTCACATTTTAGGTGAGATAGCTGGGTCCCCGTCGCGGCTATGGCTGCCATTGAGGTGTAGGAATGCGTGAAATTGGATTCGTCTATAGGCCTATAGGAGCCGTGGAAAAAACCTCGGTCATAGAGCTTTGGTAGGTCTATGTAGAGCTCAGATAAAACCGAATTTGAATGAGAGAAGACCAGCGAGGCTTATATATAGGCTAAAATCCACTTGATAAAAAACAGCTAAAAACTTGTAGTTGTAGGCCTACCCCGAGTTGTACACTGACAAATCATGTCTTATATCATGTAGGCCTATATATAGGCATAATAGCGATTAAACATGTCTTCAATAATTGACAATGAGAGAAATCGAATCATGATGTGTATTGACATCCTCCTCAAAGTCCTATCTTCAAATTTAAGACAAAAGGTCATGTTTCCAAGAAATACACGACCAAAGCTGAATTTATACTCCATCGCTGAGTGACGAGCGATGCAAATAAAGTAGAGCACTTTTAGTTGCGTTGCGAAAATCGCGCTACCTCATTGGTCGCTCAGCGATGGAGTATAAATTCAGCTAGAGAAAGACGTGCTGGAAGACATGTCTCATGAAGAGATCAGTGACGGCCAATTAAAGTAGGCCCGTACGCTTTCCCATTGCCCGATTCCCACGACGAAATTTTTGAAATGAAGAAGTCGGAAACTGCCACGGTGTATTTCGAGATTATCTTAGAGCTTTGCCTCGTTTCATGTGCCGGATTGAAAAGAAATTCCGAGGAAGCACACGAAGCTATCGTAATAAACATGCTCATCTGTCAGTACACAGTTCGGTATTCTGCATGCAAAAAAATGAGGCTTTGAATGTTGCGTACAACTTGAAACTAGGCCTATACTCCACAACTTGAGGTCAACTGCTGAGCTATTAGATGATTGAACTTTGCCACTGCAGAGATGAGATCATTTTAGCTCATAGTGTATGATGACCAAATGGTGGACACTTCCAAAAGGAATACACGTGAACTGCGCGTGAACTGCATGTGAACTACACGTGAACTACACGTGAAATACACGTGAACGGTGAACTACGCTGTGAAAAAGCCTCGGTTTTATCGCCGGTTTGGTCTGTTCATTGATGAATTCTTGGAGCTGCTAATACCGAACAATGATGTTCAAAATATCCTTTTCAAACTGAGAGTTGTAGCTTCCATCGTGATCGGCCATTTATGAATTCATACGGCGATACTGAGATCTATTTCTTCGTCAGCTTTTAAATCTTGGTCTTGATTCCCCGACGACGAGCCACTAATGTCGCTGGTCTGGAAAGAAAGAAATCAAAAGGAAAAAACCGAAATGATTGCAAGTTTCACTTTCAAATTGGTATACAAACGATAAGGCTAATGAAATGAAATTATTAGTTTCCCGTCACCCGCCCTCATAACTTTTTCAATTTGACCAAAACTTTCATTATTTTCATATAAAAGTCAATTATCTGAAAATTGAGATGGAAATAATCAAAATTGAAACTCTCAAAATGTGTGACATCCCCTGCTGATCATAATCAACAGGTTTTTCTTAGTTGTAGGGGTAGAGGATATGGTAAATAATGAAAATTTAAGAATTACCTCATCATGTTTCTAGTGATTACAAAAATTGCAAATTTCTTTTCATTTTTATAAAAACAAATTCAAATCTTTTCTCAATCTGTTGCAAGATGTAATGATGATCTAAGCATTACATGTAATACCTGTTTTGAGCTGGTCTTTTATCAACAATATAGGTAATAGCCATATAAATGAAACTTTTGACAATAATGAAATTTTCCAAAATAATGAATAATGAAATCATGATCTCATATTTCACCGAAAAAATGTGACGGGAAACTAATCATTTCATTTCATTAGCCTAACACCATAATATGTCCGGTATTTTCCAGTGCTATATCTTTAGTCCTGGACTCAGTAGTGGTGCTTGTCCGACCAGGCATGATCATAATTTCTTTTTATCAACTGATTTCCAAGATATAAGTTAAAGGGAAACATTATTTTAATAGTGATTATGGTTTGCCAATAAATATAGTTCGTGCTCTATAATTTTATAAGTAAGTCTAAGATACCGTAAAAACTCGATAGTTACTCGATACGATCGAGCGCTTTTTAAAACACCCAAACATGAAGAACCCCATCCAAAAAAGGTGTAAAGGGTTTTGAGTAAATCATCGATACACATAATTCATGTAGTTTTATACGATCCGAACAAATAAACCTGCAAATGTGTGTCTCAACCCCATTAGCTCCCCAGTTGGTATAAAGCGCCGGACTTTGGTACAATTTCATTAGCATAATGCTAACTATCGAGTTTTTACGGTATCTCATAAGTGCATGGCTTTCCATTAACCCGGGTCCATTACACCGTCTACAGTCCAAGACTAAAGTTGGTTCTTCTTGGTAAAAACGGGACATAATGACAATAGAGTACAATACAAAGATGGATAATTTCATTATTATTTTAGTTCTTAAAGGAAAGCTCACGTGACCCCAATGAAAATGTTTGAAAAACAAAACAAAACAAAGAAACAAAAAACAGAAACTGCACAATGTTAAAAGTTACAAATTTATTATTGATCTTTTTTATTTTCCGCTGTTAGTTCCAACATTGTTAAATTATAATTTTAAGGTAGAAGAAATTGCACTCTTAGAAAAAAGGTTCTAGTGGTTTTACAGCTAGGAAATTGCAAGAACTCCAAAAATGGTTCTTTATGGTCTTTACAGAACCATTGCATGTCTAAAATGGTTCTCTCTAGCTTTTGCAGAACCTTTTTAGTTCTTTGTCGAACTATTTAACATGTTTAAGGTTCTACATACAGGACAGCTTAAGAACTTTTTTAATATCTACTTGGAACATTTTTGTCTAAGAGTGTTTATTTGTAAAGAAATCCACACCGAGCAAGACAGCAAAACTCCAAAACAAAATATATTTTTAAAGATAAGAAACAGTTTTTGATGGATGAAGTTAATAAGGATTTGGATTACATATTTTTAACTATATGGGATTTTTTACCATATAAGAATTTCAAACGCCGTAGTACTGTTTGCCGTCACATCATGCGTATCTGTGTCGTTCTGTATAAATTTTGACGAATAGATATTGACATTAGACTATGACTGATCATAGCATCAATTTAAAGACAATGGGCAGGTTCAAATTTTTGATATTGTTTTTGTTTCTCAATGATCATAAATCCTACTTTGTAGTTACAAGCGCACGTAAGGCTTCATCAATCTTTTTGTTCTCTGTATTCAAACTTACTACATTAGGACGGCACTTTCTCGTAAATTAAGTATACTTAACCAATTACATGCTTTTCAATTGTGGTTACTCTCTTAATGTTAAAGAGTGAAAAACTAACGGAAAAACTCCTCTCCAGAAGAGTGAGAAGAGTGCAAATCACACCCGAAAAAACTGGAAACCACTCTTTCAAGGTGTTTCACTTTTTTACATTAAGAGAGTAGGTATTACAAATGAGAGGATATGTGTCATATAACTTTCTTAGCCATACAGAGTCTATGTTGCAGACATGATTGTATCTCGCTAATTAATCTCGTTAGATTGTTAACTTTTAATCGCACCATTTCTTCATAATATAGGATTTACAACTGATTACAAAAACAACGGCAATGTTCTTATTTTCAGTGAGTTAATTTTTTGTAAATCAAGCATTTGAACCAGCCCACTGCATGTCACAAAACATGGATATATTACAATTATGTGCAATTTGTGAAAATGTACAATGACATGTTCAAATCCTCAAATAGTTCTTTGTATCAAACTCAATCGATATGATCGATTTCGATTTTAAACATCCAGTATAACTTTGTGCAATTATTGAGTTCAATTGTGTTTAGATTTGATACACCCTCTGTTGGTATGAGATTTAAAACAATTGCATGACAAATGTCCCTATAATGCACGTTGGGTTTTGAAAAGACTATGTCATGGATTGCCAGGCCACTGCCTTATAATAGTTATGCTTTAAGCACTATAAAAGCTGCTGGCAAAGCCGCTCGCAAGCGGTGCCAAAGGCACCTTCTATGCCCTCTCTACTGGTTATATTAAGGTAACTATTGCATGGTCAATGTTACATTAAGGTTACTCTTGCTTTCTTGCCCTGCGGGGCCCTTCTATATTAGAACTCCATTAGTAAAGAACTCAACTATGGAGTCACCGGCCTCGGGCCTGCCGGCCCTGTGGCCTTGATGCATTTTGTTGATACTGATCGATAGAAATTTGCCGGGAATCAATTGAAGCCAATTCTAAGGACTTCAGTGCAGAACTCTGTAAAATAATTGGTATGTTTTTCTTATAAATCAAACAAGTGAAAATGAACTCTTGTCCCCACTCTTGTAAGGGACGTACGGCTTCAAAACTTAACCAGCGGTTCCGTCCGGTTGCAGCGGGTTTCTATTGTTCAAAACAATGGAACGCGGTTCAATCGCCGGTCACCCAGCGGTCGAGTTTTGATCCCGTCCCTAAGATTAAACCTTTGTAATAGTAAAATGCGGATCATCGTCAGAAACGGCTTTAAGAATAATACAATTATGTAGACATATGAACGTTTCCTGGTAAACCAATTATAAACCAACATCACCTAAATATCAAGTTTCAAGTTGGATTTTGCTATATCATCCATCGCTACCTACCTGCTCTTCTAAGGGTACGTGCTGCCTAAGACGCAAACCTTGCTGTTTCTTCAATGAATAATATGCAAGCCACACAAAACATGTATGTACAAATACAAATACAAACAGCAGCCCCACAAAGATGTAGCGGTATTTTCTGAGATTATACAAGAAGCAGGCTCCTGATTTACCGCAGTCGTTGGTCTCATGGAGGAGGCAGGCGGCGTCAATTGCAGCACCAAAATACATCGGCCCCAACAGATTACCTGAAAATGTAATATAATTGATTATAATGAACTATAATGATTGTGAATCCAAAAATGGACAAGTTAATGACGAATGTAAAACTGAAAGTACACTATCATAATTATTTCTTTCACTTTTAAACTATAATCAAAACTTTAAAACCACAGGAAAAAGAATATTGTGTTAACTATTATACTGCTGCATGGTTATACTTCTACTTATATAATAATAAAGTTGCCATTGAAAAATATTGAATCAAAGAAATGATGCCAATCAAGCAAGATATGGTACACTACATGATGGAACTATGTTGAATGAAAACGACCTATTTCCAGTACTTGACATAATTTTGTACGTGCCAATAAGCTTCAATACTACTTCAATGGAGTAAGAACGCGGCAAATCGGGTCAGGAGCAAACGCACTTCCTGATTTCCACAATACTTGATGTTTCCATAAAACATGAATTGTTTGAAAAGGAATCATGGCTTTGTTTAGTAATAACAAATCTCTGTATGTAAGGCATGGTATTGCGTATAAGTGCATGTAAGGCATGGTATTGTGTAAGTGCGTAAATATTAATAATGAAGAGGAAAGAGGAGGAGGAAGAGGAGGAGGAGGGGAGGAGGAAGAGGAGAAGGAGGAGGAGGAAGGGGGGAAGAGGAGGAAAAGGGCAGGAGGGGGAAGAGGGGAGGATAAGGATACTAGGAAGAAGATGGTGATGACGATGATGATGCTGTTGACCGTTGACTCTTATAGGAAAAAGTTCCAAAAGAGTTCTTTATTTATTTATCCTCTCAGTGGAACGATGGTTCTTTATAGGAACCATTAAAGGATATTGTGATGAACTCGGCTGCAGAAACTTTAAAGTTTCTCTAAAGGATTCTTTAATTTTTCAGGAATTTTTTGAGTTCAAGTGTGAACCCTTTTAGAACTGTGAATCATGTAGAATTTTTGTGGTTCTCCAAAGGGATCTAAATTTTTAAGAACCTCAATGGTTTAATGGGCTATTCCAGAAAATAGATGCACACCCCCTATAGAGGAGTTCGGATATCCAGACTATTTGTCCAGTCGTGATTGTTGGAAATCCAGACTTTTTAAGTGTCCAAAGGCGAAAAAATCCAGCAGAAAAACGGTCCAAAGTCAGAAATCCTGAATTTGAGAGCTCATTTTAGACATTTCCGTGATTTTTCCTTCATTTTATTGAATTTCCAAGCTTTTTCAAGCGACATTGGCAACTGGAATTCCAGTTGTTTTCAGAAAGCAGACTTGGAAATCCAGACATTTCTTTTAATTGAAAATTTACTCCTCTATAGGGGGTGTGCACTTATTTTCTGGAATAGCCCAATGGGGAGGTTGAGGTTCCCCATAGATCCTTCAAAACCAAAAGGTTCTTTTTGGACATTTCTAAGTGTGTACATACAGAGTGTATACTTACCCAGTAATCTCATGACCACAGCATTCATTCCCAGTCCAATTGCCCTATCTTGTGGCTCCACACTCCTACAATGATACAAGATTAGATTGTCATACATTTTGTATTTATGCATGAAAAATATTGCTTTGGAAAATATTTGTATAAGTGCTGAATAATTCAATTGTTACCCCCCCCCCTCCCATCACCCTTTCAACATGTTCAACCAATTCAGGAAGCAACTATTCTAGATATTGTCAGCCCACATATTACTTTCAACAGGCATATAATGGGCTATTCCAGTTGAAGTCTTTACACCCCGTACGGAAGACATTTCATACCCCTTTATACATGTTATATCCTTTTTGTAAACGTAAACCCGACATTTAAACGTATTCTGTAAACATTTCGTGTTTGCTGGGAGCCTACTAATTCTAGACTTTGCAAGCTTGATGTGAGCAATTTGCTTCATAATCAGTGTCTACTCAATAAGGACACGGGACTTCCCTTCAGAGTATATAACCATGACAGCCGAAAACCGCGAAATACGGGTAACCGCCTAGTGTTAATAATTGGCCGTATATGTAGGGGTGGGTTGGAATTGCATGGGCTGGTGTTTTGGGCGGCAATATTTTAAATACTAGTATACATGTAATATTTCTACGTACCTGAGTGTTACCATATAGTTAGGATTTTGTGATAATGCCATGCAGAATCCGGCTATTGCATATATCAGTGCATATGGTATAACAGTAACGCACATCTCCAGACACTGCCCTAAAGTTGTACTGCCATATATAATATCTCCATTGTCTTCATGGGACGTTGGAATGCAGCTACAATTTGAAAATACCTGGACAAATTCGAGGTGGAATTAGTAATGAAACGAATCAAATTGAGGTTTTGGTGTGTCAATGTCCATAGCATATAGGAGTAGGCAGCATATATAAGCTAAAGTTAACATTATCGAGTTTACAGCCGTTGGTGGCGCTTTGGCTCGGCTAACTTTAATCAGGCCGGAATTAGCGAACCGGAAAGCTGAAAGCGAGGTCGATTGTATGAACTGAAAATTGAAAGCGAGGATGATTGTGTAGTCTGGCTTCGTTAATTCCGCCCTGATTGGAGTTAGCCTAGCCGAAAAGCCATCAACGGTGCAGGTCCAATGATAAGAAAACTCTATACAAACTGAATAATCAGAATCATTTACAAATATACCAAAAATAAGCAAAAGCAACATAGGCCTACTCACCGTATCATTAATAGCGGTATCGCACCCTGCAAAACACGGACTAACAAATGTGATGCCGTCATTGCCACAAACTGGATTAAAAATTCTCTCTGAGCATTGACATCTACTATTGCACTCATTAACTAAATTATATTCACCGCGGTGTCTAAATAAAGGTTTTCTATGTATAGGAACACCTGTAAGTGTTTCTACTGGATAAGACTTGGTTAAACCAGCAAAGTTACTGTTTGTGCATCCAAGAGAAAAGAGTATTGGTAGAAGCAGACATGAGACCAGCCCCATTGTACCGCTCATCATTGCACTCTTCTGTGGCGGAGTTGTAAGTTTCCATTTTTTGACGAGAAAGCCGCCGAGTAAAATTCCAAAAAGGGTGCCCGGTAAGCACATTGCAGCTGTAAAAAAAATGTATAGAAAAACAATTAAGTGATTTGCCAAACAACAATAACACACTTAGATTCAAGGAATCCGATAAGGCAGACTCTAACATCAAAATCAGAATGAAGGTTAGGACGCGTCCATTAGGGTATCGAATTCGGAAATCGTGGACTTTGGTGGGTTTTGTATTCAAGTATTCAATTGGTTATCATTTGGTGGCGTGTGTGGTGTGTTAAAGCTATGATAAAATATCTGATATTTTTCTTTAAATAATAATAATGTATGCCAAAAATTGTTACAAATCTAGAATAATCAGAGTGTTGGTTATTGAAAACGTTGGTTAGACAGTTGCAAAGAGTCGGTTACCTTAGACTGCCGCCCTCAGTCGTCAACTTTCTATGTCACTACAACTTCAAGCATAACACAAATAAATGCGCAGTGTAGATGACGATTGATTCAGTCTACATGCCTACATGACTCTACATCTATTAAAATCTAATGAATATTACATACGCTGGAGGAAAATGTACATTGTAAATAAATATATTTATCAATCATGCATGACTAACTTGAAACAGGAAAGACCAAAGCAGCAACTGCTCTTAAGAAGAATTAATTTTTTATGGAATGTACATTGAAACCTGCATTCACATAAATATATTCTAAAATTAGGTCCTACATTAATATAGTAAACATGGTGAAAGGCTGTCAGTTATAAAGGGAATGCAATACAGCCTGTTTCTGAATAAAGAAGCAATTATTGCACTTTTAAAATTAAGTCTTCAAGCCTCTGTTGACTGAAATGAGAATTTGAATTCAATATAAAGGAACAAGTAGGCCTACTAAATTCCATATGTTACTAATGTTACAATTAATGTGGTGCAGCTATTCTGCCAACAGGTGCTTGTGACAGTATAAAACTGTACAACACTTTATTGTGAATTACCATGTCTAGAAAATCAACATTATTTTTATCCGGTGTAAGCCTATGCTGTGCAGCCTGTGTAGGACCTAAAGAATATATACTTGCAATCTCATTTCCGATAAATTATTAATTATGATAATGGATGTTTGTTACCATGGGGACAGGAAAATAATTATAGTATCCATTGTAAGTGACATTTTGGCGAAGTTGATTAATTTGGACAATTGTTAAAATTTGACAATTTAAAGTTCATTCAGAAGCTAAATTGAATGTTGAATCGTAAGTGGCACTTACAAAAATCATGTTGATTTAATACAAGACTATTACTCAACAAAATAAGGTCTAAACAGGTGTAGTGTTGAGCTCAAGACCATAAATGATAGCTGATGGTCTTACCCGGATCTTACGCTAACTGCAAGGATTATGTATATAGGCCTACTTACGATACCTAATTTAACAATTATTCATATTTATTTATTATCATGAACTTTATTCGCAACAATTTTATACAGGAATCCATTTTCCGATTATTCCAATAAAATCATGCAATCTTTGGAAATGAACAGTTTGTAAAACAGAAAAAATGTAAAACCATACAATGGAATACTTCATTCCCTTTCTACTTACAGTGCTCTTTTTTAATACACACAATATTATTTCAATAAAACTGTGTTTTACCTAATATAAGAGATGCTGTCCACGTGGTCAGGGCAAATTGTGTCTCGAGATATTTGGCGCCAAAATAAAACTGGCCTAAACCGGCTATAACTAATCCGGTGGTTGACAATGTAATACTGATGAACGGTAGATTGGTGCCTATTCTCTTTAAAGCATTCAAGTAACCTGCAAGATAAGTTGTACAATAATGAAGCAATTACTTATAATGAATTTAATAAGATTGGCGAAAGGAAAAAGAGTGAAATTATACGGTATAGTTTTCTTGTTTCTGGACTACACTCTAATCTAGAATTAGGGCTTTCAATTTAATATTGCTGTGAAGTCAGGGGTGAAAAAGTAGCGACAATACAGTCGGATGCTATTAAATGATAAGTCACATTATCACGTTACATTAAAGCCATCAGATGAATGTGCTATCTACTGAAGATAGCACATAATGTAATATAATGTAATGTAATGATAAGTCACATTGATTACCCTAACCCTCCTCTACCACACTCATAACAATGCTTACATTTCAGTATGCTTTCCCTTCTTCAACACACACACTTTCGCACCATGATTTAAATGTAGAATAATCATTTTTATCATTCCATTTGCAATGTAAAATTATGGGAATTCCGCTTTCCGGAATCTCTTGTAGTATGGATTTAACAATATATCATTATGATGTTAATTTTGATGGTGATGGTGGTGATTGTAGTGGTGTTGGTTTCTGTTATGGTGTTGTTATTGGTACGTTGTTGTTGGTTGTAGAGCATGTTGGAGCATGGCAGTGGTGACGTTGGTAGAGATGGTGGTGTTGTGATGGTCAGTGATGTTGGTGGACGGTTATAGTTGTGATTGTGGGAGGCTTCTACGACGGGAGTTCATAACAATTAGTAAGTTTTTAGTGGGTTCGCCGTCGGACAAGTTTAGAACTGTCAAGCTTTGAATGAAACATGTAGGCCGCCCGTTGTATACAGGTGGCTCTGAAAAGAGCCGTTCACTGAAGACTGCATGCCCCTTGTCAACAGAGAACAAGCAGACCTCACCTATCTGCTATAAAACTTTTGGTGGCCCTGAAAAGAGCCGTTCACTGAAGACCTCTCCATATCAAACAGAGAAAAGTAAATCAGTGAACGGCTCTTTTCAGAGCTATCAGTAGGCAAGGGGCGGCCTACATGTCTCATTCTTAGGTACGTTGTCCTGTAGAAGTCAGAGCTACTCCTGACAAAAAGCAACAGTTCCAAACTTGTCCGAAGGTGAACCCGCTAAAAAAACCGTCCTAATTATAGGCCCTTTATAGTTGTGCTTGTGGTGATGAGAGATTTTCAGACTTTATGCTATTGTAGAAATATCCGAGGAAACGTATGGATTTCGGTAGTTTAAGGATTAAGTACGGTATTGAGGTATAATGTGGTGTAAAATGTGAACAAGTAAGGTAATCATTATTATATTATATGCCTCATACACATAAAAACCACATGTCTTCGTTTACGATAGTGTATAGCCTACCTAAAATAGCTTGACAAATTCGTTGGTCTAGTCTAGTGACGTTTCCTATTTTCGATGGTGATTCGTTACTGGTGCCGTCTGCATATGAAGGAACTTCTGCACACGCATCTGGACTTCGATGGTGGATCATTTCTCGTGGGAAAAGACACAATACTGGCGCCATCAGCATCATAAGAGGACCAAGAATGAAGAACCCTAGCCACCATGCGCCAACCTAATGGAGTAACAATAATAGTTTTCAAATTAAAAATCTTTTAATGAACATTATCAATTTATACAACTTTAAATATAGCACCTATTTGTTTTAGATACTCATCGATATAGTATCCGATCAATTTGATAATTAACTAAATGGCCTGAAAATAGGCATATATAAAATAATGTATACGTCTATTTTACTTTTAAATTAAAATCACATTATTCTGCTTGTCAGGTGAAACGTTGTTAAGGCTAATCGGAGCCTTCAGACCATATTTTTCGAGAAGGGCCTATTGCTTCAATAATACAGTTTATATATTTCTGCATTTAATAAATTGATCTTATAGGATATGAGTAAAGAAAGTCACTGGTTACATTTATATGTATTGTAGAGTTAAATAATAGGCCAAGATAAAAGTTTTCGTTATCTCCCTCCCCCCGAAAAAATCATGCACATAGGGGCCCATTCCAATGAGATTTGTGATCTCACCGTATTAAACCAGGCTTTCCTGATGGGCTTTAATTTTCCTCACAAACGCCGCTAGCTCAGGCACAGCTACGACTTGCCTTAAATCCTATTCGGTTAATTTGATGTAACTAGTAAGAAAAGTGATAATTCCGTGTTTTATCAATTTTTAGCTGCCCGCTTTCGCTTGGCGAGTACCCGCTACACTGAAAAAATATAGGGGTGTAAAATGACACTTTTCACGTGTATATTTTTTCTTGACACACTTAGCTACTGAAAATGACACCATGAAATAATGAAATTCAGTACCACATAACATTGGAGGTGTTATTTGACACCTTTAAAGTGTTTTGATAATAGTACCAAAATGCATTGACACCAGTGTGTTGTTAATTGACACGCCAGCAGTGTATTCAAGGGTGTCATTTGACACTCCTATTTACTCCAGTAGTAGAACATGTCACTTACACTCCAAGGGAGTATGTCACTACACCCCAAGGGAGTGTGCTTCTACAACATACTCTTCTGCAGTGTCAACAAGCTTGACACCTCTGGAGTGTTAATTTGAGCTTGCCGTGCTGTGCGCATGCGTATTTTGATTTTATAGCACTGATCGTCTGCGCAGCGAAGTGGTCGTGTGAAATCGAGAGTTCCGTCAAAAATGTGAGTATTATCATTAATTTCATGTTTTGGTATAATAAAAAAAGTACAATGACAAACATGGATATTATAGATTATACAGTATTCGTATAAATTCATGAAAACGTGTAAACTACGGCGTTATATTATACTTTTAGTCCCCATCAATTGCACGTATGCCCAGTAAGCTTATTCTACATGTAATGTTAATGTAGGCATACGACTCTCGAGTCACGACGGTCCATGTAGCAACAGTAGCATGCAGTCTGTTATTGTCTAATCACTCTGTTCTTGTCTGATTTTTTTCAGCATCATACAGTTGAGTGTGGTATCTACAACCCTACAGGATATCTGGCAATGTGTGATTTCACATATCAACCAACGTGACACTTTTACTTGGTCTCTCAACCCTTGGAAGGCGTCATTTTGACACCTTTCAAAATGGGTCCTGAGACGAGACCACAATGGTGTCAATTTAAAATGACACCTTTAGTTGGTCTCCCAACCCTTGGAAGGCGTCATTTTGACACCTTTCAAAATGGGTCCTGAGACGAGACCCCAATGGTGTCAATTTAAATTGACCCCCTAAAGGTGTCAATCATGACACCATTAAGGTGTCAAGATTACACCACATAATTGTCATAATGACACTCTTAAGGTGTCAAGATTACACCACATAGTTGTCAAAATGACACCATAGCATGCTCATGTGGGGACCCATATGCGACACCTCTAGTGGTGTAAAATGACACCTTTATTTTTTTCAGTGTAGTCCGAAGGACCGCTAGTCCGAAGGTTCGCTAGTCCGAAGGTTCGCTAGTCCGAACACGTATTTCAATGGAGGACGTGACGGTCGCTAGTCCGAATTTGCAAAAGGTTCGCTAGTCCGAAAAAAAGGTTCGCTAGTCCGAAGGTTCGCTAGTCCGAAGGTTCGCTAGTCCGAAGGTTCGCTAGTCCGAAGGTTCGCTAGTCCGAATTTATTAAAAGGTTCGCTAGTCCGAATTGTTAATCAGGTTCGCTAATCCGAATCAAAAAAAGGTGCTCTAGTCCGAATTTAAAATAAGGTCCGCTAGTCCGAATTTTATATAAGGTTCGCTAGTCCGAATGATAAATAAGACCCGCTAGTCCGAATTCTAAATAAGGTCCGCTAGTCCGAATTTTCTTTAAAGAACCTGATCAGCGCCACCATACACCGGTCTCAAAATGTATTGGAGGTGTTTGATCAAATATAGCGTGTTACCTGAGTAGGTGCACACAGGTTCACAACATTGTTCATGTTTTGCATTGTTTCTTTAAAAGTAATGATGGCAAGTACATAAAAGTATACATTTTCAGAAAGGAAACAATGCAAGTAACCCAATAAATTTCCAAATCGATGAAAACTGTATATTAATGTTCTAAAGACACAAAAAGTATACATGGTATAGATGCTGTTTTTCTAAAGTATTTGAATATTTAAAAAAAAAAAAATTACTGATGTAGGTTTTGCAGAATGAATGAAATTGCAATCAAATATACACCATCGCCTCAATGGTAATGGAAATAATTCAAAACAACAACGAGAGCTAGGCCTATTATAAATGTCTAAAATACAAACTTTTCTATTTATTTTATTTATTTTTATATCCTTCTTCCTTTAATTTTTTCTTTCTTTCTTTCTTTTTTCTTTCTTTCTTTCTTTCTTTCTTTCTTTCTTTCTTTCTTTCTTTCTTTCTTTCTTTCTTTCTTTCTTTCTTTCTTTCTTTCTTTCTTTCTTCATTTTTTCTTTCTTTCTTTCTTTCTTTAGCGGACCTGTATAATTCGGACTAGCGAACCCTAAATCAAATTCGAATTAGCGGACATGATTTTAAATTCGGACTAGCGAACCTTATATATAATTCGGACTAGCGAGCCTTATTTAAAATTCGGACTAGCGAACCTTGTTAAAAATTCGGACTAGCGGACCTTATTTAGAATTCGGAATAGAGAACCTTCGGACTAGCGGACCTTCGGACTAGCGAACCTTCGGACTAGCGAACCTTCGGACTGGCGGGCCTTCGGCCCGGGCCTTCGGACTAGCGGGCTGTAACCGTTCGCTTTCGTTTTCTTTGGAAATTCCTCCTTTTGTGTAGGAGCACCTTTTGAAGAATATGCCTTCATGTAGGTACAGTTCACTTTTATGGTGCTCATGTCACCTGATGGCGGAGGGAGTTTTTTTGTGACGAGTATAGTCCTCGCAGCTGATGATATTCTGTTCACTAAATATGGTCTCTCTGAGTCTCAAACGCATATACAACAATTATAACCACCTTTTCACAGACTATAATTTCATGAGATTCATTTGTTTTTGCAGTTGTTAATTTCTTTTATTGATTTATTTTGACATTATAATCCGATCTAAATACGTCACTCCATTTAAAAGCCTCCAACTGCGAATGAATAAATGGCGTGATCATGTTAAATGAAACGTGCGGCAAACCCATGGCTGGTGTCATCTGGTTCAAAGTGTACGTCAGTTTAATACGATTTTGAATAAATTTGACTTACGTTGTGCCTGAAAGCAGATGATGCCTACACATTGGTATGCAATTCAAATTTCACATCTACACTTAACATGGTTTGATACTTTTATAGCGTGAGGGAAGTGTGTTTTGCCATACAAATTGTGCACAAGACCGAACTTGGCGGGAAATAATGAACACTGTAAATGCTATTTGAAAATTACAAAGCAATCGCCAAAGCGATTTGCAATTGCCGCAAAAATTTAAAGTTTGAATTATATTAGCTATCATTAATTCCGATTTCATCCATTTGTACACAAGTGTGGTATCATCCCTGACCTACCAATTCCCCCCACACGTTCGTTTCAAACCCCATGGTCTTATTTCTTTTAGTTAATTGCGTTAACATTTTAACATTCCAAATAAGTAGGGACTTGATTTGTCAGATGCAAACTTTAAATATTATAAGACAATTATCTTAATATAATTATGCTTTGTTGCAAAACCCCTTACACCCACTTGCCCAATTTTGAGAACACATCAAAAAATCATCAAAAAAAGTACTGATATGGGGGTTTGCAACAAAAGCAGTTTTTGGTGGGATGCTTGGGTAGGATAAGCATCCCGCCAAAAACTGCTTTTGTTGAAAACCCCCTTATTTCAGTGGTTTTTTGATGATTTTTTTGTTATTCTCAAAATTGGGCAATTGGGTGCAAAGTAATTTTACAGCGATATTTAGCATTTTTTAGCAATCTCTTACCCATCCTGGATCAGACGGTGTAATATCAACAGCGTTGATATTGCGATCGAAGTTGACATGGTAGGAGAGTGTGAGAGCACTTAATAAGTAGCCAAATACAGGTCCAGTAGCAGCACACGCAAATAAAACGCCTGTAATAAGGACAGAACAACACAAACATTATCATTGTTGGCATATATAATATAGCCTATATAGGCATATCAGTATAAAATGATGTGATTTCTTCTGAAGTTTTAAATTAAATGTAGTTAATTTTCACGAGGTGTTATTATATATAAAAGCATTGAAACAAAACCAAATAAAAAAGGTGTAAAATATACCCAAATTGTTATATAAAAAAAGTCAATGCCCTAAAATTGCTTTTCCCTAGATATAGGGCCTATTTATCTAAAACACTCTTTCAAACCAAACATGTGAATAATTGCCACTTCGGAGAAACCAGAAGTATACTTGTTATTCAGAACGTTATTTTTGCATGGATGCCCAGGGCATGGAAAATCTACTTTAGCATGCTATTATTAGTGGAATGTCAAAAAGCAGGTATATCTTTTTCATTGTTTACGTGTGTGGGTGTGGAAGGGGAGGGGTGCTTGGATGTGGGGTGTGTACGTGGGGTGGCCGGTGTGGGGGTACGAAGGGGTGTGTTTAGATTTGATTTAAATATACACACGCATAATAATAGAGTCAATATCCAAAGATGGCATTTAACTCATTCTAGTATACGAGGCGCTATCAGCGGTTACGTTATACTCTTATTGCGGCATCAATATTGTTCAAGTTCAATGAATATACTCAATGTTGCCCTTGGGGAAACTTACGAGTACCAGTCAGTATCACAAGTATATGAATGAAATCAATAGATTCGTGTATGAAATCCAAGCAATTAAAAACACCAAGTTGCTATAATGCTTTGCATGCGGTCAACATAAAAGTCCAAGTTTTGAGATATTTTCTGAAAATATTAAGAGCTATCTAAAGAACCACTTGACCAACGGACTTGTTTGTACTCAATTTAGTGCATAACTGCATCTCATGCTGATCCCAGAGTAAGGTCATGAAATTGTACAATTCTGACATTTTTTAATTTAAAAAAAATTGGATTGTCGTCTGGTCGTCACACACGTCACCCGTCGTTAATGTAGTATATGGTTGCATTTATGCCGCGATTATTGCTGTGATTTTCATAAAATATACATAATAGCTGGTCAAATTTAGAATATAATTTTACTCAGATAAGCGGATTTTTGAGTAAACTTCAAACAATATGGAAGTGAATATTTATTTGATTTGTACTTGCAATTGTTTCTGGATCAGGGACTATTTTGTATATTTTCACTTTCAATAATTAATTTCCTGCTTGAAATTAATATTTTGTTTATTGTTTTCATTGTATAGTTTCATTTCAGTTTCAGTTTTGTTAACGAATCAAAATATTTACTGTGTAGGGCTATCGCTGAGTGTCCGTTTTCAATTATAATATGCACCGTGCATGATTTAATTTATCTTTAATTTGCTCTTGCATATAATCAGTAATTATTAACACTTTATAGGCCTACTACATGTACCCGAGGATTGAACCAACAGAATGGAAAATTTTTAAGGCCTACCATTATGGGAGATGGGCACACTATTCGAATGAAACTGACGACAGAGAAAAGTATATTGCTATTACTAGGCATGTCACAGTGGCTGCACAATACTTCTGCCACACTGTGCATGCAAGCATAACAGTAAATTGAAAAGCGCGCGCATGAAAGTTGTTCAATTTTGGCAAACATCCATGCCGAAAAATTAATTTCCTCATATGTGCTATTTATCACAATTGTTTGAATTTTTGATATATGGTGTGTGAAACCTTTCTGTGACTACCATCGGTTTAAAAAAAAAATAAATATTGCTTCGTTTAAGAGCTACTACCTGAAGATCCCTCATAAATCAATAAATATAGGCCTTTTGAAAAATCAAGATCTACCACCATTTAGCTGAAATACTAATCTTTCTAAGCATGTAAATTATTTCCGTCGACAACGAATGGCACACTTGAGGAAAACGATTTGAAACAAAACATTTTTTAAGTGAGTTTAAAGGGAGTAATATTCCAAACCACAATAGCTCTAAGCCATTGTGTGTGTCCAAGGCCGCACCATTTTTGTATACGCTGTAATATGGTAGAGGGGCTATTCCTTTTACCGTTTCTCTTCCCATGTTAATCCAGATAACAAAATGTTAATTTAAAGTCTCATTGCAAATGAATTTTTATTTTTACTTTTCGGATTTGGCTTTGAGCAATGGTGACACATACCATATTTACAGAAAAAATTAAAATTCAATTCCAGACACCGTCAAAATGTCAAAGTTTGTATTTTTTTGTATTATATTAAAATAATTAACTGCAGATTCTTTACTCAACATCATAACAGGTTCATACTTGACAAATTCATGATGAATGAAAAGACTTTCATTAAATAAAAAAAAAAAAAATTACTCATGCCTAATTTACATAATAATATCATGAATACATAATTAGCTGTAATAAGCTAATTTGCATAATTGATTACTTTTTGTGTATTTTTTTGTTATCAATTGAAAGAACTTTGTATACATATGTTTGTTGAAAAAACCGCACTCTGATATCACGTACGGTTTTCTTTTGGCATCAATTTTGCATATTAATTAGCTGAACTTAGTCATTTTTTTCAACTTTTATTTGTCTGCAGATTGGCCGGAATTGCTAAAATAGCATATTTGGTTAATTTATTATAATTATTCAATGATAGATTTTTAATTTTGTTTTCTTTGACGAAGTTGAAAAAGATATGCAATTAACCTGTGATACTTAGATTAACGTTGCTTTTTCAAGCAAGTGTCCAAATAAACCTTCAAAATCTCGAAATGTGCCAATTTTGTCATTATAGCAATTTGTGGCAGATTTGCATTCCATTTATGAGCATCTTAAAATTGAAACTACGTCACAATGCATTGACCGATTTCAATTCGGTTTTTTGATTTTTGATGCTTTAATAAAGGTCATTCATGTAGAAACATTAAATAACGTGTTTCTGCTGCCCTTATTTTTGAGGTGATATACCTACTATTACTGCCATTTATTACTTGTCAGAGCTATTTATTTTTAATTTATGGTATTATAATGAAGACCTTTCATTATTAAACAAAAATATACAGCTAAAATAAGTGGATTGCTATAGGAATGGCATGATAAAATAAACCCGGGAATAAACTATATGGATCGAATACTAGTCATAAAATGCATCATGCGAGCTCATGTGGATGCTTTGAATTTTATAGCATGTATATGCAATATTTATGGCTCCACTGGTCTATACGAAATATCTTGTCTAAAATACACTTATCATCATATCACTACCACCGCTACCACTACCACCACCACTACCACCATCACTATACCACCACCACCATCATACCACCATCACTACCACCACCATCACTACCACCACTATCACCACCACAACAACAACTTCACTACCACCACCTGCACCATCACCACCAACAACAACAACACTCTAGACTACCACCACTATCATCATCATCATCATCATCATCATCATCATAAACATCCCCATTATCATCAACATCATTATCGTCAACAACATTGACATCTTCATCACCAATCTTCAAACAACATCATTGTCGTTTGCAAATAAAGATATTCATCCTGCATGTGATGCCAGAAAATGGAAAGCCTTCCTTAGCGTAAAAACTGTATTCCGATTTCAGAAATATGTTGACTAAATATCGAGGAATTACTGTAAGCTGTACCATATGTGTACTGATAATATTTTCTTCTAAATTTAGTAGGCCTATATTAATTTAGAAAATACATTATATTTATAACATTTTTGTTTAATAATGGATTGGATTTAAAATACCGCTGCTAAATAATGCTGCTATTGGGAAAATTAGTCGTAAGTGTATAGTTATTGTTTGGAAATCGAGTTTAAAAATACATCTTGAATTGCTCATATTAGAATTCCTACGTGATGGACACTGTTTTATTTTGAAATTTATTATTGGTACTGTTTAACTAAGATGATCAGTTGATCAAGAAATTCAGGCAACACTGATTTCCATGCATTTATAATATGATAAGGCAAACAACAGCAGCAACAACAGCAGCAACAACATAGAGCAGCATCAGCAACAGCAAAAACAGAAACCAATCGATCGCCAAATCTCAAAATAGACATTGTTTCTTCATGGTTAATTAAAACAACAGCACTCCACGTACGCGTACGCACAGGTGTTTTGTGTGTTGAGAATCCATTGTGAAATATTGTCGGAGATTTAATTTGTCCAAAATGGCTCATAATTATTGCACCATGATTTGTAATTATATCTTTATCTCTTATTCTTAATCAAAATGTTTTGTTGTTTCTTTATTCCATTTCCCTGAGTCTAGAAATGTTCAAAGTTAACCCTATGAGAACTACCTGCCTATTGGTCAAAAAGAGGTTTTCATTATCAATTGGACCAATCAGCAACATTGTTAGAATAATTTCACCATACAAAAAATTGGGATGAATTATTTGCAAAGCTCCATTCTGATTAGTGATTAAAGTGAAGATATCACATAATTGACCAATCAGAGGCAATGTTAGATCGGCAGGTAGTGTTCAGGGGGTTAACTCATCCGCACTTGAAAATAACACGATATGGCCACAGGCCTAAAGCGTTGCCTTCAACGCTGTGTATCCAATATTTTTTTGTTCCACGTGACTGAAATTTATTTCCTTTGTTTTTCTTTTCTTTTACATCTAAGCTCCCTTCAGCATTATCATTCATCTCATTTATCATGAGCCGGTTCCGACAATAGGAGTCCTGGCAACCAATTTAACCAATTAGTCTAGCATTTGTATTCTTTCCTTTCATCATTATGTTTCTCATGTCAACACAAAACACCGGATTGATGGAAATAACATTTTGAGCGGGCATATACCTGTGCACTTTAATTTTAAGGAAGTGCGCATGTGTATTTTTACAGGGTGTCCCAAAAAGAACCACTGAACCAATACCAGGCTTGTTTGTACACATTTTCATGCATTTTTCATGCTGATTCCAAATTTATGGTCATGACAATTCAAGTTAAGATTTTTTTTAAAGTTTTTGAATTAAAACTGAAACTTGACGAGTCGACACCCGTTTGGAGTGAGTTAATTCGTCCCACTACCTTCAAATAATAATTGAAGCCTTCAATTATTGATATCATCATAATGTTTTCCATTTTATTGGTTGTTAATATTCACTAGCTTGTTATGAATTCAACATAATGCATTAGCGCAATGAGGCACAAGTCATTTGGCGCGCACAAACAATCTTCATTTCGACATTATTTTAATGCTTTTTATGCGGTAACTCCAATCAATACTGGCTGGAGGTCTCTTGAGATATGATTATTTTTTCATGTTGCTGAAAAATGTAATTACAAAAAAAAATTGCTAGATCTCAAAATTGATGGAATCGACCCGCCATTTTACTCGATGGCATCACCTGGGTTACCTGTAACAGTGGCTTGAGCGCAGGTGATACATGTCAGCTATTATATGAATTTTTTAAGCCAATTACAAATAATTGATATGGGTATAAAAAGAGTTTAATGCAAATGTCGGTTTAAAAGTTGCTTTCATCGAATTATTCCTGTTTTTAATGTTTATTTTATTTTGCAATTAATGTTATAAATTACTCAAACAAACACAAAGCGAAATGAATGTTTAAACAGAAATCAAACCAATGATGTCAAATCATCTTGATCACAAATATAGGTCAAAATGTATGTTCTCTCAAAATATTTTTATCGTAGCAGATGCTTTCGTGACGTCAATGATATTGAACACAACAAATGGACTGAATATGAAAGAATTTGAATTTACCATGTAATATTACAATGCACGATAAATGTTTATGATATATTATTATAATTGTCAATATTATGCTTGGCAAAACCAGTAAGTTTTTACTTACTAATATTTCGTCCGTCTCGTCGGAGGACTTCATCAGATGTGAGCATCTTATTATAATTATGTTTTAATGGCTCAAACGTGCAGTCAAATTCGTTCATAGAATTTCTAAATATTTTTATAAGATGTATAATGTATTTTCAGATGTGATAATAACAAAATAATATGAAATAAATCAAAATCCCTTTTTAAAGAGGGTGTGCAGGCATAGAGGGTACCTTTTAATTTAAATGTGTTGGATTTACATAGTTTGGGTAAACATTGTTTTTATTACTTAATAAATGAATGAATTGACTTTTATGTCCTTACGTTATTATGTCATTTTTTGTAACAAAATTAATCAAAATCGCATTTTAGAATTACCTATTTAGGCCCACCGATGGGTTCGTTTATAGGTTAGGTTATGTTCCCCAGTCATGTTACAGAATTATCGTAACCTATCCAAGAAAACTTTTTAGGTTACTAGAGACACCTGAGACGCCGTAAGACGATCAGGGTGATTCCAGGCTTTCAGTCTTAAACAGGCTCTCTACATAATAAAATAGGGGGGTTTCAGAGTTACATTTTGAGCAAAATTAATGTCAAAAAAGGTATTTGCCACAATTTTAATTCAGTCTTCTGAGAAAAAAATATCAAATGTTGCTTAAAATCTTCATAATTTAACAAATATTCAGAGAATTTGTTTGTTTTATGTATGAATTGTTGTTTTATACTTTTAATTAGTTAAATAGAAAAGAATTATTTTGACAATAATTTTAGGTGTGTTACAATTACAATTATTTAAGTCTCTCGTTGGAAATTAGAAAATTCTCTAAAAATGTTTTAAACAGATTTTTGAAAAAGTAGGACAAAGTACACTGATCAAAATGCATTTTGTTTGAAGCAAATCAGACTCATGGTTCATCATAATACATCCATATAGTTTCTTTGTATCATACTGTTTTAACAATAATCATACTGTTTTAACAATAATCAATATAGTTGATATACTTTGCAGCATTTTGCCTTGAAACTTAGTCAAAGTGTTTCCAATGTGATTTTTCCATATTTGCAAATAAATTTGCATAATTAAATGCTAATTAATTATACAAATATATGCAAATTAGAGGGTTGCTAGATTAGAACAAACACTTTGACCAAGTTTCAAATCAAAATTCTGCAAAATAAATGTTACTCTTGCTTTCTTGCCCTGCGGGGCCCTTCTATATTGGAACCATCTGGTCTCGGAATCCTAAGTCTTTAAAGTAAACAATTGCACGTCTTCTTTGGTGTTGCAGTTAATTTCTGGAATAGCCCATTACAAACTCTTCACTTACCTACGTAGACCGATACTTTGACTTTTCCGACACAATCATCGATATAGGTGATTAGTAATGGGATGACAGGTCCTGATCCGATCCCTGTTATTAATTCCCCTATAATCAGCAGCAACGCTTTCGATAAGATTGAACCTTTCTTATTTTCAAGCACACATTCTGTCGAATTCTGCAGATTGACCACACTCAGCGTTGCTCCGCATACAAGTGTTGATGAGTTGGTATCTGTTGTAGTGGTGGGCATATTGGAATCGGTGAAGAAATGAGGAAGGGCACAGATGAATTGGCCCATGCCTATGATGCCCACACCTAGGGCTATGCAACGTGGCCGGTGGGTTTTGTTGCCAATGTAACTAGTTACAACAGCTGTGAAGGCACCAATGTGGTTTATTACGGTTATGAAGGCAACCTCGGAACTTTTGAGCTGAAAATCAAAAGAAAAAAAGACAGAAATGTCGATATAATATTACTATTAGGAAGGAAATTACTTAGTTAGGGATGAAATCGAAACTCGACCGGTGGTTGACCGCTGGTTCCGTCCAGTTTCTGTTGTTCTAAACCAACCCTCTAATATTCAGTCAATATCACACTGAACCCACATTCGATATTCAGTCAATATCGCACTGAATATACGGTAAAAATAGCGCCCCTGTTGATACATAGAGTGGTTCCCGTACCATAGCTGAACTATGGGGTTCAGCTATTAAACGTTAATAAATCAATAGCTCAACTTCAGAACCACTACCGCTAAATGTGCCAACTAGTAGGCCTACAAAGACCACTAACCGCGAAATATGGATATCCAACAAGCTTACACTATAAATTAGCCCACGATAGAGGGCAGAGTCTGAAGAGACAGTCCGTCAAGCTTATGGTTACTCTTGCTTTCTTGCCCTGCGGGGCCCTTACATTGGGGTCCCACTTGGAGTGTTTAGTCGTCGTATTTGGAGTCGCCGGCCTCGGACCTGCCAGCCCTGCAGCCTAGATGTTTTTGTTGATACTGCGGCCCCGCAGGGCATGAAAGCAATGAGTAACCTAATGGTGAATGTTAAAACCTTGAGAAATCTTATTAAATACGACCTTGACATGTAATGTAACTTATAAAAATACTAGTTTTTATATTCTATGGTGTTAAATGTTTATTCACAACGTTGTATTAATACGTACTGAAGTCAATTAATAACAACAGAGGACAATATTTATGCCATATGTTCAGTGTGATATTGACTGAATATCGAATGTGGGTTCAGTGCGATATTGACTGAATATTAGAGAGACCAGGTTGTCTAAACAATGGAAACCGGACGGAACCGGAGGTCAACCGCCGGCCGAGTTTTGATTTCATCTCTTAAAACGATTGGAAAAATTACGATTGTTTAATTGAATCTAAAATTTGAAACCACAAGTTGTTCTTTTTGTTGTTGGGAAAATAAATTTAAAAAGCAATATAAATTACGTTCACGGATTTCTTTTCATTATTCTTATTATTATAAAAAAAACCACCGCATGACCCCTTAATATGCAAATTAGTCCCGGAAATTAGTCTGCTTTATTTCTGTTCAATTTGTCACTGTCTGGGACTGAGGCTACCCCCATCTCCTCCGTAGGTATTTAGATGTAACAAGATTTATACTTTACGAAAATACTACTATGATGATGGTTTGATTATAATCTATAGATCAGTCGACTTTCGACCTGTCATGTTTTCTATGTTTACTGTGTGTAAATTTCAAAGCAATCGCCTCACATGAATGAAAATCATGTTGTTTTGTGCTGATTTGCTTTAATTTCTGTCCATGACTCCGTGTCGATGCATAAACGACATGGGTTCATTCCATGCCAAAACTGACTGAGTGTATTTTTCACTTTTTGCGACAATTGTGCGCAAAATTGCTTGATTTTAGGCCTACCCCCCAAAAAAATCCTGACGAGGCCACTGAATGCTTTTAAAAAACACACCGTATAGTTATATAACGGGATTTACAGGTGGAACAAAAGACACCCCATCCCCACCCCCACCCCACACACCCCTACAAAACCCATAAAATTAAGGTTAAGGCTTACTTTTTCTTCCTCGGGGTTTCAATTGAATTGATGTTTAGAATTGCAATAAAATGGAAGAAAAAGAATATGTTCAGCAGTTCAGATTTTGTAAAAGAGGTTGGTATAGTTCAGTTGTCGTGCTAACAAGCTTACGTGTATTTCCCTTCTCCAATATTAGTTCAAATGTAGAGTAACAGATGCAATTACATGTCAGGCCGACATTTACTTTTTTTTTACATTAAAGGGCACTTCACTTTAAAATTCTTATAATGGTGAAATGAAATGGACGACAAAATTTTGGAACGCAAGCCTTGATTTTTTTAAATATTATTGTTATTATTAGTGAAATTCCTTCAATAATAACAAAAATATATCGTTAATAACAATTACAATTTTAATTATACTATATTATTTACATAGGCCCAATTCTTTAAAAAATTTTGTATAGGGAGCATTAGTTATATCACTGAATTCAAAGTGCTGCATGGATGGCCCATTCTTCAAGCGTTGCACACAGTACAGGCAAATAGGATTAAGCAATATTTCATATTAATGCATTATGTTTATATCAAGCGTGAACTCTAAGGCAAGTGTGTGCGTGTTTTATATGGGCTATATATATTAGAAAATATAATGCGAACACGAACTTATGAAAATACATGTAATATTATAAGAAATATAATGCAATGAAGCAATATTAATTAGCCCCGGGGGAGGCACTCGAATATGAAAGTGACGTACCTGTACCCACCAGCGTACGAAACTAGGGGTCTATCGGTGTAGAAATTTTCAGAAAAAAGGGGGACATTCGGTGTTGGCATGTCAAAAATGGGGTGATTTTGTACGGGAGCGGCCAAAATTTCACATCATTGACAATTAAAAATAGCTTTTTACCCAATTTTACAGTACAAAATAGACAAAACTCATTTATTTTGCTCGAAATGAGCGCGAAGCGCGCCGAAATGTCAATTTTGAGGACTAATTGTTCAAGAAAGGGGGTCATTCAGTGTAGGCTACAAAAAAAACGGGGTCCTGGTGTAAGATTTGCCAAAAATAACGGGGTCTTTTTCATGGGCACATGACGTATGTCAATATATGGGAGTGCCCCCCCCGGTAATTATCATGATAGTCAAATCACGTGATCAAAATTATAATGTTCTTTCAATTCAGAAGAGTATGAGAGAGATGAGAAAAAAAAACACACACGCAGACAATTAAAACAGTAGGCAATGTCATCAACATGATGGATGTATCTGATCTTTATGATAATGATATTTTGATTTATCTTTTGCAGTATGACTATGTCATTGTATGTTAGCGTGCATGTATACTTGGTGGTATGATAGTTTGCCCGGCTCCTGGATCGGCTTTCCCGTCGGCTTTTATGTAGGCCTATATACATATTATTTACGTTCACAAATATATTATTATCATTTTACTGATCAAGTTGCCTGCTAATACGCTTCAATAATACTTTACAGTTAACAACAGCAACAACAACAACAACAACTACAATCCAGGAAAAAATAGTTGGCACACTTGCCCTAAACAATGGAAATGCGTGCCTTATCAAAATTGGAGAGGCGAGTGAAACATGCATGCAATATATGTGAAGCACAGACTCGCCCCTATATCTCACCCTTCCCCACTCCCCATCTTTCAATGTTGGAGGGTCTCACGGACCTGTTGACAACATGGCTTGGTCCAACATTGAATTGGGGGAGCGGGGGAAGAGATATACCAAAAGACAAGAAAAGTGTGCCAACCTTTTTTCCTGGATTGTAGACATTAGCTGTGGTCACAGACCACGAAAGCTCACGAACACAGTCGTGTATATCATATGTGATTTGAACATCGAGCTATAGACACTGACTAAAATGAGTGCAAGTGGGGTGTGTTATCTGTGACAGAAAGGTTATTTTGAAGGTATTTGATGTCAGACCAGTAGTTACCCCTTAATGACCTTTGACCCTTCTGTGAGCACCCCATAGACACTGGGCAACATAAAGAAAGAGATGTCCTGAGTCTTACCTGGAAATCCTTTTCGATAGTACTCAACACACCTCCAACATATCCAGTGTGCGCGGCTACTTCTAACATCAAACAAGCACACACAAGACCAAAGAATGTATTCGGAGTGGCGAATCTTTGTAAACATGCTGGTCGCCATCCAAAGAGTCCACAATTAGTCTCTTCAGCCTCAGGGTCCGAAGTACGTCCATTGCGTGGAATGTTTGGATCTGTCCTTTTTAGTATGATGGGGTCTGGACCCCCTTCCTCCGAAAGTTTCTGCCACTGTACTGAGCTTCCCGCCATTTTGTCAACGTCAGATTCGGACTGCACTCAAAGTTTAAATACGTTTCTGAACAGGCAAATTACGAAGGAAGGAAACATATCTCTTGAAAAACAATGAATTAATTTACATAAGCACCTAGTGGGCCCTGTCATTATCATGTCATGGTCTCGGTGGAAGGTGTGTTTTTTTGTTGACGACACGTGAGGCTTCTAATCATCGTCTATCGGCTACCAACTCTGCATTTTAAATACCTGTATTTCACATCACACATACTAAACATGCGTTGTCTTGTGTTGCAGTGTCACTGTTCTGCCATCAGCCCGGCCATGACTTGTTTTATTTCGCAATCTTGAAATTGACATTTTCCTGTAAGGAATCGAAAGCGGAAACAAAAATTAAATACTAGTATAGACTGTCACATACTAAATCGATACATGGAATAATAAGTTATGTGATATTTTAGAGCAGACTGTATTTGTTGAGATCTATACCTTTATCTTTTTTATATATAATTAAGTAAAAATATTGCGCAGGATAACTGCTACACATTTATCTCTTACCCGATGATCCGAGCCCACGTGTTTACTTGGAATTGTATTCAAAGTTCCATTCCTTAGGAGCTTTTTGGATACAGGGCTATTCCGGATGACATCTATATACCCCTTATGGACAACATGACTTTACAATAACATATTCCACATAAGGGGTGTGAATTTTAACTGGGGCTAGTGCTACCTGAAGGCTGAATGGGTAACTCCATTTGAAATCTACATCCCCTGTGGTCCTGACCATCTTGCCTTCCATAGGGGGTGTATGGTTTTCAACTGGAATAGTCTAATGGTTAAAACTAACATTCACTATTGGACAGAACAGCGACCAAATAAAATTGAAATAAGTCAGCATCTTGTGAAACTCATATTATTCCCGTGTTCTTGGCCTGGGTTCTTGGTTCTTTATGAAGTGCATTTGAATACTTTTCCTTTCTTATACAATCCTAGAAAATCAAATAATATTCATAATCTGAAACTTTTGCAGCTCAAAATCGGATTTGAAAACCATTAGAACTTTTTACGAAGAGCAGTTTAAGGCAAAATAATAGAGGTATCGCAACAAACATAGCCTAAACAGCATGAATTATTATACTTATGTTCACACTCTAAATGTAGAATGGTGTTGACCATTTGTACGGTTGGAACATAAAAACAAGGATTATGCTACATTGCATCATAGATTTTAAATCTTTTGCTTTTCTTTTAAAATTCACCTCAGATAACATTGAATGTTCCCAATCGTATGTAGCGGTGAGAAAAAGCCAACAGTATTATAATGTTCTGTTCCCAAAACCCACACGAAGAAACCTGAGAGGATGCCATGCTTACATTCATCAGAACCATTGCACAGATCATGGGTGATAGTCGAGAAATACAAGTGCCAGTAGGCTTTTCTTCAAATTGAATGCTGACACACATTACGTTTGCATGTCGTGTATTCGCCCAGTGCAGTAAGCTTCCAAATCTAAAATATATCCTTTATTTTAATACAGCTCTCTGGCAAGTGCATGAACAAACATGTAATTGTAATAAATTATGTTTCAATAGATTTCAACGATGAAAGTTATAAATGCCATAGCAATCACACTTAAAACAGCCAAAGCTATCAAGACATATTATGCCAATGACATGGAATTTGCAGAAAGCTCAAAGTACTTTGTTTTTATTGTCATTCAATGTGACATCTGAATACATCTTAAAGGGGCACTTCTAAATAGAATTGAATCACACCTGTATCAAATAAACAAACTTTATTTATATGCCGAACACATACATGTAGAAACCATGACTTGGTATGTTGGAGACAAAAACCTGTGCCTCTCTGCTTACAGTTGTTGTAAGATAAAGTATGTCATTGTGAATCATATTTGTTTGTCATCTCATGTTTTGATAGTCTACCTCGAGTAGTAGCTCAGACAATTATTTTGATCGTATGTCACTGTATGTTGGATATTGTAAATTGATGCCTGCAAATGTGCTATATTAAGGGATCCAAAATGAGCGTTTATTGCGTTTCGACAGTATTTTTGTGGGACATGAGAGCACCTCAGACCTATCGAATTGCATTCTGAATACGAAGCATGTCTTTCTGATATCAAATAATTTTCATTTTTTAAAATCACAATATAATACAAATTTTATGACAAATTATAAAAATTTGATATTTTTCAAATTTTGATATATAACAGTCCTCGAAGTAAATTATATAAACCTAATGATATATTCTTAAAGTGTATGTAGCAGGGAGGAAAAGCCGACGGTCAATTGAAAATTTTGACCTTTCATATTGAAGATATGGATTTTTCCAGATCAGATAACATTGAATGTTCCCAATCGTATGTAGCGGTGAGAAAAAGCCAACAGTATTATAATGTTCCGTTCCCAAAACCCACACGAAGAAACCTGAGAGGATGCCATGCTTACAATTCATCAAAACCATTGCACAGATCATGGGTGATACTCGAGAAATACAAGTGCCAGTAGGCTTTTTTTTCCAAATTGAATGTTGACACACATTACGTTTGCATGTCGTGTATTCGCCCAGTGCAGAAAGCTTCTAAATCTAAAATATCTCTATGGCACGCGAGGCCGGACAAAAAACGGCGAGACTTAAAAAATGACGTCCAGTTTAAAAAATGACGCCGAGAATAAAAAATTAACGTCGAGAATGAAATGATAACGTCGAGAATGAAATAATAACGTCGAGTTTTAAAATACAACGTTGAGTTCAAAACGATGACGTTGAGATTGTAAAACCAACGCCGAGTTTGTAACGGGCCGAGTTTTTTTCGCGTCCAGATTTTTTTCGCGTCCAGATTTTTTCGCGCCGAGAAGCGCCCTCTATAGTTTCTGATTGGCCATGTTGACAGGCGCCAAATAGCTAGTCATTTTCAATATCTGCAATGGCGGAAGTAAAGAATGTATAGTGAGTGTGGCAAATCTTATGAGATTCAGAGGACAGACATTGAATCCGAGGTTAATTTCGACTAGGAAGAATGGTAGAAGAGCATTGTGTAATTAAGTCACGACCTTTCTAGCTGTATAGGCCTACTTACCGTGGTCACTTCAATGTACTGACTCTTATGTAGTGTGAAATTCAAATTGCATCACAGCATGATATAGGGGGAAGTGGGGCAAATTGGTCCACCTAATGTCCCATTTTGCCCCACCAGATTTTACTCGGCTATAATACTAATATCCGGCAACTTGCGACAAGTGACCACTACAAAACAAAATGTACATCGCCAAGAGTCTAGTAGACTTACGTTTCAAAAAAATTGGTGCCGGTCGGCTTCCGGCTTCATTATTTTATTAAGGTGTCTTTAAGGCGTCCCATTTTACCCCACTGCAAGATTTTTCTGTAACAGAGGCTGGGGTAAAATGGGACGCCATTGATTTACTATGGGACTTTATTTGTTGGGGCAAAATGGGACAGTTTGAGTCAGCACACAGTAAATCAATGGCGTCCCATTTTACCCCAATTTGGCATATTTCTAAAAGAAAGCTTTTCTTATAATTTTCGAAGAAAAGAGTTACAATTTTTGTCTTATTTCATTGAAAGGGTAGCTTAGAAGTTATTTTTTAATTTGAGAAACACTAATCCGGACCATTGATTCAGATATTGAGCCACAAGTCGTGACCTCTGCTTAGACAGGACAAAAAAATGGAATACTTATTTTGATGTGTTAAGCTTACGGCCCTCAGAAGTTCCTGTTTAATGAAGAATGGTACTTTTAAACGGTTTGAAATATAAATAGACATTATATCAAAGTTATTTTGTTGCAAAATTGGGCAAAATGTGACTATTTTAACGTATAAAAGTATTTCCGAAAATCACTGTCCCAAATTACCCTGTGTCCCAATTTGCCCCAAGTTACCCTACAGGGTGTCCCATAAAAAAACACCCTGGTGAATGAATTTGGACAAGTCGAGAAATAGGCATCGGAATTTTAAAAAAAAATGTAAAAAGCGGCGCGTAGCTCACTGTAACTGCATTATATCATCATGTATACGCAAATTATATTTGATTCGGTTGACTGGTTGCGAAGAAATGAGCGATTACATAATGCCCGCATCAATGCAATTTCCCCGGGGGGCACCCCCACTTTGGAAATGACGCGTATGTATGGCCGGTAAGACCCCCTTTTTCAGCACCGCTGTCACCCAAAGACCCCGTATTTTTTAATGATCACATGCTATGTCACCCAACATGCCCAAAGACCTCTTATTTTCCTTTCGATCTGTCACCCAATGACCCTTATATATCCATTTGAATAGCAACGACTCGTCTATCACTGATTTTGTTACTTATTTTAAAATAACAAAGCCATTTAGAACTAGAAATTCAATTTTCGAGGCTCCCACCCAAAGACCCTATTTTTAAAAAGGTCATTCTTACTCAATGCCCCCCATTTAGATCCAAATGGTCACCCAATGACCCCATATTTTGTACATTTTGCTCTCACCGAATGCCAACATGTATGCTCTCACCTAATGACCCATATTTTTGGCCCCCACACATGTGTAGGGCTTATGTTATCATGGTTATCATCCAAATGTACGTCTGTCTGGCTAGCTGGTTGTTTGGCTGATGGCTGGCTGTTTGGCTGGCTGTTTGTCCGGGCGGATTCTGCAATAACCGATCAACTTCAAACTCAGTTTGGTTTGGTTTTGGTTTGGTGATAGTATATGGTAGCCTGATGTGCTGTATAGTTTTGTGCCCCGGGTTTTGTGTCATATTGTTTGCATATTTATATTATTTGTATTTACAAACCTTTGTTATTTACACACCTTTGTGTGGTAGCGACCTTAATTACGAATCGCGTAATTCTAGTTTATATTTTGCTCTCACCAAATGCCCCTTACTGTGAAAGTGCCAACCCTACACATAATATCCATTTCATATTGAAGTGCCCCCCCCACCGGTGCAATTCGTTCCAAGTTTGATCAACAGGCGCTTTTTTCATACTGCTCACCCTTTCCTTATAAAGATCATGAAGATTGTGTATCTCATTAGTCAATTACAATTGTGTAATTTTACCCTATTTGGGCCCAAAAATGGTGCTAAAAAGGAAGATTCACAGGGGAATTATTACTTTTTTTTCTTCTGTTATGATTTTTATGGGGACGTCCCCCCTTGCAAGGGGAGGACGTGTCCCCCCCCCCCACTTTCCCCGCTTATGATTATAAGAAACTTAACATGGATTCCTGAAATTGGATAGCTATAACATTTTCAGCTTCAATTGTTTAAGCAATAGGCCCTATGTTAAACTTTTCAAGAAACCAAGAAGGACATGATTAAGTGATGAGATTGTAGTGTCTAAATGTTGATACTGTGCAATGTTTTCGCTTTAAGTTTTTGTTTAAACTTTTGCATTCATTATGCATTATCATGACAATATTTGAAGCAACATTTTGTCCGAGAAAACTTTGATTTCTGCAATTAGACGCTTCCCATCTTTTATTATTTATTTCTTCCCACCTTTCTGTTTATGCTGTGCAACATGTTAACTTTTTGAAATTCCAAAGAACGTATGTACTTTGCTTTGTATAATTAATGAAACATTTGATATTGGCAACCTTAATGATAATGATAAGTTTATATTCATTATGAGCAATGAGAATGATGCCATCACTGCTCTTGCTAATTTCATTAATTCTGCATTAAAAAACGTTCTTTAAACATGTTAAATAATGATAGTTAATTTCTTATGTTCTTAAATATGTTGTATTCTCTAATGTTCGATCCTGTATTTTCCAGCTTTGACCAGCTTTAAACTGGTCAAACTGCAGTCTTTGTATTTGTCATTTGACTTATACCTGCTTTGTTTGGGTGATTGTCAATAAAATTCTGATTCTGAACTTGAAATGAAGTGATTGATTCATGCGTTATGTACTATCGTAAATTTCTTCGCAATCAATCAACCGATTCAAGTAAAATGATCGTATTAGATGGGCTATACGCTTTTTTTTTTTTTTTAATATTTGGATTTTGATGCCCATTTCTCGACTTAGGTCCAGTTTTTTTGTTTTTTTGTTTTTTATTTTTCTGGGACACCCTGTACACCGTCCCCAGAGCCAAGTGGTAAAGCATGAATTATCACTCAAATTATTGTAACAAGTATTATGTTTTGTCTTTCCCCCACACCCAATGTGTCTTGTTAACCCATTTTGACCCTAACTGCTACCCATACCTAACATTACGTCACTGACCTTGCCTATTTCCTGTCCTATCCTTGAAATTTGACCTGGTAACCAATGGCAACCCCATCCCATACATGCATACTATGTGCTCCATGTGGGCAGTTCAGCACTGACCTCCACCTTCATGGACTTATATACACACACTCATAGCAATTTAATATACCTACAATGAAACATGAACAACTATAGGCCTAGGGCCTACTGCCAATAATCACAGCTGCTATCTTTATCATTGTTGTTTCTTTCAAATATGAATAATAGTGGTAAATAATCAATATATTGCATGGTTTATAATATTAAATTATTGAGATATAATACAGAAAGATTACAAACTATAGAGGGCGCTTCTCGGCGCGAAAAAATCTGGACGCGAAAAAATCTGGACGCGAAAAAACTCGGCTTGTTACAAACTCGGCGTTGGTTTTACAATCTCAACGTCATCGTTTTGAACTCAACGTTGTATTTTAAAACTCGACGTTATTATTTCATTCTCGACGTTATCATTTCATTCTCGACGTTAATTTTTTATTCTCGGCGTCATTTTTTAAACTGGACGTCATTTTTTAAGTCTCGCCGTTTTATGTCCGGCCTCGCGTGCCATATATCTCCTTTATTTATATTATATAAATCATCTTTATTCAACATAAAGAAAAACACATATAAAGCCCAGATCTACTGCAACCCATTCCGGTTGCAGGCAAGGCAGGACAAAAATACAAACATTTAAATAAATAAACAAAGTTGGAAATACTCATGGCGGGAAGAAAAAGTTAAATAATTTCATTTACATTCCAAGATGTTTCATATCTGGCGATGAAAATGGAATAAGATGACATAAGCGCCGATTTAATCAACTGGGTCTTGAGATCAGAATACTTTGTGGGAAGATTGAGATCTTTTGACAGGCGAGTCAGACTATTCTTGTTGTCGGCGTCAATGAAGCCTCTTGAGCCTACTTCAACAGCAACAAGTGAGCAACAGTACCCGGCGTTAGTGATGTCGGCAACCAGGGAAGAATAGCGATCAAGTTTGGTGTAATGAGCTTTACTGATGTTTGGTTCAAATGGTACCGACAACTCAAAGAGAATGACTCGCTTGTCAGAAGGCCAGTATAACACAATGTCCGGTTTTTGAGACGTGGAAATGATATTGGGTGGTATGGTCCCCCTCCTATGGTATAATTTTCCAGATCGGCATAGATTCTAATATGAGAATTACGAAATGCCTCCGACTGTTGAAATGTGGAAAGAAAAATACGGATGAGGTTGTTGTGTCTCCATAGATACCTGTCCAGCATATTTTGGCAATTATTTAAAATGTGCAGGAGAGTACCTTTCCCCTGACAAAGGGGACAGCTGTCCGTAAGCCTTTTTCCCCATCTTTTCAAATTGGTGAATACAACTCTCTGGCAAGTGCATATACAAACATGTAATTGTAATAAATCATATTTAAAAAATATACATATCCTTAAGGACCAATGATGAAAGTAATAAATCCTATAGTAATCGCACTTGAAGCAGCCAAAACAAGCAAGACATAAATGAAAGTGTCTCAATGACATTTAATTTGCAGCAAGCTCTTACTTTATGTTTTTAATGATTCTGGGTCATTCAATGTGAAATCTGAATACGTCTGTAACTTGTAGATTAAAATGAAATGAAATCACACCTGTATCAACACAAACATTTAAAATGTATTTATGTATGGCAACTAGAACATCTGGCTTATACATAAAAGCCATGACAAAGTGACGTGCCTTTCTGCTTATACAGTTGTTAGATAAAATATTCCATGCATTGTGATTCATAAATTGTTTGTCATCTCATCTTATGTTAGCCTACCTTGAGTAGTCCAGACAATTATTTTGATCGTGTGTTTGATATAATTGTAAATTGCTATAATTATGCATGTAAATGTGGTATTAAATGCGATATGCAGTATGCTGTGTTTTGTGCTTTTTCATTCATAATTCATGTAATTAGGTAAATGTTATTATTTCGGGTGCGTTTGTGTTACACTTATATTATACCATGCTTACAATTCCATGAATATTCACATTCATTATACTTCAACATGTTCAAAAGAAGTCTAGTGCTTTGTGAAAGTCAATGTTGTCTAATGCTAGATAGTATTACATTATTATGCAGGATGACCCGAACGTTTTAATTTCGTGTAACTTTTGTTATAAAGACGCGTTTCAATTAAACTATTGGGACCTTTATTCCATTTTCATCGCATGATATGTGGGTTATTAAAGTAGTTAAAACGCAATAAATTAAAGTGATTATGAGATTTAAATGAGACTTTTACCCCAGCTACAACGAAGGTTATACTTTTTATTTTTTTTATTTTTTATAGTATTTTGAGTAGTTTTTGAGTCGGCATATAGGAGAGACACGTAGCAACTTTATTTCACGACAAAGTTGTGCTTTTCAGAAGCGAATAACACTTTCTCGCATGAAATGCAAAAATGCTCAAATGCATCAAATATGTTAGGGATGAAATCAAAACTCGACCGCCGGTCACGGGCAGTTGAATCGCGTTTCATTGTAAGTTAGAGCAATAGAAATCGGCCCGGAACCGGCGGTCGACTGCCGGTCGAGTTTTGATTTAACCCCTTATTGCTTTCTTACATTGGCCGCAGAGAGGAAAGATGAGGTATTTTCTCCGAGTTTTTTTCCTAGTATAATGTTCTGAAATTTCTGATAATTGCAATGTTCAATGTCAGTAGTTTGAAAGTGATCCTTCTGTATGTTTTCCATGTCTAGCCATTGACACAGTTAATTTTAACATTTTCCATTACCCACAATGAATATCCCAATCCATATTTCATATAATAATTATACACCATGTACTCATTACCAGAACAATTGATCAATAAATCAATATTTTGTGTGTGGTAATAATTAATATGGTTATTATATGCGTATCAAAACACCAATGTAACAATTTAATTATAACTGAAGAATTAATTACGCTATATGTAAAATTGGCGTTTTGTTTGTTTCTTTTTGTTGTTGATATGTACATAGTTATTACAGGCTGTAACATAAGATATATAATCACGTGTTATTTCAAAATAAAGAATGAAAAAGAGCAACGGTATAACATTTCAATGAGAATTACTCATAGTAACATTAAATAAATCATATACCAGTGTCTTCTAAAATTGTCTTGCTGTATAATTCCCGATATGAATAATTTTAAATGCTGTTATGAAGTGCTGTACTTCAATCTGAATACTTGGTGATCATATGGCTGTTAAGGTATATTGCATTACAGCCTCCTGTTTAATTAAAACATTGACATTTACCTCAAGCGTTTACCGAGAACTGGGATTTCACGATCTGCAGTTAGAATCACGTGTAATTCTAGTGCTAGGAAAATTGTCGAATACATCATAAACATTTATTCAATTGGAAGTTCATAATCACTAACAATAATAGTAATACAGTATATATCCACGATTCATAATATAGCTGGTTTTTACATGCACTTGTGTTGGAAGTTGGATCGTATACAATAATATCATGTCGTACTTCCATGGTATGTTATTAAAGCAAATTCGGAAGGGTATTGCACTATATTTAAATGTATAGAAAAGTGATGTGTGTCAGCATTTAACTTATTAAAAAAAACCTAGTGGCAGTATATTTTCCGCTTATTTCTGCACTATCACCCACGATCTGTGCAAGGTTCTGTTTTTTGACTGAAGCTCTCTGCATAAGCATGCCATTGTGAAAAATGATTCTTAATGCGAATATATGATTGTGTAAAACCGATAGAAAACAGTAATGGGGGACCACATCAAAGTGTAGCTTAATACAATCGTTAATTTATTTAAGAAACCTATGATTCAGCAGCTGATATTTTGCACCTTTTAATAATACCTCAAAGCGTTATACTCAAAGTATTATATTATTATGGTCTAAGAAAAACTGTCAGCACCAATACACAGTCAAGTGATCCCAAATTAGATGTGGAATTATTAATATGGTATGTCAGATGATATGTCAGATTTGTGTTTGTATGATTAAAACTATTTGTCTAATATTATTTTATAATATATTTTAAACTTCCACCAAATGAAAATGATGAATACATTGTCTAATTGTCCAAAAATTGATTGTTTATTATTTGTTCTTTTTAAATATATAGGATAGAATGGCGTTATTCATTGACCCAAGCAATACTAAGGTCTATATAGTTATTAATGCTATTGTTATGAAACGCATAATAGTCTATTATAACAAACTGACCTTGTTATGCAGGGACCGTATAATGGCTACTGGTTCGTGATTGGTGTGATCAAGAAGTAGAATAATTATTATAATTCTTATAACCGAAATGAGATTAATTGGCAAATATAATATCATTTCTTTGATATTTTCAATCAAAGCGAAAATTAAATTCCATAAATCAGGGACATCTTGAACATGGGGGGTTTCCTTGGTTGTGTCACCGTTTTGGGGTAGATTTTCAACGATTTTGGTGTATCGATGGGTGGGTTTTCAGTGGGCTTATTAAAGTGCCCTTATTTATAATACTCCCTGGGCATAGACTGTGATTAGGGCGCATTTGGGTTGCAAAATGTATAGACCTAGGGGGCCTACTAGAAGGTATAAGTCAGCATTCGAAAGTCATTCGAAGACCGTCTGCAATAGACACTTTATATAGACTTATATGAGAGAGAAGGGGTTATTGGGGGTCTCAGCCTCGACCTGACTTAGGTATAGCTTAAGCCTCTCTTCTGGTTACGCCACTGATGGCTTACATCTGAACCCAGTGATGACTTAAAATCCAGTGCAAATTCCTGCACAATCATACAAATAGCCACTAATCCATAGTCTTAGCAGTAGCAGCTAGGATGTCCTTTTAATTACAGTACACAATTAAGTAGCCGGGCAAGTAGCGCAAACTGTGCAATCATGACTGTCAAATGACCGCCATCGGATGCATAATTAATTCGTAATAAGTACTTTCAAGATTTGCAACTAGCAATATAGTAATCGAATTTCAATTCGTGGCATATTATAGTCACAAGATCTGCTATCCTAGTGCGTATTATAAAGGCTAATATATTGTGCAGGTGCTTTTGAGTTCTGTATAAGGCATTTCATTTGTCACATCCCCGGTAACACAAAACCCTGTGTGCAAACCTGACGTCGGACATGTTATTAATCATAGCAGTAAAAAATATAATCTTAATAATATTTTGATTAACCATAGTATGATTACCTGTCACATCTTTCCGTTAATAACATCCAAAAAGGCTCATCTTCAGTCGTTGCACGGTAGCCTGTACTGACTACTGAGTACATGACTATACGACCATACATAAATACAACCATTCAAATATTTACAGAGCGTTCACATGGCACATTATAATAAACACTTTGATCACATAATCATTACAATTGAAAATAACCCATGAAAATTGCATGCTACTTACTGTTATTGATGTAAATGCTATATGTATAATCATACACAGAAATGACGTTTCCTTGGTACAATTGTGGAATACAACTATACATGTCCTGTTGGTATTAAATGGTGATTTTTCACCATTTAGTATTATGCCATGCTAGTCTGCTGCTGTGCACTGACTCAGTGTTGTGGATAGCAAAATATAGCTAGCAAGCGAGAGAGGGAGAGGGGGTGTCACTGCTGATGAGTCAGAGAACCTGTATAGGATACTAAGTCATACTTTAATACTTGAGGCATGTGCGTAGATCCTACACGCTGTCTTCATGGAATTGTTACTAGCAAATCACTCTGACATTTATACAGAAAGACACCACCGGAATTTTAAATTATATATGATTTTCCGTTAACAATATCAGGCAACTTTAATGTTGTGCTGCTTATGATTTTAGGAGGTCATCTTTTGCACTGGATGCTCGCGGTGCATAAAGGAGAGATGAATAATAATTATTTCATCAGAATCACTTCATACAAATCAAAAATATTTTAACTCTTCAGGAACCCAATAATACTGAGAGCTAAAAAGGTGATCAGCCTCTTGTCGATTTTATTTAAGGTCATAACATTAATATAAATACTCGTTGACCTAGTACAAACGATGTGGAATATACAGAGTACGGACACGCTGAACCTGAAAAGCGCACTATGATGTTGCTTTTGTCGTCGAGCGATATATTGTCCGATTAAAAAACAAAAAAAACATACCAAATCCATCAGATGACAAAGTCTGGAAAGCCTTGGATGATCAACTCTATGAATGAAGAACTACCAACTGAAATAGGTGGCTCACCAAAGGAACAACTTACCAACCTTAAGAACATTGTGTACAAGAGATTAGTAGACAGGTTTGGTGTGAAGCCAGTAATCAAGGAAGGCGAGTATAAATCAAAATCTTCCAGGCAACAGAGAAATCTGAGAAACCTAAAGAAGGAAACCAAACGTCAATTCAAACAAGCTCTGAAGAAAGGGGACAATAAAACTGCTAAGGAGCTGAAGAAAGATTTTCATATGCTTATTAGATTACATAACAAAGTAAGATAGTTGGAACTGATAAAACTGGAGAATGCGTCAAGCGGCAAAGCCCGCAATAAATTTAGAAGGAATCCATACCAGTTTGCTAAGAAACTTCTAAACCAAGATGCAAATAGAAACCCAACATTTCATAAACCTGCTGCAGAAAAGTACTTCAATTCTGTCAACAATGATAAGAAACGTGGCTACAAGTATCACCCACTGAAAGGGATGCAAAGGCCGCTACGTCCCAATTGAAACAACCCTCAATATCAAACCACCAGGTCTTACAGAACTGACTAATTATCTTATGAAACGAAGAAACTCCAGCGCTCCAGGAATCAATCGCATTCCTTACTTAGTGTAGAAGAAGTGCCCTAAAACAACAGAACCCCTCCACCATGTCCACGAAGTAATCTGCAATATCTGGAGAACGGGTGATATACCGATGAGCTAGCGAGTGGGAGAAACCATTCTTATTTTCCAAAGATGAAAATACATCTGATCCCGCTAACTTCAGACCAATCACAATTAAGAATACGAGTGGTAACCTTGGAATGGAACTCCTAGCTCAGAGGACCATATATAGTTATCTGACTGAGAATGAATATATTGACAAATCCATCCAGAAAAGGTTCATGGAGAAAATATCAGGATGAGTAGAACATACTGAGGCACTTTCTGAGATACTCCGAGACGCCAAAAAGAATGAAAAACCGATTGTGACAACGTGGCTTGACCTACAAAATGCATATGGTACCGTGGCACACAACCTCATCCAGTTTGCATTAGAATGGTACCATGTTCCCGACCACATCAGGAAAATGATCTTAACTACTATGACGAAAGCTACATCAATGTAAAGACAAAGGAATGGACAACAGATTTGGATACACTACAGCATAGGAGTATTCCAGGGATGCCCTCTATCTTGCATCCTTTTCTCAGCAGATTCAATCTTTGCCTTGATCTTCTTGACCAACACAGCCATCTGTTTACTGTATGAAGGATTCATCCATCAAATAATCAGTCAAAGCTTATGCCGATGACCTGACTTTAATTGCAAGAAACCTAGAAGACTGTCAGAAACTGGTCAACGTCGTTAATGACTTCCTGAGGTGGACTCGATCAATGAAGGCAAAGCCAAGCAATGTCGATACCATGCCACGAAGAGATTTGTCCCAAATAAGAAACAAACTGAAAGCAAGAGGGACATAAAATCCAATATGTGGCATACGACCCAAAGTTGACAAAAGATGGAGAAGAGATGTTGATACACAACCAGCCCATGCGATTCCTCTTCATAGATTTGAAGGATAAGGAAATCAGAAGGCAGAAACTGACAGACATGCTGAAAAAGCAGACAAAAGCATATTCAATGGAATCATCAAGATGTGGATATATAATAATGCAATCATACCCAAAATAATATGGGAGTTTACCATCTACAACTTCACAATTACGTACATAGAGAGTTTAGAAGCAACCTGCACCATGCCAAATACTTGAAACGATGGGCAGGAATAAGCAGATGTACCATCAACAGTGTTCTATACAGAAGCAGGAAGAAGTACGGGCTTCACCTAAAAAGACTCACCACTTGTGTAAAATGCATGCAAGTCATCAAGCACCATCTCAGTATTCTATAGATGGGAGGACACAGACTCTCTGCAAAGACTGCCTCTAAAGAAAAGAAAAGCAATCAAGTTGTAATGGAGTCAGAGAACTCGAACAAAGAGAGCGACACCTGATACTGAATGAGATGTGCAGAGGTCAAACAGACAAAGCAGAACTTGGTTTCAAAAAGAACCAGAAACTATTAAAACGCTAGACATGAACCCCAAGAACACAGGAAATGCCTCACTAGTCTGGTAAAAGATGTAGATGAAGATGACATGCTTGTGTACCTCTATGGCTACGCCATACAAGGACAATGGCTCAGATGGGACTCCACCGTGCAAGTAGATACATCTTGGAAGAAACTCCTGTATGTATGGACACCAGAGCTCCTATCATTCCATGTCAATGCCATCCACGACCAACTTCCATCACCAGCTTATTTGAGACTCTGGGGAAAGACCAACCTTGGTTCCTGCCATTTGTGTCATCATAATAACTGTACTCTATTCCATATCTTAATGTCCCGATATTACCATCTATTATGAAAGGACCAAAACAGTTATCATCATTGAGCTTACAGTCCCAATGGAAGAAAACCTGTCAAATGCCAACGCAAGAAAGAAATGCAAATACCAGGATCTTGTAGCTGACTGTGAGAATAGGGGATGGTGCACCCACTACTTCCCATAACCAATTGAAATTGGTAGCAAAGGTACCTAACACATCGCTGACAAAATGCATCACTGCATGGAGTATCAAGTGGAAAGAGACGTGAACATCATGGATGCGGCTTCTGAAACCGCACTGAGAACCAAATATGTCATGTGATATGGTTATCTGTCAATCCAAAGCATCCCGACAGATAGACCTGATTCAAAGCTGGGAACCGTCTGAAATTGAAGATAAAGAAGACTTACCACCAGCACAACGCACTAAAACCTAAACATGCAATGACACTCAATAGTAAGACTAGGTTCCTGTGCATGTGACCAATCATTTTCCCCGGTCATTTTCCTTAATCGACATTGCACATCCCAGTGCTAGCAGTGCAAGCTCTGTCCAGCTGACTCTAGCTAAAGGGTCTGCTGGGTAATATAGGGGCATTGATTTAGCACGCTGGTTTACGCCACTCGTACCAGCTGTTCCTAGCCTGGAGTGCCCAATCTCTGATGATGGTTTAATTAAATCTTATCTCTGAGGGAAGCGGGACGGTAGGGTACCCTTAAACCCGGTTTAACCCACTAGAGTCTGGTCCTAGGTCCAGAGACCTCAGAGAATTTTGTTTGATGCCTACCCAAAACAAGGAGATATGCAGCTCAAGAAATACTTCCCGAGACACTTTCAAAGAGGCATTATAATGGAGTGCTCATCTGAATAAGGGTGAAATAAGGCGCCAAAGGTGACTGCGCTGGTGATCTACCAATGAATTACTTCTCTACCGATGCGATGCGGAACTGCAAGCAGATGGTGTGTAGTAATATAACGGTAACAACGCCACTGTACATTGTATACAAAATCTCCTAAAATCTCACACATTTTCTGATGGTATGTTCCTACGATCACATGCTGATGGCAGTCTGCTTGAATGTAACAGAACTCACACAACATAATGGGATAATGCCTTCTGCAATTCTGTGCCAGCTCTCTGGAACCAATTACCTGTAAAACTTCGTACTTCACCGTCCTGTAGTCTGGCCACTTTTAAATCTAATATGAAACCCCATTTGTTTCCAAACTAAGTTTTTTATTTTTTATTAAGTTGTACATTTTATTGTAGCCTAAGATGTGGTGTAAGTTGTACTTTTAAGATCATTCATTGTAAAGCGCTTTGTTCCCCGGGCTTTGTTCATACTTATGCTAAGGCGCTATATAAATTACGTTTATTGTATTGTATTGTAACGGTCGGTTGTATAATAATACCGTACCTTAGCCAGTCTATTCTTAAAATGATAACAAAGTGAATATGTATGTGTATCACCTGGCACTGATGATGTTTACAGGCAGAAAGAGAGTAATGTGGAAGGCGTTACCATCCACATAGATTGTGTAATAAGGTAGCTGACTCGGCTGTCGTACTCAGATATCATTCATTTTTGGTACATCGCAAGTAAATGTTATGTTTTTAAGTATGTCGCCAAATTTCAGATCAATCCGTTGCCGATTTCTCTCACAATTAATTAAAACATAAACACCAATTTTCACTCGTCTTGGTTGTCATACTAAACTAGCCGATCTAAAAATAGCTACAGCTTGCTGAATACCAAGGATTGGGTAGAAGATTGGAACACGGCAGTGTGTCTCCCTTAACCTAAGCATGGTGACACCGGGGAATGTCCTAGCAATCGTAAAATATCCATGACATCTCACATCTCTCATTATTTCTTCATATCCTGAATGTATTCGGGACCATTTAGAAAGAGAGTTACCACAAGAACATGTAGGTTAAGGAAGGAAAGAGGAACGAGAAATCAGATCGGCAACCTAAGGAACCTAATGGAGAAACATGGAGTTCCAGTAACCTCTGTTTCTCTGCTTCATAGACTATTCCAAGTCTTTGATTGTGCCCAGCACAACATCATGAAGGAACTGAGATTCTTCGCACAGTCATGTGGTGGACTTGATCATACAAAGGACAGAAATACACAGTAAGAACTGAGCGCGGAGACTCAAGACTGGACTGGTTAGGAGTACGTTAATGTATTCATGACCCTACCCTTTTAACATCTATGCAGAGTATCATGCTATCAATCGGAGGTTGACGACTACATAACCACAGGTACACTTATGACACCGCTCTCACAGCAAGAACATCATCTGAACTTCAAGTCCTATTAAACAGGGCAAAGGAAGTTAGTGAGGTAGTATAATCATGTTAATATCAAAAGGACAAAGACCACTGATTTGTGGAGGGAAAGCAGACCAGCCGGTAAAGGCTGATGGAGAGGATTGAGGTGGTTTTGGACCATTCATTGTTGACGAAGGAGGCAGCCGTTAAGAAATCAAAAGACGCCTGACCATGGCAAGAACATCTGCTATTGCTTTTATACCGACATTTGGAAACAACCAAAATTAAAATCATGAATCCCCTGGTCTTCCCACTACATATGGCTCTGAAACATGGGCTGGCTCTGAAACATGGGCTGTCGGAAGGGCAGACAGGTCCAGGATCTATAGCTTTTGAAATGTGGTGCTGGCGACTAGATGCTGAGAGTTTCTTGGATAGATCATAAAACAAATGAATTTGTCAGAAGTCAACTTGGTGAGCATGTCAAATGTTCAGTGTGCCAGAAGATTGGTCGCAACAAATTGCAGTACTTTGGTCACATCACATCTCAAGAAGAAATGGTGACAACTTGGAGAAGATAATTGTTCAGGGTCAAGTCGAAGGACTTCGCAGAAGAGGCAGACAGAAGCTCCGTTGGATAGACATGATAGATGGAATCAATTAATCCAATGGACTATACCCTTAGGAAAGCTTACCGTACCTGTATTGAACATTGGAACGACATCATCAAAAGGGTCACAACGGCCCAGTCATGACCCATAGGAGGACGACGACGACGACGATCATAGCACAGTTCATTGTATGAAGTATGACTTTCAAAAGGAGCTATGTAGTAGACTATAGCCGTGTGTCGTTGATTTTTTTAAGAACTAAACGTATATATGTATTTATATTTTTAACTATGTGTTTATTTGTCCAGTAATTTTTGAAATTAAATCGTGTTTTATTTCAAGTTGTTATTGCTAAATATAACAACAATAACAACTTGAAATAAAAGTACATTGTATTATTATTTGTCTATGTTTTCCCCGGGATGTTTTCTTCTACTTTGCGCGCGCCGGAATAGCGGTATATCATGGATTCATGCATATTATAGTCACACAAGGAACTTTGTGTCTAGGCTATATGCATTTAAATATTTTTGACAGCAGCTTGAACTAACAGGCAGCTGACCAAGATAGGTTGGCAAGACATGATGAAGATCTTACTGGTGGATGGGATATCCCTTGTCAAGTCACCGCTGTTAAGGGTACTCCATATACAGTAGAATATTCGTTCAACAAGTATTCGTTATTCCCAACAATATATATAACGAATGCTTGTTGACGGAAAATCAATTACATTTGATGTCGAATATCTGACGGAATATTATTCCAGTTTTCGTCATCAGGCATGCGTTAGAAATCAAACATGACCTGATGATTGGAAATAGAATGGGTATGATGGGAATAGGCATGAACGATTCAAACGAAGATGTCGAATTAAAAGTATGCAATGGGCCTTATTTATCAGTCTGTGACGTATCAGTCTAGCCTATCCAGGGATATCCCTGATATATCAAAAGGCATATATCAATAAATTCATCATATCCTGTTGAAAACAATTCAGACACGGCTGTAGAGGCAATGCCAATTATAATTCACAACGAGCCTGGTTCAACAATTATAATAGGACTGCATTTTGCATCACTTTCATGATACTCATAATTATTATGATAATGATTGTAACTTCTCGTGTTGGTGGTTTGGTTTAAGAGGACCAACCTGCTGGTCCTAGGCCAGGGGCGGGCTCCTCAGTAAAAAGGGATTTGTTATCGATTCTTGGCGATTGTGACCCCAAATTGCCTTCGAAGGAGAACCCCACTCGAGATCAATATTTGCCATAGGTTGCACAGTAGCGTATAGCCAGAATTTTAGTATGAGGGGGTAAAGCCAAATTTTCGTTCGTATTTGTCATTTTTTATCCCATTTTTAGTCATTTTAATTATACTTTTATGATACTCTCTGCCATCCCCACACACCGACACCGCCTGGCTAATAATTATTTGGTGCAGAAGGGACACTAAAATGAATACACGGGATCGATACACGTGAATTGCTATGCACGATTTTGATATCAGACGAAAATCTTCTGATACCGGGTTAGAAAATGATGAATATCTCCCGTCATGATTTTTTTCTCAAGAAACCAGATTTGGTCTCATAAACTTGGAAATACGTGTTGAACAGATATGATAGTCGCTAGAATGCGCTTTGAAAATTGGCCGTGCGCTTTGAACTCAAAATTTGACCATTTTATATTGCGTTGGTCCTGTTATGGACTACAGCGTGCAGCGTGTAGTACAGCTGCACTCACTGTAGGCAGTATAAAGTCGATGACCATTGACCTCAATGGGGTATACAAGCTTAATCACGCACAACCAAGATCGATTACCCGGCTATTGTGAGTAGCCTTAGTTATGTCCCTCGACTAATTATTAGTTTAAAAGAGCTTTAAAGGTTTGAACCAAATGGCTAATCGTGGCTGTGGATTTAACCTACCATGGCGATTCCTGCCATGAAGATATAGGGTCGAAGACACTGTGCCCCATTTTATCCCTGATATTTTTCTGGGGCGCGAAGCAGTCCCCCCGGCTCCCCCTAGCTACACCCGTACCCCTGAAGTTGCATAACGGCCCCTCAAAAACTGTTCCGCACCGGGTCCGCACCCTGCGCGATTTAGCGTTTCCTTCCAATCTTACAAGAACGCCGTGGTTTTATATGGCACGCTACACCGGACATAAAACGTCGCGTTTAAAATAATGACGCCGAGAATGAGAGGATAACGTCGAGTTTTAACGACGTTGAGTTCAAAACGATGACGTTGAGATTGTAAATGCAATGCCGGGTTTGTAACGCCGAGGTTTTTTCGCGTCCAGATTTTTTCGCGTCCAGATTTTTTCGCGTCCAGTTTTTTTTGCGCCAAGAAGTGCTCTCTATAATATAGTTTCTGATTGACCACATTGACTGACTCCAAATAGCTAGTCATTTTCTGCAATGGCGGAAATAGAAGAATATATATATTCATCTATGGTATGGTGATTGCGGCACACCGACATCGCCTGGTTAATAATTACATTGTACAGCAGAGACACTAAAATGAATACACGGGATCGATACACGTGAATGTGCTATGCACGATTTGATATTCAGACGATAAATCTTTAAATATCAAATAGGCAGTTAACGGCTAGTGAAATTTACCTCAAAATTTGGAAATTGGATTATTTTGGTATACACAGACCTCAATCTGAAGTACAAAGCACAATACACAAAAATCTGACCACCTAGGCCTACCTTTAAAAAGACAGTAACGGATAGATAAAAAGTTGTGACATCATGATAGGTAGCCTATATATAGAGTGTGTATATTTTTGTGATTATCTCATGGTTATGTGCTTCTGATGAGTGAGGCCTTATGGCCCTACGAAACAGATCTGTAAAGTAATGTAGCTGTATCAACACAAGTCCAAATTAATTATTTAGCTCCCATTATCATGATTATGGTTGAGTACTTTACCTTTGGATGATTTCAACCATCTTGGATGTATATCTTGCACGGCCTTGGCCATTTTGAATAAGAACATGGTACGGAGTCATTTTGGACAGGGCCGGATTTATTGCCCGGATTTATTGGACCAGATGAGCCCGGCCCTATAGGGCCCCAAATATTGTCATGTGCATCTTTCTTTTAGCCCGAAAACACCATGTTTGGGCCAAAGTATGGTAAAATTGCACAATTTTGTGCGGTTCGCGCACACGCTGGCCCTTTTCATAGCAAAATTTACCCTCATTTGAGACTGAAATTTAAAATAAAATAGGCTTAAATGTTATTACACCTCATACATATTCATGAGAGATGACACCAATTTAATCGCAACTTGACACAACCCAATTCAGCATCGAAGTGGTTACGTAATTCTCTTGGTTACCGGATCACGCTACTTTGGTATGCCTTCGAGTGCCATATACTTTATGTGGTGATCATTTCGATCGTGGTTCATTACTCTAGCGCGTGATCCCGTTGACATAGTAACATTACGTAACTTCGATACTGAATTAGATTGACATATCCCCTAACCGGATAGGATGCTAGTTTTCCCCCATATTCACGATATCAATATAATCATCCTTAGAGGCAAAACTTGGTAGGCCTACTCCCTTTTGCGGAATTTCGTAAGCGTGTTTTTCGATCCGCGAAGGTATAGGACTTGGCATATTCATGCAGTTATTATACAAATATAATACTGCCATGAGAGGTTCTGGTTAAAACTATGGGCCCGAGGTGAGATCAATAGTACTATATTAATAGTACTATAGAAAACAGTATTAATTGATCTCAACGAGGGACCATAGTTTTAACCAGAACTTCGAATAAAGGCAGTATATATTTGTTTTATATACTTCATTAATATGTTCTTTGTTCATTGGTTAAAAGAAAATTATTTGACGTTTCGACTCTCCAGCTTCTACCCTGAGTGAACAGCACGACCAATTTAAGCACAACCTATATTTTGCCCTTCAAAAAAATCGAATAGGCTAAAATCGGGCTAACCAATCACAGCAGCGCGAAATCACGCTATGGCAGTTTCGCGTGCGTGAACTGTTCCGTCGCATCAAATGCGCGCACGCGGAAGGCATGGTCAAAAGTACTATTTACGGCTTGGAGGTACTATTTACGGCTCATCCGGGACATTGCAAATACTATTTACGGCGTAGAGGTACTATTTACGTACTGATGGTAGAACTATTTTCGGTCATGTGATCCACTTTTAACCAATCAATGAACAAGAATATATTAATGAAGTATATAATGTTAACTACATGTATGCACACAACACAGGGGCACTCACATAGGTAATTGAAGATGAACTAGTTAGCGTCATGTATCAAAAAGTATAAAAGCTCTGATTTTAGTAGGCCTACTTGCTCTATGTTTCAATTACTTATTCTTTTCAAAATATCTGAGTTTTTAATCCGGTACAAGCTTTAATAACGGGGGAGCATGCATTTGTATGATAAAGGAAATCTACCATCTTATCCAAACTCCCGTGTTAATCCAATGCACATTTTGCTTCACCGGGCCGCCCTGACTTGGTCGCGTTTGGAAGAGGAGTGCCACCAAACCGTAATAGGTACAAATTTAGTACTTTCTGTCAATCAAGTATGGTTTATTTTCTACATGTCAATCTTTAAATTATTAGCATAGTCCTTATAATAACGGTGGAGCGCCTTGATGAGTAAATGATAGCAAACCAGTGAAAAATCCCCAAAACTCAGTCAGTGGAGCTCCACCCGTAGGCCTACATGTCAATAGCGTCATTATCGATTGGATTAGTCGACCGTAGCGGACAATTCGATCGCTCATTGGATTAATATTATCACGTGGTAAGAAATGTGCATTGGATAATCGATTACTTCGGTTTAATCTTCACTAAGCGGGTTTATGGCTGAAAAGGTCACGGTGAATTTGCCGTGGACAAAACTGCACTATGTCATGGTTCTCCGCGATTAGACGGGAATTAGCCAATGTATTATAGCAACAACAAAAATGTCAGCGTCCATGGAAAGAAGTCCTTGCTGTCCGAACTCTCCACTCAAGCAGATATTGCCGAACTATTTCTGCATTAAACACCCACTTTACGATTAATAAAGCCGTGAAGCTGTTGAAGACGTATTGTGAGGAGAAGGGAATCGCGTATGCAAAGCCTAGCATGCTAGAGGAGCTCTCGACATGTCGAATCCAAACTACCAACATTGACCAAAGCTTAACATCAAGCAATGTCAAGGTGAAGAAGTCATGAAGGTATAGACTATTGCAATTTGCATGAATTGATCCCTGAGGAATTGATGAAGACCGCAAATTGGCCTAGCGCCTATTAAAATGTTATGAATTGGTGTCATTCTCTCATAAATATGTATGAGGTGTAAAAAACAAATACTAGTACTAGTCTAGTACATGGTATTTTCAGGGAAATATGGTCACTATTTTCCCCTCGCCCCGTACATGCCGTACTGGCTATGTCCAGGCCTATAGCCTGTAGCCATGCGCCAGTACCTTGGGAAAAATAGTTTCCCCTATTTCCCATCAAACCATGTAGTATTTGACTATTTGTCAGGATTTGTATACTTGCGTCCCTCTAAATTTTAATGAAGTTGTTCTGCTACGCACTGCACTGTCGATCTTAAGTTGCAATAGGCCTAGCATAGGCCTAACTATAGTGTACGTAGGCCTAAATCAAAACCTGGCCACTTGAGTGCCCATAATGCCTTCCTCGCGGTGAGTCAGGCCCGGGGTCAGGCCTCCAAACTTTTGGGCCTGGCCCAGGGCCCCCCAAAAGGTATAAGATCGCATGTCATGAATTGGTCATCTTTTGTGTAACATGATGTAAAATGAGTAAAATATCACCAATTTTGATTCAATTCAACACAACTTTTAATGAATACATTTTAGACCATTATAAGTATATATTTCTGGAAAGCTTATATTACAAGGATGCCAAATCAACAAAGTATAACATCATAATACAGGGTGGGTAAGAAATATACAGGGTGGGACAACAACAAAATTAACATTTTACTTGTCATGGCGAACCCCAAATTTTCCTTTTCTGAAAGCTATGTAGCTCAAAATAAATATGGATTCAGAAAGACATTGCATGGGTCCTTCAAACAAATTAGGAAGAAAAAGTTTGGTATCCCTTGCGTTAAACATAAAGGGTGGTCAAAAATTGTAAAATAATTTGTCAATTTTCATGACATTTATCAATCAAAACTTTTTCTTTCATTTCTGGCACTAAAACTAATAGCATAATTGAATTCCTCATCAAATTTCCATAAAAATAGACGTACTTTTGAATAAGCAGGGTGACTCGGGCAAGAGATAGTCCATTTAGAAATGTCGGAGCATAATATGCACATTTTGCACAGTAACATATAGGGAAAACTGTCTTAATTAGCATTTAATTAGGTATTAATTAGTTACATCTTTTGTTACAGTTGATCTACTATGAAGTAGATCTACAATCCAGGATGATATATGTGCAATTTGAGGTCCATGCTAGTTGTACTTTTTAAGATACAAATGTTTGAAGTTTGTCATATTTTCAGAATTTTGTGTACAATCCTATGGGGCTCCCCCGACCCGGCTCCCCCGACCCGGCTGCTCCATTGACACATCTTTACATATTGAGGTATAAATCTCAAAGTTGTTGTCCAATTGACTTGGGAGTTTTTGTATTTGAAAAAGAACATAATTATCTACAAAATGACACCAAACTTCCTACAATAGGTATTTTACTTTAAGAATAAACCTGACTTGAAGTGTGACAAAAGCGTTTTCATGTTACGGCTGCTCCATTTTTGGGTGACCTATTTGTGACATGCGACCACAACCGGCCCTGATTGTGGATAAAAAGTAACAATAATACTGTAGGAAGAAATCTGAAATACGCCATTTATGTAACAATTTGTGCGCCATTCATTTCATTGCACAATACCAAATACCAATCGTAACAGATTAGCAGAATGACCCAGTAGTATCTGTAAAGTGTAATTTGAATGTTTTGAATTACAGAAACCTACTAAATTTGTTTTAACACATGTTAAAGCATAAATTATTTGAACTAGGCGGTTACCCGTATTTCGCGGTTTTCGGCTATCATGGTTATTGGCTTTTGCAGATCTCAAAATCAGGGTGTGTCCTTTGGCTGGGATCACTTTCCTCGCAGCTGAGCTCAATTGCAGCCTTTTGCAATTTGACCTGACTTTCGCCCTCAATTTGAAATTTGACCTGACCTTTGACCACGGATGACCTAACAAACGCAAACCTGAGCTTCCTTGGCCAAAGTTACACCCACCCACAAAGTTTGAGCTCCATTATAATTATGAGCAATTTGAAATTTTTATGTTTTTTGACCTCTTAACCGTAGGTCTGACAAAAAGGTCACCGTGGAAACTTTTGTTTGTTAGTCCAAGGTCCACTCACCCACCATGTTTGAGCTCCAAAGAGGCAATTTGAAATGTCTACCTTTTCTGACCTATGACCTCTTAACCGTAGGTCTGACAAAAAGGTCACTGTGGAAACTTTTGTTTGTTGGTCCAAGATCCACCCACCCACGAAGTTTGAGCTCCATAGGGGTAATTTGACATTTCTACCTTTTTTGACCTAAGACATCTTAACCGTATGTCTGGCAAAAAGGCCACCGTGGAAACTTTTGTGTGTTATTCCAAGATCCACCTACCCACCAAGTTTGAGCTCCATAGGGGGCAATTTGAAATTTCTTCCTTTTTTGACCTATGACCTCTAATTAACCGTAGGTCAGGCGAAAAGGTCACCGTGAAAACTTTTATTTGTTAGTCCAATGTCAACACACCCACCAAGTTTGAAATTAGACTTCAATTGGACTTGACCCGGTCGTTGACCTTTGACCTTAAAAATATAAACTGGTTCTTCCTCATACCAAGCTGCACCCACCCACCAAGTTTGAGGAACGTGATAGGAGCAATTTGAAATTAGACGACAATTGGACTTGACCCGGTCGTTGACCTTTGACCTTAAAAAATATAAACTGGTTCTTCCTCCCGGGTTCTTCCTCATACCAAGATGCACCCACCCACCAAGTTTGAGGAACGTGCGACCCCTAGTCTCCGAGAAAAGATGCGGACACACAGACAGACAGATTCCGGTGAATTATTCTTTACTAGACTTCTCCGTAGTCTACTTGCCCATTTTGCATACTCTGGCTATTACATATTAAGCATAAAACGCTGATTTGTATCAATTTGTGTGCAATTGATAGACTTTCACATCTTATCTTTTCAGTCACCATACTCCCTCTGTTTGTTACCTTCCCAAGTGGATTTTTTACTCGGGCTTTCGCGATCAATAAACTGGTAAATTCCAAAATCAGAATTGTTTAGTATTGAAGTGAGCCATTTATTATGCAAGATATGTTGAATTCGGTTATTTTATTGTCACTAATCATCTAATTATATAAATTCTTGATGACAATTTACTATTGAACACTTTAATTTTAACATGTTTAATAAACATCAGTATAATTTTGAGTTCAACGGAATGCGTTCATCATGATTAAATAATAATAATAACATATTTTTATCAAAATTCGACTATGGCATAGTCTAATTCTTTACCAAAATGCAATTTGTGTTGAGTGGGTCATAAAAATTATAAATTGAAACAAAGGTAGGTCAGTGTCCTTTTTCTTATCTTGAAAAGAACTGTCGAATATTATTATTCTATTTTATTCATTTAGGTCTATTCTTGTCTTCAGTTTTGTCTGCTTCTGGTTGGCAAGGTAAACGAGATCTCAGGCCTGCGAGATCTGTTGACTTATGTTAACGCCATCAATTTATACTTACGGAAGTGTTACAGAAGTATGGTGTCAACATTTTAACGGCGGCGCTTTTATTTCATAACCGTTATTTTGGAAATGCATGTTATAACCATATAGCTGATTAATGCAGTCAACGTGCAGGTTTTGCTTCACAGGGAGTCCCGTTGTGGCATTGCCGTGTAAATCTAGGAATCGACACAATAATTTTTTAGCATGGAATTGATGGCACTACCATTGAAATGTACTTCATATGTACTCGTGGCATAAGGAACCCTTTTTCGGTGTATATAGCTCCTTAGTTCATCGTTTAGTTGCCATTAGTTATTGTATCTGATAATAGCACACGAATTGTGTAAGCGAATCATGGTAATGCATACGATATCAACCGCCTCATCGGGCTAGGCATGCAGCAAGCATCTCGAGCTGAGAGAGTACCTCCATCATCAGTTATCTATGCAGATTGCCTGGCTCTAACATACACTGCTGCATGTCTGCAACATGGAAAATATAAGTGGAATTAGTATTTATATACGTTAGCTCTGTACTCAAGACGTTTACATGCTGCAGCAATCAAAGAAAGAGGTTCGTATTTTCAAAGTAATAAAGACATTTTAATTTACCACATACTAGTATGTATACACGGTACGTAATCATATCTGCTTTTTAATTAAAATCGGGCTATGAACAGTCATGACAGTGCCGCTGAACCCATGGGCAAAACAAGGTGACCGTTTTTACCGTTTGAGCACAAAGAGACATTTAACCTACTGTGCCCAAGCAAGGGTTTTTGGGCTCTGCATGCGGTTGATGACCTTCTGTTCTCTGACATAACGATTTTTTTACTCATATCCACTTTTTGTTAATTTTGGTGAATCATTCTAGAATTTTAATCATGTCTGTGTTAGGTTTATAGGATCTACCTATTCTCCTTTACTTCAAGCACAATGTCAGGCCAGCTGACCAGAACCAGAACCTTCATGCCTGAACTGCATCAATTTGGATGCTTTATAAATTAGCCTAGAGATTTTTTTGTTGATCACTATAATTGTAAACTACAACAGCAGCTGTTTGTATTTGATATAATTGCGAAAACTCTCGTCATGTTTTCATGCATAGTGGCTATTGGTGAACACGTTGCAATTTGAACCATTGACCCACACTAGTGTGCCAAATGAATGCTATTTCCTCGGGCCTTCACATCACGAAATGTGCTGAGTTTGCAGTTTGGAAAGTAGTACGTGTCAGCTGTGTTTTAATATTAAAACAGCACACACTTTTATTTCAAAGTTATTTAATATTCGCAATGTCTCCATTCCATAGGTTAATATAAATAAGGATCTTGTATGATTGAGTAAACGTGTGATTCATTAAAATCATCGCTTACGACAACGGTCTGAACTGGTTTGATATTCCGAGGTCTCGATATGTGCTATTTTTGATTACATTCAAGCAGCCCGTGGGCAGTGAGATTGGTATGGTTTCCTATCGTGGCTCACAGCGCGCCGGGCTTGTTTATTTTCCGGAATAGACTTTCCATGCCCTTTGAGTGAGGTCAACAAACTTTTGTATGTGTCACGGTGTTTTCTACCTTAGAAAGCTGAGTAGAAAATGGCAAGTCATTCTTTGGTATGCATGACCTGATCATGTCACCTTCAAAAAATGACCGGATAAACTTTGGGTTAAATTTGGCTCGCTCTGGCATGGCTACCTCATTGTACGTTTAGTTAATTCTAGTAAAAATAAAGGAAGACGAGAATATTTTGTTCCAATTAAACAGGAAACTGAGAGATATAATTTAAGTGCCAATGTATATTGTAAGCTTGAATATTGCTTTTTTTTTATCTTGGCAACACAATGCATGAATAAATCATCCTAAATCTGAAAACAACACTTTATAACTTGCATTGTATTAAACTTCTTGTAGCACCCGGGATGGCATGACTCTGGGTTTCACCGTTCTGAAAATTGAAATGATCGGTTTTACCCATGTACTCGCATTAAGAATCATTTTTCACAATGCCATGGCTAAAATGTTTGTCTCATGGTCGGCAATTCTTCCCAAGAATATACAGATTAGATCTGAATTTTGTTCAAGTCACTCTTACGGTATAGTTTGGTTGATACCGAAGTTTGCATTCAATAAAATACAGATGTTACAAACAAATTTTACACCATTTTCCGTAAGCTGCTGTATTTGTCACTTGTTGCGGACAAACATTGGTTTACCATGTTTACCACCCATGGCGTATGATAGTTCATTAGTTGTGTATAGGTCATGTTAGTTGTTTAGGTTAATCTCTTTCTGGGTGCATCCTCGTCAGCAGCTTCTAAATGATTTATTTGTCTCTGCTGTTAATGCCCAGTTATGCCATGTCGTAAAAAAAAAAAAAAAGGCTTCACTCACAGCATAAAAGTTGTAAAGAACCCTACACGATCTTCTCATTTTTGAATAGAAACTTATCAAATCACAGATCCTGGAACAAGGGATGGGGATATAACAGATTTCTCTTTAAAATGAATCGGATGTTAATCATATTATCATCAAAATAACAAGAAACTCTTTTGACTCTTTTTCTTGTCAAAAATGAATACCGGTAGGTTCTTTATAAATATCAAAAATGATTAATGATGAAAAAAATGAATAGCTTGTCCTCTCCGAGGGAGATATATTGAACTTTTTTTTTTAATCCTGGAACACGGGATGGGGTTATAACAGATTTCTCTTTAAAATGAATCGGATATTAATCATATTATCATCAAAATATCAAGAAACTCATCAAATTTGATCTTGCCCTGTTATTTTGAAAAATGAATAGGTTCTTGTCAAAAATTAATAGGTTCTTTATATTACCGGTAATATCAAAAATGATCAATGATGAAAACAAATGAATAGTTTGTCTTCTCTGAGTGAGATATATTGAACTTTTTTTTTATCCTGGAACACGAGATGGGGTTATAAACAGATTTCTCTTTAAAATGAATCGGATATTAATCATATCATCAAAATAACAAGAAACTCATCAAATTTGATCTTGCCTTGTTATTTTAGGTTGTTGTTAAAATTGAATAAGTTCTGTATATCAAAAATGGTCAATGATGAAAAAAAATGAATACTAGCTTGTCTTCTCCGAGGGAGATATATATTGAACCTTTTTGAAATTGAAATCTTGTCAAATAATGAGTTGGAGATATTTTCAATTTTACTTGTTAAAATAAACAGAAACTACTCATTTTTATTGTTGGCCCAAAAAGTGATTATACCTCAAAATATATCTCATCAAAACCGATAGTTCGGGATCAAGAGTAGGCGTACGTAGGGATTCTATATGCAGAAAAATGAATAGTGTAAAATCAGAGTGTATGCCACTGCTTTGCAGAGATTGAAAATGTTTTAGGCTTTACATGGTCCTGTGGGGGTCCTGTCATCCCGCCTGCGGCCTGTCATTGCATTGAGACACTAGAACTGCTAAACATTTAGCTAATTGACTAATTTTATTCGTGTAATAGTAACAATTTTTGTGTCTGTAGTGTTTAATGCTTAAATATAAACATGCACGTGGGTGTAGATATTATTTAATTGGGAATTTTTAATTGCATCCTGAGCTGCGAACGAACGAATGAAACTCCCGCGGACAAAACTATTTTATTAATCAAAAATTCAAAATGGCGTCTATACCATGTACCCGACCATGTATACCACTGTGATATTGGGATAGTATTAATGGTAACGCGGTTTAGATTAGTTTCACATGAAGCACGTTAAGGTTATAATTATGGAGACCTTCACACATATCAATTTTGAATATTGTTAACTATGATATGAATATTATTACGGCATTATATTGGCCCCGATATAGCAGACCATATTTTTATAATTTCAATATTTCGTTTGTTGGTGCGGGTGGGTGGGGTGAGTGTGGGGGTTGCGATGGAATGGGGTCCGAGGTTGGGTAGGGTTCTGTTGCTTGTTGGTTAGTTTGCGTTTGTAGCCCAACAAACACAAATGTTTATGTCGGGTTATGCATGTAATACTAAATAGGCCTAAAGGTTATGAGAAAATGCTTCTGAGAACTTGATGAAAAACATACTAATTTTCGTTATTGAGTGTTGCAAAAATATTAAGCAAAAACGTTTGCCAACAAGTATTTTGTAATAACATTTTGCCAGCATTTTTAAAATGTTGCGAAAATTCAGATTTTGGCACCTTAATCGTGAAAGTATTTTAGGCATTTTGGAAGTGCTCTATCCGTATTTTAAACAGATTAATTGAGTGGGCCTTTTATTTGAAGCTCATCGGACATACGGTTTTCAAACATTTAAACTTTCTTTGTATTAAGTATATTGTATATCAAAAATCAATATAGATGACTTGAAAGTGCTTATTAATATGTAAATTTTAGCAATATTTTGCTAAAAAAGAATGCATTAATGTTCATAACATTTTTATTTTGGTTTCAAACTTGGTCAAAGTGTTCCTGATGACTTCCAGATAATTTATGCATGATTAATTAGCTAGCCGCCCTGATTTGCATAATTAATTAGCATTTATACAAAGTAGCTCATTAATTAGGCAAATATGCAAATTAGATGGCGGCTAGACAATATAATACATTAGAACATATTAGAAACACTTTGACCAAGTTTCAAGGCAAAAATATGCCAAATAAAAGTACCCTTAATATTTATCAAAATATTGGCAAAAAATACATATTCATGAGCGTTTTCAGCCAAACAATGAATGAGATACAAAGAAAATATAAATTGGTTATCCTTCAGGCAATTTATAAACAATTAAGATTTTTTACACCTTCGCTGGGAACACTGACTATAGGCATTAATTTGACCAACCAAAATGCATTTATGTTTAACGTTCTAAAACATTTTTTATGTTTGCTGGGAGGTGCGTAGGCTGTAAATAGGCCTACATAATCAACACAGATGGTCTTGAATTATATCGGTAATATGTATGATATCCAGGGATTCTCATTAAAAGCAGCGACGTACTGGCATTCCAGTTTCCAATGAACTTCATGATAGAAGCTGACACATGTCATTGCCATACCAGCAAATGAACGCCATCTGAAAAGCTGGCATGCATGCAATCTGAAGCTAATACTGATACTATAGCACAATATATAGTTCAATCGCTACAATATGAGCGACTTTGATGAATATCCAATGAGATGGGTCGTTATTTATCGCGAGTAAAGTAAGATCCATTTTATTGGAAAGACAAAAGTTCGCGTGTCACTTTGAAGTTAACCTTTTAACTGAAGTGCTAAGTTTCAAGTTGGAATTATGAATAGGCCTATGGAAAGTAGGTTGATGGTTTGTGATTCGATATGTTTGAAAATAAAACAGAGCTCTACTTTGAATCATGTTCAGAATTCGACTCATGACTGGATTGAGGTTAATATTGAAATGTAGGCCTACAGTAGATTATTCAATTATTAAAATTAAGCCAATTGATGAATAACTCTCTTCACGCGGGTTTCCGCTGCAGACGACACGTTTCATTTTATTAATTCAAAAAATTGAGAATTGTAAATTTTCATGATCATATTTGGAATCAGCATGAAAAATTAATCAAAAGAAGTACAAACAAGCCTAGTATTGGTTCAGCGGTTCTTAGACTAACTAACTTAGAATAGTTCTTGATATTTCTAGAAATCTCTCAAAACTTTTGATGTTGAAGTAGGCCTATAGCACGCAGAGCATTAAATCAAGGTTGTATACGCTATATAGGCCTAGATAATTGACAATTAGGCCTATCGTAGATGGAATATTGCTGGCTAGGCTTTATTCAAGAGACATCAGACATGTGTAATTTCCTCTGTATCGTGTGTATGGAAGCACAGATCTATATTGGATCCTGTGATGGAAGCAAAAGGTAAACAAACTTTTGCAATAAAGGGGAAAACTTGCAATAACTGGGTATGGGTATATTTAGCTCGACAGCAAATTTACATTGAAAATCTATACAGGCCCAGTGTACATTTTGGGAAAGCTCTTGGTCCACATTAGCCGCACTATATCTCGGACTAAATCGTATCCGAGAACCGCTATTAAACCCACCAACCGCTCCACCCGAAAAAAGGGGGAGGAATAACGGTTTTATGATATAGCATGGTTTTGGATCACCACAGACAAAAGGCCCTATACTAGTATATATAGGGCCAGTCCACATGATATAGCTCAAATGTGATGTTCTGTAATTATTTTTAGTGAAATATTCCCTCTTCTGCTGAAATCATTGCTCTTACCATTACACCCACATATACAGCAATATTATTTTTGGATATATTCCATTGTAAAATATATGAGTCTTCTTTTATCATGCACCAAAGGACATACTTATTGAAATAATTAATTTCCAACCGAAATTTATGCATTTTCAAAGAAAATAAATCGGTCATTTTATGTTATACGCGAAAATACACCAGTTCAAAACGCACGGCCCTCTATTTCTTGTAAAAGTAGAAATTTAACATTTATATTGTTTCTGATGTTTCATTTTCAGCAAACGTTTTTCAGAGATACGATTTTTTATGTCATATTAAAAACTGAGATGGTTTTAATGAAATGCGGAAAAAAATGAATTCCGTGTATCGGATATTTCTTATGTGATTTGAAGTTGAAAATGGATTCACTTTGTTTATGAGATGGAAAGCTTATGACAGTCTCAGACAAGCACTATTTTCTCAGGTTAAAGATGCTTGTATTATCACAGTAGGCCTACACACTACACAATTAAAATTGTTTTCCATAAATTTACCATTATGTGTGTATTATTTTATGTACTCGTTCATTTTATACGCATCACTTGTTTTGTGCTTTGACCACACCTTAGACAATAAACATGACCTTTTTTGGTCATTTGATTCTGATTCTGTAAAGATGTTTGTAAAAATTTCTGCCGCTATTGTTTGACTTTGTGGGTCGGCATAGACGAATAACTAACAAGGTATAGTGAATTACACTAGTTAATATAATAATAAGCTGAATTGTAACTCATTATTTTGTATTTTCATACACTTGCTGATCCAGAAAAGGTCATACGCTACTGAATAGCAACAGTGCATAAAGCGAATATAATGACAATACATATTTTTATCAGGATAAACATGGTAAAATTAACAGACCTCCCATGCAAATTGTTTTAAAATACCAGAATAGTTGCAATTTTTTGTTACCTAGAAAGATCTCCATACCATGATTTCTATGATCTCTTTGGTTTAGTCCGTCAAGAAGGACCATGCTATAATATGGATTATCGTGCTAAACAAAAGTGTGGTCCTTTCTGACGGACTACTTTGGTTTGGTGACTGGTGCCGGAAGAGGCCAGCTGTCGGTATTCGCCGTCGTATTGTGACGTCAAAATCGATCGTTGCCAGGTATTTCACGCTATCTGTTTTCGGAACCACGATCAAAATGATCACAACACAAAGTCAATGGGTTGCTATTTCGATTTTGCGTTTGCGAGATATGCATGATGTATCATCCTGGAATGGTCATGTTATCATGGGTTTGTTTGTGCCTTACGATAGATATATATTTTACGATGCGTCGTAAACATTGTATAAATGTTAGTGAATTGTAGGGGCTCGCATAATTGTCACACTCGTCCTTACCCACTCTCAGAGGATGATTTAAGGAAGCCCCATCATGCACTGTAAAAGTGTTATCACTAGAGTTTCAACTGCCACTTTACTTTTCAAATCCCATTGCATTCTGTGCAAAAGATATTGTTTTAGAATTGTGCGTGTGTCATTATTACTAGGTCGATTTCAGATCTAAAGTGATGTATGCATAAAGGATAATTCACACCTTCTGTAGATAACATAAAATGTGAAATCGACCAGCTTTTTGAAGGTGTTTTTATTGTAAATATATCTGCCCAAATTCAAATTTAACCATGCACGTGTATGCAGTGGGCGGGCAGTGGTGTCATGTTCACTCACACAGCTATGCTAACCGCAAGACTTGCTGGGTAGTGCTTAAATCATCCTCTGGCCCACTCTATTGGCAATTAGAATTGTAAATGTGCCGGGAAGTTGTACTAGAGGCAAATGGTGGTCATAGACCACAAACCTAGCTGGGGCATGTTGGTGTTGTGGAGGTATCTGACCCCTGCAAAATGTTCCAAAAATGTTCCCCTGTGATGAGGTTTGTTGTCACCGAGTTTTGAGTCCTGTACTCCTCACAGATGTCCAGAAAATGCAATTCTAAGATTTGACCCAGATGACCTTTGACCAGACACCTGCAAGATGTTCCATAATTCACCCCTGGTCATGAGTTGTCACCGAGTTTGAGCCCTGTACCTCTTACAGATGTCCAGATAACGCAATTCTAAGATTTGGCCCCAGAATGGTGTCTTTTGAGCTGACCCGTGCAAAATGTTCCAATATGTTCCCCAGGTCATGAGGTTGTCACCGAGATTGAGCCCCGTACCCCTCACAGATGTCCAGATATTGAAATTCGAAGATTTGACCCCAGCTGACCTTTGACCTGCCCCCTGCAAAATGTTCCAACATGTTCCCCTGGTCATGAGGTTGTCGCCGAGATTGAGCCCCGTACCCTTACAGATGTCCAGATATTGAAATTCGAAGATTTGACCCCAGCTGACCTTTGACCTGATCCATGCAAAATATTCCAAAATGTTACTCTTCTCATCAAGTTTATTGTCACTGAGTTTGAGCTCCGTACCCCCTACATATTGCCAGAAAATGCAGCAATTCTAAGATTTGACATGACCCCTGCAAAATGTTCCCCTGGTTGTGAGGTTTGTTGTCACTGAGTTTGAGCCCCATAAATACCCCTTAGGGGGCTATTATTTTCTTTGGAAGGAGGATCCCAAATATACAGGGGGTCATAAATTTTCGGAAAAAAAAAATACGGGGGGGGGGCATAATACTTTTGATGACCAAAATGTAGGGAGTCACAAGATGACCACAGATAGTGTGTTTATTTTATTCAAAACTAGCGGGAGCTAGTAGAGTAAACAGGAGCAGTTAGTAAACGGGAGTGGTTAATAAAGATGTTGAACGGTGATGATAAACATCCCAGCAAACACAAAAACGTAAACGTTTTAAATAAGTTATATTTTGGCTTTTGGTTTAGGTAAAAACGTTTTAATAACATTAAAATGTCGGGTTATATAAAGGTCATGATAACGTTTTAAAACGTTTTGTATGAAAACACACTACAACAATATTTTTAAATGTTTTCAAAAAATGTAATGGTAAACTATTTTTGCAAACATTTTTGCCAAATATTGTGTCAATACTAAAATAACATTATGTTAAAATATTTGAACCCAGGAAACACAAAAATGTTCTTCAAATGTTTTTTCTAAACCTTTCAATAACATTTAAATGTCGGGTTATATAAAGGTCATGAAAATGTTTTAAAACGTTTTTGAAAATATTTTGGGCAAACATTTTTCGCAAAATATTTTTTCAACCCCAAAATAACATTCTGTTTAGAATGTTTGTATCAAGTTTTCAAGAATGTTTTTGGAATGTTATTAAAATGTTTTTATACCCTTTATATAACCCAACATTTAAATGTTTTTTGTAAAACATTTTTGTTTGCTGAACAGTAGAATATCATAAAATGTTTTTTAAGGTTATGAAAACGTTTTATAACCTTAATATACCCTTTATATAACCCGACATTTAAACGTTTTCTGACAACCTTTTATAACCTTTTGCGAATGATGTCGAAAACATTTTGTGTTTGCTGGGATTGTGTCTTGGACTAAAACATGTATAGGAATTATTATTATTACCCAGGTATAATTCTGGTTTACCCTGTGCACCCTGTGTTTTAGGGTTTGGTTAGGGGGATGTCATTTTCTTCGTCGGGTGGGGGGGGTCGGTGACCGGAGTAAAATTTTTTATGACCCTCCTATTGCGGGCACAATCTTTTTTAGACCCCCCTATGTTGGGTCGAAAATTTTATGACCCCCCCCCCACACCCACTTCCACCTACACAGACTTAAGACAAATTATTCATTGCCGGAACAAAGGCGAGGAGCGCATCAAAACTTTAGAGCAAAGAAAGTGTGTGGAGTGCGTTAAAATTTAATTGTGTGTGTAAGGAAGGCGCGCTATATGCCCAAAATATCTGCATTATATAATGAAAGATTGTGTGCAAGAATACATGCACAGCGCGCGAAAAGTTTGAGTCACCAGCCCTTAATAATTCTATACCCCCTATTTTGGGTGTTGAAAATTATAACCCCCTATAATTGGTCTAAAATTCTATGACCCCCCACTCCCCAGTATATTCATGACCCCCCTTCCAAAGAAAATGACAGCCCCCCTTATAATTTAAATTTAAATTAGGGTTAGGATTAGGGTTAGGTTTATAAACGGTGAGGATTAGGGTTAGGGTTATAATTGGGGTTGCTTAGGGTTAGGGTTATACTTGTGCGCAGGGTCTACCGCAGGTCCTGTCTATCCTATAGAATTAAATTAATTAAACTATGATCAGTCTTACCTTGTTAGTACTAGCTAGTATTTCTCATTCAAGATCACCATGATTACAGAAAACAGCAAATGGGTGATAACCATGATAACAATAAAATGTACTGGTACCATTAACTCACAGATTATAAACATTTATCCACAGATTATAGAAGGAATTTTATCATACCACGATGCACTAACCAATTCATCTAACACTGAAACCTTTTAGAAATGCAGTTTTAACTTGTTGTAGGGCATAAGGTTGTGCAATAAAAATTATTTACAATATTACTTGTATACCATGACCAATTGACCCCTAAAAACAGCTCAAATGTTACAGTCCATGACATATATACTACATCAAATGTAATGTGGCACCACAATAGTGCTGCCGCGCACGCACAGTATAATACCCAGTGGTATCATGAAGGGTACCTGCACTTCTTTTACAGTTACCAATTACTAGACTTTTAAAGGCTTTTATATTATTTTCCCCAACTTCATAAACAAAAAAAAAAAAAAGGTAGGAAAACAAATGAATTCATATCCCGCATTCATGTAGGTCTATTCCATTTGCAAGCTATTTTTGTGTTGCGCATAATCTTAAACCATGTTTAATTTCCCTGTAAAATACAAGAACACCAATTGTTAATGTTTTAAACCACGTGCACAAATTAGGAACTGGGATTCAAATATATATTAATGCAAGATGTTTTTAATCAAACAAAATAAGATACATACTCTAAGATATAAGTATAAAACAAAAAACCCTAACATCAGAAGACAAGAAAATCCCCAACAATCATTTACTTAAGCAAAACATAGAGCCTGTAAACAAATGCTAGTTAGAGTTTGATATTAACTGCCATGATAATGGCACTGAAAGAATTAAAGTTCCTACTGCAAAGGAAACACATCTGATAGTTTCATATACCGGTACTAACATTGGAATTACTAATCAAGCCAAAAACACATTCATTACAAAGAAAGAGGCCAGAGAACACTTTCATTAATACAAAGAAAGAGGTCGGACATATAACCATACAGAAATAAATGCTAAACATTTTAAAGCCTGGCTCATTAATCCCCTGTTTCCAAACATACCACCAAAGTCTGTAAAATACGGGTGCAAAATCAAAATCAAAAGATAAGCCAGAGCCTAATACTAGTACTTTTAATAGTAAACATAATATTAAACCCATACATTTATACTACAATTACTGTTAAGGAGTGCCTTTAACACACCTGCATGGTTCATATCAAAAATCAAATTTCTATTAAAAAACCTATATAAATATGCCATTACTGCTTATTTCCACTGCATTGACATTCAACCTTAAAGAAAACCTTTGGCTTTGCAATCACCTAAAGTTATTCACTTTGTTCATGTGCCCATATGCCATTATTTCAACTATTGCTTCCTACACAAACTACTGTCACTATTATCCAAGTTTTCTGCAACAACCTTTCAATTCCAACTAACTACATCCAAAATCATATTAGCCATCAATCCTCCCACACATATATTCCCTGGGCTTGCAGAAACAACAGGTCATTAATTACCTTTTCAACTAATTAAGTGCCTTAGGTTAAATAACAAATTACAGTAACAAACTAACAAACACATTCATTCCTTTAGAAAAACAATGATTCACAAAGACCCAACCATATCTTCACTAGTCAAATAATTCTTACATAGCATCAAGTCAGGGTTTCATACTCAAAGGGTAACAAAAAAAAAAAAACATGTGCATTTTCACTTTGTTGCCAGCGGAAGAAAACAGGAAGATTACAGTGGTTTGTTGCCAGCGGAAGAACCCGAACGATTACAATACCTAGCTGGGGGGGGTAAACCCCCCAGCTAGGTAAAAATAGGCATGTAGATGGTATAGGCATTAGGTCTAATGGCTGTTTACTCTCTCGGATGTCCGTAAACATGGTAAACCTGGGCATATCTCACAACTGGCACATTTATGTAGATTGTAGACCTTCGAAAGTCTTCGACAAGTTGAAATGCTGATGGACAATTTGGTTGTGAACCATTGAGCTCAAATCGAGGGCTGGCATGTTGAATGGACATCACATTCTGCAGTTCTGGCAGGCCTAATTACACGTGACTAGCTTTTGTTTCATGGCATAATATCCTATCATTCCACGACAGACGCATAATGATGACCTTCTAAAGCACTTCTAGGAAACTATTCATGATTCTTTTTACGTAACAGAGATAAATATCAGTAACAATTTCCTGCCGATTTACCAGATTTTAGGGTTCTAAGCAGGATGTTAATTCGACCATCGGAACACTATATGATCACAGAAGGGAACTGAAGGGTACCGGAAAGTAGATTTTGTAGGCTGGCGTCTGGCACAGGTATTACATTTTGTGGCCAACAGTTATCAATAGAGTAGACCGGTTTAGACCTAAAATAATGATTAGTCTTTATTGGAGACCAGATAATGATTGATACGATACGCGATGTTAATATATACTGAAGGACGACAGATAATACACAGCATCCTGTTTTTAATTCGTTTATGAAATTGCTTCTTCATTTTTTCCACGTCTCCAGCTAAAACACTCAACCTTATGATGTACAATTTTAAATCCTGCTATTAAATTAAACGGCTAATGGAATATTCATAGACGTGTCTAAAGCCTTTGACACAATCGATCATAATTATGCAAATAATGTACCTCTAAAATTATATAATATTATGACCTATACATATATGGTATTGTGTTAGACTCATTCAGGAACTATAAAAAAAAGCAACAGAAAACAAGAAGTTTAATTTTTAGATATTTTTAATCATTCAGGACCATTAATTATTATGCGGTGTTCCACAAGGATCCATTTTGGATCCACTTCTAATTATACTTTTAATAATGATGCTCGAAAGTACTCGAATTCATCATCTTTGCAAAACGTATAAAGCCACGCAAACCTTTGCTGTTCTTTGTAATAATTTGTATGGAAATAATTATGATGTCATTGATGTACTCTATACGCGGGAAAGGGGTATTGTATTTGGTCTTGTTCTAAAAGTAACTTCAAATGAAGGATAACCCAACATTCCATTTTTACACAATTATTATATGTTAGATTTGTTTGCAGAATGTCATGGAAGTACAGGAAGTTGTTCAATTATTAGCTTGTTTGTTTTACTTGTTTGAAGGGGTGGTTGCCGTGTTTGATTTTCCTGGTGTGGCGTAGCAAATTGCTATGGAAAATTTCTGGGTGGTACCACCCCTGGGTTTTAATATTAGCCTACGTTATTTCGTTTACATTCGCACCGCATCAACCACAACGTTTAACACATCAGGGGGTGGTAAGCTGTGGTACTAGTAAACGATTTTGCGTAGCATTTTGCAACGCTGCATCAGGTAAATCAAACACGACAACCACCCCTTCAAACAAACAAGCTAATAATTGAACAACTTCATGTTGTCATGTCTGCAACAAATTCGAAAATATATTAGTTAATATAATATTATTAGGTCAACTTGGGTGTAAACGAAATTAAGTAAACCAAAATTCATTTTTCTTCACATTCTACTGTGTTTTGAAGGACTATACAGTACGAGATGTGTTATTAATGCTTATGGCCAGGCCCGTACGCGGGGGGGGGGTGCGACCCAAATTTGCAGAAGTATACAAAAAGTCCCAAAATATCAAAAAAGGTTCAAATTTGGGGAAGAAAGTCCACTTTTCTCAAAAATTGCACCCCCTTTGGAAAAAAAGTCCACTTTTTCAAAATCAGCACCCCCCCCAAAAAAAATCCTGCGTACGGGCCTGCTTATGGCTTACATCTAGACTAGAGGTCTTTTTTCAAGCAGTCTGTAAAATTATGGAAAAACAAGATAGTACCATAAGTACTTTAAATTATATACGCTTATGTTGGGGTGTATGTGCTAAATGCATGATAATGTCATGCGCTGCGGGCTGTGTCTAACATGCTTTTAAGCTTCTAACCAAAAAGCTTTTTTTCTTTTTTGCCTCTACGTTTCGTACAGTTTGAGGAACTCTGTCAAGTTCAAGAGACTCTTTCTTGTTTTTTTAAACTCAAACGCTGCAGCATCTGGCCCGATCATCCGATGATTCACCTGTGATTATACAGGTAGATAACATGCAGTCTGCACAAGAAATATTCAAAGCGCGATTCAAAATATACTAGGATCCACATCATGCTCAATTTGCTCACCTATCATTCATTGTGACCTTTGAAATTTTTGGTACAAAAACTTATACTCTGCAACTGGAAGTCAAATTCTGCACTATGATTGTTTATTGAGCTCATTGAACTCTGCCATTGGGATGAGGCCATTGTGGTCCATATTAGTACTCGTTGCTTACAATAGGGTTTTTGACAAATTATGAATGACAAAATAATGAATTATTTGGACAAATATCAATTTGTCATTTTAATTTGTCATTCATTAATTTGTCATTATAAATGTAATTTTAATCAATAATTTTGAAATAATTTTACAGAGTTCTTTCATCATTGATTATAAATAAATGTAACATATTATTTTGTGAATGACCAACCCAGCCTTTTGAATTAACGTATTTTTTTTGGTCAAATTAGACCACATTTTGACGAATTTATATTTACATAATGAATGTGAACGTGGAGAACGTTTTATCATAATTATTAAAATATAGCCCAACTCTCTTCGCCTACCGCAATATTTCATATCCGATGTACAAGTATACATAATGGGTTTATACTTCATTTAATATGCACGAGTAACGGAAGTTTAATTAAAATGTGAGATACTTAACACATTAAGAAGATTTGTTTATATGATTTTTAATCAAATATGCTGGTAATCGGATAGACATATGCATCTATAATAAATAGTCAATGTACAGCTAGGGTCTATGATGTACAGACTAGATACCAATGTAACTTGGGGACTTTGATTTTCACAAATCAAAATTTCCGCATTATTCCTAATGCATTGTGGATCCGTTTGGGCACATTTTGGTGTAGCTGAACTGTGACCTATTATGAAAATAAGCCATATTGACATTGAAATTCGCTATATATCGTGGGACAGTTATTGCAGTTTTGGGACACGTCAAATAACGACATCTCAGGTGTACTCGCAAATGCCAAATCCGTCCCGCAATGCATTAGGATTTGTAATGCTGATGTCACTTATTGCTCTTTTGTGCATAACGTTATTGTTTAAAATGTTTTAAATACCAAAATACAAATATATTGTTAATCTCAAAAATCAATATTTAAAACATTTTTTTATGATAACTTTATTAAAATAACTATAGGGAATAATCAATAATTAAAACAATTTTTACCAAAACTGTCCCATACACAATGCATAATTTGCATTTATAAAGCCGAATTGGTTTTATTGATCGTTTGTCATCACATGTCATCAATACAATAATACGAGGGGGTATCCAAAAGTTTTTGACATCACCAAGAAGTGAAAGAGCTATACCGATGAAATTTTGTCAGTGTAATCACTGGTCTTTATGTACATTATGGTCCAAAAATGGTCTCATTTAAGTATGTTTACTTTCTTCACAGGTGGCGCTAGATGGGAAGTAGGCGCATAACCTTTTCATGATATAAAGATCCTCCACTTTCTTGAGTTTTTTCACTGTGGCTACATCATCCGTAAGTGATGGACGTCCACTTATTGGCTCATCTGTGAGGGACATGTGGCCAGTTTGGAAATTCCTTTTTCAAAAAGCAATAGTGCCATATGATGGGCAACCATCACCGTAGATTGCTTTCATTTCACCATAGATTTTCTGATCATTGTAGGCCTATAACCCCTTCAAATGCAGGAACTTAACCACGCTGCATGCCTCAATTTTCACCATCTTGCAGGTTATGCGCCTACTGCCCATCTAGCGCCACCTGTAAAAAAAAAAGTAAACATACTTATGAGACCATTTTTGGACCATAATGTACATAAGGACCAGTGATTACACTGACAAAATTTCATCGGTATAGCTCTTTCACTTCTGTGTGATGTCAAAACTTTTGGATATCCCTCGTAATATATCGTAATTAAATTTGAATAATTTATTTAATGACGATGAAAGTCATGAAACGTAATACGTCATGCATGCGTAGCGCGATAGTTTGGTTCCCTCTCTGTTTTGTTTGTTTGTTTGTTGTTGTTGTTGTTGTTGTTTTTGTTTGTTTTGGGGGGGGGGGGGTGTTTTGTGTTTTAGGTTTAGTTTTCGTTTTAATGGATGTTTTGTGTTTTGTTTATAGTTTTCGTTTTAATTAATGTTTTTGGTTTTCTTTTTTTTTATCATTATTTAACTCAAGTTGCATTAATTAAACTGTGAAACGAAGGGAAAAGGGAAAAACCATTTACTACTTTACTATCAAATTTAATAGACTTGATGTTTACATTATTGATTCAGTAGGCCCCTAGAAATAAAATCACCAAAACGTTGATAAATAAAATACACAGATTTTATTATCCGTGTATACAGATTTTATCTGGTATACGTGGAATTTAACAATCGCAAATATTCATGTGGGATGCATACTCCCTATCAATAATAATATCGTGTATGTCTATATAGTCGATGTGGACATGTGCATTTATTGTTAGTAACCAGTTAAAGCTAGGGAGTTTTATCCGCTACTCAATTTCAATGTGTTTCATTTTATCCACACCATTATTAAAATTTCTTTAGAAGCGTGATTGCATATCTGAGATTGCATAACTCATTGTGGTGCGGCTTAAATTTGGAAAACTACGGTATTTCATCTCGGCAACAGTGAAAAAGCGAAAAAACCGGGCATCAAATCATTTATTTTTGCAAATGTCAAATGTGTACTGCAACTCATTGTGGTGCGGCTTAAATTTGGAAAACTACGGTATTTCATCTCGGCAACAGTGAAAAAGCGAAAAAACGGGCATCAAATCATTTAATTTTGCAAATGTCAAATGTGTACTGCAACTCATTGTGGTGCGGCTTAAATTTGGAAAACTACGGTATTTCATCTCGGCAACAGTGGAAAAGCGAAAAAACCGGGCATCAAATCATTTATTTTTGCAAATGTCAAATGTGTACTGCAACTCATTGTGGTGCGGCTTAAATTTGGAAAACTACGGTATTTCATCTCGGCAACAGTGAAAAAGCGAAAAAAACGGGCATCAAATCATTTAATTTTGCAAATGTCAAATGTGTACTGCAACTCATTGTGGTGCGGCTTAAATTTGGAAAACTACGGTATTTCATCTCTCTTGTCTTCTCGAAGGACGTTTCAACGAAGAGCAAACATTTACTTTGCTTGGACTTACTATATATCTTATATACATTGTATAAATAGGGAGGCCGGATCAAGCTATAAATAGTCATTTAAAGCACGGTTTCCATTTCATCTATTCATTTGCTTTCCTATATTGCAAAATATACTGAAAAGTACCACTTAGCTATAAATATCGCCGGTAATTGCCTTCAAGTGAAACAAGGAAATAAAAATTGAATTACAAAGTTGCCTATATGAACAACACAAACGATCATGTTGATCGCACCCACAAGTCTGATACTAGTACAGGTGCGAGTGATCAGCATGATATGAATATTCTATAGAATTACGATCCAGGTATTTCATGCAGAGGTACCGCGTAAACATACTAGTGCAGCGCGATATATTCAAAAATTGTTTTAACCTATTTGCTATGGTAGTTAATCCGATTATTACGTCACTTCGACAGCGAATAGCAAATCAGTGCAGAATATTGAAATGGAAACAATGCATTGTGGGAAGTGTATGATATCTTCTCTAAATGGAATGGATTTATGAAGCATCGTAAATTCATAGACCAATCGATATTAGAAGACATATCAACGTAAAAAAAGAATAATACCAGACGAAATGTTGCGACAAATTGAACAATTATTTATTTATTATCACGCAGTAGGCAAATATGGAATTAATTTGTGGAAAAGATCCTGCGGCTGATTTCCTCCATATATTACCTAGTTGAATTGCACTACTTCGCATGTTCAAGTACTGGTAATAAAATTCAATTATTATAATGCTTCTTCGAAGTCATTCCTCAGCATAAAATCAGGTCAAGTAATTTGTTTTCTATTTTTAAGTACATCATTAACAGTCAAGATATTGGTAATTGTGATAATATAGCCCCAATACGCTGTTAAATAATTATCAAAATCTTGCTCAACAAACTGGCCTAGTTTTGGAACTAAATAATAACAGTCATAACAAAATACATGACGCTTTTATATATTAAAGTCGTACTCGTAACGTGTGATTTGCGCCACAGCGACGACCTAATTTTTTCTCGAAATGCTACTTTTTGCATGATTGTGATGCCCAAATGGTGTACAAAGACTATTAAGCCTGAAGTTTATTTTGCCCACCGGTTTACCAGGAAATATCTCCCGGGTTACCTTTTATATAAGCTTATATAACATGACCGGAAGCTAATTTTCCCGGGCTAATTTTAAAGCTGAAACTACATGGCAAAAAGTCCTCAATGTTGCATATTTGCGCGCTAGATATATACGTGTAGCAGTGTTTTTTAAAGGAGTATTTCGTGATTCTATAACATGCACCCTCTTTTTATATATATGTTTCAGTAGATATCCACGAAGGTTCCAAATATTTTAGTTGATCTGGCGTTTGCGAGTAATGCTGCATTGCATATAATATAGGCTGTTGTAATTTCGTTCTGATTAACTTTTTTTTATTGATTATTGATATAAAAAAAAAAGATACAAAGAAAATATAAATTGATATATTTTGAAAATCGTATGTCCGATTTGCTTCAAACAAAAGGCATATTGATAAGTGTGCTTTGCTCTACTCAATTCATTTGTTTAAAACATGCTGCTTAGAGCACTTCCATAATGCCTCCAGCCCCTTAACAGAACATAGAACAAATTTGAGGATATTTATTCCAAGCGAATATATCTGCAAGATTTTTTTGCACGCATACATTATGTAGCCACTAACCAGAGGTTTTCGATGGTATAAAAATCTCAACCTTAAAAAAAATTAAAAGTAGGGGAGATGAGGCTGTGAAATTATCACGAAATGCCCCTTTTGCTGGTCGCATGTAGCTCCAGTTCACAAAAGTCGCCCTCAACTGGATCTACTCTTCCGCAAAATAAGAGCTCGGTTCAAATCCTGCCATTTTTTTCCTTGGGGCCCCAGCCGAATTTTAATGGCGAAATATATGGATTCGTGAAAATTACACTATATCCCACAACGTTCTAATTGCAATAGCTAGCATTTCTGCATTATTATGCATCATGGTTTTCAAATATAAAGTGGCCGAGAACCGCCATTTAGCAGTTTACTGACCATACATAACGCAATTAGGTTAGTCTGACCATTAAAATGCGCCTTCAAAGTCGGTCTTTCTTTGTTTTTTGTATTTGACCTTTTTCTTCTGATATTTTCTATTATAGGCCTACAGTATATACAAAAACAAAATGTCGCAATTTTAGTGGTTTTATGTGGATAGGCAGAAATATCATGATGTTTAATACTGAATGTTAACCCTGATTCCAGAAAAATTAATTGTTTTGATTAAAAACATAACCCATAACCATGATAACACACCCAATCCTATTTTTTAGTTGGACTATAAGTATATAACTGGCAATAAAAGTGACATTGTGATATTTGGCAAATTTTGGGGGGACATCAGCATTTCGCATGTTTTCATGGGTTTTCATAGACAAAGACTTAATTGTTAATAATAGCAACACTAAGCATTTAGAATCTTGAGGTAATAAGATTAGTCTTAATAAGAAATTAATTTTTAATTAATCGTATTATTTTATATTATATTGATCATTAAAAGAATACATTTTTTGGCTAAAAATTAGAGCGCATTTGATCAATCATCATAGACGTGTACAGGTCTTCTCTAGAAACGCTTGATTTTTACAGCATACAAATTTTTTTTTTTTTTTGGTTTTTTCCGTTATTCCAAAACCTGGCTAATGTTAAAATTTGACTTTATTGCCAGTTAGTATAGATCCAAAGGACTAGGACTGGGCTATGTTTTATTTGGCAAAAAAAATAACATTTTTTAATCCTAAATGCATTTTTCAGGAATCGGGATACGTAATAGGCAAGTAAGCCTATTCCGTTGCTCAAACCTGACTTTTTTGGCATATTTGTAATGTTTACACATGTCACGACTTACATTCATTTGAAAACGGAGCAGGTTTGAGCTATAATTATCATAAAAAATCAAGTCATAATCATAAACCCCCATAGAACATATTAATTTGGTTAAACTGACCAAAACTTTCCTGACCGATGTTCCACGGTTGATTGATGGCATGTAAAACCGAGTCATTTTAAAGAAAAGTTGAACAATGATGGCGCTATTTATATTTACCTAAAATCGTGTTTGCATCTTTACAAGGGGTAGACACTAGTAAAATGGTATTAGAACATCAGCCAACAGACCAACAAATGACAGGGGAATTTTCAAAAAACATTTATCATGAAATGTAGGGTATAACTCATATTTTTTGGCTAATTTAAATTAAATATGTATGTAAATAGCACCCTCAATTTGTACACAAATGTACAGTTTATAGAATTAAAATTACTACAAAAAAGCAGAAAAAGATGATTAATTTGATATAGAAACGAAAATCTATTATTCAGGTCTAGAATTGATCATTATAATAATGTTTTGTTAGAAAAATTAATGCATGATCCCATCAAACAACCGTGGTTCGCATTGCTAATAATATTTCATATATTGGCAAATAATAACCAAATTAAAAATTCACCGAAATCGTATTTTAATGCTTTAAAAAGATAGGACAGTTGCATGTAAATATAATATTTGAATTATGTGATGTTATGTGTAAAAAATATTTCAGCTCATGCGTGAAGGTAAAATCAACAGTTGGTAGAATCGAATATGGTGCAAGTAGTTCATCCCGTGGCAAGTCATGTTTTCTCCTCGATTTCTACGAATTTCTCGAATAATGCGTGCATGCAATATACCGTATCTAGACAAAAACACAATCCATAAATCGGAAAAAAGTGGGTGCAAACTGTCATGAATTTCGATAAAAATATCCGAAAGTTGCATTGGTTGAAACGTTATTTTAAATGGACACTTACGTTGATGAAGTGGTTCTGCTCCATGTAAGGTTACCTTATAGCTAAGTTATATTACCTCACGATTGAATTTTCCGGTTTATATGATTTTTGATGGGTAAATTCTTTGATGAAAACGTACCCTCGCATTGTATTGATTGAAGTGTCTCTGTTGATCAGCGATTATGACGGTAGTCGTATGTGCTCTGTGCATGTGGATGGCAGAGCTGATAAAATGATAAATGTGAGACTAGCAGCTGAAGAGACAGCACCGAGATAGATCGGATGAATTCAATATGCTGGCATATTCATGGTAAAACTGGTTCATGTAGGGAGGTGGGTGTTTTGATTAATATGCTTTTAATAAGAATCTAGGATGAGGAGGGACCTATATTGTGGATGTAAACAATCCGAAAGTATTACGATGATGGGAAATGATTTTTGGCGCCAAAATATATAAAGTCTGTGATTATTAAAGGTAAAATAAGTTTGTGAATAAGATGTACGTAAAAATAAGTCGGGTGTGTTGTTGGTGCAAAAGATGTAACGTAATAGAAAAATCGATGTTTTTCAATTTCCGTACAACGGAATACGCCCATGTTGACACGCTCAATGTTTAAGATGCACACCTTAGTTAAATCTGTCCTCTTTAGTTTAGCAGGCTTTTACATTTGACATTTCTGTTTCTATCAGTTGATCATTTTGTGTATGCCAATTGCTAATGCAAAGAAACACGAAGAATGATAAGCACTGGATTATGTGTACCATTTCACGACCAACTGTCTGTGCATTAGAGATATAGATGAGTATGTCAATGCCAGACTATAATGTTAAAACATCATCATTATAAAGTATAATTAAACGGAATGTCAATGATATTTATCGAATGTAACTCGTAATCCGACATCCCATCACTGTGAGCCAGAATGATCGCATCTCCGATGGCGATGTTCAATAACCTGCATTGAGCAAGCATATCTCAAAAGTTGACCTCAAGTTGTCGAGTATGAGTTTGTATACCTATACACTCAAAGGTCATTCTATTGATGTAGAAGCCTATTGGGGTTAAAGAACTATGTACTAGGAGTTGAGACTAGTCCCACATGCCTGCCTGTTTGCTGTCATGCATGCTAACAACACGCATTCTCGGAATATGTTTGCATGCAAGTGAATGATGCGCCGTTTGTAAATAAATTGTCTATCTACAAGATTCAGGGATGTGATCGTGGCCATGGACATTATTTGGCGCAGGCGCTGCTTTATTGCGTTCATAACTTCATGCTCCGTCTCTGCGTCTAACCTATGCAATGCGAACACTAGGCAAATATTGGACTCGATTCAGGAAGTAAAATATCTATTGTATTACTAGTTTCTTAGAACATAAAACAACCAACAGGACGCTATATAGTCCGCATCCGCTAGTCCAAGGTTCACTAGTCCGAAAAGTTTGCTAATACCTATAACCGATGATCCCAACACTAACCCTATATCCAGTACTCGTATACCCTAACCATAAAATGCCTTCCTTACCTTTCGGACAAGCGAGCCCTTTTTATGTTCGGACTATAGCGAACTTTTTTCGGACTAGTGAGTACATGTAGGCCTATAGGAGTAGCGCTTGCCCACGAAGTTGAGTACAAACAGTCCCAGTATTGTTCCAGACAGTAGCCTAATCATTGGTAAATGGTAATACTAGTAGGCCTACCTGATATAGGTGTAAAAGGTCCTTGTTGTATGCATGGTTGTAGTCTGTAGAGCTTTGATCATTCCTCAAAAGAAGCACCCAATACTACATTGGATAGTCCAGTGGGGAAATAATTGAAGCAATACAGATGATATCAAGTTCATGGGATTCCCTTGATTAGTGCCGTTGCACTTTCTATGATGCAAACGACTGACTTGAAATTACATTTGCAAATTTGTTTAACATTAGATGTAATGCGGTGAGTAAATGCAAGCAATGCGAAATGTTCATCATCTGTGAAGTTCTGTATTTACTATTTTAGTTCAGCTTCATCTGAAATGGCTTGCTCCAAATGTTTCGTATATTATTAGCCAGCCTCGTTCATTTTAATGAACAAACTTTCCCGCGATTTATTCAGTGTTTCAAAATGTTGACAATAGGATTGTCAATCATATTTGGGCTCATCAATAGGACCTGCCAGGCTGTCATATCAATCATATTTAAAATAAAAGATACAGAATAAATTGAAATTACGTCTCGTCGTAATTAATTCCCGCTTTTTAAAAGCAGCACACCCTGTTGTTGCGCAAGGTCCTTAAATTAATTGCGTTTCTCGGCAAATGTAACTTGCAAACAATCAAACACACTAACTAGAAATATATGTATTTATATTTATTAACGCAAATAAAGGCAGGAGCAGTGTTGAAGAGCTAAATAGAGCAGAGAAGGTCTTCAGTCCCGGGCTTCACTCGGTCACCTGAAAGGATTCTTGACCTGTTGATGAAACTAAAAATCTTGAATTTCTCCGAATTTCTGGAGCAAATGTAGGTTAACTGTTACTTTTTACTCATACGTCTTCTCTTTTCTCTTTCTTGTTTGTATATCACAGATCAATGATACGATTTAATCAGTGGAGTTGACCACCACGAACCAACAAACATATCATGGAAGGCTTCACGAATGTGAAGTCGATATCCAGTACTATGGAATGCGGGGCTGCAGATGATATAGAAGGCCAGAGTAGGAATAAAAGGACACTAAAAAACTCAGAAAAATGTGGACTATTTTGCTTCAAGATGCCGTGCCTTCAACCCCTTGCTCATCCTGTTGTCTTTGTATCCGTTGTCTGCGTATTTTTCGCCTTTTATATATGTGCAGTTGGAGGCTATTTTGGCGGTATTTTAAGTACATTGGAGAAGAGATTTCAATTATCAAGTTCAGAAATGGGATCTATTGCTATTATAGGTAAGACAAATTAACATGTTATTTATACAATTCAGGAATATATTATATATATGTATATTTGTTATATAAATTATTGACATACCCGGTACACATTTATAATTTCGCACATGTGGATAAGCAAACTGTTCCCAATTAAAGTTATATGGCCATCTTAACTGGAATTAGAACCCCGAACCCCTTCCTCCTTTGTCAAGTCATGTTACTGTATTGAATTCTAAGTCATATTATGACGGACCGGAAGAAAAATATCATTTTAAATCCCGTTTTTGACAGAAGACTAATTGCAACCCAACAAACGCACAAGCAAACAAGCATGAAACACATATTGAGAAGCCATAATAGAAATGCGGCAAACAGGTAGAAATTGTAACAAAGTTACATTGCTGATTAATTTTCAACAATGAGTTCAGTGTTTAGACTCTCTGGAAATTGTATGCGCGAAAGGAAATGAAGCATTTTTCAGAAATTGACCCAATTTTAATTAAAGCGTTCCTCAAATGTATACTAATATTGCAATACAGAAATGCAAATTCTTGTGCACCATATCTGATTTTCACTGGGTCAAGTTCGCGTGAAGAAAAACATGTGCAAACTGGCATAGAATAGACAAAGCACTGGTATTCATTCATACTCATCATTCTTGACAATAATCGCGATTTCAGCTTTACCATCTTTAGTTTCCTATCATGACATGACATGTCCATCATATTACGTAGACAAAGAAATGAAGAGTAAGAGAGACAACAAAGAGTCATCCTTTTGTTTTACAAGAAACACCTTTCGCGGTCAGTGACTCATTCCATTTTGTCGATGCCTCTCTCGCCATTCTACATGTACCCCGAAGCCCTGGTCACTTTAATATGGATGTATCCTAAGGGTGGACGGTGCAATGAATTGTATGTTTATGTATGACAGTAAATATCAGCACATCTGGTCACAGATTCTAGGATGTTGTATCGTAGATTCATAAACATACGCCACCATTGTTCACAGTTTTTCAAATTTTCGATATAAATTGACTACTAATCTCTCAACCTGGAAAAGTAAGAGCAGGGGCGGATTTAGGGGGGGGGGCGCAGCCGGCGCGCGCCCCCTCTATTTTTTGACTAGCAAAGGGCGCCGGTAACTTAAAAATACAAAAATTGTAAGAAATTTTTAAAAAACCCAATTCGGCCATGAACAGCAAACAATGGACCAAAACCGTTGAGTTTTCGAGGGGGTAACCCCCTTTAACACATTTTTTATGTCGTCGACCAAAAGGCGCCCCCTTTATCAAAAATTCCTGGATCCGACCCTGAAGAGTCCTTGGACTTGGCACACACGCCCCAAAATATACACAGCACACACCAACACACGAAACGCTCTCCAGTTTATTGTTAATGTCAAACCCCAAAACAGTGTAGTTTTACCATATTCTGCATTACCAATATGTACTTCTCGTCTTATTCTATGTATTCTACGCCTGTACCCCACGCAAGCTAGCATATTCTCGAGCACCCCACCCCAAATTTAATAATATTAATACGTCGGTTTATAAAATATACCGCTTGAACATTATAAAACATTAGTGATATATGCAGGCAACATTTGATGTTAGAAACATATCAATCCTTACTTTCTCTTTGAGGTAATGCTGTGCACTATATGCGCAGTGATGAAAAGCAATTAATTAGTTGTGCCCTTTCAAAAACGTATCAGAAACAAGCTGTGTTGAATACGACTGGAAACAAATTGATTTGTATATTCCTCGTGTCCTTTGACATTTTACTTGCATTTTAACTCGGGTATTATGCTGTGAGATGATTCAAAGAGATGCCTTGGAGTCTTGTGGTTATCTACTGCCTATAGACATGCCAAGACTTCACATTTTAGGTCACGTTAGATTCTCCAACCCCCACCTGGCACTTGTCCCATTTTGGGACTAGAGATTCTTCCTCTATTTGAGATCTGTCCCCGAAAATTGATCATTTGGAATTTGTGGGTATAATTTTACTTAAATTCAAAACAATTTTATGCAATTTTTACTTCCTCTTCTCGTTTTGTATTTACACGGTGTGTATTTAAAAGTAACATTTGAAAATTGTATACATCATAAACCATTTTGTGTCATTGAAACACTATATATTTATAGTGTAGACCTAGCTTCTGCATTATTTCTTCCAATTACTCTCTGTAAAAGAGTGAACCAAAAGACTGATGCACTCCAAATCCACAAAGAGTGAATTTCACTCCAAACGAGTTTTTGGAGTCGTCCTTTATATGGCTCTTTCAAAGAGAAAATTTACTCTTTTGGAGTGGGAATTTCACTCTTTTAAGGTGATTTTCACTCCTTTTGGAATGCATAGGATTCACTCATTTGATTCACTCTTTTACATTAAGAAAGTATTCCACATTAGTATCCACATGATTAGAGAAATGGTGCAGTGTGGCACAGAATACAAGCCTCGATCAGTGGATGCGTTTGTTTCGACTTATCATACTTATCGAGTTGATCTCCTTTATCTAATAAATGTAATTCCATAGTGTTTTGTTTATGTAATGATCAACAACACGAAACAAGTGTTTGTAGAAGATCTGCTGAGGAATTAAATTTCGAGTAACTGGGTCACAATTGAATTACCTGTATTATATCAATCAGGACATTTCTTGCAAGCAATTATTTTCAACAGATATTACAATCAACGTTACGGATGCGCAGATTGTGTTTTCAAGCCAATTTATATACACCTGACATAATATGTGACTTTTAAAGTATTCCATGCATACGAAATTATGGAATAAATATTCCAATATTACATTTATACGCGATCAGCAACATTGATAATTGTATGTTGTAGAGTTTGGGAAAATATTGAGATAATGAACACCCACCATTATTTGAAATAGGCTATACTTTTATCTCATGTTGGATATTAATTGTGTATTGCATTTTGTATATTGATACCAATTAATTACAGAACTTAGCGGGACATTGCCCACAATTGGGATAGAAATTAATACCAGTATTTTTGACCTCCAATTCCTATCAAGTACTATCAACAGCACGTTAGAAGTACCGTAAAGTGTGGAGAATAAGCTGCTCAGTCGGTAACAACATATCTATGTTTTGCGAACGCGGCTTATATCTCACGAAATACGGTCGTGTACATGATATTGATAAGACATGCAAATGATTAATTTTTATCTTTTAAACATTACAGTCAGATGTTCCTATCATAGTATTAATTTTGTGTTGTTGTTTTTCTGTTCTTCAGGTGACGTTGTTGGTATATTTCTTATCGTGCCTCTATCCTACCTTGGCCAAACCTGGCATCGACCGCGCCTGATAGGAACCGGTGCATTTCTAGTCAGCATTGGGACTTTCATCTGTGGCCTTCCTCAGTTCCTCTATGATACACCAATGCATGGCAGCATAGGACAATCATCAAGGGACAGTAATAACATCAGTGCCTTACTTTGTTACACAAACCCAAACAATTCTTTTACATGTACTGAGGAAGAGAAAGCTATATCGGGTACTCTTTTAGATCAAGCAGCGTTCATCATGATTGGCCTTGCATTCATAAGTGCTGGTGGTTGCGCCGTGTTACCATGGACGATTACCTTTATTGATGACAGTGTTACAGACAAGAGTTCTACTGCTGTATATGCTGGTAAGATATCTCGTAGTATTCACTATTGACAACAATGACCTCATCCCAATGGCATCTTTCAATAACCTCAATTAAACAATCAGAGTGCAAATTTGACCTCAAATTGCAGAGTACGAGTTTTTGTACCTAAATTTTCAAAGGTCATTCAATGAATGTGCAAATGTATTGGGGTTAAAAACTGCGCCCTGATAGATGAGCATGTTTTTGTGAAGATGCAACTTGAGACGTTACCCGAACAAAGGCATTTGAAGTTATATGAAAATATTTACATATGAGACTTTTTGGTTGTAATCATAATTACATGAAATGCATGTAAAAATGTCAAGGATGGCTCATGGCCGGGGCTCATGGATGTAGATGTTCTTGGAAAAGTCATGTTTAAATTTGATGAGCACGATGGCATGATTCGTTTACTTTGGTGCACTTTAGTAGGAGCAAATCTGTGCACTGGGTTATAAAACAGGTGTATATGTATGCAATCGTCGTATTCATTCTCACCTTGTAATGCGATCGTTATTTAGTACCTATGTAATGGAATACCTACTTGCTAACTTTGTGGCTAGAGGTCTTTGCATATCTGTCTATGATCTGAGCTCGTGTAATATGACTGTGTAAAGGCCATGATAATGATAAATATATATTATATTATATTGAGGATATTTAGGTGTTGTTGAAGTCCACGTTAAAATAATAAACAAAAATAATCTTGGAACGGGGTTAGATTTAACACCTAATTTATAAGAATGATCCATTAAAGAAACATATTGAACAAGCACAAAATGTTATAGATTTACACAATATAATAAATAGAGATAAAATAACAACCATGCCACAGTCACGTCCATGGGGCCGGAGATGCTATGAGTTACCTGATAAATTTCAATTCTTGTCATTCATCAATCTAAGGCTATTTATCTATCTCCCAGTCGCATACTACCACCACCAATATTTACACATATCATACAATAATGGTTTATTTAATATCCTCCTTCTCATTGCAGCATTACTGTTCATCATTAGCTCCATAGGACCTATCCTTGGCTATGCACTAAGCGGCGCATGTCTGTCACGTCACACGGATTTTTACAAGATGGACGCGTCACAGATCACCAGTAAACCTGGAGAGCCGGGTTGGATTGGCGCATGGTGGATGGGATTCTTCATTTGCGGTGCCACTATGCTATTCATATCAATACCATTGTTTTTCTTTCCCAAGGAACTCCCAAAGAGACCACCTAAGGTAAAGTAGTAGTTATTGAAAGGACCAGATAATAAGGACGTCTTTCCGCCTCCCAGTGTACCGTGTATGATGAATTTCAGTCGTCTTTCCGCCTCCCAGTGTACCACGTATGACGAATTTCATCCCAGCAAACACAAAACGTTAACACGTTTAATTGTCAGGTTATATAAATGATATACAAACGTTTTAATAACGTTCCAAAAACATTTTTTGAAAACATGATGCAAACATTCTAACATTAAGAGTTGGCAAACAAATGTTTGCCCAAAATATTTTACACTAACATTTTGACAACATTTTCAAAATGTTGTAGTACTGTTTTTTTCATATAAAACGTTTTGAAATGTTATTATATAACTCGACATTTAAATGTTATTAAAACGTTTTGAATAGAACCAAAACTTGTTTGTAACGATTTAAAAACATTTGTGTGTTTACTGGGATATTATTTGCATTAATTAAGGCTCTTTAACCCTGTCATTATAAAAACTTCTGAGAATCATTACTACTGCTAAATTGTTGGTCTAAACACAGATCCTGGGTCGAAACTAAATAAGGCACACATATTTAGAATTGCAAACATTTGACAATCAACTTCAGATTTATAAATAAATGGCAGTTTTGGAGAAAATCACAAAAAAGCACGATTTTGACCAAACATTTTCTAGACGTCATAAAACATTTCATCAGTGATGATGATGCTCAAGATACAATAAATAGAGAAATCAAGTTAATGTTTTATCTTTACATCAACCTTCTTTTGTCATATTGCAAGATAACATAATCGAAGATATGATGAATTATCCAGTAAACACTGCCACAGACTTCTACAAAATTGTCAGTAAATCTTGCTTCTAAATCCTGCATATATCATACACGTCAGAACACATTTAGTTGGGGCAATGAAGCACTGTTAACTACGTGATGTTGCTGTTCCAGGTTCTGTTAATACATATCATGTTCCACCATGCTCAATATTATCTCTGTAGCTGTCCAAATTGTATTCACATCATTTCCATCGTCATAACATCTTTACAATCATCCAGTCACGCACATGTATAAAATAGTCATAACTTTAAAAGGGAAGAGAAAGAAAACATTTGTCAAAAATAGATCGGCTTTATAGACTCTAGAGGGATTAAGCCTGTGCTAGAAAGATACAGGGTTGACTTTTATCTGTTTTGTATTGAATGTGAATGTCTAACATATGAACTGTAGTCGTCCACCCCCGCATCTAAACACAATACATTTACTAGAATGTAAAATTAATGACAGACTTATGATAACCTTAATATCTGTATGTTGACATTAAGATGTACTCCTTCTTAGATTAAATAAATAAATAAATAAATAAATAAATAAATAAATAAATAAATAAATAAATAAATAACCAAAAAATAAAAACGTTGGCATTTTTTCAATTTGTATTATTTTGCTTTTCAATTTGTTCAAATCGCTTCACATTTTATTCTGTTGCCACAAGGATATATCACACCATACATGCCACAGCTCGGCACCATATGGTTGCCAACAACAACGGTGTTGGTATAACTACCCTTAACAGCTCCCCATTAATACACCTGGGTGGAGTGCAACAAGCGAGATTAAGTAACTTTTCTCAAGGACATAACACGTGGACCCTAACGGGGCTCGAACACGCAGCCTTGCGATCGTGAGTCGGTTGCCACAATTTAACCGCTAAGCAACCGTGCTCAGATTTTCAATTTGATTTCAGAAAACAAAAAAATGAAAACGAAACATTACCAAAATAGGCTTATTGCAAGATACTAGTAATTATATTGGCTAACAATGTGAGTATGTGGTACTTTAAAGCGACCAGTGAAACCAAGGTGAAACGTAGCAGCTGTGCCACTGAAAACAGGATTTTGAATGGACAATTCAATCACATTATGTCAGGCGGATTTATCCGCCTGATATACTGTGAAGCTCTCAAATCTTCTTCTTTCTTTCTTTCTTTCTTTCTTTCTTCTTTAGTAGAACCAAAATTTCTACTAGTGCCAGATGCTTGCACCAATTTTGACCAAACTTGGCCACAAGAAGCACTGACCCAAGCTTAATATAACTTCTACACGGATAGGGGTCAAAGGTCACATAAGGGTTATTAGGGGTCATTTTGTGAAATTCTTAAAAGTGCTACTGCTCCTTTAAATGACGTGCTATGACCACCAAACATGGTCAGCAAGAACCGCTGGCCCAAGCTTCAAATAAGTTGTACCACAGATTGGGGTCAAAGTTCATGTAAGGCTTGATAGGGGTCATTTTGTGAAAATATTTGTGTGAAATGTAATGAAGCAGCTATCATTAGAGGCAGCAATTTGGCAGATAACTTAGGCAGGGAGACAGCTTGTCTGCTGTTTTGATAACGAGAGATAAGCATAGTAAATATTTTGAAAGTCTCAACATCTTAAATCTTAACCACAGTCTAGACCAAACTGAACATGTCAGAGATCGTCTAGTGTAGGGGCAGTGGTACGGTTTTGGGAAGATAGCTGACAGTGGATCTCCCATAAGATTTTCTTTCTTTTTTTTTTTTTTGGGGGGGGGGGCTATTTGCTATATGGACCAAGTAATAGGCACGGGGAACTGTGTTAGGAATGCACTTTTGCTTGGTTATATGGGAAAGTGCGGGAGGGCAGCGTGGGTAGGGGAGGAGGGGGGAGTCTGGTCAAATTCAAAGTTAATCCGATGGGGCTGTAACTCCGAGAAAATGATCACTGACAATTGAGGAATATGAAATTGCAAAGGTCATCCGAGGTCAAAGGTCAGGTCAAATTTAAAGTTGCTCCAATCGGCCTGTAACTCAGGGAAAACAATCCCTGACACATCCATAAAGGTCATCTGAGGTCAAAGGTCAGGTCAAAGTTTAAGTTGCTCCGATTGAGCTGCAACTCAGGAAAAATGATCCTCAACACTTCAGGAGTGTAAAACCGCAAAGGTCATCCGAGGTCAAAGGTCAGGTCAAATTTTAAGTTGCTCCGATCAGCCTGTAACTCCGGGAACACAATCCCTAATACCTCAGGAGTATAAAACTGCAAAGGTCATCCGAGGTCAAAGGTCAGGTCAAATTTAAAGTTGCTCCAATCGAGCTGTAACTTGCAGAAAATGATCCTTGACACTTGGGGAGTATAGCATGAGTTTACCCGAGGTCTAAAATCACCGCCTGACATTCGTGGCTCGTGAGCCACAGTAGCTCTAGTTATACTTGTCCTTATACTATTGCTGTCTGGTATGGCCAAAATTCATTGCAAAACTTTAAGCATGCCAAATGCGCCGTGCAGTCCCAGGCTGCAGTATATCTGAATTGAAGGACATCATGTTTAATTACATAATAGTATTTCTCATTACCGGTTTCTATTAAGACGACCGATGAATTGTATATAAAGAAAACAACGTATCATTAGCATATAGATGTAATTACGCACATTGCATTAATGCCCTAATGCATGAATTAGTGTTTCGTTAAATGGCTGTTAACAAATTGTTTTTCTTTATTTTTCGAAAATTCCCTAAATTTTCTACCAATAATTAGTCTTGAGGGAATGTGATATGGTTTAGGTCTAATAATACATAAATTCTCTCGCCAGATTTGCTTTGATAAAAAGTAAATTTTTTGAGAAAACTCATTTGTTCTATTTTAATTTTTAAATTAGGGAAATCTAGAAACACCCGTAACTTTATTTTAATTTTTAAATTAGGGAAATCTAGAAACACCCGTAACTTTAAATAGAAACACCTCATTAAAAAATGCTAGCGAGAGTGGTAAATCTAGGTCTAATATAAATACATAAATTCTCTCGCCAGATTTGCTTTGATAAAGTGTTTATTTTTTGAGCAAACTCATTTTTTCTATTTATTTTTAACTTAGGGAAATCTAGAAACACCCGTAACTTTAAATAGAAACACCCCATTAAAAATGCTAGCGAGAGTGGCAAATCTGTAATTTACCACAATTTGTGATTCTAACTCCGAAGAATCTCACAATAGAATCATATATACAGTGATAATTGTCTTAACAAATTTAATGAAAATTCCATTCAAAATGCCACAGTTGAATTTCAAGTGACTAGCGTTGAAATTACATAATTATAATTGGGAATACTGATAAGTTCCTTTTAAGATTAGCAATATTCATATGATTCAAGTACAAAACCAACTAGAGCTAATTGCGCATACACATATACGCGACCTTAGCAATAGCTAATTAACTAGGCCTATAGCTAATTAGCCCAACTATATAGCATGGATACATGTAAGCAGTAGTATATTGCTGATTTTACTGAGAGAGGTCTTTTTTTTTAAATGCACTATAACTTTGGAATTTGGCTAGAGACCAAGGTTAATTTGTTAGCTCACCTATAGCATATGCAAGTTCAAAAGGTCCAGCATATGTATAATTCATTGGAATATACATGTATGAACAGAATTTGTAGTATTATAATTATAATCATAAATTATATTACATAATTATTTTCCATAATATTACAGTATGTGAAATCATTTTGATAAGGCCAAGTAAAATAAAAACATGTTTCAAAAAGGAGGAAGAGGGGCTTTTTATTTTTTATCGTAAAATTGGTGCAAATACCCATAATTAGAACTGTTTTAGCGCACACAATAATGCCCGGAAAAAGGAGGAGGCCTCTATTTATATCTTATTCAACGAGATAGGCCTCCTCTAATTATCACAAAACCTTCCAAAAGTGTTTCTTGTATATTAGCAAGGCTATAGAAAGCATCTTTACTCCCTAGACATATTTTTTTAACAGTTATAACTGAATTTCAAAAAATATAAATATAAATTGAAGAAACCTCAAAAAAGGAAGCGGGAGAAGACGCGAAATATGATTATTTTTTTATTCGGCCTAACCAAAAATTATTCAATATTCATGTAAATATTTCTGTGCAACTTTGGTCATGCGCTATTATAGTGCGACTTCCTAAGGTATTTTGCTACATACTGGAAGTAATACCTACATGACCTTTGACCCCAATGACCTTTGACCCAATGACCTTTGACCCCAATGGATGTATGCAAGTAATGTCATGCTATATTATAATTTGTGGAATGACTTAGAATTTTTAGTAACAGAACAGAAAATCACATCAGCCATAATGACCTTCGTATGACCTTTGACCTCAAGGCTAATGCATGTGTCAAGTGACGTCATCTTGCTGTGTAATTCGTGTAGGAGTAGCAGTTTTAGTAAAAATAATAGGAAATAACATTTTCGGCCATAATGACCTTTCCATGACCTTTGACCTTGAGTTGGTCATGTGACATTTGTGCCACCAGCTATTGGTCCTGATGACGAAGTAACATTGTTGTACTATATATATTTGCGACAGCATCAGCATTTTAGGGTATTTGGTCATATACCGGAAGTATCCCCTTAATGACCTTTGACCCCGATTCTGGACATTAACTTTTAGACACTGGGTATAGCTGATGCATGTACCAAAGTGCCATCATCGTGCTGTGTAATTTGTGGAAGGAGTAGCATTTTTAGTGAAATCACGTTTTTGGCCATTGACCGGAAGTGGATGACCTTTGACCTGAAGTTGATCATGTTTCATTTGTCCCCCCACCCAATGGTCCTAATGACCAACTTTGGTCAACATGGCTCAAAGCATATGGCTACGGTGGCTCATTATAAGATTGACAGAAAGAAAGAAAGAAAGAAAGAAAGAAACAAAGAACTTGACAGAAACAGACCTTAGCAATTTTGCAAATTGCTAAGGAAGTACAGTGAAAACACTGAACAAGAGTACATGAATTCCTAGCTTGAATTATTTCCCGTGAGATTGACTTTGTACCATTAATACGTGTACAAATAGAATGCATTTTAGAGTAAAGTGACTGAGGATGGTAGAATTCTCTTATGATTCTGTATAGTATTGCTATAAACGTGCAATAGCTGCCTCGTGCATATGCTCTGAATGATGTTCACTACGGCGACACTCATTGGACAGTTTTTTCAGAAATGTTTTTTTTTTCAGATGAAGGGTACCTACAGCACTAATCCAAAATCACTCGAACCAAAATGGTGTCACTCCAGTAATCCTCATATAACAACACTAATAACAAATTTGACCTCAAGAAGGAATATATTTTAGTTGTCATGGCCCCCTCCCCCGTCAGGCACACCACTGATCCAGTAGTAAGTCTTGTTATTTCAAAACAAACAAATTATCTCATTTGCTATTTGTCTGTCTGTCTGTTTGTTTGTTTGTTTGTTTGGCTGTTTACCCAGGTTGGTCCGTGAGGGACACATGCTAATCCATGGGAAATCCATGGACCGTTCCAAGCTCAATTTGAAAAAGTGAACTTTATGTTTTGAAAATCACGTAAATATAGTCTTCCAAGAATTTTGAGTGGGAAAAGTTTAAGGGAAAAAACAGTTTCAGAAAAATGGAAATGCCATAAAAAGTTACCTATTTTGCCATTAAAAAAAATACATAATTTTTGCAAAAGGCAGCTTAACCATCTTGTGTAGATATGTACCATTCTATACACAGTTTCCGTCGCCATTTATTTGCCTTTTAAAACGCCAGACATCACCGTTTGTTTTCATATTCCTCGCATTCTTATATCAGATCTTCATTTATATTGAATTTTCCATCAGCGGAACTTATCTTCAATTTCAAATGAAGGACGCTAATATATAGAAAGCTTGTTTCTCAATAATATCGAATGATTTACACACCTGCGGACTACGTGGGGTATGCGAGGTTTCGGATATTTTACAATACGAGAAACACGCCAACAGAAAAGCTTTTCGTGTTATAAGTAAATTCAATGTTATTCAGAAGATAAAGTTACGAAATGAGCAAATTGCTCATGAACATGATGAATGAATATACGTGCAGGTTTGATTAACATTTCTATTAGTAATTGAATCGTGTTACAGGTGGAATAAGCACGAATATTTTGTGCATGGTGTAATTAATACTGCTGTATTGATGTTGCTAACAGCAGTCAAATCATTTTAAGTGATAATTTGAAAACGTTACCAAGTTAAGTGTTACAGACAAGATTCAAAAATGATTTGATTTTACAAGATCATAATATATAAGAGACTTGTTTATGGCAAATGACAATCCTTTATTAATTTAAGGTCATATTCTATCTGACTATATAGTAGTTTGAAATCAGAAATATGAAACCATATCAATATATCAATGGTGCTCTGCTGTGTGTAACTTAACCATGCCTCTTATATCGTATACACGTTTTGCAGTGAGATATTAACAAAATACACTTACAAAATATCGTACATTTTACGATTAAATAGATTGGCGACTTATTTTCCTTGAAATGTTCATAAAATAAGAGTATAAATACACGGATTTGCTGTAAAAGGCTGAATAAAATAAATTAATTTCTTGTATTCTCACAAATACAGGTCAAGAAGAAATCCAAGAATCTTAAGAAAGGTTTTGCGGATGTGGAGGATGTGGCCGCGATGTACAAACCCAACCTCAACATCAGTGATGCAGATGGAGTATTGGGCCTAGTAAAAGGTATGGATAAAATAGAAGCCTGCATGGCAATTGAATTGGATGTGAGGAGTCTTAATACTGCTGAACTCCATGATCATGGGAAAGGAAGTGCAAACGTGGGGTGAAAAAAGGGACTGGCTGCGAAAGGGGATGACGGCAAGAAGGAACAATCAATGCAAAGAGGATGATCAAATGAAATAGGGGATAGGATGTTAGACCATGTAAAATAATTATAGTTATTATTATTATTACCGTACTGACGCGAGTATAGTCCCACCTTCGAGTAAAGTCCCACCCCCAAATTTTCGAAAAATTTCAGAAATTAAAAAAAAAAAAAAAAAATTTAAGTTATTTATTTTTCGGCTTTTTGGAGTGTCCCAGGACCTAGACCTAAATGCTAGGATCATTCATGGTTGACCTAAAAAAAAAAAAAAAAAAAAAAATTCAAGATGTTTTGTATTTTAATATGAAAATTGATACATAGTTTTCATGTTATACTCTATTAATGATTTCAAAATGCATTGAATTTGAATGCATTTTGAAATCATTAATAGAGTATGACATGAAAACTATGTATCAATTTTTCATATTAAAAATACAAAATATCTTGAATTTTTTTTTTTTTTTAGGTCAACCATGAAGGATCCTAGCATTTAGGTCTAGGTCCAGGGACACTACAAAACCGAAAAAATTAAAAACTTTAATTCGAGTATAGTCCCACCCCCAATTTTGAAAAATGTTCACCCAAAAACGGGGTGGGACTATACTCGCGTCAGTACGGTATTATTATTATTATTATTATTATTATTATTATTATTATTATTATTATTATTATTATTATTATTATACTACAAAAACTGCATGGGGTGTCAACGGTGACGACCACTTGAGCAAGAATTTGCACCAGTGTTATTTTAACACTTCTGGTGTTATTGATCACAATACACTTGCAGGTGATAAAAAAATAACATCGGCAGTGCTAAAATAACCCCAATTGGTGTGGTCGTCTATTGAATACCACTGGTGTTAAATTCGACACCCCAGTTGTCGCAGTGTATTATTATTATTATTATCATCACACAACCATCTTCATCAATTATTTGAAGACTGGATATAAGCATGATATAAGTTTTCACATTTGATTATACCTATTTGTTTTTGTAACAGAATAGACTCCTCCAAAAGGTCACTCGTTTATCACTCAAACTAAAACGTGGTTCATTGCTATTGATAGTTATACTAATAACCAGGCAGACCGTCACACAATTTCCACCACCAGATACTTTCTGGTGTGACAAATTTCTAGTTGGAAATGCATGAACACGATTTCTACTGTCCACTGACTTTTCCATACACAGGTGTGCATGGACACACACATTTATTGTATAGATCAAAAGTCAAATTTATTAAACCATATACGGTAGTGCCAACTATACACGAAAATAAATGCTCGCTACGAATTTGTATAATTATCTTACCCATATGGCATTTGGTTAATTAATTTGTATATGTGTCATAATGGCGAGAAGATGTAATGAAATGCAATGTGCATGTATATATATCTGATTATGTTTTGCATATTTGTATATAGCAGCTGATACTGTCGAGCTGGCCCTGGATACAATTGTACAAAGAGACACCCTGTATGTACATATGAAATGTCCCAAGACAGTTGCTAATGAAACAAAATTATACATGTCAGGACAAAAAAGCTTTCAAGATTTAAGATGTAGGGTTTTTTTTGTCAGAAGCGTCTTTTCAAGATTCGTCATTTAATGCATCGTCTCTAATAGGATATCACACCACTGTTTCACTAAAAAATGAGAAAAGTATTAAGTTTCCCCAACTGAACCACATACAATAATGAAAATTAAACAGCAACAGTGAGTCAGTGCCGAGAGTTGTCAAAATATTCACTTGAAATTTGGGCTTGATGGTTTCTTCATAAGTGGTGTGATAAGACATGTTGCCACACAGCTTTACGAAAACGGTGCTACAGTCATGAATGATTATTTAATACACACAACTTTACCATTTAAATAAATATCAGCCTAAATTAGCACAAAATTATTCTCTCTCCCCTGTCTCCGTTTCTGATAACATTGCCACTATGTCGTCTCCATTTTACAAATAAATTATTTTGCATTTTAGAGGAAGAAACAGAGTCGACAAGAAATGTGGATAGGAATTTACCATCAATGTAGCCTGGTTGAGGTTAATCATAGATCCGGGTTCACACTCTCAGTAATTGTAGTTCATCCAATGATTAAGACTTATGTTCCATCCAATCCATCAATCGAAAATCTTAGACACCAATCACAAAAAAGTAGGAACTTTATAATACAAATTTATGTAGGGATACACTTTATAATACAAATTTATGTAGGGATACACTTTTTACAGAAATAAGAAAAATCCTATATCAAAACAGATTTTCTTAATTTCTTCATCAACATGATCAAGCTTTGAAGTTGTAGGGTGCGTTTTCTTTATCCTAAATATCAAGGATAAAGTCATTACCAATGTATTGAATTTTGAATCGTCTAAACATGATTAAGGTGTGGAAATAATGACATATATACCAATTCCATATAATTATAATTGTCTATTGAAATTATTATGTCACATTCGGCAAAATATAGCTGTATGCATGGTCTGTGTTTTAAAGAGAAAAAAACCCAACATGTAGCATGTGTTGCTTTACTTTGTTGAAGCGGATGACGTAAAATCAGATAAATTTCATCTGTTTGTAACCTGGCTTGTGTAATAGAAGGACCTGCAAGGGCATGTCCTGGAAACAAATTGATCGCTGAAACCAACTAAAATGGCAGGTGTGAAGAGCAATGATGGAATTGATTTGAAATGACTCGTCCATTTCGAAGCAGGTTTCTATCATCTCGCTTTTAATCTGTCTCGTATCATTGGCTGTACCCACAGGCTGATATCTATCCTACATTATGCCATGTGAATGTGAACGATGTCTGTTTTTGACTGTGTTCATGGGATGATGTATAAATACCCATTGAAGATCTATGCCAGAACATGGTAGGGTTAGTGAAGATATCTTATCCTTCCCAGAATACTTTGCAACATAATAACCACCTATGTAATCAAATGACACTTATATCCAGAATCCGAAAAACATGCCTTTTTCATGTTGAGAATATGACGGTCTAAACAGGGTTTGTATAATGTATCATAATTTGCCAGATTAGGATGTGTTATGTTTTGTTTAACCCATGTTACACTGCATTATACATTGTATTGTGGAAATTGCATTATGGGAAGTGTACGTTGTCTTCTCTGGGTTAAGGTGAACCACCTGATTTGCACTTGTCATATATACTTGGAACATGGTTGGAAAAACAAAATCAAAAGACATACAGACATATGTGACATCTTCCGTTTCAGATATATACAATACAACCTGTTCAGCTCAATAATAATATATATGCAAGTAATTCAAACCGCCATATCTGTCAACGCAATAAATTTATTGTATGTTCATAAATACAAACTGGGACATTTTTTAACAAACTGGAATATTTATTTAAAATTACACTTTTATCATCAGTTTTTATCAAGTCAATAGTGAAGGACATGAAAATGATGAAAGCGATACGGAGGTATTCTGTGTTTAACAAAAAAATATGGCGATATGCATCAGCCTCATTGCCTGGCATTCCTCTATTCATTTGCAGACACCATTTCAATGCCGGTAGTTACCTTTCCAAATATCGATTGCTCAGTGCCAGAAATGGGTAAGTGCAATAGCTGCCCTGTGAACATTTGACCATTTTCAGTATATTGTTACTCATCTACACATGGCAGCTACACATGGCAGCTATTGCACTTACCCACTTCTGGCACTGAACAGTCGATATAGTTCATCATGATATGATTGAACTTGGAAGCATGATCACCAATTATACAGAAGACCTGATTTGCTCAAGGTTTTCAAAGAAATGTACACGGTTTCGTTAAAATAAGGTTTCCTAAATTGAATATTGTAAGTTATTGTATCAAACAATGAAGATGAAGACGAGTCCTGGAGATGCTCAGATGAGTGAATCCTCTCAACTGTCAGTTTCTAACTGAAAATTGTCATCGGTTGCTATGACTACTTGGTATGGTTCTGTGACCTGAAAAGAAAACCTCCGAATCAGATTAATCTACAATGCAAATGGCATGAAGGTATTTTGTGGAAAAATAATTTGAATTAAAAAAATACATGCTTTAGATTAATAGAGCGAGTATGGTATAGAGTTATTCTGCTTTTGTTTATTTTTTGTTGTTTATTTTGTTGTGTATTTATTTTGTTGTTTATTTATTTATTTATTTATTTATTTATTTATCTTATTTATGTATTCATATTTGTTTATTATTTATTTATTATTTTGTAATATAAATTCATTACCTGATAGCGATATAAATCATGTTGAGAATGGAGGTTTAATTAGAACTGAGTTCAGCGTGCTTTTGAATATTAAATTTCATAGTAAACATTTATTTATTTATTTATTTTTTTAAATATTTTTAAAACTATTTATTTATTTTTATTTATTTCAATTTATTTTTTTATTTATTTTTTTATTTTTTTATTACCTGATAGTGATAGCGATTTAAATCATGTTGAGAATGGAGGGTTAATTAGAATTAAGTTCAACGTGCTTTTGAATAATTTGATAGTAAATATTCACAGTGAGCTCTCAATAGTTAAGTTCATCTCGCTGATTGCATAACAGATGTAATAGCATATTAAAGGCTGGAATTAACCACACGTAATAATGCGATTATCAATTAATTTGCTCTGAATAGCATGGGTTAATATTAGGGACGATATCGCTATAGTTTCAATTCTATAGAACAATATAGGGATATTTAATACACATATGTTTTAGATTATTGGTATAAACTACGTCATATATATTGGCTAGCTATCAATTTAGTACCGTTAAGCGCGAAGAGCCTGGCATATAGCGTTGCGTCATAAAAAAACGAGATTCCATCGTTGGTAATTCAAATGTAGGCTACTCATCGTCAACATCAGCTGATCATGACGATGCAATATTTGCTTCGGATTTATTACCGTATGTACTGTTAAGAAAATGTTTTGTGCGATGATAAAATACAGTGAAATACCGAAGTCGGTAAATTTACGGTAAATAAAAACGGTCAAAATATGGTACAATATTTATAGCAACGTCCGGTAAAACGTAAATCGCTGCCAGTCAATAAAAATACGTTATAAGTGACACAAAATAGATATTGAGTATGAGTAACTTTGTCACGTGAGCGGATTCTGCATAATATCTCATGAAATGAAAGCTTAGATGGAACAAACAAAAGCAGTCGGAAATGCTATCCTATAATAGAAAACAATTGATCAAATGCCAAGTAGTCAGTTTTACATCACCGTTAAGATATTGAGATAGAAAAGGGAGAATTCATCTTATGAAGAGCGGGTGTGTCCTTCATCTCTGCTCAAAATAGCTCCACTCGACTTTTATCTAATTTAGCCATATTCAGGGGCGATATTCGTGATACGTGTCATTTGGGAGTTGGAAAAGGGAGTTGGCATAATGTCATGTAAGGTGTGGCCTTTCTCTTTTAGTGTGTTGCTATAGCAATGGGTATACATCATCTTTTTCATTTACTTAATTCCGTTAATAAGTTCAATTTAATTTAATGAAATTCCAATAATACGCATAAGAAATTCAGTGAATAATTAAGACAAAAACTATGCAATTGTTACTTTTTTTTATTCTGTGTCAATGAATGACATCGACCTCTGTGTTTTTCTGCAAAATAATTACTGAAATCTATTTTGTGTACAAATATGCAGTAATTTAGTGACACAAATTCGATAATTCCGTTGAGCATCACCATGGCAACTGAATTCAACATAGTATTGTTGTCGATCTGTTTACCATGAATTATACTCGATTCAGAGCGCAATTTAACCAAACTCTTGGTTGACCACGTACCGCCATATTATTTGTAACATCTGGTCTAGCTAAATAGTAGCTATATACGTCAAAATAACGTTTTCCACTCGAATTAACCGATTTTAATGAACTATTTGATTAAGTATATTAGAATAACGCTTAACAAACGGAATTATGGATTGGATTACTTCAATGGGTTTTTTTTCACAATTTGTTGTATATTAGGTTATAAAATGGGCGTTGCGTTGCGACCTTTTTGAGAAATGATGACGTAAAGTAGCGATTTATTTATTGTTGAAGCAAAAAACGGGACAGTGAAAAAAAAATGAATACATAGGCTATAATTACATTTTATTATACCCGACGTATTAATATTGGTAACTAATGCGTCCATATTGCATCCATATCCAAACTGCTTTTACTTTTAGCCCTTTGTTGTCATCGTTATTTCAGAATATCATTATCAAGGATAATTATGAAACTGTACAATGCCGAGACTATTCGTCTCTGGTTCCATGGTGGTGGTGCTATTAAAAGTTAAAACCCAAAGTGTGACCAAATACATAAGATATTTATAAAAGGGGGCGTCATAAGTTCAAAATTGCCTATTTTGGTCAGATTAGATTTTATGTCACATAGTTCTCTACTTCTACAAGGATTAACTCCTTTCATTTTGTGTTTTTCATTTCTTTGTCTTTCCAACAGGATTTTTTGAGGCTGTATCTCGTCTAGTGCGTAATACTACCTACATGGCTTGTGTTCTTGGCGTGTGTGCTGATTTAGCATCATTTATGGGCTACTTTACGTTTGCCGCTAAGTACATTGAGACCCAGTTTGGTGTGAGTCCATCATTTGCCCCAATGATCTTAGGTAAGTCAGTGTACACTATGTTTAACCTCGTTTTGCTTTAAATGAAGCTGAATGTTCTTACAGGTTTGCAGTCGGCTGTGGAGCCTTTGCGCTTGAGTCAAGCAAAATATATTGTAGCAGCATGTCGAGGATCTCGCAACTTTGTTAGAACTCGGCTCGTTTAGCATATCAAAGATGTACAATTTGGATGTTGTAGCAAGTGAAAGCTTTACAACTCTGAACCTATGCCCAGTGGTCGCTTCATGCCATCAATCGGACTGAAGATTTTGAAATGACCGGTGTTCCCTAAGTCAGGTCAGGCTTGTCCCTCTCTCCCCTCAATCGGACAACTCATCTAGCATGTCTAGGCATCATTGCTTCTGCCAATGAGATGGCGTTCTGACGTGTTTCTGTATTTTTGTATAATATTGGGCAAAGATATTGTTCTTGTATAATGTTGGCAGAGCTACTTAATCCTAGTAGAATTAAACTTTGTTACACGTGTCGTATTTTAATATATTTCAACACAATATCAATGAATGCATTTGACTGGAAAAGTTCATTATTGTGTTAGCGGCGTAAAATCCATAGCAACCAGCTTTAAAAATACACGACACACCTCCCATTTTGATCGAAAGGAGACAAAATGATATATCTAATTGAGGGAGAAGCTTTAGACATCATATAAGGCTACGCCTAAATGTATTCACTAATTTGAGTTGGTAAATTGCATCAATCAATCAAGTGGCTCCCTCAGTAAGAAAATTACAATTTGTTTCCTTGTACCAATGTACTGATAACTTAATGAACATCACGCTGTCGGCCCGGGCTTATTACTGCGTTACATAATCATTAATGGTGTCCATTAGTAACGGAATGATAACCCAATGCATTACCTTTTGCCTAATAGATGGCCATAATTTATTATAAATAATGGTGCCCATTATAAAACGAAATGATACCTACACGCTATCATTTGCATGTAGATATCCATAATTTATTCTTAAAGATACTGCTTTTTAAAGCGACACTAAAGATTTATACAGGTAATTCAGTTTTTTAAAGCTTTTGAAATCTTTTTCCATCAAATTTTAAATTAGCGCCTTAGCGGTTATTCATTATAGCAATCGCATAATGGTTTTTATTTTTAAGGCTCTAGGGAATTTAAATAATTGAACTCACAGGCTTTGCAGTTCTTTGGATATGTAAAATTTGTTATTACTGTTAAAACCCATTTTACCACATTCTACCTTAACGCAGGAACAAGAATATCTGAATGATAATTGTCATATTTGAATTCAAGGACAGAAAATCTGAAGAAATGGCCATTTTGAGACAAATCTCTTATCATTGCTTGGAATTTCCTCGGGAATTGTATAAAGGCTGTTCTCTATACATGTCCTTGAAAGTTGCGGAATGATCACTTATTGGTCTAAACATAATGACAGACAAGATACGAGTGTGTTTCACAATCAAAATCAACCTTTTCTAGATCTGATTTTTTGATAACAAATTGTCTGTTTTGTGTACTACATTTACAATTATAAATGATTTCATTTGAACAAAACCAAAATGTAACTCACTATTGACGGTTTCGCCTATCATGGTCGGTAGGCATCATCAGAATGATGGTTGTAGATCCTTACTTCCGGTTGGACGTATCCCGGCCGACGAAGGTATTTTATCAGCCAGGAGAGGATCATACACGTGACGGAAGTGGGCCCCCTCGTCTCTGTTCATGACGTTCGCGTTTCGGGCCTCTTCTCCTGATCCAAATGGATTCTTTGATTCTTCTTGTATTTGCATCGCACTCTTTGCACAAGATCTTAGCATTGTCCCAGTTGATGACATGGTTTTGATGATGCCTCCCGACCATGATAGGCGAAACCGTCAAAAGTGAGTTACATTTTGGTTTTGTTCAAATGAAATCATTTATAATGTTTGACCAACAAACCTGATGAATCTATTTAGTGGTATACTTTTACAATTATTTTTGTCATCAACAAACATGTCAAAGCACTCTTTTTGCGTTTTAAATGTTCAGTATTATATTATGTGCCCTTTATTCTTTTATTTTCGTCTGTAGGTATCATCGTCACCCCAGGCGCATGTCTAGGTAGTTTAGCAGGCAGTATATTAGTCAAGAAGTACTCACTCGGTAAACGAGGCTGTGCCTTAACGGTGCTTATTCTGTCGACCATAACACTGGTGATGAGTCCTGTATTGTTTTTCGTTGGGTGTGATAATCCTGGTATAGCTGGGTTGACAACACCTTACAACGGCGTACAGGAACCACTGCTTACTGTGGATAATAAAGCAGATTTTTATTCTAGGTAAGTGTATCCAGAACAACAATAATTTTTGAAAAAAAGGAAGAACAACCAATAGTTTTGTCCAGCATAGCATAACCAAGATGCGATTCTTATCCAAATAATCTGGATGTAATGTACCTGCTATTATTACACCCAGATACAAGTATCTTCCCCATGAATAAAAGTATAGCTTAGTTATGTCTATAAAATGTTGAAAAATCCCATGTTGAATACTTGCTTCCTTAAATTTTGTACACAGAAACTATAGGACAATCTCTGAAAAAAAAACATCACAAAAGGAATGACCAAATAGTATTGCCTATTGTTTTGACAATTTTAGGCAAATTAGCCATAAAGAAAGTTGTTGGTATTTGAATTGATGAATTAAAAAACTAATAAACTTACTAAAACGTCAAATAATCTTAGTATTTTCTTCAATATTAATCATATCAAATCAAACAAAATTCAGTTTTTGTCCTATATCTCAATCTAGTATAATATTTGTCATTACTTCCCTTTGTAATGGTGAGGCAGTAGCCATATGGATCGGTTGAAATCTGTGGTCATTACTGTTAGCCCTCCCGTTGTTCGACATCGTACTTGGTCGACATGGTGAACCGTAATAATAAACCTAATCCCATTGACAGTCATAAGTAATCCTATCTTTGTTTGATTGGCTCAAGAGAAAGAAACTATGGGAGTTTCGGCCTCAGCCCTACCGGGCTTGTGACCTTGGATATTTCTTCTTGATACTGGGCCCAGCCCGTTAGGGCTTAAAAACATCAAGACCGCAAGCCCGGTAGTATATGTGAGGACCATCCTTTCTTCAATCTTTTTAGTTTTATACATTGCAAGTGAATTTCACATCGGTAGCGTACACAACAATTTTGACATCTACCTTGATGAAATTTAATGTAATTACTATTTGTCTTCCTGTTTTACGTAATCGATGAAAAGACCATCTCATTTGACATAATAGTTGACGTAACTGATTTGACAGAGTAGGTACTTTTCTGCAAATAGCATCCGAGTTTTGTTAACCAAACTAACAGGAAATAAATTAGAAAAGATGCGGATTGAGCCTATTCTTTCCAACATCAATTTGGTCCTCATCACCTTCAAATAAGTCATCCGGTAATATAATAGATTCATCTTTCGTCAGATAATGATAAACAGATTTTGGATATTGGGTTACGCCATTTTTGTTTATATTCGCTGGATTGAATTTCATAACTAATATCCTTTTAGATGCATTAATAAGGCAACCTGTTTTGAACATAAGCTCGATTGCTTGGAGCGTTGGGTCCAGAGTAAATTTCAACATGATTTCTGGTAGTCCCAGAGTGGGTGGACCGTATGAAAAACAACTTTATTATTATATATTATGACAACATAATGTTGCAAATGTCATATGCCGGATCTATGTACGGCCTGTAATCTTTATTAAAGATATGGATGGTTAAATGTAACTATTGTAAAAACAATTGTATTAATCTGAATTGAGACTGTAGGCTACACTCTAATTTCACACTAATTTAATTTTCTGAATAGAATCCCTCTCATTTAATTTTTAACACGAACTATTCGTTTTGACAAGAACCTATTCATTTTTTTAAATGACAAGGCAATCTTATCAAATTTGATGAGTGTCTTGTCATTTTGATGAGAAAATCCGATACAGTTTGAGGAGAAATCTGTTAATTTTGAAGAGAAATTTGTTATGCCCCCTAGGCATACTTGACAACTTTGAATAGATTCTATTCATTTGTGAGGAGACAATTTTGAGAGTGTATGGTCACTTCATCAACTTACATTGATGTGAGAAGCAGAGATTCAATATTGAAGAAGCCGGAAGGATTAAACATTAAATTATTAAAGCCATTTCTAAAATAACAGTTTATCTATTTAAATTGAATATAGCAATTATAGGGCAACCATAGTTACGCTACTAAATATAGGGCAAACAGATTATTGTTGGGAAAATATTAAAATTTGCGTGGGATGCGGGTTGTGTAACGCCCATCATTCGTGTTTTGTTATTGTGATGTAAAAAATGTAAAAGGTTCATACCTGTCATTTACGTGGAGTGCCCATCTCTCTTTTGAAGTGACTTGAGGCCAGATTCCTCCGTGAATAATGTTGTTATGGGTAGCCCGTCACTCCTTCCGCACAACGTTTACCTTCCCAGCTGGTATCCATTTATACACCTGCGTGGAGAGAGGCAATAGAGGTTAATAGATTGTCTAAGGGCGGCCCACCTAGGTTTCATTATCATTGAGGTATAGGACTTTTTATTTTTTCGGAGAAGAGCAGGTAGGGAAACTACTTGATTATATTTCTACATGTTCATACTACATACTCTGAAAATTTTAGAAAATTCGCACGAGTCCGTTTTTTTTAAATCACATTTTTGTTCCTAAAATGGGGGTTATAGCGCCCTCAACGGGCACTCTCTCCATAGGGCTACATGTAAAGACCAGTTATAGACAAATGGCCCTAAAATAAAACGGACTCGTGCGAATTTCCTCAAATTTTGCATATGATGTAGATTTAACATCTGGAATGTAATGCAAGTGATGTCGTTGCTGCTCTTCTAAATTCATTTTTAAAATGTCCGCCCCAGACCAAGGGCCGGCACAACACGATTGTACCACCGCCGGGGTTCGAACCCGCATCCTGCGATTATGAGTCGGAGCCCGTATCGCCCGTGCCCCTATGATATTCTACTATTTGTGCTATTATTCTTCTATTTTATTATTGATATTATCATATCTCATTCTTTTGTTTCCATTAGTACAGTGCATCCCCGCATAATAATAATTTTAATTGCTTTCAAATCACAGTGTTTTACCCAACTTGACCTCGAGCTGCAACCTTGAATGCGCATGTGCACACGGCTACAATCCCGTATGTGGTTCGGATGGCATCACGTACGTGTCTCCCTGTCACGCGGGTTGCCAGGATTCGGAGGTGATCAAAGTCAGGAAAGGAGATGGCTTTGAAAATATCACGGTATGTTGTAGACATTAGGAGTCATTAGGAGCTCACTTAATGCAATCTATTGACAATGACAGACACCGCAAATCGGTGATTATCATTTGCCAATCAGTGATAAATACTTAACTAGGACACAAATCAGATTCTGGTGTTTTTTGGAACGAACATAATTTGTTTATGAAGTGCGCAAATGGCAAACAAATATAGAAAAGCAAGGATGCCTAATTCGGAAACTATTGTTAACTCATACGAGTCCAAGCAGTAGTGAGTGTAGGAATATATATTTTTAACATGACATTTTGATTGTCCCTTTAAAATTCTATTTGCTTGTTTTTCCGAATGTCATCTATATGAATACACAGAACACAGAATCTTAAATACTTGACGGAATTGGGTTAATTGTTGGGGTATCATTTTTGATTGTATGTTACTGAACAAACCCACAGGATATGACATCATATTAGTTTGATATCAACAGAAGTGTAAGATAGATACCAGATGATGCTTGCCAGATGTTTGTTAACATTTGGTTCCAACGCGTGTTGTGGCACATCACATAATAATAATATGATATTGAAAGAAGTATAACTGTTATGGGTGATGTGTACGTCAATACAAAGTTGGTCAATATGACAATGTAGTGATAATATTATTTTTGGTACTTTCATTTTGAAAAATACAATACACTCTAAGAAATAAAGGTTCTAAATAGAATCTTTTTTGTCCTCTCAGGAGAACCCTCCCTCTTGAACCTCTAAAAATAGGTTCTTTAATTTTGGAGAACCCTTAAAGGTTTTCTAAGGAACCGAAAACGGTTCTGTATATCACATTTTTGGGGCATTTTCGATGGTTTTGGAACCATCTTTGGTTCTTTAGAGAACCTCTAAGGGTTCTCATGAGAGGACAACTTTAGAACCTTTATTTCTTAGAGTGTATACACACTTCTCTTAAGTCGGGTTAGTATTTCATATTTCAAATCAATCGTAAACAGGTCAACTTCAATTAATGTGGCAATTTGTTGATTAACTTCATATTTGAAAATTAAAGCGTCGCTGTAGCATGTCTATCTATATTTTGTAGTTATCACGCTGACTTGTGTGTACAGACATTTGAGAATTAGAGTACTAGTTGTATAAATATAAAAATCAATAAGCCACAAAAACATTTTGCCCCAAATATAGACAAGAAGCCTACGTCAAGAGGGAATTAAATAGAGAATGATTTTTACACATGTCAGAAAGGCCTCTTCAAAACGAAAATGTCAAGTGTGCATCATGGCAATGGTAACTTCCTTCACTTGCATGCCGCTTTGGATTTTGTTGAATCCAGATTTTGATCAAGTATGCACGCAACCGCCTTACGCGTGAGCGCATGATTCTGATTTGTTCAAATTAATTTCAATTAAGGCAAATTATTCATGGATAGAATAAATCTATATACAAACGGATGCGAGTCCATAGTGACCCCATATAGTTGATGGCATTTCAAGCTAATTGTTGTGCTCTGTTAACCACGTGGGCGGTGATTGGTTTGTCTAATCATAGCAAGATAACTAATGCATCAGCACCAAATATCATCATAGAAATACCCAAATGGCATAGGTAGTTACAAGAACCACTAGACTAAAAAAACCTAGAAGATCCTATTGTTGGTCCACAACCGGTGTACTAAGGGATTGAAATCAGAACTCGAATTGAGGTTGACCGCCGGTTCCGTCCAGTTTCTATTGCTCTAAACAATAGAAACCGGACGGATCCGGCAATTAACCGCCAGTCGAGTTTTGATTTCATCCCTATAACCTGTTACCCGTTGCCAATTTTCTTGGAAGCTTATGGCATTGAACCTTATTCCATTTACCCGGTGAACTTGTAAATTCAAGCAATATACATCCATTGCATGTATGTATACGTTTTGAGGCTCTTTAGTTAATGCCAAGAAGTATACAAGAACAATGTAATGGATGTCCCATTTTTGAAGCTAGCCTGAAGAAGCGCAAGAATCGTTGAGGTTTTTAATATACATTTCTAAATTTAGCTTACTTTTTACTGAATTAAAATGTTACGGTGATTGGGAAAATAACACCCACTTAACTCTAATACCCAGGGAGGCGATGAAGTTGTTTACTGTTGATGCATGGTTGATCATAATGCATGGTTAACTATAGAAATGCGTTACAAGTGATGGATCTCGTATTCGTCGAATAATCTCTATTGGGACATATTTTGGACTTAGTCCCTCTTGCTCCACACCACTCCACGCCATACATAAATTCTCCCAGTCACATTTCCCCAATATGAAATTTAAAAAAAAAAAATCGAATTTTAATATTACTTCTATTAAAGTTTGGCAGAGGCGGGGTTCGAACTCACGGCGGACCACGCCGCTTTGGATATGCTCTATGAGCCTAGCGCCTTAGACCACTCGTCCACTTGTCTTGATGGAATCCATTTGAAACTTATTTGAAGATATAATCGCAACTTCAATATAGGCCTACCACGTGACAAGCAAAAGCAGAAAACGTACCATATTTTGGAATTTTATTTGCCTAAAAACATTAATGTGTATTAATAGCGCTCAATTGTTGTTAATCCGACAATAATAAATGATAAATGCGCGTCTATATGGACAATACATATATCGATTTTGACATGTGCTCGCACGGTGTCAGTACATTAGCATGGTCAGTTAAATACTATAGAGGAACCTACCATTTTTCTTGTATACACGTTCGATGTTTTTATCAATTACATAAAAATCCATTTTAGACCCCAAATGTTTCTTCGGGAAATAAAAGATTAGAATACCATAAAAACGAAACAGTAATCTTTTGCCGGGTCTAATGTTATTTATACATAGAATTTTTAACGTTTTTTCTATCCTTATTCTTGCTCAATTAAAAAAATATTTTGGCGTATATAAAATTGAAATAAAATTCTCTGCCTCATAAACGACCTCAAATATGCCACAATTGGGTATCACGAATAGTTATATATGATGTGCAGTTAATATTCATATTTTCTTTTATACAGAGGATGCTTCAGTTTTGACAGGAAAAATATTTTCTTAAAACCCTCTCACTCGGTTATTTCAAAACAGTAACCACGCTTCCCTAGAATGTGCAATAATTTAGCATTAAAATTTTTCTTATTCTAACAGCAAGCGTTTCTAGAATGAATTTTGGCGAAATGTGGTGTACTCTTGCTCTAGTTTTACAATGGGCTATTCCAGAAAATAGATGCACACCCCCTAGCCCCTATAGAGGAGTTCGGATTTCCGGACTGTTTGTCCAGTTGTGATTGTTGGAAATCCAGCCTTTTAAAGTGTCCAAAGGCGACACAATCCAGCAGAAAAATAGTTTAAATCAGAAATCCTCAATTTGAGAGCTCATTTTGGACATTTCCGTGATTTTTCCTTCATTTAATTGGATTTCCAAGATTTTTTAAGGGACACGTTTTCAGAAAACAGACTTGGAAATCCGGACATTTCTTTTATTGAAAAGTTACTCCTCTCAGGGGGTGTGCACTTATTTTCTGGAATAGCCCAATGATAACCGAGGAGCAAATTGATTCTAACATCCTTTGGTGCTAGTCACCGAGTTATCATCACCTTAGCTCGGCATTTATATCCTGGTACCATAATGTACCATAGTACCATTATGTACCATAGTATAAATGTGAAAGTGGTTATTTCAATATCAGAGTAACATGTCATTGTTGTCCAACATCATTTTCTTTCAGGATTTCACCCCGTACATTATGACATTGTTTTGATGCTTATTGTATACTTTCATCATAATCATTGGCTAACAAACGTTTCTATATCATTATAACATGCTTCTTTTCATAACACCTTAACTTTTCCTGCTATTGTAGGTTTACCTGGGATGCCAATGCGTGGCTCAGACCCCTCCTGAACTTCAACCTTTGACCTCACTCCCAATGGGATCAGCACAGAAAGGCGAATGTCGACGGCAATGCTCTATGATATGGCTCTACGCATCGGCAGCTATGATCGTGCTATTCCTCAATTTTTCTTGGAGCAACCCTTCATTCATGCTTCACCTAAGGTAGTCCCATCAACCATTCTATTGCATGCCATCAGTTATACTCAGTTTTGATTGCATGATTGTGTCTGTGTACACACGCAAGTTTTGTGTAGTATTGTCATTTGAAAAGCAAAGGCGATATGTCAACTATGGCTATGCAGTGTGTCCCTGAACGTGTGGTTGCCATGGTAACGCTGTTCTAGATAGTGACGATTTATTCCAATATTCAGAGTCTGTATCGGATATAAATGTCCCAGGAGCCCAGCTTTCATTCTTCATTAGTACCAAGAGCTTAGAGACACAAATGTGATTAAAATGAAATGTTGTGGAAGATAGAATTTTTTGTCATGGTGTTATTTCCGACATTTTGATCACAACTTGACAATATGTTGTAAGTAATAGGTGATAATGGTATTGGTAATATCAACCTTGGTATAGAGTGTCTCTTTTTATGTTCGAAGCCGCGTCAAATTAATCAGTTAATGAATCCGTTGCCGATCTTGAATATGTAATGTTGATTCATGCATGAATTGCATGCTCAGTAGACCTAAGACGAATATATCATAGCATAGAGATAATGAAGCTATAGTGTGGCGACCTTTTCACAAAGTAACAAGTTCAGTTTTCAGGACGAAGCAGTTTCAGCAGCAGTTTCCATTATAATTTGAAACTGAATTAAAATACTAGTTTGTGTCTGACATAACCTGTCAATCAAACTCTGAAACTATTTGTTAACGATTTGTCGCGTGATGGTTAAAATTTCTGAGCGCAGTGGTAAATCAGCGTGCCCTATGGTTAATTTTGCACCTTCAAACATACAAACCGTCTCAAAGATCAGGTCCTGGTATTGAATTTTTTTTCCCTGAAAGCACCATATCAACAATGCCTAGAAAAGTTGCTTTTTGCCATGCCGCCATTTTCTGCAATTCCTTTTCTCCGACGAAGGCACCAGATGACTTAATCTTCCTTTTATGTGCTACTAAAACCTATCACGCGCTGTGGGGGAGTTGATCGTCAGACATTGTCAGAAGCAAAGTAGTCTTTTTTAATTCAGCAACTTTTTTAAATTGTTCAGTTTAGAGAACCATCCAAATTGACTTGAAAATGGAAAGTTTCATATTTGTACTTAGTAAAATGATAAGAATTCATTTAAACCAGCATGGCAAACAGCGTAGCGAATAATATCTAGTGCTGTGCTCTAAAAAAAGAACATTGAGGGCAAAGTCTAGGCTGGTTAAGCGCGGCACATGTTCATATGGACAAGATAGGCCTAATAACCCGTACTGAACAGGAAACTTCCGATATATCACTCATTACTAGTCCTAGAGCAGACTTCATCCTTAGACTGTCTTCATAGACAAGTGTATTGGCGATCGGTTAAGTGGTTTGAATTAGATGTTGACTCAACTTGCAATAAGAAGATCTTCTTAGTAGTAGTAAGAGTATGAGCGGCGTGAGCCGCGAATATTCTTACAAACTAGTAGCACCCACCAAAATGCTCTTATAGAGGTGTCCTCTTTATGGCCATCTGTCTTGGTCTCAAACTTGTCATCAACTCCAACTTGTTTCTCTATAAACCTGTCAACAACAATTCCTTTACTTAAGAGGTTATCTACATGTAGGGTCATGGCAGGTAACTGGGTAATTCATTGAGCAAGGTAGACATGGTAGATGGTCATTGTATGTGTCCAGATTTATAGACTGAGTTTGACAGTTTGTTGTTGTGTGACAACCTTAATTTCTTCTTATACATTTTTACCTTGCTTTCTTTACTTCTTCCTTACTGTCGTCCTTATTTTCTTTCCTATCTTTTTTCTTACTTTCATTCTTTCTTTCCTTCTTCATATGCATTTCTTTCTTTCTTTCCCTTCATCCTTCCTTTCTGTTTTCTTTCTTTCTTTCTTTTTCTTCTTCCTTCCTTTCATTCTTTCTTTTCTTTGTTTTTCTTTCATTTTCATTCTTATTTTCCTTCTTTCCTTTCTTTCATTCTTTTTTTACTTCTTTATTTGTTTTTCTTTCTTTTTTTCATTCTTTCTTTCTTTCCGTCCTTCTTTCTTTCCATTTTTCCTTCAAAATCCAAACTATCAGTGTATTAAAAGAGTATCTTAGCTTTAACCAGCTAGGTCCCTCATATTGAGATGTTTCAAACATCTGTCAAATATGGTACATATCTCTTGTCACTACTATAATTAAAAGGTGGTCTCCTAACAAATATGATCTGGTTTAGTTTTGTATGTGAGGTGAAGGTCAGAGTATAGTTGCCTTTGCAAATCCAAAATATTGGGTATTGGTTTTACACCCACATATGTTTACAACATCAATCTGTCTCAACAATCTGTTATCAGTCAAGTATGTCACATATCTGTTGTCACTTAATTGAAAGTGTTCTCTTGTTGAAAGTTCTTTTAAAAAGACACAATGCAGTTCATATTGCATTGTACAATTTAAATATGGAAAATTATAGCACTGCTGGAAAAGGGTACGGTGTGCTACTAGTAGTAGTAAGAGTATGAGCGGCGTGAGCCGCGAATATTCTAGTGTTCATAGATCATTGTGAATAAGTGGTTTTTGTCGTGTTATTTCAATTTGTCAGTTTGGTAATAGGTTGTTTTGTTGTTGACCGTGGTATTATGTGGTTGCTGATAGGAGTACTTAAAGTGAGTGAACATCATTTCCCGTCAGGACAACACTGGTTTGGAGTCCCGGTTTGGATAGCTTTCTACGAGATGTATCAATAAAACACCTACTCGTATAGCTGTTAAACGAATTTTACCCAACGAGCAGCCAAATAATAAGCTATATACCATATATCATACAAGCCTCATTCCACAGACGTCATTAAGTATCAGTTTCACACCACGGAAGCAATTCTGAGAAAAAGGATCCCCGTAACATGTTCTTTAATCAAACGACCGTCTTGTCATATTAAAGGAGAAAAACCTGCGTTGACAAGCCTGTATCTTCAGTTATATTGGAATTAATGGTGAGGACGTATCACACAGACACTGGACTTGGTTTCTAGACTCATCATACCTTATATATAAATATATATATATATAAATATCTGAGGCATCCATTGGCAATTGTAATACCCAGCGAACCACTAAATCGGCTACTATTTCTTTGGGGAAACTAACTTCAGAATACAGCTAATCATTAAGGAATCTTCTTGCTAGTTATCTTTATATCATACTTTCTTTTACTATAGACTACTTTTCTAATGAATGTTTTATTTCTGATCATCATTATGGTATTTTGGTTAACTTATATTAGTGTTATTACATCATTTGCTAATCACGATCAAACAGCTTTAGGGACATTTGTTCTCGTCTTAAAAGACTAACACAATAAGCAATCGTGACTTGAGACATTGATACCATAATGTTTAACCAACGTACAAAAAAATAATTGAGTGTTTTGTATGCCCTATTTCATGATAGCTGTACACAGAGTGTACATGTATTATAGGAAATGACATCCAAAGCCACGAATCCAGTGGTGTTTTTTATACCGGAGAGAAAACAGCTAAAAAAGGAGTATGTGAAAAACCGTGCTCCCAATCGGACAATACCATTAGGTGGTTTGTGACACTGTCATGCCTTCTTGCATTTTTCGAATTTTCTTGGGGTCAACCGGCTTTTATATTTCAATTGAGGTAGGTGGATGTACTGGTGTTAATGGTGACGGTTAACTCACTCAACTGGTTCAGTTTTGATCAGATTCTGGGCAGATTCAAGTTCATCATTCAACTGAAATGATATGTGCAGTTTGGTTCAGTGTTAATGTTGTTGAATGAGTGTGTTGCAATGACGCGTCCTAGTTTGCAATTTGAATTTCACATTGTTCGTTAGTTAATGCACGGTGTGTGGTGTTTGTATTGAGGGTGTGTTGTAATAATAATCATTGTTGTTGTTGGTGATAGTGGTGTTCAGTGTTGTTGCTGGTGGAGTTGGTGGTGGTCAAATGGTGTATGCAATTTATATCATAAATTCACACAATTTAGCTGATCGTAGCGAAATACAGTAAATGATATGCACTACGAGTGAAATCAAATTATATACAAATTGAACTTAACATTAACAATCTCACAATAATAGAAAAGCCGTCACGGAATTCCGGTTTCGTTAGTTAACCCTAACCCGCCAGGGGCTTTTGACGGGAAGGGAAAGAAGGAAGGAATAAAGAGAGAAAACAAAGAAAGAAGTTGTTTGCTCTGGGTGGGATTCGAACCCGAGACCCTTCGCATGCCAAGCGCTGGGTCGGCGACACTTTGCCACGGGTATATCACTTAGGGCGATTGCGTCATCACACCACGTGGGATGCACGCACGAACAGCGCATATATTAAGTAGTATTTTGTGGTACGCAGGCGTATAGGGTTAACATACAAATGGAGAGACCAATACATTCAGCATGTTCAGGTGAGATATTGTAAATAACGATTTTAATGTTATTATTTCAACAGAGCCGTGGAAGAAAATGACAGATCCATATCGATGGGATTCGCGTCTCTACTCTTCAAAGTAACAGGTTTGTGAACTATTAATGTTGTATTAGAGATTGTATTAATAAAACCACTGGTGGAATGTCATAAAATCATTTTACCTTTCTGTAAAACATTGCCAAGCTTTCACCTCGTGGCTTTGTGTCATCAATTTGATAGAAAACTCATGCAGTTTCTACTAAATATCCATTATAATTATTCTGAAAACAAGAGAATAATAGGTTCAAGTTAATAGTTTAGAAGATTATTTCAATATAGATAATGCCAATACGGCCCACGCTGAATATTCAAATGTGATCAAATCGTCCATTCGCACAGATTGTACCAGTTGCTTGGTTCACAAATGATCATTCAAGTTAATTAGTACCTTTAGGTGAGACTTGACTTATGACGGTCAAATTTACAATTGGACACCCGGATGCAAGTACGAGTCCGGAATATAAGAAGAGCCATGTTACAACTCTCAATTACCACCTTCGCATTCATCATGATCATTGATGATATACGTCCATCTAGTAATAAACTGTCCATACAAACTGCAACATTGGCGCCCAACGTGGGGCTAACGAACAAGTGACATTTGAGCCCTAATTGTCAAGTAAATATTTGGTAAATAAATTGAATGATTTCATTACCTGACCTTTCCTCCTTGTTCAATACTTGTAGGTTTCATCCCTGCTCCAATCTATTTCGGCGCCATGATCCAATCCAACTGTCTCATGCAGCAAATGTCATGTGGTGAATTCGGAGTGTGTCAGGTTTATGATCTAGTTGGATTCAGGCTTAGCTATCACGGATTAATGATTGGATTGAAGGCGATATCACTGGTGGGATTTGTGGTCGCCTTTTGGACTGTAAGAAATGAACGACAGGTAAGAAAAGTTCTTTCTAGGAAGAACTAAAATCATTTAGAGGTTGATATGAATATATAGATATAAATTAAAGTGGATTGAGGCTTTGCATGTGAGTTTCTCGAACGAACGGATGTGCCCGGGTACAGGAAATACAGTCTGATTAAACTGATATTGTTAAAATGGAATTGTCTTGAGTTTTGTGTACAATTTGCCTGACGCCAAAACACTAGATGGTTATTTGTTGAACTGAACTGAACTATTTGTTGTTCTTGATCAATCATAATTTTTAGGACAAAAGTGTACGGACATGGTGACAGACGAGCTGTAATAACGTGAAACCTGTGGTTTATCCCATATGCACTACCGGCCAAATTATCAGCCAGCCATACTGCAGTTACTGTCCGTTTTCCTATACATAATACACAGTGCTATTTCCCATTGACGCGTAACCTCTACAAATAGCCTACGTTAAAAGAATGGGGATATGCCTAGTTAACGTCGCTGTGTGAAAAATAACCGGCCAATATTAAGAGTACTCTTCTAAAGTTCTAGAAAATATAGTTTTGTAAGATGTCTTAAATTTTTAGCTAATTTAGATGTTTGGAAATATTCGTACTTTGGTGTTTTAGTTAATGTTATAGGTAATAGTACATTGCCTAGTTAACGTCGCTGTGTGAAAAATAACCGGCCAATATTAAAAGTACTCTTCTAAAATTCTAGACAATATAGTTTTGTAACATGTCCTAAATTTTTAGATGTTTGGAAATATTCGTACTTTGGTGTTTTAGGAATGATATGTAAACGACAGATAACACCAAAAAATATGAAGAAATTATTTCCAAACCGTGTTAAGTCTGCAAACCACTATGTTTCTCATTTTCAAGAATGCTGGTTAACAATAAGCAGAGTTTTGTCTCATTTCGTAAACAAAAGCCCACACAGAATTGTTCTCTAGCGCTCGCTTTATAATCGTTCACCAAACTGAAACTATAATCCCAGCCATTGCTCCATTGTACGTGTAAAAGCAGAAACATATGATGTGTGTATTTAACCAGAGAATATATGATTTAATCAGTTGAGCTGCTTTCAATGAGTGTTATCTTGGTTTAATAGCTTTTAATGGGGTTTAAGTCATGCAAAGGTCGAATTGAATTCTACTGTAGACATGACTGCATCATGCCTCTAACCATCATTTTGATTGGTTACAAAAGGGCTGTATAGATGCATTGAGCCAATCAGAGATATTGTAAGATTAGTCCGTCAGGCAGAAGGGGATAAAGCTTTAAATTGTTAAAAAAATCAAAAAGCTCTAATTTGATTGGTTACTCAGGTGATTATATCACGTAATTAACCAATCCGGGGCACTGTATAAAGAAATGTAGTACTGTCCATGAGGATAAGTGAATGGTTTGATTTCGATTCTATTTCAAAATGGTTATTACAGACATAACAATGTGGACTACAACTTTTCTTTATATTTCTTACAGAGAGGATTTGAAAAGATGGATAAGGTCACAAGAACACCACAAGCCAAGAGTGCCAATGAGTCAATAGAGTACACACATCACGAAGAAATATCCACTCTTTGATCTTCATTATGCGGATGATTTTTTGTATTCCATCAGTTCATAACTAGCCTCATCAGGGAGCTTCATCTTCCCTGTTTGAATTTGTGAAAACGATGCAGTGTAGCTACATGTCAACTCGCGCACAGGTGTTGCAGTCATCTTGAAGTTGTCATGGTGATGATGTAACATTTGATTTGCACGAGCTAGCTACAAACAAGAACGCGGCGCCTCGCGACAGTTTTCGGAGGCTTCATGACTTTGTTGTATTCCAAACTGTTTCAAGTTAACTCAGGATATTGTGGGTCGTTATTTTTTATTTACAATAAAGCCCAAATGAATTACAGTTTATTTATTCGACGGACCACCGACGGGATATTACCAGCCCACGTGCTTGTGGTCATCATGGCACTGCATGAAATATTAAGGTGGCGTTGCTTTCGACAGACACCATCACGTGAGCATTCCAGAACAACAGAAGTCATGTACGTACCATTATGAATTGAACTATAGAGGATGATGAAGTTGGAGATACATTGTATGAAGACAAACATGGGACTAATTCTACAATGAGAGGCTCGTGACGCGCGTACGCAAGAACAAAGTTTAGTTGCTTCTCCATGTGAGAAGGAAAGTGACTTTCAGCAACATTTGATGTGTGCTTTTAGTACCATTTGATGTGTGCTTTTAGTACCATTTGATGTGTGCTAAAACTTTGAATACTTGATTCGACTAAAACTAAGACTAACGACTACTTTTCCCTCATAAGACTTGTTCAAGAAGTACCTCTTCTAAGATCTATGCAATATGTTACCACAAACACACAAAGCTTATACTGAATTCCGATTAAAATTTTATTAAGAATATTAATGTTTTCTGTTATTTGATCACATATCAGGCACGATTTCTTTACCTACAGATCAAACTTACGTTTTGAAAGAAAAAAAACCACTTTTTACCTGTATTATGCCCACTTTTTCAAGCACCACTTTTTACCTGTATTATGCCCACTTTCTCAAGCACCTAAGAATACACACATTTAGACAATCCATTTGTGTGATATAATGCCAATGCTCGAACACTATAATCGCTGTATTAGTCTCATTCTAGATATAGTTCCCAAAGGTCCAAAAACACTTGTATTACATAGCTTGTAACATCATGTATAGGTTAGTATATAAAGTGATCACAATTATTGGGCATTAATAATGAATTCATTCATCTATAATGTAGAGTAGTAGCATCTATCTGCATTTATTTCATATAATAGCCCACTAACCAAGAATGTACATAATACATCGTACTTCGTGTTTTGGTATTAATTGTCCTTTGTGCTAAGAACCTGAGCTTTGTGTGTTCCTCTGTGCAAAGTTTCGTAAGATTGCTCGAGCTGTATGTATGGTATTCCAGCAGACCGAGTCGAGCCAACATGCTAATGGAAGTTACGCACACGTGGGAGATCAAAAAGCGTATCAGATTTGACGAACAGAAACTGAAGAGGGGGTTGCTCGAACTACATCAGCTTTCTTGATGGAAGTGCCTTCTTTCCTTCAGGTACTTGTTGCCTTCTTCGTGAATGCAAATGCATTTTTTTTGAGAAATTGAGAGTAAGATATTCTTCCTTCACTGATTTCTTCTTGCGTGTTGAACGCGAAGAAGTTCTCATCTCAACTCAAGCTAACCAGATAATGATGTTGACCTCCTACGGAGTGTATCGGGGTTTAGAGCAAGGAATGCCTATCTGCAATAGCTGCCAGGTGTATCATGTGTACAATATAGAATGTAGAAATGGTCAACTTGTCTATGGGCAGCTATTGCAGATGGGCCTTTCTTGCAACAAACCTTCGATGTAATTGTTAACGGCAATATTTTTATGTATGTATTGTGACACTCCCACAGTCCACATTCTAGATTACGTCAACCACGTATGTGAAAATCGTTTCAGATGCAAACGCCAAAAGTTGCGTTGTCGATTTATATACAATAACATGGATGCTAAGATACTAGAGGTCATAGTCTGTTGCCTAAGAAGAAACCGGTATTGTTATTAGGAGCTTGGAGTTGATGCATGGCCAGATGTATGCGGCCGCGATAGTTAATGTGAGGGATAAGTATGGCGTGTACAATTGTTTTAAATACCCAAAGGTCTTTTATACAATGCCTTGAGTGATAGGGCTGTACTTTGGTGAAGGAAGGTGCTTATGCAGTGGTCGCTTCAATGTTGATAGTAATCTCCCGTGTGACACACGACATTGTTTTGTGACCCTGCAGTAGAGTAATTATATTCATAATTTATGGAAACAAATAACAGAACTAACTGTGAACAAGTTATAGATATTTATGATCATGTATAGTATAAGTATGATTATTTTTTATAAAAAAAATAGAATAGGCCTCAAAGTCGGTGATGTGGTGAAGTAGGTGGATGTACATGTGTATAGATAATAAGATTATGACTGTAGACAAATGTGTCAGTCACATTGTGTAATACTTACGTAGCTTCAGGGACTTCACGAGTTGCACGCTCCGATTCATCATACAAACAGTAAGACCATGAGACGGTAGATCTTCGTTTATTCGACTGACATGATAAACCCTAACCCTACTGCCCTGACCTGATTGAAATACACAAGTAATCCGGTCTTTGTTTTGGCTTGGTTCAAGGGGTGATTATCGTGTGGGAATGCGCCCTAGACGCAGCGGTGCATGGCCCAAAATGTATTCGTGGCTCTGAAAGACAAAAAGAACTTAATTTCAATTAAATTACCGAGGCTGTTTAATCTAAGAAACGGAGCCTGCATGCCCATCAAGACCCTCGTGATACAGGTGATATTGGACAACAACAATTCAAATGGTGCTAACCAGTGGTCCTTGCGAAAACTTGCTTGGATCCTTATAATAATCGGAATGTACAACTAATTACGAAAAATGTCAGTGATCTTTCCCTTGTGCACGAACCTGATGAAGATTTCATTATCATTCTCGATCTTCGGATCACCCCAGGCACATTACAAGGCCACATCATAATTTTACACAAGAATATTGAATGTAGCCCCCTGACCTGACGAATGTTGTAATGTACTATGGTAAGATTTCTATTGGTACAAATAAGATAGATAGTACTGTGTAATCAATCACAACTGCGTCATTGTTGTAAGGTAAATCATGTAGGATAATATCCTTATATTGGAATCACCATAAATGTTACGTTTCTTGTCCGTTGTTAAAAAATCATATCAAAACGAATCCTGAACAGTAACAATTGTGCACATATTTCTTCAATAGCCTAATCTTTGTTCTAAGTTCTTAGTTCGTTTCATTTTTTGTGAAAAAAAGTAATGATGCGGGTAATGATGCGTGTATCCCTACATTGTTTTTGCTGTCGAAGCAGAAGCAGAAAGAATTCCAGTAAATACAAAGCAATTCTTCAGAAACCACAATGTGTTATCATCATGACGCAATCATTCTCATGACACTGAAAATATGCACATTTTTATAGTATGACAGATGTTTTAGTTGGACTTTCCATTTTCTACAGTTGAAGTAATCGCGGCGGTAATGTAGAACATAAATAATGTTAGAAAAAAATGATTCATGTTAGTTTTCAAAGGGATACATAAAAAGTAACAATTTCTAAAATAGTCACATAGTTGAGTTTTAATTTGTTAATGTGTATATTTGATTTTGTAATTATTATTCATTCTTTGTTCTTTTGTTTTGTTAAATAATTTTCAATTTGTAGTTGAGTCTGTTTTGATTTAACATTTTTTTCAAAGCTTAGTTTAGTGTAGCTTGGTTTCAGATCGTATAGAAAGTTTCGTTTAATTTTAAACTTTTAAGGAAAGTTGTAAACAAATGTATGCGCGTAACAGCGTAACGTTAAGATTGGACTCTATAATCAAAAACATTTTAGTCATTTGAGATGGGAAAAAACTAACAGTGTATAATTGTTTTATATATCTCATATATTTCTTCCAAGTTTTAAACTACGGTATATTGCAAACGAGCTGAGGTTTGCAGGACAACGGACCTTTAAAACTGAAAAATTCTGGTTGAAATGATCTCTTTCAGGAGAAAATTCTACGGGTATACAGACTAGAACAGGTAGAAAAATGAATTGCATGGATTTTGTACAAACTACTTTGTATTTTGTTGGCAAATGTATGTCATCTATGTTTGGAGATTTCATTTGAAAACTTATTCTTCGCCCACACGGTGATGGACTCAAGTGACAAACTAAAGTTCATTTCATTATTTAAATTATGCTCTTTGTCATGTTTGTTAAAATGATATTCACTTTTTTTACTCTCTGCATGTAAAAAAAGTGAAAGACAGCATTTCACTCTAAAAGTGAAATGACAAGAGTGAAAATTAAGGAAAACTAAATGTTACCATGGTTACTCTGGAAAGTGTAATTTATTCTGGAAAGAGTGTAATTCACTCTGGAAAGAGTGTAATTCACTCTGAAAAGAATGTAATTCACTCTGGAAAGAATGCAATTTACTCCTCTAGAAAGAGTGTAATTCACTCTGGAAATGGTGTAATTCACCATGGAAACATTTGTAAAAAGACATTTTGGAAACAGTCAAATTTCACTCTTTTACATTTAGAGAGTAAGGTACTAAACAACTCACCATTTTGCAATCATCGTATGATGATATATGTTCACTTGAACGTCATGATGTGGTTCAATCTATCTTTAGATTGAAGGATACAATTATTGTTAACGTTGTAGTAAGGCATAGCACAATGAGTAAACAATGCAATGGTGACATGTTTTCTGAAAAGAAATTCAAATTGCTATCATACTCATCTTCCGATGTTCATTGTTAGAGATTCATAGACCATTCCTATAATTGGCACTTGATTTGGTAAACATGGATAAATAACGAAAGCGAGGACAAAACGGTATCGCGTGATTATGAAAAAAAATCAAAGCTAGTCAAAAGGGTGTGATATTGATGTACATCCCCCATCAACGGCAGATAAGTGGCAATCATAGCAATGGTCACTCGATACAGATATATTTATGTGCAAATAGACGAATAATGCTTGAGATAAATCAGATTATGTCGTATCTGCATTTATAATTGAGCAATAAGAAATCAAGGGGTCCAGATCGCATATACTTTAAGAAATTAGGAACATTGGTGTTATAGCCAGAGACTGGGAGCGAACCTGCAAATATCAATCAATTCGGTAACTCGAGTACTCAATTTATCAATTTGGTTTTGTTTATTTTTTGAAGACGAAAACAAAGAGTTATTTCAAATCCTGCATGCTTTGGCTATATTTGCGGCTCCAACGTTGTTCCAACACATTTTGTGCAAATTATTATAATAATGGCCTGATATGTTATTCGTCTGTTTGCAAAATAAATGCTCATAGTCCCCTTTATGTTATAGTATTACGTCACTAATATAACTTATTGACTAGAAACGGGACGAATATAAATTCTAGTAAAACTTAAGTCAACCACATCTTCGTTTTTTTGCAATTCACTAGAATACTATAAGGTTTTATTTGTTCTGTTTCAAAAACTCATTATTTATACACTACAGAACCTACTTATGAACTAAAAACCTTGTCCTGCTTTACCAAAACTATGATCAATGGTTATACACTGAACAAATTTACTACAAATTAGTAGATGTACGTTTTCTGTGCACATGCGTTTTAAGCAGAATTTATATATTTGTATATTATGTTTGACTCTATTGAAGTATTTTTATTATTTCTAAATAAAATAGATTATTCGTTAGAATACTATTTTTTAGTTTGTACTGGTGTCGTCATTTCAGTAACCTGTTAACAGTCAAAAAAGAAAAGAATTAAAATATGATGTGCGATTTGCGCATGCCCTCATAGTCTTTCAATACTTGTTGTTTTACAAATTTCCTGGTGTTGGTGATATAACAAGTTAATGATAATTGTTTGACACGTTTCCTTTCACCACATTCACCCAGATATTTGTTTACCACACGACGATGGAGGGCAAGTCGTATTGAGCTTCCAATGCAAACATGGGGGGTCAGGGTGTACCATGTTAAGCCCTTCACATTCTTGAGCATAAATCTGATCACTTGTTCCAGTTAGGTATTGTGTGGCCTTGATAATTCAAACGCTATAAACTTCTGTCAAAAATCACAAAAATGCTAAAAGATCACCTATGACCTATGTACTGAGTACTGAGATGTTGTTGCGTCTAATGCACTCGCCCCTTCGGGGCTAGTGGACTAGACGCATCAACATCTCAGTACGCGTGCATTATTTTGTACAATTTCACTCTCGACAAGTATAACGCATAATTTCATAAATTAGTACCATTTACCAACCGCGAAAGACGGTGACCTCGAAAGACAGTATAACCGGGAAAGACAGTAACCGTTAGTATAATAATAATAATAATAATTATAATAATAATAATTATTGGGGTGGGGAAAATAAGACTAAAAAGGGCATTTCGTGATCCACAGCATCATCCCCGCCCCCACTTTTCTCAAAAAAAGTTGAGATTTTTATATCACTGGAAACCTCTGGCTTCAAAATATTTATGTGCAAAAAATTTCTTGCAGATTAATTCGTTTAGCAAAGATATCGCGATAATCATTATTACACATTGTCTATGGAGCAGTGTAATACACATTATCATTCATAACTTGCAAACGCAAAATCGGAATCAACTGAAATTTTGGGAATAAGCTTTTTTTGTGGATATCTACTGAAAAATGTCATAAAAAGAGGATATGATCACGAAATACTTCTTTAAGGGCTCTGGTATGAGCGTTTGGACAGTACATACTGCAGTTACTGTCCGTTTTCCTATACACAATACACAGTGCTCTCACCATTGACGCGTGACCCCTACAAATGATGTACGTTGCAAGAATGGGCACTTGCCTAGTTAACATCACTGTGTGAAAAATAACCAGCCAATATGTTAGCTATTCTCCAAACTTTTAGCAAATATATTTCTCTAACATGACCTAAAATTACAGCTAGGTTAGATGTTCAGAAATAGTCGCACTTTTGTAAAATACTAGCGGGTACCCGCGCTTCGCGCGGGCCCCCGCTAGATGAGTAAATGGGAGCGGTTAGTAAACGGGATCGGTTAGCATAAACGATGGAAATGGTAATCATGTCAATTGGTATCGCTTTTAACAGCTCAATTATTACGCGGTTAGTGATGTGGTAGGCCTACCATTTGTTGCCTCTACTTTGCAAACGACGTTCTTTCTTTCTTACTTTCCCGTTCTTTCTTTCTTGCTTTCCCGTTCTTTCTTTCTTGCTTTCCCGTTCTTTCTTTCTTGCTTTCCCGTTCTTTCTTTCTTGCTTTCCCTCCCTTTCTTTCTTGCTTTCCCTCCCTTTTTGTTGCCTCTGCAAACGACGTTCTTTCTTTCTTACGTTCCCGTTCTTTCTTTCTTGCTTTCCCGTTCTTTCTTTCTTGCTTTCCCTCCCTTTCTTTCTTGCTTTCCCTCCCTTTCTTTCTTGCTTTCCCTCTCTTTCTTTCTTGCTTTCCCTCCCTTTCTTTCTTGCTTTCCCTCACTTTCTTTCTTGCTTTCCCTTTCTTTCTTTCTTTCTTTCTTTCTTTCTTTCTTTCTTTCTTTCCATTTCTTTCTTTCTTTCTTTCTTTCTTTCTTTCTTTCTTTCTTTCTTTCTTTCTTTCTTTCTTTCTTTCTTGCTTTCTTTCTTTCTTTCTTTCTTTCTTTCTTTCTTTCTTTCCCTCTTTCCTTTCCCTTTTTACTTATTTCTTTCCTTTTTTCTTTCAGTTTCTCTCTTTCCTGCGTTCCATTTCTCTTTCTGTTTCTTGCTTGTTCACTTTCTTTTCTCTCTCTCTCTCTCTCTTTCTTTCTTTCTGTCTGTCTATTTCTTCTTTGTTTTCGTTTCTCTCTCCTTTCTCTTTCTTGCTTTCCCGTTGTTTCTTTTCTTTCTTTCTTTCTTTCTTTCTTTCTTTCTTTCTTTCTTTCTTTCTTTCTTTCTTTCTTTCTTTCTTTCTTTCTTTCTTTCTTTCTTTCTTTCTTTCTTTCTTTCTTTCTTTTCGTTCTTTCCTCTTTCTTTCCCTCTTTCCTTCCCTCTTTCCTTCCTTTTTTCCTTCCTTCCTTTTCTTTCTTTACATAGGCATAAATCCCGGGATGAGTAATAAATTCCTCAATATTTCGATAAGGGGCATGATCTACTGAATCACCTCCATGTTGACGCATGTATGTGGGTTCCTTTATTTCTTTCGTTCGTTCTTGTTTTATATGGGTTTCTGTTTCATCAAGTAGGCCTATAGCAACATTGGGTTTCAAGAAGGTTGAGTTACATATAGCGTAAATTCCGGTGTTGGGGTGGGTATAACCCCCCCAATGTTTTGATAAGGTCAATGGTCCGTACAATCACCCCAAGTTCACACATGTATAATAGATGTGGGTTTCTGACAAAATTAACCTCATTTTTGGCCAAACTAAAAGTGCCAATTTTGCGGCCTTCGTGCGAATTTGTTCCACTTTTGCACAATATAATTCACCAGTAGGCCTAATTAGCTTGCCATAAATTATTCTGTCGCCAAGATGCTGGCTTCACTGTAGGCCTATTGCAAGAAATTGATTTAAACGGACCCATCCCCCATGCCAAGTCAAGATAAATCTATGCCAATCTTAACGTTGCCAAAAGGTGCCGGATTCACTATTAATATGCCTACTTCAAGAAATGTTTTCATCCCTCCCTAATGTCAAAAAGAAATCTACGCCACGGATATTTAGCGGTTGCGGTTTTATACCATGCTATAATCTGCTAATAATGTCCCACACTCCCCATCGAAATTCATCACAACATGACAAACGAATAAACTCAAATTACTTTCCAATACCGTATATATGCCTAGGCCTACCTTGAATTTAAAATCTTCGGAAAGTCATCACAAAAGAAGTTTCCGAAAGTCATAATTTGCATAAACGAATGCAGTTGATTTATTATTATAGCCGTTGCGGTTACCATGCCGCATAATGCCCACTCTCCGTCGAAAGTCACCACGAACGGATAAACTAATATCACTTTCAAAATTATTAGATCACTTGGACCATTTATTTTCAAAATACGTAACTTAAAACCACCTTTGTCTCAGCCATTAATTTGTTAGTTCCGTCTAAGAGATGTGATATTTTCCGTCTTAGATGAAACTGGAAGTTTTGTTACCATTAGCGCGTCGGGAAGTTGCCACGACCTGTGCGTAATCCGCGTATAGCAACGCAGCAACGGACCGTAAATAAGCGGGCCACCATTGGTTGATCTACCGAATAAATCCAAATAATTATTTGTATTTATTAATTTATCTATCTATCTATGCATTTACCATTCATCTGGAAATGCTAGAACTTATTTATTTATCTATTTATTAATTTATAATTTATCTATAATCTCCGAGATGATACCGATGAATCGATCAGTTCCTCTTCAAAGTATCGATTATCGGCAAGTTCCTCTTTAATAGTATAGATGAGTGAGGGCAAGGCATAGCTAGCCAACTCCCCGTGTTAATTGAATGGAGATTTGACCGAAAATATTGGTATCGGACCGCTCACTTCTGAAGGATGCCACAAAAAAACGGTACAAGCTACATCTTAACTATTCTCTGGCAATCATCATGATGAGTTTCTTATGGGCGCACACCTCTAAATCACTCCGCGCACGATGTAATGTGGATGAGTTCCGGTAAAAACGAAATCTTTTTTGAGGTATTTTGGGCCTTTCTGTGGACTTGTAAGGAAAAGAGAAGCATGTTATAGCTTAAATAAAAGTTTGAGACCTATAAACGAACTTGGATCCCATAAAAGTTGCATAATCCAATTTTTGAAAAAAGTAGGCCCTCGGATTGAGAAAATGACCAGAAACGGGTTTTCAGGGTAAAAACGGGTCGAAAATGGTCATGGTGCTGTTTAAACGCCCATATCATGAAATCTAATCGGAAGACTACCCGTACATTGAAACATATATTAAATTTTCATCGATTTGCAATCGATTGGTTGTATATTTATGTTCAATTTGTTGCCGAAAAAGTCTAAAATCGGGCAAAGAAGAGACGTGTTTTCACGTGTATTTCAATGGGACGCGCTATTGGTGGTGTGCGCCCTTATAAGGCATGATAGGCTTAATTGGCCCGAAGTAGGCTTTTTACAGGAATCACGTCAAAAACAGGACGGATATGTGTAAAATTCCGATTTTGCGATCTGAATTAAAACTTTACAAGCCACTTAGAGATTTTAAAGTGTTTTATAGTGAAAATGTAATTTAAATTTCTTAATTAATATTGTTAAAGTTCATTAAAGTGATGAAAAAGTCAGCAAATTCGGCGTTCTGAGAGTTTTCATTAATTTAATATCGTGATTAAATTTTAGCACGTGTCCTTAAAACGTCTCAAATTTCAGTTTTTTTCGGGGGGGGGGGAAAAATGATGCTTAATATAAAAATATGAATGTGTAGAAAATGTTTAAACTTACTTTTATTACGTTTAAAGAAATAAAAATGCAAATATACCATTCAAAAGACGCTGATGCGAGTAACATTTTTGAAGAAAATGACCAAGACTGCTAGAATGGTCAAAATCATAAAAACTGTATATTTTCTGCATTGGACACATAACTTCAAACATATTTTTTTCCAAATCTATTTATCCTAGAGCAATAAAATTTGACAATTTAATCCAAAATGTAATAAAGTTTTCAAATCTATAATGAAAAGAACCGACTTTACAAATGTGCATTATAAGGCATGATAGGCTTAATTGGCCCGATGTAGGCTTTTTACAGGAATCACGTCAAAAACAGGACGGATATGTGTAAAATTCCGATTTTGCGATCTGAATTAAAACTTTACAAGCCACTTAGAGATTTTAAAGTGTTTTATAGTGAAAATGTAATTTAAATTTCTTAATTAATATTGTTAAAGTTCATTAAAGTGATGAAAAAGTCAGCAAATTCGGCGTTCTGAGAGTTTTCATTAATTTAATATCGTGATTAAATTTTAGCACGTGTCCTTAAAACGTCTCAAATTTCAGTTTTTTTCGGGGGGGGGGGCAAAATGATGCTTAATATAAAAATATGAATGTGTAGAAAATGTTTAAACTTACTTTTATTACGTTTAAAGAAATAAAATGCAAATATACCATTCAAAAGACGCTGATGCGAGTAACATTTTGAAGAAAATGACCAAGACTGCTAGAATGGTCAAAATCATAAAAACTGTATATTTTCTGCATTGGACACATAACTTCAAACATATTTTTTTCCAAATCTATTTATCCTAGAGCAATAAAATTTGACAATTTAATCCAAAATGTAATAAAGTTTTCAAATCTATAATGAAAAGAACCGACTTTACAAATGTGCATTATAAGGGCGCACACCTCTAAATCACTCCGCGCACGATGTAATGTGGATGAGTTCCAGTAAAAACGAAATCTTTTTTGAGGTATTTTGGGCCTTTCTGTGGACTTGTAAGGAAAAAGAGAAGCATGTTATAGCTTAAATAAAAGTTTGAGACCTATAAACGAACTTGGATCCCATAAAAGTTGCATAATCCAATTTTTGAAAAAAGTAGGCCCTCGGATTGAGAAAATGACCAGAAACGGGTTTTCAGGGTAAAAACGGGTCGAAAATGGTCATGGTGCTGTTTAAACGCCCATATCATGAAATCTAATCGGAAGACTACCCGTACATTGAAACATATATTAAATTTTCATCGATTTGCAATCGATTGGTTGTATATTTATGTTCAATTTGTTGCCGAAAAGGTCTAAAATCGGGCAAAGAAGAGACGTGTTTTCACGTGTATTTCAATGGGACGCGCTATTGGTGGTGTGCGCCCTTATATAGTATGCCGAAATTGGGTACTGTAGGTGATTGACAAAGGGTCGCACTTTTCTGATAAATAAGTGACAGTGAACATGAAATATCAGCGCCCATAAACCCAAGTTAGTAGCTAGTTAGTGGAGGCCGTCACGGGACTGATTATTGATTATTGAAGTGCCTTATTAATAGATACGCACGATTTAGGGCAAGAAAAACAAACCGGGACACTTTTGGAGACATCATCATCATCATAATCATTATCATCATCATCATCATTATCATCATCATCATCATCATCATCGACATCATCATCATCATCACTTTCTACATTTTTCTAAACAACATAGGGCCTACCGTTTTAATAAGATTTTTTTCTTGAAATGCATGTAACTATAATTATTGTTTAGAGCGTGATGAAATAAAACATCACGATTTTCATCACAAAACAAATATAATGCATAAGAAATCGTTTGTTTTAGAGCGTGATGATGAAATAAAACATCACGATTTTCATCCCGAAACAAAGTAATACATAAGAAATCAATTTTTCGTGAGTGATGAAATAAAACATCAAAATTGTCATCACGAAACAAAGTAATACATGAGAAATCGTTTGTTTTAAAGCGTGATGAAATAAAACATCACGATTTTCATCACAAAACAAAGTAATAGGCCTACAAAAGAAATACATTTTTCGAGAGTGATTAAATAAAACATCACGATTTTCATCACGGAACAAAGTAATACATAAGACATCGTTTGTTTGATTGCAATCAACCGCGACAGTTCGTCTCACACACATAACAATGCACTGCGATCAAATAGGTTGATGACAACATTTGATTGAATGGACTGCACTGCGCCATGATTACGTGCACCGGTTCAAATCCTTTGTTTGGAGCCAATCAATAATTTCACGTACAGCCTCTATGCAAATTAGAGTTTACACACGCTGCAGCTGGGGTAATCGACCGAAGCTGGTTGCCGTTAGTGATCGAATGCATGAGCTTATTTGCTTTACTGAATCGATTTACTGGATTAATTTCCTGTTAACTGGGTTTAATGCCACAAAGGTCGAATCGCCTTTGCCATGGACCATGACTGCATCATGATTTTTGGAGGCGGGGGCATGATCATGAGAGCACATCAGACATATCGAATTACATTCTGAATACGAAGAATGTCCTGATGATATCCAATAATTTGGATTTTGATTTTCAAAAGGCCCATAATACAAATTTTATGATAAATTATTAAAATTGGATATATTTCAAGTTGTTGATATATAATAGTCCTCGAGTAAACATTATAAAGCTAATGATAAATCTAATGTGCTTAAAAGTGTAGGCCTGTGTAGCTGGGATGAAAAGCCGGTGATTAATTGGAAATTTTGACCTTTCATATATTGAAGATATAGGCTACATTTTTTCCCAAAGACTGATTTTTGTTGGTGTGTTGGGGAAAAATCCATAGCCTATCTTCAATACGAAAGGTCAAAAATTTCCAGTTGATCGTCGGCTTTTCATCCCAGCTACATAGCCTAAATTATTTGATATCAGAAGGATATATTCTTCGTATTCAGAATGCAATTCGATATTATATATCTGATGTGCTCTCATGTCCCACAAAAATACTGCCCAAACGTTGCTACCACTGGGAGCCCTAAGTTGTCTTACCAGGAGCCCGAGAAGACCGGTGAATGCATGTGAATAGACACTCAGTACGCCAGTGACCATCCTCTATTATTATGCATAGCCGACCAGTCATGTTGAAAATGCCCCTGAAAATGTTGAATTTGCAATAAATTTCATCTTCGTGAGGGCGCTGTCGAAATGTAAATGAGTTGTGACCTCAAGGTTTTTGATATGCATTGTACTTATCCTATATTTAGGGCTGGTGCAATAATTATGTGTACCCCGGGGGTGAATTCTCAAAATGGTCTGCCAAAATCGCTTGCCCCCCTTTGGCCGTGCCAAAAACCTTTGCCCCCCCCTTTCGATGTGCCAAAAAAACCGTTGCCCCCCCCCCCCTTACACATGCAAGATTTTGGGGAACCCGAATTTAAAACCTTAAATTGTCTTAACATATAATGCGAGCGCAGCGAGCAGGAAATTTTGCATATTTGAACGTGTTCGTAACATTTTCCTATGCCTTTTTAGGGCGTAATATAGAAACGGTGCCCAAAATATCTGTGCCAAAAATTGCTTGCCCCCCCCCCTTTCGACCTGCCAAAAATTGCTTGACCCCCCCTTTCGACCTGCCAAAATTGCTTGCCCCCCCTTTTGGCCTGCCAAAAATCTTTGCCCCCCCTATAATTCACTGGGGGGTACACATAATTATTGCACCACCCCTTAGCATTAGGCCTAGTGACAACAAAAATAATTTATCTTGACAAAAATGTGAATTTTTTTTTTTTTTTTTGGGGGGGGCTAAACTTGCCAGTTTACAAAACATTACATTTTTTCTTGCATATTTAATGACCCCGTGACACAACGCGCAATTACAGAATTTTTTATTTTTTTACCTTTTGACAAAATTGGGCATGCAGTTACAAGCTGCAGTTAGTGTGTATACAAAGTTTCAGACCTCTCTTTTTTTATATATGTAACCGGCACCAGAATGGTTGGTTTTAATAATAAGGGTAGGGTTTGAAATGTTAGAACTTAAGGTAATATCATTATTTACCATGTTTATTATTTTGTTTATTTTGATTGTGTCATTCTTAATTAATGTAGGTTTTTGGTTTCATATCAAATTATATTTCTATCTGTTGTGTAATTAATCGATCATGATCATCATCAAGTTAAGTTATTTTCCATCGTAATCATTATTGTCTTTGAAATTGTTTTTAATAGATCATGGTTTATCTTTCATTTGAAAAGGTCATTTACCCCATTGATTATGAAAATGTAGGCATCCTTAGATTCTCAAGTTTATGAGTACTTTAAATGTTTATGTCTTCATTGTTTATTGTCTTCCATTCATAGAAGTTTTAAGAGCACTTTTAGCAATTGATTCTTTTCATATGAGTGTCTATTGTTATCTCAATAAGTTAAGTGCTATGGTATTTATTGCCTCTTATCCAATTAACTTATCTTTTGGCTTAAGATGGTAGGTGACGTACTTATGATTATTCATGAGAAAGTTTTATCTCTTAAACATGTTATGTATTGTTAAGATTTGTCATTAAGTAAATGCTTTGTTAGGGATATTATTTATGCTGTTGTAGAGATGGTACTTAAGTTGGTTTTCAAGTGTTTTCCCCATATGAACTTGTCTTAGATAATTTTACTTCACTTCCATCCGAGCATTCAACTGATCAACACCAAATCTTCCATCTTAGCTTCCAACTTGTCAGCATCAATTCAATCGTCATCATATTCCATTAAATATATTTATAATATTGCATCTATCTTCATTGTTTCTACGAATCATCAGATATTATTATATTAAAGCCGGAGCATAATAACATTGTAGATCTTCAAGTCTTCCATCGTGTCTATTTATTTTGTGTAACGGTATTGGACATTTATTATCGCCCGAGTAAGTCCCTGAATCCAAAAGTTGAACAAAAAGAAAATCACCCTAAAAATCTATACCGTTACATATATAAAGAAGGCGCATACTCCCAAAGATGACATTTATTTAAAGGGCAACTTTTGGGTCCAAATTTAGCCCCCTCCAACTTTAAATGGCTGCCACAGAAAATCCGTAAGAGCTACAGACCTCAAACTTTTTTTTATATTTTTAAAATATTTTTACAGGTACAACATAATAATATACTAAAATATAAAGCAAATCTGAGGGGTCATGTGGGGATATCATATGGAATGACCCTCATTTCAACACCAAATTCGATCGTTTATTGCCTCAGTATGACTGATTGAGTCTCGTATAACAATAGCCATCGATTCAATAGCGTTCTGAGTGTACAGTTATTTATTTTGAAAGAAAAATGTCAAGTCATGCCTGTAACAATGCAAACAAAAACACAGGTCAACAAACTTTTTGACACGTTTCCTTTCACCACATTCACCCAGATATTTGTTTACCACACGACGATGGAGGGCAAGTCGTATTGAGCTTCCAATGCAAACATGGGGGTCACAGTGTACCATGTTAAAGCCCTTCACATTCTTGAGCATAAATCTGATCACTTGTTCCAGTTCCCGGCGGGGGGTACTCAGTACAAATGACCATACGGGGACGCAAACATGGGTAGCATTTTCAGCCTTCTGGTATATCAATGACCCCTTTTTCAAAGCCTATTTTGGTATATGAATGGGTCCAAAATTTTGGGAAAATTTGTAAAAACTAAGACAATTTTTGGTAAATTCGGCCGAAAATTTTGACTTTTGGTATATCAATGGGTCCAAATTTCTTGAAAAATTGGTATATTTATGGGTCTACTTCCAAAATCTCAGCGGCACGTCCCTACCAAACCCAAACTTGAGTACCCCCCCGGGTTCCAGTTAGGTATTGTGTGGCCTTGATAATTCAAACGCCATAACTTCTGTAACAAGATGCAACAGAAAATCACAAAAATGCTGAAACGGAACGATTACAAGCAAGTTCAACAAACTTTTGGGCGATACAAATTTGACCTTGGCAGCTCACGGCATGTGTCCGTACTAACCCTGGTACCAACGAATAGAAAGTATTCTTCTACCAAATTGATATATCATATCTGAAAATAAAAATAAACCACTCCCCGCGAACCACGCCTGCCACTCTGTGATTTTTGCCGGATTTTTGTTTACCCCAAGTTGCATTTATACCCACATTTATATTTTCCCGGATGATAATTTCACGCAAATATTTATGGCTTAGGCCTAATATTGAAGTTGTGGAATAGGCTTTAAAAAAAATATCAAATAAAAATAATTCATGGTAGGCCTATTATTATGTGTCAACCCATGTGATGATGTCCGGGGGTGGTGTTTCATAATCATATCGTGTTAAAATATAATTGGTAATCAATCTGTAATTAGAGCGAAATTCAGCATGATCAAAGGCGAGACACTTCTATCTTTAGGCAGTGTGACAACTTGCAACTCCAGTGTGAAAGCGCAGTGTAAACTTCCTCTGTTACTATGGAATATCGACAGGCACGGATGTTAACTTTTGTGACTGTATTTTTACAGTTTTTCAGTCGACTCAATTATCGTTCTTCGCCGTTTAACCCTGGCAAATTGTGTGTATTGTGCTGACCGTAAGCTAATAATAGAGTTTGGTACAAAGGATCATTCATGGTTAAATGATTTTTGGTAAATCCCATTCCATTTATATTGGTATAGGTGACGTACACGTGAGTACGTGTGGTGTAGATCCGCTATGCATGATATGCAAGCAGCAGACGGTATGGTATACGTGGTGGTAGTTTCATAACAACATGCTGCATATCCCGGGATGTTCGAACGTCTCGACTATATAGTGAACATGGTGAACTAGTTCAGGTATAAATGATATCTGAGACCCCGGATCTAGACCTTACCTTTGGATTTTACAGGATAGATTTACCTGATCGGATATCCATCGTGACCGTAAGTTGGCAGCTTTTCCAACAGCCTTCATGCATCAACCGCCAGCAACATGGTGGACTCCACTCCATCCATCCGAACGAGAGAGCAGAGAGACCGTGATACCAGATAGTTAAGCTTATCCGTTAGCGTCTGTCGCTGCAATTGAACTCGAAGTGACACGTAACGTATACATACTACAATAACATTTATGATTATTTATTGATATCGGACGACTGTGTTTCATATGGTTCTGTATAAATCACAGTACCAGATTCTCTCCAGAGCCCTGCACTACAACTTGTTTCACCTATTGACTTTTACCGCCTACTTGAGCAGCCTCCCGTGTCAATTGCAGCTACTACTTCTAAACTTACTTGAATCAAATTTCAAGCAGATTTTATAATACTTTGATCATTGTTGATATTATAGCTTATAGCTACCAACATCATGGAAACCAAACCTGGAACACTTCGCCAAAAACGCCCTGGTAATTGTGGCTGTTGCTACTTCAATCCTCCGTGCCTTCAGCCCTTATCACATATCAATTCCTTCATGGTGATCTTCTCTTCAATATTCATCTTATCATTATCAGTTGCTGGATACCTTGCTGGTGTAGTTAGCACACTTGAAAGACGATTCCAACTCAAAAGTTCAGAAGTCGGTGCAATATCAACAGTTAGCAGCAGTGTAAGTTTAGCATTGGTGGTATTTGTTGCATACTATGGACAAACTCGGCATAGACCAAGAATTATAGCTTTTGGTGCTCTTTTAACAGGAGTAGGTACTCTGATGATGTCTTTTCCACAATTCTTGTATAGCACACCTCCATTTTTAGCTACCTCAAACAGTACTGAAAATATCAAGATGACATTATGCCACTTGACAGAGAACATCAGCAATGACTCAGATTGTTCTAATGTAGAGGATTTGACATCTCCATCATCGTATGGAGTTGGATGGCTGGTCTCAGGACAGCTTCTGATTGGAATTGGCGGTAGTGTCTTCATGCCATTGGCAATAACATTTATAGATGATAATGTGCCTAAAACTCACACTGCTTTTTACGTAGGTAAGGATGAAATATTTTTAAGGAATAATTGAACTTGGGGAAAAGGTAGGTAATATTATATAAAATAAATTGGAAGACATGGAAGAAAATGTTAAATGTTTAAATGTAGAAAATTAAAAGCATCGTCCAAAATATATCTTTGCCCAAGGGTGTTCTTAATCTAACTGCATATTTCAGAAATGATATGCCCAGAGATGCCGATTACCGTGCATTTTACCTACCTCTTAAGGGGGTACTACACCCCTGGCCAATTTTGTGCCTATTTTTGCATTTTTCTCAAACATTATAGCACATTAAGGGGGTACTACACCCATTGATTTTTTTTTTGCATTTTTTTGCATTTTGTGAAAAAAAAAAAAAAAAAAATTGGACAAAGTGGTATGCAAAATGAAGGGGCAAATCTTCTCGTTTTATTGGTGGTATCGGTATCAATGTAGCTTACATGCTTTTACAGATAGAAGCCAAAAGGAGGTACATCACTGATGATTTAAATTCACTTCATTTTGGAAAGCTTACTATCAACGGATTTCGTTAAAATTTTGGATATGTGTTGCTAACACATTAGGGAAATAAAGTTGATATGTAAAATGGGAATAAGTGGTTCCTGATTTCTTTTATGACTTCATGAACTTGGTGCTCCACAACTATCAAAAAAGGAACTGGTTAAAATGCTTCTATTTTCAATGTTGAGCTATATTTTGCATTTTTAACTTGCGACATTATTGCACTGAAACCTAATTAAGCCATAGGTAACAGGTTACAACAACCATACTACAGCAATGATGAAAAAATTGTATTTCTTGTCACCTATACAACCATATTGGGTAGTTTTCCGTAAGCTTAAGTTTTGTGATTTTGGTAACTATTTTATATTTATTTGTGAAATCCGTCTCAACTAGGCATTCTAAATTGTACTCACCATTTACATCCCAAGGTATATTAGTATATCCACCATGCACTTCTCGATATATATCCAGTTAAAGACAGAATATCAAAATTATGCCTCATATGATATCACAGACTCTCACATGTGTATTCAAAATTGATGCTTAAATTTGACCTGAACCAATTGACCTATAACCTGACATACGGTGACCTAATAGCCTTTTCTTCTCCTAACAACTAATGACTATACATCCATTGTATAAGTGTTTATTTAATTTATTCAGTGTTATATCATGGTAGGTATTTTGCATGCACCACTATAGATTTTCTATAGAGAGTATAACAAAGGATTTAATGTATTCTATCCATGTACCCTACTTGAACATTTTCAAAAGAATAAATTATGGTTTGTTATGAAACACAGATCTGAGTTACTAGGTTACAGTAAACAAAAAATATATAGGGCTAAAATGACTTACTAAAATTGTTGAAATTCACTTTATATGTAGATATATTTTATAAGTTCAGGACATGAGGTGATAAACATATATATGTACTTAATAAATTTGCAAGAAAAAAAAGAAGAGGGGTACTGATGAAAATCGGGGTATTATATCGCCTTAATGACAAGTAAGATATGTATATTATTGGGGCAAAGACTACAACTACTGCACTGAAAATTCAGCAACTCAAGGCTAGTAGTTATTGATTCATAGATCAAATATTTGTTTTCCTCATTTTTGACTGTAACTCCACAACTGTTGTCTGTGCTGAAATAAAATTTCCAGTGCAGTAGTTGTAGTCCTTGCCCCTATAATATACATATCTTACTTGTCACCAATGCGCTATAATTTTTGAGAAAAATGCAAAAATAGGCACAAAATTGGGAGGGTGTAGTACCCCTTAACTGTTTCCTTCCTTTAAAAAAAATTGGAATTCTAAGCTTTTCCTCCCGGGTTTTTCCTCCACAAATTAGAATGTCTGTTTATTTAGCAAAAGCTTAGAAAATGAATCAAACGTACTGGTTTTTGACTGAGAACGACACTTTTTGCTAATGTTATCCTGGAAATTTTACTCGGAATCGTACAGTCTAATAAATAATTTTCCTCAGCAGCTCCCAGGCTCAGGTCACTAAGGGGTCAAAACGGTTAACGGTCCTCCCTCATTTTGATTTTACATCTACATAGACTAATTGAATTACATGTATTATGTCTTGGCCTCAGATATTTTGTATATTTGTAGGCCCCGGTGTATGCCTATTTATTCCATTTTTAATTTCTGGACTCTAATCGTCTTCATTTTATGTAGCCGACAAAAGCGCGAATTGAAAAGAGAAATATCAAGTTTTGTTCACAACCTTCATAAAATAATAATAAAGCAAAGGCTGAAGCAAAAGAATCCATTGCTCACGCATTGTATAACCTTTATCCAAAGCTATTTGTTCACATCTCTTAAGTATAGAAAAGTTCCATGAGGGTTCTTTATTTGTCTATTCGGGAGAAACCTAAATGGTTCTTATTGCTTCTCTCAAGGATTCTTGAATTTTCAGGCACCTTACATGTAATCATGCATAATGTTGAGGATTTCAAGTGCGAAGGTTCCGCCCATGGTGGACACTAGAAGAGGAAACCTTTTTGAACGTTTGCTACAATGTAGAAGTCGTACATTTGTTGGCAAATTTCTTTTTATTTATTTACCTAAACCACAGCTGACGTGGTATTATGTTTTCAGGTCATTGGGTAAATAAATTAAGGTGTCCGTCAATTCAATAGAATTCAAAGGATATTGTGAAATACAGTTTTCTATAGATATTATTTGTCAATGGTATATGTCAGCATTAGTGTGTCCATGCAAGCTTTAACTGATTTAATACGGGATTTTAAGTTTTCTTGACCTCAACAAACTGCTGTTATTGTTTAACAAGGTTGCAAATACCGTCTTCTTGATGTTGAAATTCGATATCAGTTATAATTGTACCTATTGGTAAACAAAATGTAAAAGTGAAATAAGCATAGGTTACTTCATTTTATCATACATAGCAATAAAACAAAAGGATTTTGGACAATTACCCTGAGTTACCTACAAGAAGCTGATTTATGATGTTATTCTGTATCTGTATTTGGAGTTTTCGTTTGATGGTATTTTTGCCTACAACTTTGGATGGTTTTTAGTACTTAGGTTTGCAATGGGTGGTTTGTCTGTTTGTTGTTGTTTTTTAACTGGGGGAACCCCCAAGACTGGGACATCTCTGATGATGTAATTCGTAACGTAAAACTGTATGCAGTAATAGTATCATGTTAATGTTATGTCATGTGCTGGCATATGAAACCGAAATTACATTGCGTTTCAACTTTCATTTTGTATGTGTTTGTAAGTGTAACAGTAATGATTTTTAGGGTGATTTCTTTTTGTTCAACTTTGGATCCAGGGGCTTACTCGGGCGATATCAAATGGAGAATCCCGTTACACAAAATAAATAGACACGATGGAAGACTTGTAGATATACGCTGTTGTTATGCTCCGGCTTTAATATATGATGATAGAACCAATGAAGATGGATGCAATATAAATATATTTAATGAATATGATGACGATTTAATTGATGTTGACAAGTTGGCAGCTAAGATGGAATATTTGATGTTAATCAGTTGAATGCTCGGATGGAAGTGAAGTAAAATGATCAGAGACAAGTTCATATGGGAAAACACTTGAAAACCAACTTAAGTACCATCTCTACAACAGCATAAATAATAACCCTAACTAAGCATTTACTTAATACAAATCTTAACAATACACAACCCGTTAAAGAGATAAAACTTTCTCATGAATAATTCATAAGTACATCACCTACCATCTTAAGCTAAAAGATAAGTGGCAATAATTTACACCACACTTAAGTTTTAGGATAACAATACACACTCATATAAAAAGGAATCAATTGCTAAAGTGCTCTTAAAACTTCTATGAATGGAAGACAATAAACAATGAAGACATAAAACATTTGATGAACTCATAAACTTGAGAAGCAAAGGATGCAGCATGTTCATGATCAATGCAGAGGTAAATGACCTTTTCAAATTAAAGATAGACCATGATCTATTAAAAACAGTTTTGACAATGATGATTATGATGGAAAATAAGTTAACTTGATGATGATCCTGATCGATTAATTACAGTCATACAACAGATAGAAATATGATTTGATATGAAACCAAAAACCTACATTAATTAAGAATGACACAATCAAAATAAACAAAATAATAAACATGATAAATAATGATATTACCTTAATTCCTAACATTTCAAACCCTACACTTATTATTAAAACCAACCATTCTGATGCCGGTTACATAAGAACACGCCCAAATGCTTCAATGCATGGCGCATTGCATTTTCTGTCATGTTTGTTTTTTACATACTTTTTTTGACACGAAGGTAAAAAGAATTTTAACCTTGTATTATTTACGTCAGAGGTGTGTTCATAGAAACAAGAGGGACGGAAATGCAGATGTTTATCAACACATGCATGATGCATCCGTATTTTGCATGTTTTGTTCTGCCTTTGGAACGAAATAAAGGATCTAGATAAATAGTCCAGTCAGAGTTATTTTGGTACAGATTACCAAGCAACCGCAGCCTTGTCCTGACTCCTGGAGCCTATTGTGCTGGTCTATGCGTGGTATAACTTCCTTTCATTAAAATTAATCTTACTTTAAAGCAATATTGTTTCACCTTTACCCGATATAATTATGATTGAAAATGTAGGTGAGAGTTTGAATGCTGAGAATTTCTCTTATTGATATTTTTCACACTTATATTATAAAAATGAACAGATCCCGCGTATAGAGGGAAATAACGGGGGATCATTGAATAACACGGGAAATTCACAAAATTATGTATATTCACAGCCATAAAAATTTGCTTGTATTTTTATTTTCTGCAGAACAATTATGATAATAATAAATAATAATTCATAATAATTATTATTTATTTTAAAAGTGATAATAATAAACAATAATTATGATAGTAGGCATACTTAATTTAATAATTATTAAGACAAGTGGTTCATTAGTTCAGAAATGAGATACATTCTAGTGGTACTTCTTTTCTTATTATAAATAATGTACCGCTTATCTTGAGTCATTGAAATTCCAGTGTAGTAACTAAATTCCTTGCTCTAATATAGGCCTATATAACTTTTGTTACCAGTGTGTTATTATTTTTTGGAGAAAAATGCAAAAATAGGCACACATTTATCAAGGGGTGTAGTACCACCTTAACTAATTGAGCATAAATATCTTGCCATATTTTGATAATGAATGATACACTGTAGAAAACATCAAATTTGGGCCAAATCGTGCACATCATGCACAATTGTCAAGAAATCCATAGGACCGAGTGTTTTTAGAAGGTATTTTTAATTTGTTTTTACAATAACTGCTCATGAATATTATATAGGGCCTATGCGTATCGTTAATGATGTTGACAACGTCGTATGTGGCTTATACCCCGTAATTTACGGTATATGGTGACGTAAGAAACTAGAGCTAATTACCTTGCATAATTAATAATAAATGACTTTGAGCAGCGAAGAAATAAAACATGGTAAGGGCCTATAATTAACCAACATTTGCTGAGGAGAACACCTCAATCGTTTGCAAAATTCTGTTTTTGCGCTTTTGAACTAACATCTATCCTGCAAATATATGTAGAACCGGGGTTTTTCATTGCCTAATGGAAATGTTAGGCCTAAAATATTGTTCTAAGCTGGAGTATACCATCATTTATATAGGGATATATGGTGCGCCATTCCGGGCTGCAATCTATACTTACATTCGTTTTGCTTATTTTTACAGGTGTTTTATTTGCAGCTTCAGGTATTGCTCCAATATTAGGATTCGGTTTCAGCTCCGTGTGTCTGTCCTATTACAATGACTTTTACAAATCCTCGCCTATCTCAATTACTAACGAAGATTCTAATTGGTTGGGAGCATGGTGGCTTGGATTCCTCCTCTATGGTGTCTTCACATTGGTGCTGTCTATACCTATGTTTATGTTCCCAAAGAGAATTTCAGAACAGATAGAAGATGATGAGTTTGATGCAGATGAGGCATATAAAGCAGAAAATGGCAACGAAATCGCTGATATTTTTGATATGACTGTTTATAGACCAACGTCTTTTCCAACAGAGGAAAACCCTGAACGGTGCGGCACCATTAAAGGTAGGTGTAGATTATATGTGTTATGCAATGTATAAATGGTATGGTAGTAATTAGGTAATTAGCATAATTATTCATTGCAGAATTATAACATTATAAGTCGAAGACCGTTCACTGTAAAAAATATTTTACTCAACACTGAGTAAAAAGGTCACAGCTCAATAGTTGAGTAAAAAAGTACTCAACATTGAGTAAATTTTACTCATTTGTTGAGTTGTGACCTATATGAGCTCAATGTTGAGTAATTTTTTACTCAACTGTTGAGCTGTGACCTTTTTACTCAGTGTTGAGTAAAATATTTGTTACAGTGTACCCGGTATCTAGTCCCGGGATATAGTCGCCCCCCAACTCAACACAAAGTTGGTAACCATGAGAGTTACCAAATAGCGCAGAAAAGGGGTAATTTTTTACCAGTAGCGAGGACCGCGAAACTGGCAAAATAGGGGGTATATTATTTGCACTGTCCGCGAAATTTGACCGTGAAATCAGCAAAATTATTGCATGTCCGCGAAATTTGGATAAAAGTGGTATGCTACTTGGGAAAATCCGGTAATTGTTTGTCAATATTTTAGTGTCATTGAAATGGGGTGTTCTAATCATTGAAAACCTCAAAAAGGGGTTATTTTTGGCAAAATTTTGTCCTCGATTTTGCATGAAAAAGGGGGGTAAATTGGATGAAAAATCATTGCAAAAGGGGTCTTTGAAAGATTTGATAACTCTCGTGGTTACCAACTTTTGTGTTGAGTTGGGAGGTCGGGGATATTTCGAGATTTTTTTACTCACGGAAGTAGGCCTATACATTGTTCCCATCATGTTGATGTTGAAACATGTAGGTGAAAGGTGAACGGAATCTGAAAACGACAGGGATTCATGAAATCAGGGTAGGCCTATCGTTCATATCTTAATCATGTATAGGTGTCAGTAGATAATGATGATTCACCGGACGAGGACACACGCGAAAAACAACATCAAGGAGTTTTGGACCAATAATGATGTAGAGGATACCTTGAACATGCGAACAACTGAAACTTTATAATGTGTGGGGGGGGGGCAAATAAAATATATACAACAGTATGCAGAGGGGACAACAAACAACAAATGTAGGCACAGAAGTAGGTAAAGTTCGATAACCAAAAATTACCAATTCCACGGTCATGACGGTCCACAGAAGTGTTAACTTGCAAAAATAACAGGGATGAATAGGAATTCTTGTACATTACTGTACAAAGTGCGCTGGAACAAGTGATGAGAATCATAGTTGATTTTGTAAGACACCTTTCATGATTCATGAACCTTTACCACCACAACCCTGAAATGAAACTTTAATTAAGATGTAGGCCTACCTTTATGGTCTATCTTTATGTAACTTAAATACATGCATTTGTCTTTTCAGGTTTTCTCAAAGCATTACTTCGTCTCATAACCAATCCAGCGTATGTCATCATTGTCCTGGGTGTGTGTCTCGTCATGGCTGCCATCAGTGGATTCTTTACATTTGGGCCCAAGTTTATCGAGACACAGTTTGCTGTATCAGCATCAAATTCGCCTCTGATATTAGGTAAACACATTGGCATCACAGTACCCGTCACTGGGTAACAAGGCAATCTGAAACAGAGAGGAGAAAGAAAGAGCAGAAGAGCGGGAGATATCTCCGGCCAGAATAGGCAATTCCCGAAAATAGATGCACACCCTCTATATATAGAAGCTGTATCAAAATGATTAGTACCAATCAGTTTTCATTGATAATGGATGAGTCCATAAAATCCATATAATTGGTAGATTTCTTTATAACACGTCATAAACTATACATTCTGGATATTTCAAGAGTATCTATATACAATGTTATTTTTTGCATGTGGGAGAGACGGGCTTTGCAATAAAAATAAAAATTGACCAGTCATTTTTCATACAGCCTGTAGAGGAGTTCTATTCCCTGACTTTCTGTCAAGTTGTGATTGTTTGAAAGTCCAAAGGCGAAAAAATCCATTGCAAGAGAAAAATAGTTCAAAATCGGAAATCATCAATTTGGGAGCTCATTTTGGACATGTGTTTTTCTGTCATTTGCACTTCCAAGCATATGACAACTGGAATTCCAGTCGTTTTCAGAAAGCAAACCTGAAAATCCAGACATTTCTTCAATTGAAAAGTTACTCCTCATAAGATGTGCAGTTGTTTTTAGCCATCGTTTACGAAACTTTGCATTAGCTATAGCACTCAGTTTAGGACCCGTATTTCAGTAAAAACACAAAATATTTACAGGTTGATGCTATGAAATGTAAGATTATGAAACCATGAGCTATGAATGATGATAGTGTTTGTTTCCTGTTTGTCTTTATAGCCGGCATGGTTGCACCAGGTGCCATCATAGGTAACTTTTTAGGAGGCTACATCGTTAAGCATCTCAAACTGGATACACATGGTTATGCTCGTATGATTCTGATGATTTGCATACCAATGACACTGGTTTCACCAATCATAGGCTTCCTCGGATGTGATAATCCTGACATTGCAGGACTGACAACTCAATATCAAAGTCAACACAACGGCAATTACAACACGTGAGTTGATTATGAAACAGGGGAACTTCATCCATGGCGTTGTCTTTTTTAAAGACATTTCTTGTTTTCAATTTGTCACTTTCATTTTATTCATTTTACAGGCTATCATTCAGCATTCAAACACTCCCTATGATGAGCAGGGTCGATCGGTTTCTTTATTTGTACTCTCAGGAGATTCGAGAACCCTTGATGGTTGAGTTTGGGTTACATTAAGGAACTATTTGATTCTCTAAAGAAGTTGTAGAACATTATCCAAAAGGTCTTGCATTTTCAGGAACCATTTGTGAAGGATCTCCCTGCCCAAACCCCAAATCTATAGCAAATGCAACTCAATAGGACATTTTTGGCAAAAATTCGGGTAAAATTACCAAACCTGAATTTATCTTAATCTTACGTTTTATTTGACAGTGTATTGCGTATAATAATTAATCGAATTGGAATATAGTGCATTAGTATAATGTAATATGTTTTATATAAGAATAACACCAAAACTCTTCCTTATGTTGTAGTACTCATCTTGATCATCTCAAACCACCGTCCGGCAGCTGTAATTCACTGTGTCAATGCGAGAACAACTATAACCCAGTCTGTGGCAGCGACGGTGTCACATACGCATCAGCCTGTTATGCAGGTTGTAAGGATGTGACTATGGATGCCAATAACAGGACGGTAAGTGTTTGGATCATGACATACATGCACTATTATAGTCGTAGAGAAAACCTCCGAAAACATAGTAACTATTAATTTATCAACTGTCGTAACTATGTGGCCCAAGGCCAGGCCCAAGGCTTTGTGGCAAATATATGCAAATACGATCGATCAGATGCAATGCCTATAATATTAATAGTCTGTGCGGCTTATAACCGGTAAATTACGGTATGTTGTGTTTTAAACTGATGACGGCAATTCTCTTTCCCTTTATGCTAATTAGAAGCAACAAAACACAGCAGAGATGTTTGTTTTATTCATATGACAACATTTAAAATGAATTACATGTAAGTTAACCATTTTACCTGCACCTAATTTTCAGATATACTTCAATTGTGACTGTGTTTCATATGCCAATGAGACGATAGAAATCCTGGAATACACAGCTCAGCGAGGGGAATGTAGCTCAGAGTGTCACAATCTTTGGTTATTCACCGGCGTGTTTTCTCTTATATTTTTCTTCAGTTGTATCTGGAGTAACCCAGCATTTATGTTATATCTCAGGTATGTTTTCTCAATTGAATAAAAAAATCATCCATCACAAATTTTGGGAACAGCCGGTTTGTCTGAAGTGCCATTAGTCCAAAAAAAGGATTTAAGCTAGGGTTTAGGGCATTAAGGTATGGATTAGGGTTAAGTTTAGATTAGAGTTAGGGTAAGGGTTAGCACTAGCTTTAGGTTAGGCTTGGGTTAGGGTCAGAATTAGGATTAGAGTCAGAATTAGGATTGGAGTCAGGGTACCAGGTTTAGGTTTAGGGTCATGATTAGGGTTAGGTGAAGGAAGTTTAGGGTTAGGATCAGGATTATTAGGGTTTAGTATTCTATACGGGGTTTTCGGACTATTTACCCTTCAGGCTATCGACGTATAAGCCAAATTCTTTGGTAATCATGGTAATTGGTATCATTACAATTTGGCTGTTGATTGCATTCTTGTTATGTTATATTGATGTGTATGTTCATGTTTTGGCTATAAAAAGTCGATTTTGAGTTTTCCGTCGCCTGACCGCACTTCATTTTCGCGGCCACACTTGAATTCATTCAGTATTGTGATTTCCAAGTGCTGCAACCATTCATGATTGGTTTTTTTTTTTAAAAACATTACCAAAAAATTTCAATTTTGTATCCAAAAGGGGCAGATTTGCAACTTGTGTTCACTGTATATCTATTCGAGATCTAAAAATGCATTGGGTTAGTATACATTTCTATATCTTTAATAGATTCTGAAGTGAACACAAGTTACAAAATCTGCCCCTTTTGGATACAAAATTGTAATTATTAGGTAATGAATAATGACAAAGTTACCTCACTTGTTTTCAGACATTGTGTGACGGTAAACTCAAGATTGATTTTCAGTAGCTTTAAATTCAATGACTGATTATTAAAAAAAAATAGTTTTTCGTTTTTTGGTGTTTGTAACTTCTTATTCAAATTAATTACCTGCCTGTCACCTCATTTGAATACAATACACACTTTACATAATTATGCATAGAAAACCAAGTGATAAAAGGTTTATAACCCAAACAATACCCAAAAAGAGATGACAGTTTTTAATTACTATAATAGGAGTAAGGTCGCCCAGTAGATTTACAGTTATTGAAAACTATACTACATGTATGTTCATGCATGACACGGCGAAAACAACAATATTTATATAATTATGACCTTTGAAAAGAATAAAGCAAAAAAGAAATCCACGATTGAAATAATTTCATTTTACCTGACTGAGTTGATATTGGGAAATAAGGAAGTACCTGCTGCCTGTCGCTTTTTTGTTAACAATTCATTCATGCATACTAGGTGCAAATCTTTGACACGAAACTAAAACCAAAAGCTACCAAATGTTTGGCTTTGGTATGCAAATTTTGGTATGATATGATTTGTTTTCATTGTAAAATATCATTTGTCATGTTTGTTGCCATATGAAACATAAGGAATATTGATAAGAGGAAAGACTACAAATTAGAAGTGATATTGCATTTTAAATGTAGGCCTATAAAATGATAATAGAAAATCAAACCAATGTTGGTTCATGACTGCAGGTGCATGACCGATGTCACTCAAATCATTAATATCATACTCATACCAATGTTACAAAAAATAAATGAAATTTTCTATTTTCCAGAAAATGCAATGTGTAATTTATTGATATCCACAGTTGAATATCCCAATATGTATATATCTGGCACTAATAGTACAGTCTTGTAGAGAGATTTATCAGCAACAAAAAACTGACTACCGAATCAGGAACTTCCCAAACAAACACGAGCTTGCACATAAGTTATTTATTGCGTGATCAAATTGATATGTTTATATTTTCCAGGAAATGTGTGATTTATTGATATCCAAGTTGAATATGCATTTATATTTTACAATAAGTATTTGGCACTATAGTAGTATCAGTCTTGTAGAGAGTAATCAACAACGTTGATGCGTTTTGTCAACTTGCAAATAACTGCCTTATAGAGCAAGATCAAAACGGGAAACAAAAAACAAAACAAAATGGTGGACAGACAGGAAAAGTTTACACTAAAAAGGGGCTGCATTTCTCTCATAAAAGTTGACATTTTTGTACCATAGAAAACCACTGGCCACCTCTTGCAGATTTGTTATTTTTGTTTATAGCACAAATATCGTCAAGTTTGTATTTATGCCTATGTATGGAGCAATATAATCGGGCATAACTCACAAACGCAACATATGAATCGACTGAAACTTTGGGAATAAACATTTTTCGTGGATATCTATATGTAATATAGACGAATCCAATTTCACACATTCCTACTCCTCAATGGCAGCCATAGCCGCGACGGGGACCCACTCACCTAAAATGTGAAATGATGCGGCCTTGAAGGGTATTTTAAACTGCATTCTATCACCCGTGTTACACGTAGACAAAAGAATGATGACAGTTTACAACACAAAAGAATCTAACATCGAATTTTAAGCGGGTTGGGCACTCACAACACCTGTTTGGTGCATGCGGGGAACCAAATATGGCCGACCAAATCCTGACCATGACTTGGCTCGTTGGATTCGTCTATAAAAAGAGGATGCTAGAATCACATTTCAAAAACGAGGACAGCTAAATATAGGCCATGGCCTATTATAGTAGCATCATGATTATAGTGACGATAGTAATTGTTTAGGCTGCATTGGTTTGCAGAGATTGTGCCCTTGACTATACTTTCGTTGATGTAATAATGGTCCTCAATATGTGATTGGAGATGGGGGGGTAGCATGTACTTGTTGGTTGTGCTTTTTATAGGGGAAAAACAATTAAAACATAATTTAGTTTGTACTTTTTGGATATACCAGTGGATATACATTATAAAGTGAGAGCCTTTTGGTCCATATTTATATTTCTTTACTTTTCTATCTCTTACAGGATAGTAGAAGCTCGAGACAGGGCATTGGCAGTGGGGTTTGCTAGCCTGGCACTCAAAGCATTAGGTAAGATGTCCTCGTTTGAATGCAAACATTTTGTAAACCCATGATTTGAAAGCAATTGTGGCCTTCTTGTATTCAATGCCATTATTTACAATGTACACATAGACAAATTATGCATATATAACAACTTCGACATTAATACATACGCCTATTATGTATATATGAAGGTTACATGCGTGGTGTACATATAGTTGTATCTTTTTCAATATTTTAAGAGCTAAAATCAAGCTAGAATTAGTTTACAATCTGAAAAAATAGGTCCTATCCCCATCAAACACAAAGCACAAAACATTTCCAAAATTTTTCAAACATTCTGTATTATAAAATTATTTTTATATTCCTATTTTTTTTTTCAGATTGTAAACTAATTTCATGTAAATTTTCTAAACAAATCTTTCGTGAACAATAAAAAGTAATTTATGTTACAAAGTTGTTTGGCAACTTTTGAAAATGTTTTGAATACATTAATTTTTATAACCTTCATATATTACTGAAATTTCAAAAGTTTATTTCTTTGATAGCAACCAAAATTATATGACAAGGACTTATAATTTTTTTTTATCAACATCAGTATAAAACTTAGGTCAAACAAGTGTAGTTATAAGTAACTTGATTTTCAAAATTTTCAAAATGTCCCACTTTGGTCAGAATGGATCAGATCGGGCCTCATAAATAATATGTTATAATATACATATTAATTACTATACACATAAACAATGCAATATGTGTCTGTATTCGAGACATGTACATCTATTTAGGTATTACATTTTTCATATAATTATCATAAATGGACACACATGTTTAGCGAATTCTATTGTCAGCAACCCACAATTGTTGCCATCTGTGAAACCTGTCAGTGCATTGATCATTATAGTTATATAATAGATTTAAAACACTTAACGTATTGATAAAGCCGACGTGTACCATTTACTGACCATGTAATTGACCTATTTGTTACTCCTTGTTTTATTTAATTCTGTTATGCTGTCTCCAAAATCAATGATAAACTGTGAAAACAATTCGGATCTATATAATAATGTATAAATGTACCGCAATTATATAACGAATCGGGCACCCAGGTTTGCACAGTATTTTTGTGGGACATGAGACCACATCAGACACACCAAGTTGCATTCCGAATACGAGAAATATCCCTCTGATATCAAATAATTTTTGATTTTTTGAAATTCACGATATAATACAATTTTTATGGCAAATTAAAAAATTATATTTTTGATATTTAACAGTCCTCGAAGTTTAACTTTATAATCTATAGTGATAATTATTATGTGCTTAAAGTGCATGTAAAAAGTCGTCCATGGAAATTTTGACCTTTCGTATGGAAGATATACAAAAAGTTTTCTAAAAGTATCTTTTAAAATTCAGGTATATCTTCAATGCAAAAGGTCACAATTTTCATATGATGGACGGCTTTCCCTCCCAGCTACATACTAAATACATATCATTAGATTTATAATGTTTACTTCGAGGACTAAATGTCAAAAATATAATTTTTTAATATTTTGCCATAAAATTAGTATTATCGCGAATTTTAAAAAATCAAAATTATTTTTTCTTCTTTTTTTCCAATATGAGTTCAGATATGTAGGTTGAATTGTTTACGTGATTTTTGCCTAAATTTGTACACAAAAACGTCGTTATTACAGAAGATATAACTGTGGAAACTATTGTAGGCCTGACATTCACTTCAAACATAATTCGCACTCGTTTTCATTCGTTGAAACGGCAAGACATACTTTTTTTTCTTACAAATACAATAGCAGTACTTACAGATATTTTCACCATAAAAAGTTCCGCAAAATAATTAAAACCAATACTAGTACTCTATAATCTTTTTTGTCCACAAAGCCGCTCTCCGACTCAAATAGCCAGCCTTTAGCTGGCGACAATTAATACAACCTACAGTAATGCTATTCATACCTAAAAAAATAATTCCTCGGTATAGATCATTCTGGGACACCCTGTATATTATATGCGGGATCATTTTGTGCATGTTCAGATATAGTCCAGTCAATTTAGATAGGTTATAGGCCTATACATCCCCGTATACCTTCAACTAGGAAGAACCCCCTAAGTTTGAATATCGGATGCCTCTTGAAAAATTCAAAACACCAACCGTGGCCTCGTACAACATATGTTAAAGTTGTATACAATTTGCCATGCCAGTGACTTATCTATCAACAAGGCCAATTTCCCTGCATGACTTGCAACTCCTTTTGAATGAACGTAGGCCTGCATGTATTTGTATTATAATACCAATAAAAATGGCATACATTTTTAATTGATGTATGAATAACGGAAATATAAAAAATTTGTAAATATAGCACACATTTTAAGAGTAAATTTGTATTTGTATTTCCTAGTATATCCTTGGTGGTATTTATTTGCCAATAAATACCCATAGCCTATGTCCCATCCGGTTAATTAATTTACACACAAAACAAATTACCAGCATATCAGGCACTTATCAATGAAAAATTATTATGAAACATGATCTTCATCGGCCTGGCATTGTCTTTTTAAAAACAGTTCTTGTTTTAATTGATGTCAAAATAACGGAATATAAAAAAATTGTAAATTAAAAAATATATATAAAATAATATAAAAAAAGTTGATCTCTGAAAATATTATAATACCATCAAATTTGTATGGGATATTACATAATGAACATTATTCAAAACGTGTACAATCGTTCAAAACACTAATGATAATTGATATTGCCCTGTACTGTAAAACGAATTATTATATATTAACAAAATTTGGAAAACACACGCATTGATAAAGATGATTAATAGACGGTATTTGCTACATCCAATTCCGGGATCCAATTCCTCCCTAACCTTTTATATAGACCGAACTGCCCATTGCAGAAACCAAAACTATAATTTTATGTACACCTATCAGTAGTGTGACAAGCAAGGGAACAAACCAAAAGATCAATGACATCCTATTATAAACGAAACTAGTTTCGTTTCGCGACCGATCCCCTCTGCCAGAAACGTAACCTAAAATGATGAAATTTAAGCTCATATACGAATTAATGTAAATAATTAATATAAATTTAAGCTCGTTTTTAAAACTAGTTTCGTTTATAGAACGTCATCGATATTTTGGTTCCCTAAATATGTGTATTTCCATGTGATATCACTCTTGTTGTAGATGTAGTGCTTTAAATTTAGCTTATCAAAATAAAAACTAATGCTGTAGATTTTATTCCATACCATTTTATCGCCGATCTCATCTGTTGAAAACCAGTGAAGTGAAAGAGTTAAGTAATAAAATGTAATAAATTTGGTCATTTTTGCATATTTCGAACTTTACCTATAGGCCTACTTCTGTGCCTTCATTTGTTGTTTTTGTCCCCCCCATACCGTCTGTATTTTTACTTCTTTCCCCACATCAAGTTGGTATACCTTGCTCTTTTATGTTGATTTTGCCCCCCCCTCCAAATTCACTTTGCCCCCCCCCCCTGCTGCCGCCACTGGGTTTGACCAGAGTCCATTGAGCAGCCTGGTTGTCTTTAATCCATTTTATTAGTGTACCTATTATGATATCCATGTTTGCATGCAGGACACATTTATTGTTTTAATTTGTGTGATATTATGTATAGCTTAGCACAAGTGTAAGCATTTTGATAGCAGTTTTTATATTATTTCCTTTGAAACCAAACTTAATGCAAAAAAAAAAAAAATTATAATAACCTCCTCCAGACTGTATTTCTTTTGCCCTGCAGTTCTTGTTGTTGTTGTTTTTGTTTTTTGGTTGTTGTTGTTTGTTTTTTTAATTAATCTCAGACCAAATGTCAACTCGCCCTGCTTACCCCTACACTATAATGACATATATTTTTTTTTTAATTCCTTTAAAAAAAGGAATGGGCGCCCAATGGGAGCCGTGATGTGATGTGCTGTGCAGACCGTTTGGATAACATTTACTCTTGAAAACAATGTAACATTTGCATAGTAAACAAAGAATATGCAAGGAATATAAATGCAGTGGGAGAGGTGTAAAATGGTACTGCATGGGATGCAAGAGGATTGTTTTCAAATAAAATGAATTAAGCTCACGTTACCGTTTCGGTAACTATATATAATAATTATGTTTCTCCTTTTTTTTCTACCTCTTCATACAGGATTCATTCCAGCTCCCATATTTTACGGCAAAGCTATTCAATCAACCTGCATCTGGGAACAGCAATTGTCTTGCTCAGAAACAGGAGCATGTTTGGTCCATGACATCTTTCATTTCCGAGTAAACTTCCTAGGTCTTACCTATGGTCTTCAGGTGCTTGTCACACTATTCATGATTGTAGGATACTTTGCTGTAAGGAGACAAACCAAGGTATGGAGGAAGACAGGTATGGTTGGATCATGAGTATTATTAGAGGCAGAATGGGCAGCTTTTTGCATGGCTATTTGAAATCCGTATAGAGTGGATGCATTTTGGTGACAACTCGCTATGTTCAAGGTTCGCAATGTCGAAAATAAGGCGGGCTGTAAAATTAATGAGATATAATGTCGAATAAAGTGCGATATGTCTAACTCGTTAACCTTAACAGATACCCTAGTCCTAACGCAAACCCTGCCCAGTTGGCACGTCTGACGTTGTATTATTAAGAGGAAGCCCCATTAGAGCAATTCTTGGGTGAACCAAACCTGCCTGGTTATCAAATTAATCAGGGACAAGGTTATCTCTGAATTTAACAGGTGCTAATTGATGTAATAACATTAAAACATTAATTAGCACCTGTCAAATTCAGAGATAACCTTGTCACTGATTAATTTGATAACCAGGCAGGTTTGGTTCACCCCAGAAGAACTGCACTGGCGGGGCTTCGTCTTTAACGTTGATACAACGTCGAAATCCTAACCTGTGCCCATTGGGATAGCTAACCTTATTTCGATATATTTCGACAAAAGCCAATTTTATTTCTCGATTTAGCGAACCTTTTTTTCGACATAACGAGAGAGCGAATGTTCGACATAGCAAGCGGACACCGATGCATTACATACCTATTTTGAATACCGTGATTTCACGAGATCAGGGAATTCGGGGTATATCATAATACAGGGATCCTGATATGAGTATTGACACATAATGTTGGGAATCATCACTAAGTCTAATTCTTGGTGTGAAAATTCGACTTTATACAAACAAACTTGTGAATGAATTTTCTTGTGAAAAATTCGTATTTTATATTGGTCTGGTATCAGAATTCAAGTGGTAAACAAACAAAATTTGATATGATTTTGGCTCTAAATAATGTCTATTTCATCATGCCTAAAGAAAGTTAAATTTTGAGTTAATTTCATTTCTTGTTTACATTACAGAACTTTGATGCATTGCATGACATGTCATTTATAACTTTTACCCTATATGCATTGAACTCGGGCGATTTTCACAAAGAGGGGTTTGTTCATCTAACAGGATACCATAGGATAACCGTATTCCAATTTAATGCAATACGATTTCTGCCAAATTTTTCTCTGCATTTCGCAAACAACTGAATGTTAGTGAACCCTTCAGAGTTGGTAAGCGAGAAACTGAAGTTCATTTTAGGACGTAACAGTTCTTTCGTATAGCTGGATTGATAATATCAAAAGTGAAGTCCAGGGCGAATGTTATTCCAACTTCGCGAATACCAGCCAACAAGTTTATCAGAGTTCAGGCGATATCAACATCCGGATGATAAATTGCCTTCAACACGGTATTATAATCACTTTGATTATGGCCTGATGGTAACGAACCAAGTCGAATCAACATTCCGATATGGTCATCGTATGTCGGCAACTGTCTTGAGAGAAGATAATGCTGTCATGATACCATCCATCTATAAGACCCTCCAAATTAGGGCAACGCACTTTTTGTTTATACTTTATTTATATTTGACTTGCGTGTTTGTTACTTTGTTATTTCTCGCCTATAAGTCATGTTATTTTAAATAAGGATTTTAAGCCGTTGTGCAGGGCAAGTCATTTTCCTTTATTTCGCATTATTATATTTATGGTGGTGATGGGTGGATGAAAACCTTTCTCATGCATATATCAAGTTCTGCTTGCATTTTAATTGGCTGTGGCTGCAATAATCAGGGTTTTATTTTCACGCTTAAAAGAGAATGTAAATTTTCGTATTCGTAAGATTTTGACCTTATCCGCTCCTGGATCATCTCATAAGAAATTGAATAGGATTTTTGGCACTGATGTTTTGGGTAATACCGTTTCTATATATTACGCCCTAAAACGGTGTAGCAAAACGTTAAGGCTTTTGCACGGCCAAAGGGAGAGGGGAAGCGATTTTTGGCAAACCATGTTGAGAATTCACCACCCTGGAGTTGAGTTACACATAATTATTGCACTACCACTAAAAAGTCTCTACGTTGCTGGTTCGAGTCTTGGTAGAATCTCAGTGTGATTTTTATTGTTAATTCTATGAAATAGATATTGAGAAAGAGAATCAAATTGAAGTACACCAATTTGCAAATTGAAGTACAATGGTGTATGAATTTAGTTAGTCCGCATATTTCAGGAACATGAGGGGTCAACATCTGACAGATATACTGTATTTCTGCATCTTCATGGTACTCCCGTATACCATTTTATATCATCAATATCATTTTTGCCACTTTTATCTGCATTGATTTCATTTTGTACTGGAACTCTTACGCATGCAGTATTCATGATTATTTTATATGCTATCTGCTGATTTCTTCTTTCTGATATACTTCTTTCGTTAAAGAGACATATTCTGTATGCATCTTATTCTGTATTCTCGCATGAATGAGTTATTAATTTTTCATGCTTTTACTTGGGGAAAAACCTTTCTCAATATTTCATCTAAAAGTCTTTCTCAAATCCTCCTCAAATTATTACTGTATGCATAATACCTTATCATTAGATAGTATTATTTTATACCTCAAACAGCTGGGCTTTTACGTGAAAATAATTTTCCTTACTCTTCGATCAATTATCTGTAATAGAAAATTGCATGGCATATTAATAACCTTGTCACTGATTAAGTTGATAACCAGGCAGGTTTGGTTCACCCCAGAAGAACTGCACTGACGGGGCTTCGTCTTTAACGTTGATACAAGAGAAATATAGCGATTAAGTTTGGAAGGGCACTCAAATGTAGACTATAGGCTACATTTGTGTGCCCTACAAACTTAATCGCTATATTCTTTTCGATGTAAAGCGCGTTTTCCAGTACCATTTAGTAAATCGCAGGCGCGTCTAGTATAAGCGTCCATTTACTTATACTTTAAATCTCCTTCTTTATAAATACCTACCTCATATCTACATGATCATAACAAAGGGTTCCAACTGTGTATAGCTGCAACACCTACTATCAATTTTGTTCATATCGTTGTGAATATAGTACACTTACGTTCAAATCTCTTCCTCAGACTCCCAACTAAACCCCTCTTTCTTGTTTGCATTTTCAGGGATTTCAGCGTATACAAATGCTAACGCACCCGACAATTGAGATATCTAACCGTGAACCACGTGTTAGTCGTCTCTCCTCAACATTCTTTCGTCAATCCAAAGATCATGCAAATGGCAATGTCTCGAATCCTTCAACGTGAAAGATTCACATCGAGGCTTGTTTAATAGCGATTCGTGAAACGTCGAAGTTGAGCTCTAGTCTTTCAGAGAGGTATGGCGGAGACAATAAGATCACGCTGCACGAAGTGGTATAGTGTTTTGAATTTGCCGGGGTTTACCCAGATTGAATATTGTTTGCGAGCAGGAAGATTTCGACTTAACCAGACAGGGTGTTAGTCGGCTCGATACTAAGCTGGTGCTTAATTGTTGGACGTGATGCTGCGTATAGCCTGAAGTATTTTAAGAGCAGCTCGTGTGAAGAGATTTTCTTCAGTTGAGTTGATGGGAAGATGAACGACTTTCGCTTTGATCATGTTGAAAATAAAAGTTGTATATAATTGAATTGATGCATTATGTTTTATACATTCTATATTTGGTCTTTGAGAAGAGAAGATTACAGTAATGTAACTTCCAAACAGACGGCATCGTTAAAATTCACATTATTTTTGATACAAAAAAATCCCACACCTTACAATAAAATAAGGCAAACTACCCGTTGGGTGTTCAACGGCCTGTATATTTTTATAGCTTTATTTATTTGCTTTTGTGTCTTAATATTGAGAGAACGGGTGATGATGATATAGTTTCCAAACATTTAGAACCATTTAAATTGAGAGAATATTTTCATATACGAACGTGGTTCATTATGTCATTGGTATAGTTGGTTGTCGCTATGGAAGCTATGTAGACCTATTGTTGTTATACATATTTTGTGATACGATGTGCAAAAAGAGCACTGTATTTTGCATTTTCAAAAGAGATTGTGTATTGATAGAATATTTTATATACAAATGTACCTTGTAGAGAGAGTTCAAATCAGGGGCATAGCCAGCTTCGGGGGGCAAAATAAAATGTTGGGGGAAAGACGAAAAATAATTATTCCCGGTTGGATCATTTTGACCCGGTATTATTGGTGGGATATATACATGTGCCGTTTTTAATTTAGAGACTGTACTTGTAAAGTCTTCGAGCTTCCAAAAAAAAGGCTTTATTGTGACAATGTGTGCGTGTATTTTGGTGAATTTGGGTGGAAAACTTCTTCTTCCCTTTTCATTTCCTTTGTCTTCTGGTTTTTCTTTCATTTTTTGCTTATTATTTTTTTTGTCGGTGGCACACTGCTTCCTGCTCCCTCCCCCTCCCCTCCCCCTCCCCCTCCCGCTGGCTACGCAACTGGTTCAAATAAGTTGAAAACGATTCGCTGGCAATGAATCGGAATCACAATCTATATCCAAGGTAGTTGTCGTGTGCTATACCATTTTTTATATCATTATGCTCATGATGTCTATTAAATACCGTAATTTGAGAAGTTTGAGCCACACGTCATCCCGATTTGTCAAACCATGCCGTTGTGGATTTTATATTATTATATAAAAAATGGTAATTTAAAAAAGCATATCGCGACAACCGTTGTACTTGGGCAATAGGCCCAACTTGGTATAGAGAATATGGTTGTATTTATTCCAGGGCGAAGTGGAGAGTTTATACAAAGTGCCTTCATTATTATGTTATACGGACCAAATCAAATTATTATGCACGTTTAAAAAGAAACAGTAATTTGTGAATTTATGTTAATTAATGTATACGATTATGTTGGTGGCGGGAAAGGTGTTTGTTTATTAATTTTCATTGTGTTAATGCGTTACCATTGGTTTTTTGTTTTTTGCTTTGATTGTTGTTGTTTTATACCACGTTTGGTAATAATTTATGGTAGGCAATTATAATAATTATTTATTTAAATAATTTGGTGTAACAGCCACGATAATTGTGGTGAAACAGATCGTGAGCTTTTCAAAGAACGAATTTTGTAAGCCGTATTGAAATCATTACGTCTTTACGATAAAAACAAGTGAAAGTTGACTTAAAGATTTGTTATGAATAGTAGGCCTACTTACCTTTATTCGATAAATTAAAACAGTGCGATTGAAATTTTTTATGCTGATATTCAATTTCAACCTTCTAGACTTCAAGTGATCGATTTAGGATTTCTTTTTTCCCCTCGCCTCATTCAAAGGGGAAAGTCAACCTCAGAGGTGTAGCCAGGACTTTTTGCGGGGAAGGTGGACTGTTTTCTAAATTCACTTGCATACAACCAAAAATGTTAACTTAACTTCCTAAAAAGGGACTTTTTCGGGCTAATGTGAACTGTTTAGCATGAAAATAAGTGCTTCCTTTCTTTTGTAATTTGAACGTTCTTTGTTAAATTTTCACATTTTCCTCTGAAAAGTGAATTTTTTTGTAAAGGGGGAAGTCAGAGTACATTAGATACTACCTCAAAATATCATTGTTTTCGTCTTCCAGGTCCCTCTGCAGCATTTCATATAGAATTAAACTTTTTCAGTTTAAGATTTAATTTGAGGTATTAAGATTAATCTTAACTGGGCGTTTCAAAAACTTTAACTTTAATACAGTACGATTATTTTCTATCCTAAGATTTCAATCAATTGATTAAATTGTATAGTAACGAGGCTAATTTATGATGCATCAATGACGTCATTTCGACGACGGTTTTTCAATTTTGACTTGAATCTTGTAAAACAATGCAACTGGAATTGGCGCTGTTGTTTACAACGTGACAAAATTCCCGCGAATTCTGACTGGCTGCACGGACGCTGATTGGCTGTTCGTGACTTGATAGATTGCTGATCTATCCCCGGGGATCTATCTTAACTTAAGTTTAGTTATAACGTAGTTTGATACATTGATTTCTATCTTATGATGGAATTGGAAACACCCGAATTTCTATCTGATAAGTCTAAATTAAATTTGCGCACTTCCGATAGAAACAGGCATGAGAAATTTCAGGAGGCTTTTTTTTCCCAAATTTCCGCACTTTCTTTTAATTAATTTCAGCCCGTTTTTGGCCTTTTTAGCCTAATTTCGTGTGCTTTTTCAGGCTTTTTCAAAATTTTCAGCTTTTTCATGCCTGTAGAAATATTTTTCGCACTTCCGATAGAAATAGCCAAACTTACAATGAGTTTTCAACTTATTTATTGCATAATTTATTGCATAATAATTCTTGATATACGTCCTGTATAATACAAAACTATAATAATTATAGAATATTTGCATCACTCGGAAGACTTTCCTAACTTGTCAACGCAGCTGAAGTTTTGTACTTAAATGCTTTAATATTGAAATAGCTCAATCCATTCGCAAAATAGTGGAAGGTTGTCATGTTTATCTATTATCTGTGTATTTATTCATTACGGTATTCTTTTTTTCTTTAGGGGGGTGTTATGTTGGTAATTTTATTATTTATTACTCTGCTCAAGCTAGCAGTCTGAGGTTCAAGCTTTATGTTATTGCTATAATATGAAACCTACATTAAAGGTAAAGTCACGATTATGAGCAGCCATCGTACCCAAAGAACATATTTTCGGCAGATATCGGCGGTTTTAAGTTTTCATTATCATATTATTATGCTGTAATTCTAACACCATAATCTGTCTAGTGTATCGTTCCTATCTTTGTAATGGTTTCATAAGCTTTCATGCTGTACAGTTGAAAAAGTTGATGAGGGAGCAGAGTAAGTTTATTTAATTTATGTATAATGGTTCTATGCATTAAAAATAAGTTCTTTTGAAAAGTGACGGGATCGTGTGTGTGGACAACACAATAGTAAACGGCAAATGCCATAAGGCCTGGTTTAGACTCGTATTCGATGTCGAATACTTATTTATTCAATCTATTTGTAGTCGGTTTTTGTCTTTTATTTTGAAAAATATATTCGCCAACGAGGCATCGGAATATTTGGGGGCTACCAAATTAATATGCGATGGCGATTACGTTTTTCGTCGACAAGTATTCGTTAGAAGAAACAAATGACTGGAAACAGATTGAATAACGAATACTTCGTGTAGAAAGTGTTCGACATCGACTATTCAACGTGGAATATATGGAGTATGTATCGGCCCTTAGTGTATAGATATCCCTGTAAAAAATGTCTTATTTATATTAGTGTGTGTATTAAAGCAATATATTTATATATTTGTGCATAGTATCTACTCGGGTTTTTACCTCCTTATACAGGGTGTCCGTGAAAGAACTATACCGTCGAAAACTTTCATTTCTGGGGTAATTTATATCTGAATTATGCAAGACTAACAACTGCTATCAGTGCGATATCGCTGATGGGTTGGCGCCAAGATAGTTGTTAACCTCCCGCTTAAAGCTCAGCCGATTTTATTTGGAGGTGGCTGACCAGGTTGGATCTTGGAATTTGAACAGCTTGTTCATGGGATCTGTTAAGACGTCGCAGATAGCTCTTGATATTTTGAGAAAATATTCCAAAACTTATGTTCATTAAAATATCGACGACGATACAGTTCTTTCAGTGACACCCTGTTCATTATAGACTCAGTGGTCATTCACGGTGCCACGTATAAGCCTTAACTATTTTGTTTGTTTGTTTCTACTTTTCTAATAATAAACATATTTTCTATTGACAGTTTATATGTGTTTTCTGAAGCTTGATATTTCAATTTTGTGTGTGTTTATTAACATAAAGTATTGTGTGGAGTTGAAAATTACGTTGATCAACGGTTGATGTAACCTCAGGATATAGGCCTATGCACACAAAAACACACCAATACTGAGAACAATACTCCCACATCAATTTCGTAATGTACGAAACCATTCAATAACCAAGCCGGGCAAGTTGTACTGGCGCTCGACTCAAGAGTAGAAGACACGCAACAACATACGTTATCAAATTTTCTTGTCTATCAAGCCTTAAAAAGCAAAAATGCTAATATACTTTTTATGAACATTATAATTATTCACCAAAAAGTAATTTTCCCAATTCTTATAATAGGCCCTATATAGTAAGGTTTCCACACAATATTAGTATTGGACGATGTGGGAATCAAACATTGGAAGAGCAGCCATAAGCAATTACTACGGTCTAAAAAATTGTTTGATTGGCGTAACATTTTTTTTTACTTTTCAAGCTGTAAATTTCGTTTGATAAAGGCTTTGGAACTTTTTTTTCTTTTTTTTTAAATTTATTTATTTTTATTTACTTTTTTTTTTAATTTCATTGTTTTGTTTTTAAAAAAAAAAAAAGAAAAAAAGTCGGGGTCGGGCCTATTTTTAGGGTAGGTCGGGTTACGCCAATCAAACAATTTTTAGGCCTAATGCACGTTGTTGGGCACCCGAATGCTGAAAAAAAAAACCAATATTGTTACGTTATAATCTACTGCACATTATAGACTCCATCCCGTGTAGGATAAATGTTTCACATTGTTGACTTGGGTTTATTCAGAAAAAAAGTGATATTCCCATTATCAGCTAGTACGGTATCCAGCATGCAACTGAATGCTGAAAAACAACACTTAATCTGTTGTATCGGCTGGATTGGTTATGGACTCCCGCACAGTGTCATCGTCCCGATATCTTCATGGCAGAAATCGCCATGGTAGGTTGAATCCACAGCTACGCATGGCCATTTTGTTCCGACCTTTGAGACGCATAATGAGCCGAGGGGCATCCGACTAAGGCTACTGACAATAGCCTGGTAATTGACCTCTGTGTGTGTGAGTGAGCATGTATACGCCATGATGAGGTCAATGGTCATCTGCTTTTAGACTGTGAGTGCAGCTAGCCTACGCTGCGCTAGCCTATAGTTCGGCACTATAAAATCAGAATTTTTGTCAGTTTTAAGTTCAAGATGCACGGTTCTTTCTCAAGACGCAAGCTAACGACTATCATATCCGTTCAACACATATATTCAAGTGCAAGGAACAAAATCTGGCTTCTTTAGACTAAATAAATTACGGGAGATATTCATCATTTTCTACCCCGGTATCCAAAGGTTTATGGTCTGAATATCAAATCGTGCATAGCACATTCACGTGTATCGATCCCGGGTATTCATTTCAGTGTCTCTGCTGTAGGCCTATAATGTAATTATTAACCGGGCGATGTCGGTGTGTCCCGTGCTGATTTTAGTAAAACTAAATCAAATTATAGTTTCTGACGCGACGTTCCACATTGGAAAATAGATAACCACATAAAGCTACACACAATCAGTGCCGGCGCCAAGATTTTTTTTTTTTTCGGGGGGGCATTGAGGGGGCAAGTGAATTTCAGGGGTGACAAAATCAACAAATTTTGCGCAAAAATGCCGTAAAAAGTGGACATTTTTGTAATTTTGGGTTTTTACTGGAGGGGGGCAACAGGGAGCAATGGTTCTGACTGGGGGAATTCCCCCATGCCCCCAGTGGCGCCAACACAACATGCAAGAACACTATAATTATCTTCCCCACAAAAACGTATAGGCCTAATTATCTGTAAATGAATACTTATAACACCACAGATGCATAGGTTACTCCCTAATGTCTTGACTTGGCCCAAGTAAATTGGTGCCAGTGTTTTTGAATCCGATCCCTTCAATTTCCCATTTGAAATACCGCCCTCAGTATTCAGCTTTTGTGCCCGTTGAAATGAGTGATCTTTGTGTAAGCTATAATACCGCCCTCAAAAATCAATGGATTGTTTTAACTATTTTTGCGCTTCAAATGTATGGAAATTCTTGTACCCGATGGCGATATTTGCACTAAAATTGCAGGGATGGTGTCTGGATGGAGCCATTTTGTCATTCCCAGGTCCAACCAGGGGGGCTGGGTTTTTTTACGCCTTTTTGGTCAAAAAAGGTCCAAATTATCAACCCCTCCTCCAAATAAATCAATCTGGGTTACGGTTTGGTCATTCCGATTGGTGGCTGGTGTGTCAAGTTTCCAAAAAGTAGTGCAGGAAACCTGTGCATTAATTGTTTTAATCTAGCTGGATCAAAATGAACTCTCGAATTCTAGGTATGAATGTATTACCATGATTATTTGGAGGAGAGCTAAAATAAAAAGAGGTATTAAAAGGAAAGCAAATAGCTGTTGCCGATCGTAGTGGACCATGGTCCAACTCTATAGCCTATACGCCGCATCCTTTACTGACTCACCCTTTGTTGTTGCTGCGTAAAAGCTTCTAACAAAGACATCTAGTTTCGCAAAAACTTGTATTCTAGCGAAGACCTCAATTCCCTGCCTGTGTTGTATTTATCTTCAGTTAAAAGTCACAATTGTCTGATTTTGTCTAATATCAGTGTGCTGAAATCTTGGCACGGTGGCGCAGCGGTCTTACACTACAGGGTGTCCCAGAAAAAATTACCGGGCAAACTAATTTGGCTGTAAGTTTAAAATTAAGCCACTAAATCAAAACATTAAAAAAGCAGCGTGTAGCCCATCTTATTTTGCATCTTACATGTCAATTTTACTTGAATCGGTTGACCAATTGCGAAGAAATGAGCGATTACATAATGCATGCGTCAATGCAGTTCATTCCAAGTTTGATCAACAGGCCCTTTTTCATATTCACTCACCTCTTCCTAAGTACTGTGTATCTCATTAAATCTAGTCCTCGTATCTATTTTATAATCGATAATGTTTTGTTATTCATGCTTTCACCTTTGAAGGTGGACGACCTGAATTCAGTCAATGAATAAGGGTAAAGCTGATGAATGAAGACATTACATCTCAAAAACTAACAACAAGCCCAACAACTCATCCGTCTTCAACAATGGTTTTGATATTCCGACAGGTTGGTTGGAGTGGACATTATTTTATAAATGATGGTTTAACAATGGGTTTTTAGTTAACATGATAATAACTGGACAACCAGCTATATGCCCAAACTCAGATTGTACTCAGATGCCCATTGCTTGAATGTTTCTTGCCAATATGGTTGGCGAACAGTTTACTGCTCGTCAAAGGGCCTTCCATGTCTTAAGATATGCAGAAACACACCGTGCTGTGCAGGCCCAGCAAGATTTCAGACGGCGATATCACAGAAGGCCTCCTTGTGAACAATCAGGAACAATTTCAAAAAGTATCAGGAGAAATGTAAGGGCAGGTCAGGGAGACCATACGTACTTTACACAACATAGCCGCTATCAGACAAGCCCTCCAACGCAATCCCAGAATGAGTGCAGGGCGGAACAACATAATGTCCAAATCCTCATTTAACAGGGTTTCTCGTCTGGATATTTCCTTCAATCCCTACAAGATTTAAGAAGTTTGAATTACCATTTCTTGGAAATATTCCAAAAATAAGAAAGAAAACCGATACTTTTAACCAGCTCGAATGCATTCTTTATGTTGTCCAATATGTTAACATTTTCTAAACGAAGAAAGATATATACAAGTACTGAGTATCATGCAAGGTTTCATTTTAATATTGTAAAGTTTGTTTGTAAGAAACAGATTGTTTAATAAGAACAAGAAGGATTTCACCAAACAAAATTTAAAGCATGTTAACCACTAGTGCATTGTGTGGAGTGAACTTTCTTGCAAACTTGGAATGAAGTGAATTTGTGCATGTGTTATGTAAAGGCTCATTTCTTCGCAACTGGTCAACTGATTCAGGTAAAATTGATATATAAGATGCAAAATAAAATGGGCTACACGCTGCTTTTTAAATGTTTCGAGTTGGTTGTTTATTTCTCAAGTTATGGGCAAATTAGTTTGCCCGGTAATTTTTTCTGGGACACCCTGTATAATCGCGATGTAGTTCGAGGTCGTGGGTTCGAGTCTCCGCGCCCGGTCCCCGCGGCGTCAACGTGTTGTGCACTTTGGCAAGGTTCCTTCACCGTTTGCCTCTCACCCGGGTACCCAAATGGGTCGGTACCGGCATTATTCAATGTGGAGGAGGTGTAGCTAGCGACCCCCCCCCCACCCCACCCCCGCAACATTGAATTGAATTCGGTCTGTGAATACAGGTTCGTCTCTTTAATTTACCTTTTAATAATACACACAAAGGAGTGACCTACTTTTATAATAATAAATGGATCATATTTTATGGCCTATGTAGGCGCTACTTTCGAGTCTTCACATCCTTCCTTCTTCTAGACCAGGTGGACCCCGGGGGTTTCCCTGTTTGATGGTATCGGGGTATGTGCCACAGTTTGGGCCATTTACAGGAATGTTGATGTAGTGATGTCCGTTATCGATGTATTTGCCAAAATTTTTGCTATTTCCCTTCGGCCTCAAAAGCCCCAGATTTTACCAAACATTCAGTACTTTTCATTCTCCCCGCGGGGTATGTAAATTTCAAAATGGCCTGCTAAAAATACTTGCCCCCTCTCCAGCCTGCCAAAAAAACCCTTGCCCTCACCTTCTCGGCCTGCCAAAAATCTGCCCACCCCTTTGCACATGCCAAATTGTTCGGGAGCCCAATCTGCAAACCTCTATGATCTATATATAAGTGTATTATTTGAAATAAAAAGTACCACATAAATGTGTGCCAAAACATGCCCCTCCCCCTTTCGATCTGCCAAAATTTGCCCCACCCCCTTTTTTGGCCTAATTGTTTTCCCCCTCTCTTTTTACCCAGGGGGGGGGGGGGGGGGGTACAAGCCCAGGCCCGTAGCCAGTATTTATTTGGAGGGTGCAGCGGGGCTGAGCGGGCTAAAAAGTGGCCGGCCGTTTGAGAATTGTTCTTTCAATATTAAAAGGGCCGATTTGAACGTTTTTGCAGAAAAAAAGTGGACCTTTGTGAATTTTTCTTCAAAAAGGGCTGATTTTCAGAAAAAGTGGATCTTTTTATTCAGATTGGCATGAGGAGTAGCCGCTTTACACGACTCATGAAACTGTGATAGTGAAAGGCGACGCGATGTGCCAATTCAACGCAACATCCCTCTATCTCTAGGACCGCTATATCTAAGGTTCGCTATCTCTAAGGTTCGCTATCTCTAAGGTTCGCTATCTCTAAGGTTCGCTATCACTAATGTGTAAAGTCTATGGAGATGATAATCCCGCTATCTCTAATAGAGAAAATGGTTCGCTATACCTAAAAAAAGGTTCGCTACCTCTAAGGTTCGATATCGCTAATTCAGAATAAGATTCGCTAGTTCTAAGGTTCGCTATCACTAATTTTAATTTAATTTTGCATTTTAAATAAGGCTCGCTATCACTAATTTTAAATTAGGTTCGTTATCACTAATTTTAAAGGCCCGCTATCACTAATTTATTGAAGGTTCGCTATCTCTAAGGTTCGTTATCACTAATTGAAAATAAGGTTCGCTATACCTAAGGTTCGCTATCACTAATTTTAATTTAATGTTCGCTATCACTAATTAATTAAGGTTCACTATCTCTAAAGTTCGCTATCACTAATTTTGATTAAGGTAAGGTTCGCTATACCTAAGAAGGTTCGTTATCACTAATTTTAAATAAGGCTCACTATCTCTAATTTTAAATAATGCCCAATTCAATTCACCTTTTCGGGAAATCCCATAAGCCTTTGCGAGTACACCTAAGAACTCGTCATTCTGCGTCACGCCGCTCCGCGCCGATGCGCACATCGTTTATCGAACATCGTTACTGCGCATTGCAAGTCGGCGTGACGTCAAATGACGAGTTCTCAGGTGTACTCGCAAAGGGTTATGGGATTTACCGAAAAGGTCAATTCGTTCCATCACGTGCTGTACATGCATTACACATGTTATCAGGGCCTAATAACAGAATGCATTGCATTGAAATCCTAGGATTGAAATCCTAATTATTATAATGATAAATCATTTCACCAGCTGTTACTACAGAGATAATTATTGTATAATATTTCGGTAATATTCCATGCAGGTTAGTTGCTGATATGAGCTGGTATATATTTCAGATTTCATATCCATCCCTGCATGCCCTGGATATTCTATTATTTTGAAACTGTTCAACAATTAGGGACACTGTAAACCATTTCCTTGGTTGGTAACTGTGGTTGAACTGTTCGCATCATAATTAGAAAAGTGTTTTAGAGGAAGGAGAAAATGCTCATAACTTTTGTTTTTATATAACTAGCAGATCACCCGTCTTTCGCGGTTCGTAAATGCATCGAGTTTGGACTTTATTAATTTTTGTAGTATACTTGAAAAAGTCAAGCGCTGCTCTGCTAAAATACACAGAGTCAGGCGCCGCTCTGCAAAACGAGGGGGCGCGCGCCTGGTGCGCCCCCCTCTAAATCCGCCTCTGGTGGACCTATGACTTATTCCTATCTAACCGAGAACATCCATCGCCAACGCTTAGCGCCAAACCGTGAAGAGAATCTGACCCTACATCGTCGTTTCCGTCCTCATAAGGTAGAAAATCGGTTGCGAGGTGCTCTCTGTTTTCCAGGTATTTTCAGGTGGGGAGTTTCTTCATTTGCATGCCTTTATAAATGCCACCCCACACAGTGGCGTAGCGTCATAGGGGCACGATTTCGATCTGAAATTTTTAAAACTCCCATAAGACCCGGTGCCCCCAATCATGGTCGGTGCCGCCACGGTGACCCATGCATGCTACGTCACTGACCCCACACATACCCATCTCACTCGCAAAAACCGCACACACCTACTGGTAAGACGTGTCAACCGTGGACCAAGCCACCTGCAAACGTTGACCCAGATTTACTTGTCCACGGTTGAGTGTGCACAGTTAATTGGAATGTAAGGGGTCCACGTCTGATGTACTATGTGTCTTAAACCAATTCACTAACCACACATACCACTACTTGAAAGATCTGCAAACGAGATCCTTCAACTTTTTCCCTTTTTTTTCTATAGAGGGCCGTATGTTGAGGACCTTGTACACCCAAAGCTAAGGTCCACTTGGCTTTTTACTATCCAACCGAGACCAGACTTAACACTACAAACGTGACATGGTCTTATCATTATTTTAATTTTTACGTTGTTTCAATACGCTGGTATAGGGACAGGCAACCGCGGATGTCCTCAGTGACCGGGTGTCCTCGGTTTACAATCTATTTGTAGGGTACGTCCCTCGTTTGCAGGTCTTTACAGACGCAACATTCCCCCCACACACACACACACCCCCACGCCATTAGCAACACCAACAACAACCCCGGGAGCAACCAGGTTGCTCCCGGGATTGTTGTTGTTGCTAATGGCGTGTAGGGGTGCGTTTGTAAATGCCTCCAAACGAGGACCTACATATGAATACACACCATAAAACGAGGACGCACTCCAAACGAAGACCCAGCAAACACAAAAACGTTTTTAAAACGTTTTAAATAAGTTATATTTTGGGTTTTGGTTTAGGTAAAAACGTTTTAATAACATTAAAATGTCGGGTTATATAAAGGTCATGAAATCGTTTTAAAACGTTTTGTATGAAAACACACTACAACAGTATTTTTAAAATGTTTTCGAAATGTCATTGTAAACTATTTTTGCAAACATTTTTGGCCAAATATTTTGTCAACACTTAAATAACATTATGTTAAAATATTTGCACCAAGCAAATACAGAAACGTTCTTAAAATGTTTTTTACAAAACGTTTTAATAACATTTAAATGTCGGGTTATATAAAGGTCGTGAAAACATTTTAAAAACGTTATTGTAAATATTTTGGGCAAACATTTTTTGCAAAATATTTTTTCAACCCCAAAATAACATTCTGTTTAGAATGATTTGTATCAAGTTTTCAAGAATGTTTTTGGAATGTTATTAAAACGTTTTTATACCCTTTATATAACCCGACATTTAAATGTTTTCTGTAAAACATTTGTGTTTGCTGTGCAGTAAATTACCAACAAATGTTATTTAATGTTATGAAAACGTTTTATACCATTAATGTACCCTTTATATAACCCGACATTTAAACGTTTTCTGACAACCTTTTATAACCTTTTGCGAATGATGTCGAAAACGTTTTGTGTTTGCTGGGGACGTCCTCGGTTTGAAACTATGACCAGGATGACATAAATGATGCATATAAGATAGCATATAAGATAGGTCCCATATAGGGGGTATAGGACGGGTTGGATAGTAAGTTGTCTGGTGTGTCTGTGTGAGGTCCACGGTATGTCGATTAAAAACGGGTGTGTAAGTCCTCGGTTAGATCCTCGTTAAGTCGAGGTCCTCGTTTGAACGTATTTACAAACAGGTGTGTGGGTGGGGGTGGATAAATAAATAAGTGACACAAAATGAAGCGTACTGACAACCATTCTTTTCATTACTTTAGTGTACTATCAAGTTTTGTTTTAATGCCTGGCTGTTTACTGTTAAGTGTGGATTTCTTTTTAATTTGCAAGGATTCTCAACGAAAAGGTATATTTCAATAATTATAAATCTTACTCATATTGTTTGTTATACTGCATTACATAATTTCATTTTATACTTGGAGGCTATCATAATACATAGAATACCGTAAAACCTCGTCTACAGGCATATAGAGGGTTTTTGATGAATGAGAGCAAAAATTAATACGACACAGCCGAAAATATATACAATAGATTAGTTGTACAATAATACTTCTTTGTATATAAGCTTGTATCGCTTATTTATTTGCTCAAACTCCATAATGTTATAATTCTGTCGATGGATGGCGCCTGGATTAAGTTGGCTTTCACCAAAATCACTATATATGCTTGTAGACGAGGTTTTACGGTATTTCTAGACACTATATTATCATAAATTATATTGTTCGTTTTTGTTCCTGATCAGATTTGTTCGTTTTATATTAAGTTTCCAACTCACTCACGTCTATACAAACCAGCAATGTAACGTCTGATAATCACAATGGCGTCACACCAGTAGCTCCAGTACTCTGACCAATTAGACATCTGTTAGTCACAGTAATTTCAGTGTGGTTACGATCACTTGATTTGCATATTAATCATAACTTGATTGGACAAAATGATGCATCACTTATTTGAGTGAGAATAACATTAAAAGCACTGATGGTATAGTATTGCACTGTATTTACATTAATGGAGTTATTTTGTATATCCTTTTGAACAAAGATATCATACAAATGATATAAATAGTACTGATATGTGACAATAAATAGTTTATACAAGCTATCAGAACCTGTTACCATGTTTTTACTGTTTGATATTATTGTTTACATGAGATGTACTGTATACAGAAGAACGCATTTAAAGATATATCAAGAAATCAACAAACAGACCTCTCTTAGCTAAAGGTAGACAATGAGAGGTGTTGAATTGTGAAAAATAAAAAAATATATTGCATGAAATAAAGTAGCCCCTATATCGCTTTATATAGTAAGTCAATGTGATCGCAACTGATCCAATAGTATAATCATGATAAATGAGAACTATTATTATGCATACAAGTAGAAAATACTGTAAGATACTCAATTTATGGGTTTAAAGTACACCGTCATCTCTGCTTAATCTTCTTCTTCTTCTACAACATCCTCTTCCTCTTCATCGTCATCAAATTCACCCTCATCATCAGCTGTTGCATCCTGGTATTGTTGGTACTCAGACACCAAATCATTCATGTTGCTTTCAGCCTCGGTGAACTCCATTTCATCCATACCCTCACCAGTGTACCAATGCAAGAAAGCCTTACGACGGAACATAGCGGTGAACTGCTCTGAGATACGCTTGAAGAGCTCCTGGATCGCGGTACTGTTACCGATGAAGGTAGCGGACATCTTAAGACCACGTGGAGGGATATCGCAGACAGCGGTCTTCACGTTGTTGGGGATCCATTCTACGAAGTAGCTGCTGTTCTTGTTTTGTACATTCAACATCTGCTCATCGACCTCTTTCATTGACATACGACCACGGAAGATTGCAGCCACTGTCAGGTACCTGCCATGACGAGGATCGCATGCAGCCATCATGTTCTTGGAATCAAACATCTGCTGTGTAAGCTCTGGAACGGTCAAGGCACGGTATTGCTGACTGCCACGGCTGGTGAGAGGAGCAAAGCCAGGCATGAAGAAGTGAAGACGTGGGAAAGGTACCATGTTGACGGCAAGTTTACGCAAATCAGCGTTGAGTTGACCTGGGAACCTCAGACAAGTTGTGACACCGCTCATGGTTGCTGACACAAGATGGTTAAGATCGCCATACGTCGGGTTAGTTAGCTTCAAGGTACGGAAACAAATGTCATATAAAGCTTCATTGTCAATGCAGTAGCTTTCGTCTGTGTTCTCTACCAACTGATGTACTGACAAGGTTGCGTTGTAAGGCTCTACCACTGTGTCTGATACTTTAGGTGACGGGACAACGCTGAAGGTGTTCATGATTCTGTCCGGGTATTCTTCACGAATTTTGCTAATGAGAAGTGTGCCCATACCTGAGCCTGTTCCTCCACCGAGTGAGTGTGTAAGTTGGAATCCCTGTAAGATAAAACCAATAGCACCATTGTAATATATATGTTTTTGTGGGGTGAGGTTGTGTATGGGGTTGAAGATAATACTATTGGCAATGGTAACAGCTATCATTCAAGAGATCATGTATAAACATGGTAAAATCGGTTCTTCCAAAATAGGATTTGATGATCATCTTTATTTATGCACATTCGATTTGACTACTGAATATTGCTGAGAGGGGTTCAGCATACAGGACCTCGCATTATTTCACTATGAAACAGAATGTGAGAGTATGTGTGCTTTTCATGAGACAATAATTTGTTTCTGTATCAGAAACATTCTTGGCTCTCTGCCTGAGTGTCTGGACATTCTACGGGACATTATCTTAGCACCCTGTCATAACTGCTATAAAATACTTCCATACTTAAATGCTTCCCTAATACTTCGTAAACCCTGATCCATTGGTTCCCATGTTCTTACCTGCAGACAGTCGCAACCTTCAGCTTCCTTTCGTACAACATCTAATACTGAATCTACCAACTCAGCTCCCTCAGTATAATGCCCCTTAGCCCAGTTGTTACCAGCACCACTCTGTCCAAATACAAAGTTATCGGGTTTATAGAGTGCTCCAAAAGGTCCAGCCCTTACAGAGTCCATTGTGCCTGGTTCCAGATCGACCAAGACAGCACGTGGGACATATTTGCCACCTGATGCCTCGTTGTAATATACATCAATTCTTTCCAACTGGAGATCTGAGTCTCCTTCGTAGGATCCTGTTGGATCGATGCCATGTTCATCTGAGATCACTTCCCAGAACTGTAAGAAATTTGAAACAAAAAACAAGATATTGATTAGAATGTGGAACAACATTAAAGAAGAAGAACAACAACATCAACAACTATAGCCTACGCACTTTGGGTACGGAATAAGTAAATGGACTTTGGAGTTATCAAGGTCGGTGGTGATGGACCCTATAATGAGTGTTAAGTAACCTTTCTTCATGTTACGTAAGTCCGCAATTTTCATAAATACATTTACAACTTCATATTTCAAATTTGTCGAATTGATCTGGGGCTAGTGGTCATGGTGGTAATCATGATTGCTTGCGTCATTATATAATCCGCGTTGAGAAGTAGATCTTAATTTTTAATTGTGATGATGATGGCATTGGTTATTCAAAGCTTGGTTGCAGATACGGGAGGGATAACATAGGCCCCTGCGTAAATAATTAATGAAGTAACACACGAGAACATCACAGCAGCTAACTTGATTTGCTTTGTGTTATTTCTTACACCTGATATCTCATGATGAATACGGTTTTCTATCGTTTGCCTGATGTGTTTCAAATCAAATGGAATTGGATATCGATTGGGGCCGAAAAAGAATACCTATACAGACACCAAGAACTTGGACTGCTAGCTCATTTCACCTGACTGTGCCAAAATAACACAATGGGAATTAAAAAGTATATACACTGTAATTTGCAGGATTTCCCAATGTAGACTTGTTCCCAAAAAAAAGGTCGCTTGCATGCCAAAAGTTGCCCTGAAATTAGAGCTTTTGGGGCCAGTTTGAATAGTTTATCATGAGAAAGTGGTCCCTTCGTCTTTGTTCAATCTTCTTTCTAATTAGGACCTTCTTGGACATTTTATACCCTGTTTTGAAAAGTGGGCGTTTTTCCAGTGCGACATTTTTTGGGGTGATTATTCAGACAACATGTGATCAACTAAAAAGCATCTTGGTTTTCAAATGGAGCGACCTATCAAGGTTCATTGTATAAGCTAATTGTAAAGGTATTCTAAACTGTGTCACTGCCAGGTAACGCAAAGGAAGGCAAACCCACTTTGGAAGTTGTTCAAAGGAAAAAGGAACTTCCGAGTACAGCCACAATGGTTTTAATGAGATGACTCTGCCTGGTCTGCCATTGACACTGAAGCTTCTAACATTTTCCATGAACTAAACATGAGGTGGAAAGTTGCATCGGAAACCACTGCTAAGGTTGAGGTGTGAACTCTCGTATTGAATGTATTGAATTCCATATAATATCATGGCTCGACCATCAGCGATTCAGCGTTTGAATTCCGAAATCAGATCAATATAATTATATGTTTTCGGCCTGTGTCCATCCGTTCTCGATCCGGTGAACATCATAAATTTTTCCCCCGCTTTCAGGGGGTGGGTCTTTGGGAGCTGAGGGCGTACTGGTAAAAGGGGTCTTTTGAAGCTGCGAACAAGTAAAAGGGGGGTCTTTTGGGGCTGCGAACAGTCAAAATCAAAGGTTTTCTGGCTTTCTGGTTGAAAATCGGCCTGAAAAAAAACCACCCAGAAATGTGAGGAATAAGCAATTTAGGGGTCTTTTAGAACTGAAATTATCAAAAAAAAGGGGTCTTTTGGTCAAATATAGGGGGTCTTTCGGAGCTGCAAAATCCAAAAAGGGGGCGTTTCGGGGGGAACATACCTGTCATTGTTTGGTCATTTGTGTTAGGTGCCTCCCCCGAGGTACCAGTTCATGTTCATTACCCTGGCCTCATCTGACCACAAGGAATTGACTGAATGTGGTGGATGGAGGGTGTTTGCTAAGACACCTTCTCGAATTTAACGCCAAATTACTTGGGCTAGTTGTAGGGCAACCATGGTGCACCGCGCCGTGGACCGTCAGTGGGACTACATGACACCGGAATACGATGCGACTGATAGATATCTCCTCATGGTTATTATATATATATCCTGCTATATATTTGATTATGAATTATTTGCATTACATTGTATCATACATCTATATCACTTTAGGTCAAGTCAATATTATCTTACTGGCAATTTTGATTTGATAAACGATTGTTGTTATAATTGGTCGTGTTAAATAAGCAGTGTGTCTATTTTGAGATTAATTATAGTCAAGGTTCGTCCAATTCAATTTACGTGCAGAAATGACATATGCAATAAGGCAAACAAGTTACATGCTATAATATAAAAGCAGCCTATAAGAGAAGCGCGAATGAAAACACTTTTTTTCATGACCAGAGAAAAATGTTGGCATTTGCTAAATACGCAGAAAGAATAATTTTGTCGGCTGTTGGACCGGGAGGTTTTTTCATTGTTAAAACAGCATCTGCATAGCGAGATACAGTCAGTGCAGTGTCAATGATCTATAAATGCACTATTTCAAGTATTTTATTTTCAGTGAAATTCCAGGCTGATGCCTGGCTAAAGTTTGTAATTATATAATACTTTCACATTTTAATCAACGATTTTAAATAACGGTAGTTCAATATGCACGTCAATTCTGCCAACGTGGAGCTTGGCTCTACTCGATCCAGTGTCATGCATGTTTAATTTGTTTTATTTTGATTGTTAATATTTCGCAATGTAGGCTTTCCTTGGCTCGCTAACCGTTGATGAATCATTGAATAAAACGACCTTTTAACCGTTTATCTGGCTGACTGGCTGGCAAATAAAGCTTGGATATGCTTCAGGAATTTACCAACAAAACTAGAATTAATCTAGTAAATAGATTGGAATTTTGTGACCGTTAATACCGTTAAACCTATTGTGTTATGGTATGTTGGCATGGAAAAAGGTATCTCTATACTCTGCAACTGTCACTTCTTTGATACGTCACAAAATTGCGTAGTTTTCACAACAAATAACCGGTAAACATGGTAAATAACGCGCCAATTTGTCCAAAATAAGGTCTAATTCAACCTCGTATATCCAATCAGAGTGTTATCACGGTTGTTTGATTGCATGTAAAATGTAGTAATTTTTAAGAGAAGGTGAACACGGATGGCAATATTTATTATCTTAAATCTTGTTTTCACAAGGGGTAGACACTTGTATAATGGTATTAAAACATCAGAAACAGAGTAGCAAATAACAAGGAAATCTTCAAAAACCTTTTTATCATGAAATGTAAGGAATAACATATATTATTTGGCAAAAGTAAATTAAAAATATAATTATGTAAATAGCGCCCTCAATTTTCACACAAATAATACACATACCACCAAAACACAGAAAAAGGTGAATATAACTTATAAGTTGATAAAGATACGAAAATCTATGTTAAAAATGGCTAAAAATATACGTGTATGTCAGTATGATAGCTGTTGGTATTGAATCCAGTCCTAGAATTGAACATTATATAATGTTTTGTTAGAAAATTTAATAAATGATCACATCAAACAAAATTATGCTTCAGCCTTGGTTTAATATTGGGTTACTGATAAGTGATGTCATGAAAAATTAACAGGTTTCCCCATTGATCGCCTCTTCTCCGGATACATTAACCGTCAGTGCCGGTGCAAAGGCTTGGGGTTTCAAAAGGGAGTCAAAATTAGATTTAGCTTCCCGTTTGGGGTCTTTTGGGGGTATTTTTTACCACTTTCAAGAATTTTGGGAGCACATAGCGTGTCAGGATTCATTGGCAAATATATGGCAAATAAATAAAGATAAAGTCACTTTAATAAAACGTCTAATGATTTTTCAATATTGTCTTATTAAAACAAGGGCTGTGTAAGACATTTTGATATAAAACAAGTCAGTCGCGCGATGTCTGTTTAAAAATAACTTTGATGCATGAAGACATGCATAGTTGCAGGCGTAGCGAGTGTCTTCATAGTAAATTATGCTGACCATTGATCATGCGTGGAGGGCTCCCTCCCTCCCCGTATCTCTATCTCCCTCTTTGTCTCACTGTATGTTCTTATTGCTTTAACAGCTTCCTTAACCATCCGTGTGCTGAAAGCGGGTACACAATCAGCAACATTAAAGCAAGGCCGCGTTAATAACTACGGTATCATATAAAAATGCATCAGGAAACCTAATTTCGTTTTTGCATGAGCGTTTGCTTTTGGAAAGATATTTGAATTGTCCCATCTCAATTTGACCTGTCATAGGATCCTCCTTGTTTTATGGTTAATATTTCCATATTATCATGATTTAATGGTTTGATTTACTTTAACCACATCTACCACGTGGAGTGATGTCAAATATTAATTATGCATGCATGCGTTTTAGTAATGAACGACCTTCCTAATAGATACAACTACATTTGCAATATACAACCGGCCCCGTCACTTTTGAATCTCATTTCCATACAGCTGAGACAGTCCAGGTGTTTTACAGACACATGGAATTGGGAATCACTAAGGGATTCTATTTTGAGCATCCAATACGAAACTCCCCATGTTAAACCATTAACTGAGAATATCTATCATGTGGGTCAATCAAATATCTTTTAGAAGAAGAATTTATGATCAATTTTGTTCAGTCTACAATTTTTACAGCATTATCTCTTTAATATAAAACTCAGGCAGTTCATTAAGGCAACTTTAATATCACTTATCAGATTTGATTTCATTAATTTTATTCATGAGTGACAACCGTCAGCGAGATCATTCACAGCCTTGTCTGTTTAATAATTCAGCCACATGCAAGCCCCATTCATAAGTTATAGTAGCAGTTTCCGCTACGCGTTAGCATCGAAATTGTATTAAAGTTTACGTGTTTGCATTAACACATCGACATTGGACACCTGTATAAGAATAATTTAAAGGTGGTTATCTCTGCTCCAAAATGTATTATTTGATAAAAGGCAAAAAAGCAATGTTCCATATTTCATCCTCCAATGCTTAATAAAAAGCACGTCGTCTATGCTGTATCTTGATAAGTTTGTGAGAATCTGAAGGCTTGATCAATTTCCACTACCCGTGTCAAAGCATAGACCCTAGAAATTACAGCCTTTTCAATGATTTTATCTAATTTAAGGAACATAATTAGAGAGGTCCCTTCTGTGTTCTCTGGTTTTACATGTTTTAAGAAGCAAAAGCTATATCGTCATTCTTTTCGACGCATTAAAGGGATTCAGTATTTTTTGGTTTAATGGAAATAGTATGCTTACAGTAAGCATACTATTTCTAATATCCCATTCATAACTCTCATATCCCTGTTCCTCTACCGTTAGGAATTATTTATATCTTAAAATCAGTGACCTTGTGTCTTATAATTGAGATAATTTGTCAAGAGATACAGCCGTAACCATGGTGATTTTTCTCAGTATTCTGTGGAATCCAATAAGGCGAGAGATAAGTCATCTTTTCATGAAGATGTCAAAGCCACAATGTGACGACTTTGATTCAAACTAAAATATTTTCACAGCATTATTTTATCAATCTCAAAACAAAACTTGAAACAAACAAACAAACTTAATCAAATCAAACCAAACCAAAAACAACAACAACAAACTTGCAACAATCATCCTGCTTAAATTATTTAAACCGAACATTATTGCAAAGTTACAATTTATATAATGAAATACAGCTAAGATATAGTACATACCGTATAATAGCCTATTGGTATAGCTATTGGTGTATTTGTAAAGTTTTGGAGGCTGGTGATAAGTTTGGGCGGAAACGCTTCTGGCATTGGCCTTTTCTCATTCTCTCATTTATTTATACGCGCCAATCTAAACTTCCACTGGCATGTATGTACAAAAGCAAAGTACAATGGCATTTCAACTCTTGCATGTACTACATGGGAAGCACAGATGGCCATCTAGATATAAATTTGTAGTTTATTATAAGTAATCATATAAAACCGAAAGTCATGATGTGTCTTCCCTTTATACCCGAACATATACAGTACGTTCTGGACTGGTGTAATGTTTCATATTTCAGGTTTGCAAGGTAATATAGTTAACCCACATATTCTGTGGTTTATATCACAGATTATAGACAGTAGAGATATCTCTACTGTCTATGAGTTCACGAAGAAGTATCTGAAATCTGACACATGACACCAGAAAGTACAAGTTTACGTTCGGATCGGGTATAGTGCCCGCATTATAAAGCATTAACATATCATATCAGCTGTTGTTTTTACATATAGGCTACATTGTAGCTGGACCAAAAACATATTGTACATGCATTTACACATTTAAAATCTAAGAGTTTAATACATTAGATGGACCAAAAAGAATTTCTTCATACATTGTTACATTTACGGACCCTTTGGGGTGCCTCAGAGCTGAGAGGTGAGTGTCCCTCAGACATTGAACACCTTTCAACATCTTCAGCTCAGCGGACTTCAGGTGTTAACATTTGAACAATTAATCAAGGATACTTCCATTTGCAACTTTAATTAATACGATAAAGCAGTTTGCATATTGGAAACCTGACCTTGGCCCTTTTTGTAACGAGAAAACAAGAGAGCCAATCAGTGAATTTTTAACACGCAGAAATTCACCATTCAGCCATGACGAGTAAAGAACAATAGAAAACATACACAATTAAGGATATTTAAATCAGAATGAAGGTACATAACAGTCAACATACAGTTTAAAATTTGAAATAATTTACCAGTCTTTAACCATTAATGCTAATTTTCAAAAGTGTTATTTCAAAGTAAAATTAACTTCAAAATCGTAGTTACTTTAAACTGTAAATTTTGTATCGCGGAAACGCCCACATGTAACACAATACTGAGCATTTAAATACATGTGTATGTATAGAAAAATTTGAAAAAAGTACTTTAAAAATGTTAAGAAAATGTCAGTTGATTTTATATAAATATATGATTTCTTACCTTTGAACCGATTTGGTTGCCGCATTGGCCAGCTTGAAGATGTACAATTTCACGCATTTTGTGTGATAGGAATGTCTAGTATTTTTAAATATCTGCGAGTTGCAGCTACAGCCGTGTGGACCCTGTGCTTGCTGATTTACAATTGAGCCACATGTACCATGAGGAGGTGAATTCCGCATGTGCAGATATTAGTCACATGGTTAGGCGCGGCTATGAATATTCATGACGTAGGTGGAGAGGAAAGGATGACATAATGTATTTTGAGTCTGACTTCAGCAGATTGGAATTTTAAGCAAAACACGATTGAATTGTAGAATTATGTAGAATCAAATAATTATTGGTAAAGTCACTTCAAAAAGTACAAAATAGTTTGCCTTACTTTTAAAAGTGCACATATTATTATAAGTGGTGAATACAAACACAACACGGTTTTTGTTTTCAAAAACGTTTATATATCGAGTTATACAATCATGTATAAGTATAATGGCTTTAAAAGGGTATAAACGTTTTAATAACATTTTGAAAATATTTTTTCAAAACATGGTACAAAACATTCTATACCATGTTATTTGAATGTGGAAAAAGGTATTTTACGAAAATGCTGGCAAAGGTGCAGCATTTTTTTTATATACTAAACACTTTTATGACCGACCGGTATTTAATTTATAAACAAGCGTTTTGACAAAACCAAAACACATTTATAACATTAACACGTTTTTAAAATATTTTTGTGTTTGCCGGGTACTTTTTATAAATAGTATTAATGCGCAACACTATCCTATAAAATTAGATTGGCAAATGTAAAAAATAATATCATAAAATAGGAGAAATTAAAAAAAGATTTATAATTAGTTAAAGGCCAACTTAAAAAACACAGTTTCAAACGTTCATGTTTAACAGCGCTTCAAATTTGGAGACGATCATAAGAATCACAATCCTTATACCCTTTAAACTTAAAGTAGTTAGTGTTTAACATATTGTGGGGTAGGCTTTTACGACTGGAGTTCATAACAATAGGTATGTTTTTAGCGGGTTCGCCCTCGGATAAGTTTAGAACTGTCAAGCTTTCGTCAGGAGTAGCTCTGAATTCTTCAGGACAAAGTACCTAAGAATGAGAGATCAGTGTAGCCCGCCCCTTGCCTACTGGTGGCTCTGAAAAGAGCCGTTCATTGAAGACTGCCCCTTGTCAACTGAGAACAAGCAGACCTCGCCTATCTGTTAATGTCACAAGGTTTGATGGCTCTGAAAAGAGCCGTTCGCTGAAGACTGCCGCTTGTCAACACTCGCGAACAAGCAGACCTCGCCTATCAGCTGTAGCTCTGAAAAGAGCCGTTCACTGATGACTACTCCCGTCAACCAAAAACAATCAGACCTCGCCTATCTGCTGATGCAACTGCAGAGAGTTTGCAACAAAGTAGCAACGAGGGGCAGTCTTCAGTGAACGGCTCTTTTCAGAGCCACCAGTAGGCAAAACTGTTAGTAGGCAAGGAGCGGCATACATTTCTCATTCTTAGGTTTGTCCAGAAGTCAGAGCTTCTCCTAACGAAAGCTTGACCGTTCTTAAACTTGTCCGACGGCGTACATGTTACCAATTTACAATTAACAACTTACCAATTCGTATTTAACATATCTCTGTCACATTTTTGATTAAAATAACAATATTGTTTTATCGTTTTTTACATGAACGTAATTAAAATTAAATACACATAAAAATTTATTTTATTTATGGCTGATTTACTTTGTTTTATTAAAGAAGAATGATCTTAAGGGTTAGATGAATCACCGTGACAAATTTATTAGTTTCTATAAAATTCAGTTATTAGCTTAGTAATCACCATCATCCATGTCTAACATGATAAAGGCGTTTACAAGTGATGCATTCAATATGAATCCAATATGACCATGACATTGTATTTTATTTTTTGGTTAAATGTTGTATGTTGTAACTTTAGGCCGAGGGCACTGCACCTCACGCTCTGCGTTTAGCAGTGTCCTCATCCATCTCATTGACGTTTTTCATAAAAATAGTTGCTTTTTCCATTATATTATTGTATATAAAATACATCATTATTGTATCTCATTGTATCATAATTATATTATTGTATAATGAATGGATGAAAATAAATTGATTGATTGATTGATTGATATTTGGCAGGGCGAGTATGAGAAGCGATTTATCATGACAAATGTGGTGGATCCTTCTAGGACCATGTAATACCACCAGTCCATTGGCTATGTCAGAAAGGTTATCGCTCATCGCTGCAGGCGATTGAACAACAAACTCAGTTGTCAGTAGCTCGGAGCGACGTAGGGCCCTATGTAGATAGTGAAATCAGTCCAGTGGAATTAGTCCAGTGAAATTATTAAAATAATTAAATAAATAAATAAATAAATAAATAAATAAATAAATAAATAAATAAATAAATAAATAAATAAATAAATAAATAAATAAATAAATAAATAAATAAATAAATAAATTAATTAATTAATTAATTAATTAATTAATTAATTAATTAATTAATTAATTAATTAATAAATAAATAAATAAATAAATAAATAAATAAATAAATAAATAAATAAATAAATAAATAAATAAATAAATAAAATAAATAACTTAACAAGAAAGAAAGAAAGAAAGAAAGAAAGAAAGAAAGAAAGAAAGAAAGAAAGAAAGAAAGAAAGAAAGAAAGAAAGAAATTTTAATCAATTTAATTAATCAATTAGATAATTAATTAATTTAGTTAATTAATTTATTAATTATTTAATCGATGAGTTCATTATGACATGAAATAACCAAAACGAAATAATGCATCATCATCATCATTTGTACTACAGATGATATTGGCATCATATTGCACATGGACATCCAGGTTCAGGAAAACTGACGTTTTGTCGCTCCATAGCAATCCGTGCTGAACGAACGTGACGAGTTCATGTCATCACGATCATGATATAGTCATCAGAAAACTGAGCTCAATGTTTAACCAAAGTATTCTTTTTGGTTTAACCATGTCTTTGATAATCTGTGGTATTTTGGTCAGTTTAGTTTCCCAATTTATAAATTCTTCGGTGAGTTTTTTATCTTTGTCAAAATATATCCCAACTTCTCAAGACATTTTTATCAGTTCAGATGCCTACTTAATTTCACTACTCGAATTAAAGGGTTGTTTTTACCTAAAATATTGTTTGTTCCAATTTCTGGTTTACTCATGTAATTTTACACGAAATTAGGGTTAGGGTTAGAGTTAGGGTTAGTTTAGGTTTAGGATTAGGGTTAGGGTTAGGATTAGGGTTATGATAGTAGGATTAGGCTTAGGGTTAGGGTTAGGAATTAGGATTACGGTTAGAGTTTAGCTTACACGAAATACTAATAATTACATGAAGGATCGACACAATTTCTTTTCCAAAATAAACCATCATATAAATGAAAGAAAAAAGACAGAACTTAGAAGACTGAAGAAGAAAAGAATATCTGGTTTTGATTTTTACGTCATTTATCATGTTGTGAAAATTATGCTCGCGTTGAAAATGTGTACTCTATAAAATGAGCCTGTGCCCTGTGCAGAGGATTCTCCGTGACATCATCTTCTGTTTAAATATAAATTATGATAATATTACATTATGATAATTCCAAAGCGTGTCAGAGTATAATTCATAAGAAATTATGCAGGAAATTGAGGTGACATGACATTAAAATCAATGCTACTTGCAGCATCAATAACTAAATATGAAATTGAAATTAATCATTTATATGAAAGTTTCACAAATTTGATACTAAATCTCATTTAGGTAACAAATGTACATGCATTATGATATTTTTAAACGGTAAAAAATAGATAAATGAACCGAAATGAACCAATACGGTGCCGCTTTAAAATGTTGATGAATATTCATAAGCCGCGCCTTTGTAAGCCGACTCGGTTCATGCACCGTGCAGCTGCATTGCATTTGCTCACGTGGATTTCAAACCGTTAGCGAAGCCAGACGTGTGCACACGACAGAACAAATTTGTCCAAATTTCAAATTAAAACAGCCATCAAAATGCGTGAAATTGTACATCTTCAAGCCGGCCAGTGCGGCAATCAAATTGGAGCCAAAGTAAGTAACATGCTATTTTGCGTATTTTAATGATATTTTCTGTTAAATTGTGCATCGTTCTTTGTAAATTGTCAAATTTTGAACTGTGCATGTGTTTCTGTGAGCGAGGTTAACGGAATTTTAACGGCCAACCTTCAGATTTCAGGAGTGCAACTACCAATTGCTTTGTTTTGTCTCTTTATCAGGAAACCCGCCAAATTCAACATGGATACTCTTTGTTTTAACTTTTATCTATATCTCATGATCTATATTTAAATGCGCTTTTATCACATTCTCTGGATACAGAGTACACAATTATTATGTTTTTCCGGGTGTTTTTCATTGTAAAGCGCTGTGTTCTCAGTAGAACACTAATAAATGTTTGCATTACTAGATAGATTTAATGGAAAAGACTAAAATAAATATTTGATATGTTTATTATATCATATTTAACGCCATTAACGTTTCATTTCAATCGTATATTAATGTTATGTTACACAGTATTTCGGTGTAGAGAGTATTCATAAAACATGGCATGATGCCCAATACCCTTAAGGCCTGGGAAACACATGAACATTGAACAAGCATGCAAGGGATTGAATAACAGGGTGAAACATTCGCGGTCATATACTGATCATCGTGGATAAAAATCATTGCAAAGAGTATCATCGACTTGCTGCAATCAAAGCATTGCAATCTGAATGATACATGTAGTTTCCAGATGACATGTCATTTTTTTCCAAGCCACTCAATTATATTTGATCACGTTGGTTTCAAATAAACATTTTCAAAGTTCAAGTTTGATGATCACAAATGATTCATAGGTTTGCTTTAATTGATTCATGCTTCAATCACCGTGTCAAATTAGTAGACAGTACGGTAATAGGAACTGACATATCACTGTATAAAATGTTAAACATTAACCCGGAATAGAATGATATGTCTGGTTCATTGGCTACCAACCAGTCGGCATAAATACCAGTCATCATCATCAGTATCACCAGGGAAGATGAGTTTGGTATACAGACAGATCCATCTTCCTGCTGCCATCATTCATGTCATCATTCAATCAACAAGAAAAATTCAGGTTATAAAAATGTCAATTTCAGTCATTGTGTGTAAATGACGAAGATATGGAAGCTGTCTTCTAGTTCTATACGCATATCAAGTCGGCTATATTAATTGTGCCAGAGCTATTTATAGCTCAATATCTATTAAAAATACACTGTATTTTACTATTAAAATCAATGAAAATTTCGAATTGAAATGGACTCAAATTAACTGCAAAGCTAAGTTCATGAACTGCTTCAAATGAACTGCTTTAAATGAAGAACAGATTCTTTTTAATATGACTGATGCAATATTAATCTTCATGATCAAAGGATCAATAAAACTCTAAATTTAAAATTTTCAATTTTTTGTGTAATAGCGATCTGAAATTAGTGAATGTGTGTATATGGTATTGGTATGAAAATACTGCTATTTTCTATACCTTGCGGTGCAATTCAAAAACGTTGATTGCCTGGGACAAATATGATATTGAGTTCTAATCATAATTATTGACATTGTTATATTTCTTATACAAATTACAATTCTATATTTTTTCATTAAGTTTTGAAAATTGGATATTATTCTCAAAAGGCTCATTGTACGATTCCAATTTGCCAACTTAATTGAACTAACACTAAATCTATTCCCAGACTCTAATTACATAATTTGCTGTACATACAATTTCAATGTACCAATTCTAGTAGTTAAATCACAAGGTTTTCTATTTGCACTTCCTCTTGTGATGGATATAAATAATTTGCTCCAGTTAATTAGCCTAATTAGCATATGGGTACCATACGATGTCCCCAACCATTCTTTTCCATGGTCCAACTACATATGTATAATTAGCTATTTAAACTCAAATTTAAGATTCAAGAAATTCAAAAATATTCAATATTTAATACAATCTTCTTTGTTATTTCAAAATGAAAAATGGATTTTCAAAATTCAAGGGCGCCTTTATATAGCTATACAGTGTTGGTGAATTGACTAAGTGTTTGATTTGAACATCCGAATTGAGGAACTGATTCTAAGAAACCTCACCACCAAGTTCGAATTAAAATTCCAGTGATTCATCAAGACGACATTTTGACCTCATTATCAATCCCACTGCTGCCACCAAAAGTTACTCACGAATGCAGATGCCGCTTTTTAAGTTACTCACGAGTGTCTATGCCGCCTTTTGGCTATATTTTAAAGGCATAACGTAGACCTTCATCTCGATACATTCATGAATACAAAGTATAAACTTTGGACCATTATTTATCATGCTTTAGAATGATTCCTGGTGTCATAGTCCCTACATCTGATTTGGTAAAATGTCATCATCAATAAACATGATATTAAAATGATGAGCCAACTACCGGTAAATGATGCGTCATGTTCAATACGTCCAAAATTTAATCATGGAAGAAAGAGATAAGAAGGAACCACAACGAACGCATTCACTTTGTCCACTCCCTTTACCGACATTTAGTTGACATTGTTATTCATGAGGATTTACTTTGGTCAATACCCCGCGTTAAATAGGTGATTGGTATTGTATTCCATGTATTTGCATGTCTTCTGGAGCGTGTGTGAAGGATGATTTGAACTAATGACCTTCCGTGCAAGCACCCTATAGGATTTTCTTTGGTGACGTGATCATCGGTCATTGATGGCCTACATCTTTTTCTTCCATTTTGCCCAATTTTTCCGAACTTTGATGACTTTTTTCTCAGAGTTGGCAGTCTTTGGCACTGAAACGAGTTAGCTAGTTACGATTATACACATATAAACTATTAAATTAAATAGGTTTTATGTACCGGACTCAACCGGAACATTGTGCATTATTTAAGAACATTTTACATCTATTTTTCATCGAAAAAGTCACCAAAATCTCACCTTATTTGCTAAAGATGAAACTCAGCAAAAAACGGCCGATTTTGATTACCTTTTCGATGTTTTATAGGACATTTTCTACACAACACGATCAAGAAAACAGTTTGACTGTAGATCCCAAAACAAAGCTACTATACATGTTCAGAGCATCAGTGAAATTCCATAATCTTACTTCTGGGTAGCGTTTGTTTGTTCGTGGATGGGTTTGTTATAAATTTTTTCCAGTAATGATTTTGCCAAGCATCGATCGCGGTAAATGGATCATACATGAAAGTAAGTACCATTGATAGCTTTTCTTTTCATGCGTCAATAGATAAGCGGATTAAAACTTGGCCGATCGAAGTCGTTGTGGTTCCTTCTCATCTCTTTCTTCCATGATTTAATCAACCCTATAATTTCAGGGAATATTTTCAATATCAATAATTTATCAACAATTAATGTGAACAGTGATAGGCCTATACAGTCCAATCATGATATGATTTTGTTGCATAATACTGATGAATAAACCATCTGCCTATAGGAGATCAATAATTAACCGAACTAATTTAATATGCATCATTTGAGTTTTAATTATATGCCACGAATTAAAATTCAACATGTTTATAACATTTTGATAGCTAATATTCGAGGTGAATGGGGCACAGATCCTGGAGACTTTGCCTGAAGAGTTTCTCTCTATAGGATCTGCGGGACCTTTTCGTGTTTTGTTAAACCACTTTCTAATCAAATCTTTATAGAACTAGAACTTTGTGTATAAATCTGTTATTATTATATTATTTATAATATTAATGAATGTAAAAAAGACGCGGCCCGATGTTCATATTTCAATTAATTTTTACTGGAAAAAAATCCATGGAAAAAATCTTGAACATGTGCAATTTACTACCACTACTTGTAGAAGTTGCAGGAATCATTCAGAATCAAATAATACTTGGGCATCCAAATTACATGACTATAAATTACATTACATTTTTTCAATTTTGTGTCAGACCATCAGCCTTGAATTGTGTTGAGTGTATTGCACCGTGTGAATTGGACCCTCAACCGTCAAATTTCACCACACCATGTTTGGATTCAAAAAACACTTTTCATTGTTATTTTAATAAGCTCGGGCTTTCCCATACCTTTGGCAAATTCTATTGAGAAGGTTTCAAATTACGGGTCAGTAAATAACCAAAACTATTGTCTAGGATTTTGCAGAATATTTTGTCATAAAAGGGTCAGATTGTGTGCGCCGACATGAATCTTAGTCTCCACCGCCGCCAGTTTGATTCCGCTCACTCCACACAAATTGGAGAGCTAGTGGAATCAAACTGGCGGCTGAAGAGACTATACATAAACCGTTATAGCCGGAGGGCGCTCTATCACCAGTTTCCAGATTGTAAAAGATTTAATGTCAGCTGTTTTACTGATGGGAGTTCAAAACAGGACTGTAATTCGTTTCACGTATCATGTTTTAATCATGTACATGTACTAGTATATAGCATCGACTCGAGAGTCGAGTAATCAAAGAGCTAGAAAAGTTTAACATATGTTTTGGTGAGATATGGAAATTTGTTGACAAGCAGTGTTAATCAAATGTATCCTCAAGTCAAATCCTGTTCTGAACAGATTAGAATTACTTAGGGCCTATTCTTGTCCACTTTTTGCTTGGCCATTATCATGATTATGCTACCGTTTTATGATTTATAAGATTTATTACATCTTGTTTATATAATAATCAGATGTGTTTTAATTATTAATTATTAAAATCTGATAATATTCAAAGTTAAATATATCATCCAGCATAAAATCTCATAAATTGTCGGGTCAAATGTTTGTGCCAATTTCACAAACAGAATTAGTGCAAGAGACACAAAAGCAAATATCACGATATATTATTCTACAGCCATAAAGATAGAACATCTTACTCAGCTCAATTTTCCCGCAGATGATATCGATGATGTGCAACATTTAAACGATACAACATATACAAAGAGTCACAGACACTTTATATACGCAATAGACAAGATAGTTTTGGTTGAGTCTGAGGCCTTAGGCAAAATGATATTATACACATAAGACTACTAACCTAATTACGACTAGATTCAGTTTCGGCAAGAGATAATACGTATTGTTGGAATATTATCCCTAGGAATATTATGTTCTACTCAGACATCTCAGTATCTCTCAAATAATTTATTTGAACTTGGGGTATATGCTATCAAAAATGAAAAAAACAATACTAGTAATTGGTACTGATGCTGTATGGCAAACAAAATAATATAGCCTGTCATACAGTAGGCCCCCTATACTAAATAGCCCAGGTCATTTAAAGGTGGGTTGCATACAAGGTGCATAATTATATGTAGCTTCAAATGTTGCATTTGACGAGTTTTGAGTGTCGAGTTTCGTCTCGAAACTCAAACTTAAAACTCGATACTTTAAACTCGACAAAATGTAACACTCAAAAATATGAATGCACGATCCGCGTTATGGTCATCATCAGGTAACGGTCGCGTCGATCATGATTCGGTATCAAATGGTTATTCATCTCACAACTTAAATTTGTCTCAACTGCGACACTTCAACACTTTGCATACAATGTATAATTCCCAGGTATAATAATTACATTATTTACTAGGGCCAATTTATAGAATTTCAAGCCGAGACGGTATCGTCTCGGCTTCTAACAATTAACATTCGTGAAAAACCTATGTGGCCACACCAGTTCATACAAATAGCGATGTAAACTGTCATAGAATTTAAAAGGGTTTTCCTAATGTATTCCATGATGACTCATACTGTTCCTTCGACAGTTCACGCATCCAATTTATTATAACGTGGCGTGGTCAATGCCCTGGCTAATGTCTGCAAACTTCTATAGTCTGCATTCATACTCGGTTAGAAATAGTCGTCGTCCCAGCAAACACAAAATACTTTGCAGAAAAGGTTTAAATGTCGGGTTATAAAAGGGTATAAATCGTTTTTAAAGAAATCGGATAAACGTTTGCACAGTATTTTTTGTGGGAGCTGAGCCTACACCAGACATATCGAATTACATTCTGAATACGAAGAATGTTCTTCTAATATTAAATAATTTTGATCTTTTTTTAATTCGCGATATAGGCTAGCCTAATACAAATTTTATGACAAATTGTTAAAATTTGATATTTTTTTAATTTTTGATATTTCACTGTCCTCGAAGTAAACTTTATCTAATAATGATAGTCTATCTATGAGTAAAAAGTTGTTAAATCTAAATATGTACTTAAAGTGTATGTAGCTGGGATTGACTTAAGCCACTCATGTAAAACTTCCGACCGCTCAGATTGACATATCATATTGCGCCCTCTTGTGATCGGAGCCACTCATGTAAAACTTCCGACCAATCAGATTGACACACCATGTTGCGCCCTCTTGTGATCGGAGCCACTCCTGTAAAACTTCCAACCAATCAGATTGACATATCATGTTGCGCCTTCTTGTGATCGGACTGGATATCGGAACCACTCATGTAAAACTTCCGACCAATATTGTGCCCTCTTGTGATCGGAGCGACTCATGTAAAACTTCCGACCAATCAGATTGACATAATATCATGTTGCGCCCTCTTGTGATCGGAGCCACTCATGTAAAACTTCCGACAAATCAGATTGACATAATATCATGTTGCGCCCTTTTGTGATCGGAGCCACTCATGTAAAACTTTCGACCAATCAGATCAGGTGGTGGTCGCCGTGCATTCTCTAAATTCAGTAAATTTTCATCGTCAAACCGTTGGGGTTTGATAATGATTCATGAACCCCACAAAACTAACCAAGTATATGGAAAATGCCATACGGCCGGGCGGTTTCACAAGTTGCCGACTCGATCATGCCATTCGCCGCCTGAATCAGATTGACATATCATGTTGCGCCCTCTTGGGAACGAAGCCAATCATGTAAAACTTCCGACCAATCAGATTGACATATCATGTAGCGCCCTCTTGTGATCGAAGCCACTCATTTTAAACTTCCGACCAATCATATTGACATAATTCTTATCATGTTGAAAGACCCTACACTGAAACGTTTCGATAAATATGAATCTAAAATTATCTTCTCTTTGTTCTTTCTTTCTACTTGCAGTTCTGGGAGGTGATATCTGACGAGCATGGTGTTGACCCAACTGGCGCATATCATGGAGACAGTGATCTCCAGCTGGAAAGAATCAATGTTTACTACACAGAAGCAACTGGTGGCAAATACGTCCCCCGTGCTGTCCTGGTTGATCTGGAGCCAGGCACAATGGACTCTGTGAGATCAGGTCCCTTTGGACAGATCTTCAGACCAGATAACTTTGTGTTTGGACAGAGTGGTGCTGGTAACAACTGGGCTAAGGGGCATTATACTGAGGGAGCTGAGCTGGTAGATTCAGTATTAGATGTTGTGCGCAAAGAGGCAGAGAGCTGTGATTGTTTACAGGTTTGTACATAGCATACCCTATACACTCTAAGAAATAAAGGTTCTAGATAGAACTCTTTTTGTCCTCTCAGGACAGGAGAACCCTCCCTCTTGAACCTCTAAAAAAGTTCTTTAATTTTGGAGAACCTTAAGGGGTACTACACCCCTGGCCAATTTTGTGCCTATTTTTGCATTTTTCTCAAAAATTATAGCGCATTGGTGACAAGTAAGATATGTATATTATAAGGGCAAGGACTACAACTACTGCACTGAAAATTCAGCAACTCAAGGCAAGTAGTTATTGATTTATTGATCAAATATTGGTTTTCCCTCATTTTTAACTGTAACTCCACAACTGTTGTCTGTGTTGAAATAAAATCTCCAGTGCAGTAGTTGTAGTCCTTGCCCCTATAATATGCATATGTTACTTGTAACCAATACGCTATAATTTTTGAGAAAAATGCAAAAATAGGCAAAAAATTGGGCAGGGGTGTGTAGTACCCCCTTAAAGGTTCTCTAAAGAACCGAACACGGTTCTGTATCACATTTTGAGGCCATTTTCGATGGTTTTGGAACCATTTTTTAGTTCTTTAGAGAACTTCAAAGGGATCTCCTGAGAGGACAACTTTAGAACCTTTTTAGAACCTTTATTTCTTAGAGTGTAACGGTTTTATTATATTTCTATGTCATGCACCTCGAGTCGAAGTGCATGTTCTTATAAAACACTGGCTATCAAATGTATATTATAATAGTATGTTGTTCCAATGTCGGTTATTGGAAATGGTCATTATTTCTTCAAAGCTAGGAAATACAGGGTGTCCCTGAGGGAAACGTTACGTCGCATTTTTGAGCATATCTGAATCAAACATCACCGAATACTGTTATAATGCTTTTTGCATAGCAAAACAGATTTTTCATTATACATTTTGAATTCTGAAAATTGACCATTTTGTTCTGGAAATATGATTAGAAATGTACGAAAATGCCTCAGTTTCAATCCGTTCCAGGGATTCAAATATTCAATCCATGATCAGGGCCTGTCTATGATCTCTATCTGGAGAGCATTATATATATTATCAAGTTTGTCCATGGATATTTTATCATGTTTGACTCCGTGATTGAAATGGATTACAAATGAGGTCTGATTTTCAAAATGTTAAAATATAATTCAATAAGGTTCGAGCTCGTTCACCTAGAACTAGCCCCGTTCCACAAACCGCGACGCCTCTCGACGCCTCTCGAGAGGCGTCGCGGTTTGTGGAACGGGGCTAGTTCTACGTTCACCCTGCAAATATGCGTATAGTTTTATCAGATTTGACTCATTTAGTACCTCAACTTATAGATGCACATTGTTTCTGCATCAAACGTACATGTATTTATGATGTGAACGCGTTTTAAATTCAATTTGTCAATCACCATTCCTGTTTTGTCATGTTTATAATCGATAACCTAATACATTGTAATATTAAAGTTCTTCTTTGTATCGTTTATTCTACAGGGTTTCCAACTTACACACTCACTCGGTGGAGGAACAGGCTCAGGTATGGGCACCCTTCTCATTAGCAAAATTCGTGAGGAATACCCGGACAGAATCATGAACACCTTCAGCGTTGTCCCATCACCTAAAGTATCAGACACAGTGGTAGAGCCTTACAACGCCACCTTGTCAGTACATCAGTTGGTAGAGAACACAGACGAAACATATTGCATTGACAATGAAGCTTTGTATGACATTTGTTTCCGTACCTTGAAGCTTACAACTCCAACATATGGAGATCTTAATCATCTTGTGTCAGCAACCATGAGCGGTGTCACAACTTGTCTGAGGTTCCCAGGTCAACTCAACGCTGATTTGCGTAAACTTGCCGTCAACATGGTACCTTTCCCACGTCTTCACTTCTTCATGCCTGGTTTTGCACCTCTCACCAGCCGTGGCAGTCAGCAATATCGTGCCTTGACCGTTCCAGAGCTTACACAGCAGATGTTTGATTCCAAGAACATGATGGCTGCATGTGATCCTCGTCATGGAAGGTACCTGACAGTGGCTGCAATCTTCCGTGGTCGTATGTCAATGAAAGAGGTCGATGAACAGATGCTGAATGTACAAAACAAGAACAGCAGCTACTTTGTAGAATGGATCCCCAACAACGTGAAGACCGCTGTCTGCGATATCCCTCCACGTGGTCTTAAGATGTCCGCTACCTTCATCGGTAACAGTACCGCCATCCAGGAGCTCTTCAAGCGTATCTCAGAGCAGTTCACCGCTATGTTCCGTCGTAAGGCTTTCTTGCATTGGTACACTGGTGAGGGTATGGATGAGATGGAGTTCACCGAGGCTGAGAGCAACATGAATGATTTGGTATCTGAGTACCAACAATACCAGGATGCAACAGCTGAAGATGAGGGTGAATTTGACGAGGAAGAGGAAGGGAAGAGGACGATGCCTAAATCATTTTTTAAGCTGGAAAGGGAGAAAAGTCTAAATCATTACGATCTTTAATAAACAGGCTAAAATCGACACATCTCTTTCATAATCAACTCTCCCTGAATATCTCCCACTAGAGTGCAATTTGTCAGCAAATTATTTCGCGCTAGGATTCTAAATCAATGTTTGTAACTTATTTAAATAATTCCATCATTCCATAAATCTCTTCGTAATTTATGAATAGGTCTATAGATTGGAATGTAGTTAATTGGCAATTAATATGCGATGGTAGCTGAAGCGGGATAGCAGTAAGAATCTTGGTTTAATTCACATTTTCGACAAATCCCATAAGCCTTTGCGTACGTATTTACCCATGCCATATCGTTGATGCGCACATCTTTAGTGCGGAATTCATCGATGATTAAAGTGTTAATGTAGGCTACGCATTGAATCCATCTGGTATAAATACGTAAAGGATTATGGGAATTCTTGAAAGGTGAATACAAACATTCAGCATGTTTCAAAAAGATCATTGCAGCATAGAGGTGAGTTGCTTATCACTTTTGGGATATCAAAGTGGAGTAAAGTACAAGCAAGTGCAATATTTCAATATTTTGCCAACCAAAACATAAACAGGATAGGAATTCTCCAACTTCCTTTAGCATGTTTAGCAAAAATGTAGACAGTATTTAAAAGGGCAATGACTTTTGCATCACGTTAAGAAAGGACACATGAAAGAAAAGTTTGGTGATGTAAAGAAGTGGTTTTGTAATTTCGTACATTCTTAGCTGGTTTAGATATTTTGGAACAAGTACTTATGATACATTTTTCCTTTCTAAGTAAAAGTGCAGTTCCAGATCGATCCATTGTAACATTATTTTGTCGTGATCTTGCAATGAAACAACGGGGCTTTCATTATTTTGTAAAGATAAGATATATTGAACAACATTTAGGTATATTCGTCTCAGAGCACAGCAGTGATTGTCGAGATTGACATAATAATCATAGTGTCACAAAATACTTTGTCTCAATTGTTTCAAATTTGGTCCCTGGAAAGAACTTGTCCCAACTTTTGAATGGATCGGTCAGGCAAGTCTGGAGTTGATCATATTGGACTATTCAGTTGAAATCCACCCTATTGAAGACACGGAGTGTGAATTTCAAATGGGGTTATCTGAATGAGTAACTCCATTTGAAATCTTCACCCCCTGATTTGGTGATTGTGTCTTCCATAGGGTGTATGGATTTCAACTGAATAGCCCAGATTGCATTGACAGAGGTTAGGTCATATGCGTAAGTAACAGTACTGTCTATAACTGATCACTGATATACTTGGTTTTTAGTACTTAAAGAGGAAGCCTCGCCAGAGCAGTTCTTCTGGGGTGAACCAAACCCGCCTGGTTATCAAATTAATCAGTGACAAGGTTATCTCCGAATTTGACAGGTGCTAATTGATGCAATAACATTGAGACATCAATTAGCACCTTAATTCAGAGATACACTTGTCACTGATTAATTTGATAACCAGGCAGGTTTGGTTCACCCCAGAAGAACTGCTCTGACGGGGCTTCCTCTTTAAGATTTACAAAATAAATGGTTCAAACTTCAATCCAAGGATTTTTCAGATCATAGTCTTACTGCCCAGTCGGTTTGAATTATAACTTTTTATTATAGTGCGCAAACCGACTGAACAAAGTATAATATTTTCTGAATCGTCATACTTAAAGACGGAACAGATTTTAATGCGCCAAAGATTTTTTTAATCATGAATAACAAAAGAACAGTAAAAGAACAAATGATATATTGTGTAGAATCTTTCAAAATTCACCAAATAAACTCATCCATTTTCAACGCTAATCTTTGTGTTTGGTTTCGATGATGTTGTTGTTGTCAATATAAAGCATTATGCATAATACGATCAGCTTGAAATATCATGATAGTGTATAGAGTCCCTACTTGCTTCCTAAGGAATGTTTTTTCTTCTTTAGTTAAAATAGTTCAGAAGTAAACATAATTATAGCAATAGATTTACTTCTGTCCAAAAATAAGCATGTTAATCAAGCCCGCAAAACCACCAAAGGTCGCCGAGTCCCCCGGTACACCACTGGGGTGACACTCATCATAAGACCTGGGTCAATATTTATATTTTGGGTTAATTTCATATCTCAAATGCCAAGAAGGTATGGCCCACTGAGTGGTGTCACTGAAATGAAAGATAAAAATAATAAAGAATGTAACCCCCCGTGGGTCAATATTCATATATTGGGTCCTTTTTATATTTCTAAATGCCAAGAAGGTATGACCATCCGAGTGGTGTCAAATGAAAGAGAAAGAAGTTAAGATTACATGTATTAAAATTATTTCCCCCACCAGGGGCGGCACTATTTTGGGTCCCTTTCAAAATCCCAAGATGCCGTAAAACCTCGTCTACAAGCATATATAGTATTTTTGATGAAAGCTAAATTAATACGAAACAAGCGTAAATATATATACCCATAGGCCTACAATAGATTGGTTTATGCTTGGATCTGTATTGCTCAATAATGACACCTAGATTAATTAAGCTTTCATCAGAAGCACTCTATATGCTTGTAGACGAGGTTTTACGGTATAATTCCCTGAGTAGTTTCAAATGAAAGGAAAAACGAAAAGAATTTCCCCACCAAGGGGTGACACTCCTTGTAAAGACGCCTATCAATATTCCTATTTTGAGTCCTTTCCATATCTCGAAATCCCAACAAGGTATAATTAATAGTCCCACTCCCATCCTCGGTGAAAGTGATATACCACAATGTGCATGGAATCCCACAAATTGGATATTTATTTATGATATCCGGCTGAAGCCAGCCAAACCCCTTATCAAACGACCGAATCGGCAAAAAAGCTTAGATTTGTATATCGTCAGTGACGTTATAAAAATGTCATCTTTTTTGGATAAAGTAGACTGAGGCTGTGGATGACGAAGTACCCTTTAAGGATAAGGTCCCGACTTCATCCCTGCGTTTTGTTTGCCCCCACCCCGACCTTCTACTCTCCTTGTTACTGCTCAAATGGCTTAATCAGGTCAAATGCCGAATCTCCACACAATTCGCACAGTGGCCTATATAGTCCAGTCAATCTAAACAAATTAGTGATGTCACCCACAACAGAATTTTTTTCACTTTTATACATTTTAGAGATGTCCCCTGAACATCATACCAAAAATATACCAAAATATACTTGGTGGAAAGGTAGTTTTTGGCGGGAAAGGGTCATACAGGGGTTAGATTTCAAAATTGCTTTAATCTTTCTAAAAACTATACCAAAGCATTCCTCTAGTCTTAAGGATTCAGAAAAAGTATAGTTTGTCATATCTGTGATGTACCATTCTCAAGTTATAAGCAAAAAGGTCAAAGGCCAAATTTTGAGCTCCACGTGGGTCAACTTCGAAAAAATGCTCCGATCTCCTTAAAAATGGTCTCAATGTGTTCGTCCTTTAAAAACACTCCAAAATAAGAATATCTTGGATGCTTCCTTACCTAGGTAGCAGGGTAAAAGAGGTCATTGACCATTGAACTCTATTGACCCCGACCTAGTTTTCGATGTTACGCATGTAATTAAACAACTTAAACAGTGCAAATATTCTTTAAATGAATTATGTTTGCAACTTGCAAGCCGAACAGTTTGAGACCATTTTGGTTTAAATCAAACAATTTTTAGTTTTTTGACCTCTGTTGAACCCAACATTTGACCTTTGACCTTTTCGGCTATAACTCAAGAACCGTACATCACAGGTATGGCAAACTATATTTTTTCTGAATCCGTTATGACTAGAGGAATAATTTGGTATAGTTTTTAAAATGATTGGAGCAATTTTGAAATTTGACCCCTGTATGACCTTTTCCCGCCAGAAACTACCTTTCCACCAAGTATATTTTAGTATACTTTTGTATGCTGTTCAGGGACATCTCTGAAATTCATAGGAGTGAAAAAAATTCTGTTGCAATTAGTGGTGAGTCAAAACCCACTTTGACTGGACTAATAGCGACTAGCGAGTTAATAATCGGAGGGTTGTGGGTTCGAACACATATGGGTGGTTGCGCTATCGTGCGGGTTGTGCCCTTTATAGAGAAGAAAGATCGATGAAAAGAAGGCCACTCAAAATCAAATGCACAATATTATCTCACTCGTTTGGTAAATTCACCCAATTAACCTCATATTAGGCCATTTTAACCTTAAAAACCCCAATTTACGCATTTTTTAAACTTTTGCACCATATTTCACCAGTTTAGCGTCAATTTGCCAGAATATTTCGCGCATTTGTACCATAAATGTATTTTGTCGCCTAAGGGTGCTCTATTTACAATACTTCAAGAAAAAATCCAACTTCACCCCCCCCCCTCCCCCCGCTCCCATGTCAAAAAGAAATCAACCCCAGCTGAGGGAGTTATTAAAGTACCGATTTTGGTATCGATTGGTGCGTCAAAGTTGCAGTGGAGGCCAAAATGTGTCATTACGTCGATAACGGTTGCGTCCGGCAAAAGGCAAGGTAGGCCTATTTAATGGCAAGAATTTTGTTGATTTGCCCTAAAGAGTAAACGAAAACAGAAACAGTTAATTACCTAGTAAGCAAAATAGTATTATAATACTTAATAGTCTGGCCTGTCCCTGCCCTGAAGAACTTGATTACCTCACGATCTATATAACCAATTAACGCCATCAGTCAGTCAATACAACATTTCTTATTTATTGGTGGCGTTTCAAGGGTTGGCCCAGTCGGTGCAAGACACGAAAGTCACGAATTCAAGAAAGCTCATACCATAATTCTACTTGAACGGCGGTGCCACGTAGTACCACATCGACATCATGGGTCCAGGATCATTGCCGGGGATCATTGTAGCTGGGGTGGTGCGTGCGTGTGTGGTGTGTTAGTGTCGGGGTGTGTTGATGCGTTTTGTGTGTTGGGAGTAGCGTGTTTGCCGTAGCTCATAGTACTTGTTCAATGGAGTTATGATTCAAAAACTTCTAAAGAAACATTTGTCTATCCAACCAAAGTTGTCTCTGTTCAAATAATTAGTCTTAAAATGATTGTTTCCAAATAATATAATCACGTTTACCAAAAATGATGTTCTCAGAAAAAGTTGCACTTGCACTTTTGAACAACCAACGCAATCGGCAATTATCAACTCAATCTTCATTTTTTCTAAATAAATTAACTCATCAAATCGCACATTTGGTCAATGAAAGTTTTGTTTTTGCTTTTTGCATTTTCATTGAACACAGACAAATATGTTACAAAAAAGTAATTTTCAATAAAATAGGGAAAAGTGCGTATTCCAAAACATACTAGTAAAACTGAATAAAAATTCATGCAATCGTTGAAATATATGCGTGAAGTTATGCAACCATATGTTTTGGAATAAATTTATAGGGATGTGATTTTTTTGATGTTGGTGAACCCTTTAGTTCCAACCAAGCTCAGGGTTCATAATAATGGATCAGCAAACTTGAATAAATTCGCCCTAATCAAATATAGACTTCAGATAAATGACGTTTTCAATTTTCAATAATCTTGCTTTCAATTGTTACGTAACATTACAATAGTGTGCATTCACCTGCGTCAGAAGAGAGGTCGAGTGCTATGTGCATTTTAACTGATGTCGATATTAATATACTTTATATGACACGCTATATGCATGTACACAAGTCACAATGCCGACGATTCTCTCTGGTCTATAATAGCCTTCTTAATTTATATTTTAAGGAGTTGTGTTTCAGGATCATATCATTATCAATATGGCACATAAATACGTTAGCGAACGGAGGAGGGTAAGTAATTCAATTTGATTACGACTTTTCAATAATAATATATAATTATCTTGAATATCACTGATCAGCATTGCTGATATGCATCATCAGGCAAATTAAAATTTCGTCAACACATAGCAGTAAATGGAGCACTGGAGGCATTTTCGTAATCCACAGCATCATCCCCCACTTTTCTAAAATAAAGTTGAGATTTTTATAACACTGAAAACCTCTGGCTACATAATGTTTATGTACAAAAAATTCTTGCAGATTAGTTCGTTTAGGAAAAATATTGTGAAATTTGAATTACGTTCTGATACACCATGCAACACATTATCTATGTAGCAGTACTAATACACTTTAATCATGCATAACCCACAACCGCAAAATCGGAATCAATTGAAATTTTGGGAATAAGATTTGTTCGTAAATATCTACTGAAAAATGTCATAAAAAGAGGATGCTGGGATCACGAAATACTCCTTTAAGTAAGTGCTCCAGGAAATGCAGATTTAGGGTTAGGGTTGTTCTTCAGTGACCGCTATCATATGTGATGTGTTGACGATCTCAATTTTGCTCAACATCAGATGATCAAATGGTGACTTCCGGTTTATCAACTTGTAAATCGTAGGCCTAATATAGTAATAATAATACATTGTATTGATAGTATATCATGTAGTTCGGTCATTTTATTCTATCTGAAATGACAGTTTTACATTTACAATCTAATCTATTCTTACTGATACACATTTAAAACTATAGGATAGGATCAAAATTCGACCCAAACTATGCGCGGATTAAAAAAGGGTCGAAATTTAAACATACGACCACAATTTTTGGATAGGGCGTCCGTCTAGAGATCAGATCGTGGGTTCGAATCCCATGCCGGCACATTCCCTTGCTTTTTTCCAAGTCGGGTTGTGTGCCGGTCGGGATTCGTGTTTAATTGGAACTCTTTGGTTTGGTATTCTTTCTTTTCCAATTGTGGTTAAAATTAACTCCATGGGGTTTTAATTACTAGGCTATGGGTAAAATCTCTGTTTAAGGTTCATTTGATTAATGGGGATGCTATAAGGCCGAGTAAAAAAATACATGTTTCTCGTCCGCGCCCTCCTCCTTTTTAGAGATTTTTCAAATTTCTTTTTATTTTGTAAACTTTCAGTTATAACTTGTTGAAAAAGATGTTTCAGAAGTTGAAACTTATTTTACGGCTTTGTAAATGCATAATACATCATTTCAGAAGAGTTTTGTGATCACTAGAGGGGTCTACCTCTCACAACAATAGAATAAAAAGGGCCTCCTCCTTTTTCTCAGATATCAATCTGTATGTCGAATACCCAAAATATGGTGCCAAATACAGGTATTTAGCGTCGTTTTCCAATAAAAAATAGAAAATAAAAAGCCGGACGAGCAACATATTTTTATTTTTACTTGGCCTAATGGTGACGATAAAGAAATCACCTGGGGGGTCAAAATTACCATTTTAGGGGTCATTTTAATATGATGCATGCATAAACCGGATTTTTTTACTTGATTCAAATCGGACGTTTGTTTCCATATTGCGACGTTCAAAAATTAGGTGACGCAAAAATATGAACCTTTTCGTTTTTGCCTATATTATATAAATGCATGTTTTGTATTTTTTGTAAATTAGTTTAAAGTGCACAGTGATGTGAACAGACCTTTTCTGAGACCTTTACAGAAGGAATTTTGAAAAGCCTTTTTATTTTGCGAAAAATAGGCAATTACGTCCAAAATAAAGCCGAAAGTCGCAAACCTTGTCGTTTATCCAAATTATTTTTTATGATATCTTGCCAAATTTGGTATCACTCAACTTTTAGGATCGCAAAAAATATCATCACATTATTAATTTATATCTCACTATTTTTGCGCGAATTTCGGCATCGCACGCCGGGCAGCCAGTGAACAAATTTAAACCATTTTATTTTCCGCGGATTCTATTCAGCATCGAAGTGGTTACGTAATTCTCTTGGTTACCGGATCACGCTACTTTGGTATGCCTTCGAGTGCCATATACTTTATGTGGTGATCATTTCGATCGTGGTTCATTACTCTAGCGCGTGATCCCGTTGACATAGTAACATTACGTAACTTCGATACTGAATTATGAACCCCAGTACGTTTTTTACGTACATGAGTACGGTCGGGTAATGTCGGCGTAATGCGGGCAAGTTATTTGTCTATGATCCTGTGTCATATACTGGGATACCCAAAAAGGTGGTTTTGTTACATTTTGATGTGCAGCTTGGACTTCAAAACAGTGTCGCTTGAGTATTCCTGCACTTTAAGAAGATTCAATTAGGTCTTAAATTGAGGCTAATTTATTCTATATTACTCATGTTTTTATCCTGTTTTGAAATAATTATTTATTTATTTTCTTATGACGTTTGGCATGAAATGTGCCCAGAGTGGTTGAGGATTAGGAGGAGGAGGATTAGGAGGAGGGATTCGTATCGTAAATTTGATCTAAAAACCCCCATTAAAAATTTGAATCTAGTAAAAAATGTCTAAATGAACTCCCAGACATCTAAACCAAGTAAATAAAATACAGAATATCATTTAAAAGACTAATACTTGCTCAGAATGATTGTAAATGTGGAAAAAAGAGGTGGGGTTAAATCCCACCTACTTTGTGATTGTTTTTGCCCGCACTCTCTCATTTTTTAACCGAATTCCATTAATAAAAAAAAAAAGGTGTCAAAATGCACAGGAGGATGAACCACTTCAAATGAGACGTGTAGGTAAAATGTTTGAAACATCCCATTTTTGGCTATGTAACACAAATGTACCCCAGGTTGTGACACAGGACCCTATGTTTGATCATTAAAGATCGGTACAGGCCTACCAAACTTTTCCCTGACCCTTACTCTTACCCTGAAACTACTCTACCTAACACCATGCATAACCTATTTACACATGCAGCTTTACACCTGAAGCAATTAATTCTTTGAAAACAATATGTAAATGATTTCTCCTAAAACAATGAGTGACGTGATTTGAATTTTGAAAATTGGCAATCTTCGTACCTCATCTCTTTTTGTGCGACTTTCGTCGGGGAATTTCGGCATCGCACACCGGAATTGCACGATATGTACTTGGCAATTGAGCAATTTTAGGAATATAGCAATATTATGTTATAGAAGTGCCTCAATGCACTATATTTTGTGCAATATTCGCATGATTTTATATATATGTGCGATCGCGTAATGGTGAGTTACGAATATTCCTAGTTCATAGTTCGAATATTCAGATGTTCGACGGTAGGCCTAATATATACCAAGCGTCAAAACGATTCCCCGATCACTACACCCTACTCTAACCCTAAACATAACTCTAACACATATCCTACCTCTAACACCATTTACACCTATTTATACCTGAAGCAATTCTTCGAAAGCAATATGTTTTCTTCTAAAAAGCAATTGAACCCCAAAACAATAAGTGATTTTATTTGAATTTCTTTGTAAAATGTGACCCAAACTTTGGCAGTATTTTGATGGGAAAAATTTGAATAATATCAAATGAATAAACTTTATTTAAAGTTGTACTTTATCACGACCTTGTTACCATGGTAAATGGTGAAATATAAAGAGAAACAAAAACAGAAGAGGTCAAAGGGACAAAACCCATCGCGGTAAAAGACGTGATATTCGCTGTAAGTTGATGTTATCATTTATAGTTCTAGCCTCAAGATGTAAAATAAACCTTAATGTGAAAGATTACTTGGAAATATAAGCAATTGATTTCTATTTTTGAAATATATTGAAGCTTATTGAAATTTCGGTATATTTCACAGATCCATATGCACGTATCATTCGTATTGAAGCATATAAATATAAAGGCACAAAAAAAAAAAGGTTCAAACTTAAAGGGTTCTATAAACTGTCCTTTTGGGAGAACCCTCACACTGACCATGATGACTTGAACATTCAAAAACGTTCATGGAAATGCAAGAATCATTGAAAGAGCCAAATGAGGTTCCTCGGAGTGATCACAGATCCTTTTGTGGTCCCTTTTAAAAAAACATTCAGTGTTGGATACTTTTTTGTCTAAAAGTGTACATCATTGCATCTATATTGGAAGTTGATGACATTTGAGAAAAAGTAGATTAATTTTGACTGAAAAAACGGGCGCGAATGAGGGGAAAATAGGCAAAAACCTGAAAACATTACAATTTATTAAGGAGCCACGCAGGGTCACGCTTAATTTGAAATTTTTAAAAAGTAATAATGATATGTTCATAAAAGTATATTTTTAAGCAAGGAAATGGTGCAAGGAATCACACTATCACAGTATATTTCTGAAAAATTAGCACTTTTTGAGAAAAACGCCAAATTTAATTTTCCAGACCGACTGACCCTACTTGGAAGATCAATCTGCCCGTAGAACAGGGGTTTTTTTCGTCTGAATTAGGAAGATTTGCAGGTTTCAAATTAATTGGAAAAAATCTAACTTGATGTCATACACATTTCTGACATGCCAGAGAGAGAAAACAAACTATTGACAAAAGTACAATCAAATCAGACGCACTAAAATATACAAATAAGAACTATACACACGTTTCACGTTAACATTTATTTGCACGAAGCATTTATTAACATGAGGCACTGTTGGTAAGTGTTGGATTATTTGTTCTGTCATGTCTGTGGTGAAGGTATTAAGTTGACAAACTGGAAAATATTTATCGATACTTCATCTATAGGCCTATGGTTGTAACTCACATACGCTTCTATAATACTTTTGATTACGAGTAGGCCTACTTCTACAATCGAGTCATAAGGATATTTTTACTGGTACAGGTTATTTGCAACGGATTTACATATTTTCTTGATTCGAAATTAATTATTCACTTCACACACGCAGAACAATGGTGTAACTGTAAGTATTTAATTTATGAGTCTTGTTTAACCCGATTGGCATTAAAGGCCTATTTACTGATCCCATGCGAAGAGTAAAGGATTGCTCATTAAATTGAATACCTGAGTGGAAGAAGGGCCCAACTCCATCAAAACTTAGTTTTTTGAGATTTAACAAAAAACACAATATTTGGAAAATTTTTAAGAGACTGAATTTTTCATCTTGAGGGGACCTTTAGTACCGGTACATGGACATACATTATATCATATGTTGCAATGGGAATAGTACAGGACTTTTAAAATATGATAAACTCATTTTTGTAAAATGGAGTTGGGCTCTTCTTCCACTAGGGTATTCAATTGTCATTAGGTATTTTTGCTATGGAAATATGGCAAAAAAATGAGGAAAAAGGCAGTATTCAAACCCCATTCAAATATGTATAATTATAGTTAATTTCTCTACTTAGACCTAAGTATAGAAATTACAGATTCACGTAAAATGTCTCATTTTGTCTTCAAACGATGTCACCACATCTATGACACTAACAAAAAAAGTACCAAAATCTGAATTTTGATGATTTTACGATCCTCCGGATGAGCAAATCACTAAATGGGCCTTTAATATCTGCACGATGTACAACTGTGTTAAATTGCTATTATAAACTCAATACGACTGAGACAAAAGCTGGCTTCAACCAGACGTTATTTGATCTGCAATTCGTTGCTATATTCACAAAATGAATTATGCTTTTGTCACGTCTTGGCTCAATGTATAAAGACACCAATTATTGGAGTAATTGCCAAGACAAAAGGGTACAAATAGTACATTGTTCTTTGTACTTCGAAAAGAACAGTTTGAAAACTGATTCCGTGGGCCACCGGATTGATATACAAAAATTAGTTCAAAACTTGCTGCTTCAAAATGGTTATAAATTTGCAATGAACTTGATGTTCCAATATTTGTAAATTGATAATTTGTTCATATTTCCATTGATATTGGGAAATCCACCTTACCGCAGTTATTTTACATAATTAACCAACCTGACTAATCAACGCTAATTAACTTGATGCTTTGATAGGGCGTGGTCCACATACACACGTGGGCGTGTTATTATGATATTAAAATTATCAAAATGAATTGCGGCGGATTATAAAACAAAAGCTGAACGGTGGCTGCGTATATCCTTCCGCATTATTTGACCTCATTGTGATTTGAACTATAACCAAAGTTATACTTCAAACATTAAGATGTGAAACTATACTAATAAGAGCGCTCAGACCAATTTTCCGGAATACACACCTTTTGTACTGAGAAACAACGTTATGTATACATACCATCAGGGCCTTCCCTGAACTCATTTATGCCTCACAGAATAATATGATCCAACGCGAGTAAATGAGGCTTTACATTATCCCACATTAGAAGTATCATCAAGATCACAGCAACTTTCATTAGGAATAAAATGAGAGAGCAAAAAATATGGCATTTCGAATGGTATTTTGTCATCATGAAAACAGATCAAGACTAATCAGAGCACATACACAATAGTTGGGTAAAACCCGGCAAATTCAAAAGACTTTACCCACTTCGTGCAGCGCCATCCTATGTGTCCGCTATATCTCGAAAATGCTAATTGATACGCCTCTATGCAAGACTTACATGGAGACTATGCACAGGGTGTACAAATGTGTCCTATAATTGTTCAATTGTTAAAGACAAATTTCATGACACTAATGCCGAAAGCTTGCCAAAATTCCATCATTACAGTGTATACTGCTGACGGGTTGGCGCCGAGATAGTTGTTTACCTCCCGCCTGAAGCTCTGCATATCTTTATTAGAACTGAACTGCACAAATTCTTCATTATTCCTGTCAAAACTTAATTTAGAACATCGAACACTAATCAAATTAAAACACACGACGACATGGCTTTCCATCTTTCAAAGTAACACATTTGAAAGTTTTAGCCATTTCAAAATTTCATCTCTGTATCTGACAGTGTCCCTTTACAATGAGAATGACAACTTTCACCAGCATTAGAATTATACATACAGCAGATTCGAACTCATATCAGCACCTTCCAACTGACCTCCTCTCAGATCTTTTTAGCACGTTTAGTGTATGTTGTGTATAGCTTTTCATCTATAGAACCCTTTTTGATTACTGGATTCCCTAGAATTTACAAGGGGCAGTCTTCAGTGAACGGCTCTTTTCAGAGCCATCAGTAGGCAAGGGGTGGCCTATACGTGTCTCATTCTTAGGTACTTTGTCCTGAAGAAGTCAGGGCTACTCCTGACGAAAGCTTGACAGTTCTAAACTTGTCCGACGGCGAACCTGCTAAAACCCCACTAATTGATAGAGTGATAGTAATTGATATTGAGGAAAAATGAAACGCAATCAAAATCACCATGCATAATTGAACAAGTTGCTTTTTAAAATGACGTATGAATTTTTTAAAAATTTTATTCACGGCGTATTTAAATTGTTGATTTGATTTTTTTCTTCAAGGCGACCTCTCTGTTATAAAAAATATATAATTTGTGGGGAGGAGAAAAGAAAATGACCGCTTTAGGTACAAATTTTGACCTGTGGCCAGGTCTCGTAAACCTGAGGTCCTGGGTTCGATTCCCAGGCGGGATCACTTTTTCTAATTGTCTCCTTTATTAATTGCGACGACAAACCTGGAGAAAAATTATGTTTAATAATTGCCGTTGATCATGCTACTGTTTTTCCATCTAAAATAGACCGAATCGCAAAAGTATTTTTGTTGTGAAATATGACATAACTTACAACCCGCGCCTTGCAACCGCTAAGTCAAATGAGGTACAAGATAAACAATTTGTCTGAATAGCATTAATTAATTTGAATAAAGAACAATAAAATACACCTATTAATAGTTGACTTATCCAAGTTATTTTCATTTAAATCCACCGCAAATATTTCAATTTGGTTTCCTCTTTATAAATTTTCAATAATTAATAATGCACTGGTAGACACTGAAGATGTCAAACTCAGGTCACGGAGGTTAATGTCATTAATAAAAAATAATTTTCAAAAAGTAAAATATTTATTGCTATTGTTATTAGCAACCAAAATGACATTGACGCTGTGTGACATATATTAGCCATTTATGGGTATGGTAAATTCCTAACTTAATTTTTAACATTATGTCAATAGAAATCGCCAGCGCAAGGATTATTATCTACCTAATGTACAATAAAGAATAGCTGCCTCATACAGTCATTCCCACAGCAAGAACACTATAATAGCTTTTTCGCTTATGCAACGGAAAAAAACATATGCAAGGGGCATGACCGACCCAGGTTTGGGGTTTGGGGAGATTTCTTTTAATTTTTATTGATTTTGTTTAAAATATTTTGAAAATAATTCAGAACATTTTCCATTGAATATGTTTGCAAAAAATAATCAAAATGTTGACCGATTTTCTAAGCTTTCAGTGATATGTTTGGGTAATTTTAGCCTTTAAAAAATCCCGACCGACCGACCTATGAACATGATGAAACAGGCTGTTTTTCGTCGCATAGGGATAGGTGGCCAAATTTATTAAACTTTATACCAAAGTCTATAACTGAAGAATTGGTCTACATCTAGACCCGGACTAAAAAGTTTTTACTTATATGCTACTTTAGTACGTAGATGAGCTTGATATCATACAATGTAGGTCTAACGTTGAAAGCTGTTCAACCAGTCAAGACCCCACCCGGCAGTTCGAGCCTCTTTACCAGTTATTTGTTTAGACCCACGAGCCTTAATTCAAGACACAATTTGCCACAAATTACAAAGATATAGGGCTATAATTTTTGTTTTATGCCATCTATGCAGTCCTTAATTAAGTGGCCTAAATTCCATGCTTAAAAATCTCTCCCCTTTCTTCTTAGTTCATTGGAAAGGTGTGTACAGATTTGAGGTGCGTTTTTAGGCTTATTGGTATATATTTGGGTCGCAATTTTCAGAAACTGGTTTAGAGATGTCTTGTTGTTGTTGTTGCTGTTGTTGCTGTTGTTGTTGTTGTTGTTGCTGTTGTTGTTGTTGTTGTTGTTGTTGTTGTTGTTGTTGTTGTTGTTGTTGACGTTGTCTCCAAAAATATAGGGAAAGTGCAGATATTTCTTTGTTTGTTAGAAAAATTTATAAAGAGTTTCCAGAATTAGGCAATTATTTTTAGGTCTCCTTTTCGTCAAATTTGGTTTATTTTTAGGGTATGCTTTCGGAATTCCAGCCGCGCATACCCAATTCAAAATCAAGAACCTCAGCCCCATTTCACTCCAGATCGGTTTCGAGCATTATGTTCTTACATATTTCGCATGGGGCAGCAACTTCTTCGAATTTCCAAATATGTGTTCATTTCATACGCACGATATAATGCAAACAATAAGAAGAATCGATCAGGTGTGACGATTGAACTTTTATTCAATGTATTGGTGACGTCATATAGGAATTCACCCAATGACAAAAGACCTGGTCTAGTCATCGCATTGAACTGTGCCCTTTATTCGGTTTCTTGACGTGAGTTAATAGATTGCGAGTTATTTGCAACAGTGAGTTGTGGCATGATTGATTAATAATGCATGCGACACCCAAACGGAAGGACATACATCTGTTTGTTTCAAATATAGTACTATATATTGTACTACTTTTCGACTCAAAATCAATATTTTAACTCAATCACAAATACATGTATGGTGTCATTGTCAGTAACTTTAGACCCATTTTAGTTCTATACCTTATTTCAAAGCTTTTATAACCTGTTGTACATGATCAATTGTATAATTATCTCACATGTAACAATATTTAATTCAAGTCAATCAAGTTAAATCACAGTACTTACACTGCTCTTTTGGATGTGGATTCTTAGTAACATAAAAATGGTAAAGTTACAGTTTCGATTTTCTTAGATTAAAAAAAGGCATTTGGTATGATGAACAAGAACCCTTCTAATTTCTAAACTAAAGTCTTATAAAGTAACGATATTAATTGGTTTCAAGATGATCTCAGTGGTGTAGACCGTATACAAACTTTACTGGCAGATTGTAAGGAAATTGGTATCGGTGTCCCTCAAGGGTCAATCTCGGGACCATTATAAGTCATTGCATTTGATTACTAGTTACTTGAATCTGTAAAATCTAACTGTCTGTATATGCAGTTAGCCTTGATTCACATATATCATGGAATGGGCATGTTAATTACTTATCTTTTATATATTATCTTTTTATATCTAAGTACATAGGAGTTATTCGTAGTGTGAAGCAATATTCCTTTAAAAAATTTGACTACTTCAGTTCTCTTTGGTTCAATTCCAGTGCCTATCGCAACAACCAGTTCCAGATTAATAGACTTGCTTGTGTTTTTCTTTATGTAGCCCAGACAGCAGAACTTCAGTAGACAATGACATGTATATACTGTGATAAACTTAGCTTTAGATGGGAGCATCAATTACTTATTTCATAACTCACTCAATTGTCTCACACCAATTGCTCCCAATATTCAAACACTAATTTCACTTATTCGACACTTCCCAACTGCACTATGGGTCGATTTCAAAACAGGTTGGTTGTTTCAATAATTATGGAAAACTTCTTCTGGAATGAAAACTTACGTTTGTATAGGCCTACATTTTGAATCTTCAGTTTCATAGAACACGATTCCTCCTACTTTCGTATCAACATGATGAATTTAAATTCAGTCAGTTGGTCTGTAAGAAGTTGTATCATAATTTGAGCTGAATATTATTGTATTTTTATATATACAACTAAAATACTCCATTTCTTATGTGAACTCGCAATATGACTCATACCCACAACTGAACTCACCAATTTAAAACTCACATGCATCTCCTTAAACATATATTCAAAGGGCATTTAAAATACAGATTGTACATGTATTCGTTCATTTGGTTGGATGCAATCAGCAAGTGAAAACCCCGCAAGTTGACAGTCGAGTCTGACGTACTCGATCGAATCGGAAGTTTTGCATTCTCCTTCCGGAAAATTATGATACACGTTTGTGGCTATCCTGGATACATATGATACAAGGATTAACACCGGTCATTAAACAAGTGTCTTTATATTGGCTGAAATCTCTGCTTTGATATAATTATTTATATGTATTATCTACTTGGATAACAATGACATTGATTGTGTTCTAGAGATTTTTTTCTTCAAGTTCAACAATAATTATGTCGAAAAATCTGAAAATGGAATTAAATTCGGCAGCGGCGTCCGAAGAAGATATTGGCTCGAATCAGGATTCGACCCCGAATCACGATGAAGCGGTAGGTTTTATACAGAGTCGATAATTAATTAAATTTAGGTTTTAGTTAGAAAAATGTATGCCACTAAAAGAATTTTTCCCGTCAAAAATCAGTGTTGATCATATTTTTCCTGGCTATTATTTTAAACAGGTAGCGGCAGGTCAAATCAACGAAGCGAAGAAAATTCTCACAATACAATTATTTGCCCGATAGCGTCGTTTTCTGGACACACACATAAGAACATATTTGGTTACTTTGCACACATCAGCAAAACCATACAGACAAAATTACCCGGGAAAAATTATTAACATATTCTATATTAAAAGAGGATATCCCCTACAGATCATTAATATGCATGCGTGGTTTTAATTGTTGCGTATTGTCGGGTTAAATGACTCGGGATGATTAGAGAACTCGACAGATTTTAAGGAATACAACATCGTGTTGCTATGCCAACGGATGTGTCATCCCCTAATTAGTCTTGTCTGATTGCATATAACAAGGCGGGCCCAGTTTAACCATTTAAATCCAATGTATTGTATTAAACATGTATCCTTGACATGACTAGACCGGCCTCATTTATTGTAGCGCTGGCAAACCTATATAGTGAAATATCAAATTATTTTTAAATTCTAAGAAAAATCATGAACGAATTTATTCCTAAATTTGATTTTTAAATTATAACTATAAGATTATTATCTTAAGAGCAGCGGCGTCAATCCGTCAATCAATTGAGGTATGTATCCTAGATTGTCAAAAAGTGGCTGAAAAGAACAAAATATAGAAAATGTTCCCAAACAGTGGGGAGGGGGTGGGTTGACACACGTGCTTAAGAAATAAGAAGTGCAGTTTATTTCCTAGTAATATTCACTTCATTGTCTGCCTGATAAAAAAAAGATGATGCTTCACTTTTAGTAAACATAAAATAACCTCTATAAATATCTCACTTTTAAATGTTATGTAGATCGTAATAAAAAATGCATGTTAAGGGTGCACCAGCTACTCTTAAGTGGGAAATTTTAGACATTGTTTGTGTATCTTTAAAAGTTATGATGATGAGAACATGAAAGTGTGTATTTAAAAAAGTAAATAATGCAAGAAATCCAACTAGCACGGCAGATTTCTGAAAAATAGTACTTTTGAAAGAAAAGTGCCCAATTTGATTTTTCCTTTTATTTTATTTTGGCCACCATTCCAAATCAATGAAAACTGCATATTTAAAGATACAAAACTAGAAACGGTTTTCTCAATTGTTTGAATTGGGACCTTAAATTATACTATTTTTATATCTTAAAATAATTGAATATCCATTTATTTCAGAAACCTGTCGTGCTAGTTGGATTCCTTGCATCATTTCTTTTCTAAAATTTCCCACTTAGTGACCCTGTGTGTTCCCTTAGACAGAAAAACTAAAAACAGATTCGAAAAGATGCATGTATACTGGGAAGATGATGCGTGTTTTGTAATACCGTAGTAAGATGAAGAAGGGAGTTGAATCAAGCTTAATTGGTGTCATCAATTTAATGGTCAACTCAATTAATGACAGTATAAAGTTAAAAGCGTCCAAAAGTACGAACTAAATTGTATTTTAAGGGTAGACTAGGTATTGTTGGTCGAAGTAGCCAAAAAAAATCAATTTTCATTATTTAAATCAATATATTATTGAAAAATGACACTTTAATGTTTCGCAAAGTTCATTCTACAAATCATATACTTTGAAAACTTGCTTGATTTATTGTTGTGAATGAGTAATGTACGTTTTACACAAGTGTTGTTGTTTCAGCCCTCTTTACAACATAACTCAAGAACCACGGGACCTACAAAAGCATGTGATATTTGAATTCTTCCACACACTTGTATGAAACCAGAGTTATGAAACGATCAATGCAATTTTTGCTAAAGCTCACTACCATTCGCAAGATGCTGTGATCTACCAAATCGCAACAGTTTAAATAGTTGCTAACCTTAACATGTTTAAAGTGTATTTTAATTAATGGTAGTTCACTAATGGTTTAAAAAGCACTAGTGATTAGTTAGAGTAAATGACTTGCATATTTAATTGTTTCGCATAAAAGAGCCCAGGAAAAAAGCCTTTCAATTCAAAGTTTAAAATCGCATATAACTCTCCAATGTACGTATTTTATATATCTGCTTTGACGAAATATCGCAAACATTGTAATCAGATAAGATTCTGACTTTGTGTTAATAACACTGACACATTTGATTCCAATAATTATACCATCGTGCACTTTATGTAGAATACGGATGAGTATTATTTCTAGTTACATATAATGTATATGTACATAATGATAATTACCGAGTAAATATACATTTTTATAATTTATTTTTAAATATTTCAATTATTTCACTATATATGCGATATCTTCGCATTTTTTTAAAGATTCTTTATGAAAATTGTATCCAATTTTTATTTTACTTTAATTATGAAATAGTTGAAATAGTTTAACTAATCTTGATGATGATTATAAATAGTTGACATAGTTAAGGTTTGCGATGTGGTTTACAATATACGTGGGTACAGGATAGTCAACATCCTATGACTTAATAGTGCAAATAGGAACTATTGTTGCTAGTAAACATTTAACTTTTTAACTTTCAAAAGAATTGACAACAATTGCGTCAACTTTTTTTATCGGGGTGTCGCTTAAACACGTACATGTTAACTATGTTTAAATAATGTGTCGCAATTGCTGATGCCTTAACTTAAATGACAGCTAATTAAATTCAATTAGACATTCATACTTATTCATTCGATAGGTACTATTACACTTGTATGACTAGGGGGAGGGATGTTAATCTGTTCACTCTGAGACGAAAATACATCATAAACCCAAACCTATAATAATAGGTATTTTTGTCTCAGGTTTACTTTAATGAACATCAATCTGGTCTTGGTGTGAAAAACGGGCAAACGTAAAACCTCATCTACAAGCATATAAAGTGCTTCTGATGAAAGCTCAATTAATCCAAGCGCCATTATGTGAGCAAATAAAGTACAGATCCAAGCATATACAAACAAGTATTATTGTAAGACCAATCTATATGTGTTGGCATATTTTACGCATGTATCGTATTAATTTAGCTTTCATCAAAAACACTATATATGCTTATAGACGAGGTTTTGCGGTATTAGCCCTTTCTTATTAACAGAATCTTACTAAAAACTAAAAGCAAAAAAACTAAAAATATATTTGTGACAGGTGTTGTTAACAAACTGCAACTTCTTGTTTCGATTTTCTTTCAATTGTCTGTTCTGTTCTGAATCTGTAGTTTCATTCGATATAAAATGTCGACTTCCTTCTTCAGATATGAACGTGAACGATTCCATGTACGTGAACAATAAACATTATAATTTTATAAATAAAGATACACTTACAGAGGAGCCTATTGCAGAAAGTGTCCGTTTGTATTATTTTAACAATAAATCAAGTGAACTTTAGTAATAGAAATTTTAAGTAACTTGCATCGGCAAGAGAATCGGAGTGTAACATTTGTGTGAAAAGCATAAATTATGAGGGAAATGTGTATCAAAATCCTTGTATTCGAAATAAGTTTGCAATTGAATAATTACGTACTTATCCACATCAAACTTATTTAGGCTACTTTATAATTATATTATTTAGTACTTACATGACTTGGGTGATATGGAATATTTATGTTTGGTGTACAGTTGCTATGTGAGTGCACAGCGAGTGCATATTAATCATGTTAATAAACCATATCTATATATCTATCTATATATCTATAACTAAACAGACTTTAGGAAGACTGAAAAGTCGATCTTGAAGTTTAGACTGACTTTATACACACTTTCAGATTGACTTAAAATAGTAGGAAAATCATTTTATATATAATAACATTTTGACAATGTAAAGTGTTTTTTTTGTTGCATACAATATGTTTTAAAACGTTTTCATGACCTCTATATAACCTGGCATTAAAATATTATTAAAACTTTTTGATGGCAAAAACAAAACCGACGAAAATAAAAGGTTTTAAAAACATTTCTGTGTTTGCTGGTATATCAGGGCCGAGCTACAAGGATAATTCTGAATAACTCTTAAATGAATCAATTCATTAATAATAAATAGAAATGTTAACTTTTGTTCTTTTTACCATGAACTACCGTTCATAATCTTTAACGTGCATAAAAAGAGTCTGATCTAGGATATATTATGATAAGTATCCTTGCATATTTGCATATCGTTAATAAAAATGTAAGTATACCAAAGAAATTCAAGTGCAACTTGAAAACTTTAGTATACTACTTTACTAGTACCTTTTCTACCATGAAGTGTATGGTGTATGAATTTGGTGAACTTGATCAAGTTTTCCTGGTATATATGACGAGTACCACGCTGGCAAATAATATTTCATTTCAAATCAGAAGATTTATTTATGTGATAAACTACTTTTCGGAACAAGAAATATACTTTCTTATGAAATTGAAACTCATTTTCACAGCATGATGCTGTTTTAACTTAGATTCTGTGTCAAACTTTCGGTGTACTACAAGAATTTAAACTGTTACCTGTTGCAGATAATGTTAAAATATGGTATACTCTTACTTCCGAGATGTCTGAAAGATATAAAGACCCTTCTAACATTTCTTATTCTGATTACAAATTATGATAAAATGAATTAAAATCGGTACCACCCATTATGTCATCCATTAGAGGTTTATAAGAACAAAATAATTGCCACCGAATTTGTAATCATCCTCGGCATGGCATCTAGCTTTTATAGCATGTTCAAATTGATACAGAATAAAAACTTCATCATAACGATATTTAATCATCATGGGGAGCTTCAAATGCCCCCAAAATAAGCTTTCACCCCCCCCCCCCATGAATCCCCCTCCACACATTTCTCATTGTTTTGGTTTCTTTTAAAACTTTTAACCCAAAGACCACACTTGGGCAGCAAATATTTTGCATCAACAAGAATTCGTAATATCACTTCACAAAAACACGTCAAACTCGCACATCAGTGTTTATCAGACACATTTATAATGTGAAGATAAAAATCATTTTACACAACATGCATTTAATAACGATAAAAGTGGATTCCCACGCAACATATCGCATAAGAACAGAATGTTGATCAACGATGTTTATTATTAATAAATTACAGTACTATAGCGTACGGAATGTATGTAATTCATTTTCTAATAAACATCGTTGACATGGTTGAAGAACATTTAATTTTGTTCATTCATGTAAAAGAGTTTAACTTCAACACTACACTATTTTTCGCTCACCTGGAACGTTTTCAATAGTTCGACTAGCGTCTTCAGCAGATGGTGATGCTGTGATGATATCTTGTCTACATTAGATATCATCACAGCATCACAATCGGCTGAAGACGCTAGTTGAACTAGTGAAAACGTTCCAGGTGAGCGAAAAATAGTGTAATGTTGAAGTTAAACTCTTTAATCATTTTATACCACTATAGATATCCACTCGTGTATGTAAAAAGTTGTTCATATTCCGGTCTTTGACTGACATTAATTTTGTTAGAGTTGGTTTGCAACTGCGCTTACACCCTCAGTTTTTGTGTCAATTTTACTTTAATAATGTTGGTTTCCTTTTCCTTTTCAGCAACCAGTAGATGGGCATGACAACAAAGGATTCCATTTTGGAGAGGATCCACATGATCCAAGTAACGAAACAAACAGAAGACTTCATGCAAATATGCACAGACAATCAGAACCGGGATTCGAACCATCATCGGGTCCATCACATCATCCGTCGGTAGCCCACAAAGCAACTGATGCATATGCACCTGAATCAGTTCCGTCCACAGCAATCCAACACAGTAACCACCGGTTCGAATCCACAAATGGACCAGACACGTCGTTACACAATAATAACCTGGCAATCATATCACACAATAATGGTGCACCATTGAATAGGACAGATATGAACAATGTCCCGTATGGGGAACAGGGTGCAGAACCCTATAGGACTGCAGATAAAGAAAAGGACAAATCACCTTGCGCCAGTCTTGCCCTAATTTGTTTAATATTTCTCTTCTTATTCTTGTTCATTGCGGTAGGTGTTTTTGCAGCTGTATGGTTTACAGGTGAGTTGCAGGGGTTTTGTTCAGTTAGTTTGTTTGTTTGTTTTCTTCGAAAGACTTTCATATTAAAACCTTTTTGGCCAATTACAGCAGTATACTATTTCACTGCATTGACATGACTGATGTGATATTTCGCATAACTCTCCACTATCAAACAGGTCAGTCATCGTATATAGCTACATCTTATATCCAAACTTAAGTTCCAAACTTACTTCGACTTCTCAACTTTATTCATTGTTAGTGGTTTCATATAGATGGTTTTGATAATCTTCTCTAGACCATGTAGACGGCAAAATAAACTGCATTTCGCAAACTCTCCAGTACCTGGGATAGGGGCAACGTCAGGCCTTGGTTATGTCATTGTTACTTAAATGGAAGAAACTAAAATTTCAACCTGTTGAGTATAGAACCAGACAAAAGCGTGTTGTTTTTCATTCATTTTCTATAAATATACCGTTTGCGATGAAAACTCAAAACTGCTCCTGTTTGAAAACTATGCATACAAAATACGATGTGTATGGTATCATTGACAGTAGAAGGTCTATACGGTCTTCTATAATTGAATTGAAGGATGTAATGGAGACAGCTGGTGAAATTATCAATATAATAATAATTACAACAGGACATAATCATACAATATAATGTGCGCAATATCGGCAAATAATGTTATCGGTCGGTTGTGGTCTGCTTCACATAGAAACCCACGTGTTCCTGTTCAATGCTTCATTTCTGTAAAGGTACAATGCGATAACAAGAGCATGCGAAACTTTAATAATGGGTTTGTTTTTTAGTTAACATGCATAGCTCTGATCTGTTAAGGAGCTTCTCATTGACTTAAAGCAAACATTGACAAATGAATACCTGAATACAAAACCCACCCAAGTCCATATTTTGACCAAATTGAGTTAAGCATGGGAAATTGTTGCTTATACACATTTAAGTTTTCTTAAAATCACTTTCCATGGACTTGGGTGGGTTTTGTATTCATGTATTCAAATGTTTGTCTTGAAAAAAATAAACAAATATCATGTTCATTACAAATTCTTATTTTGTTTTTGCTTATTGTAACCATGGTAACGTTACACATGAAAATTGTTTAGAGTCGGTCATCATTTTATATTGTACCATGTGTTTATACAAATTGTTGAAGACTGAGTCAACCTGATTATCTAGTAACAAAATCATGTTTTAGGAATGGATTTCCGTACTTATTGTGTATCATACAGATTCAACACTAGATCGTGTAGGTTATACTTTTTAGGTTATTGAAATTGAATGTTTTCCTATAATTAAGGGAAGACTCTCAAGTGATCACAAAAATGTTACGTAATATTATGTACAATATCTGCTCATTGGACAACTTGTGATTAAGACAATTCATTACTGAAAATCTCATATATATATTATATCATTTTACTTGCTCAAATGGCTTGTAAATATCTCAATATTTTGGTCACAGACATGTATCCAGATCATACAACCCAGTACAATAAAGCAGTTGATTCTGAAAAATGAACACTATAAATATTTTTCCATTTACTCAATAATCACTCATACCTCCCGGGCATTACTTCCATTTTATCTATCTATTTATTTATTTATTAACTTATTTATTTGAATTCAATTCACATACCGCAAAATTTGTCCCGTTATTCGACAAAAATTAAACCGTTCAAGCGGATCCAATAATTGATTATTGCAATATTGCATTTGGAATGTTTTTGTGTTGCAATATGTAGTCGAAAAGTAGTCTGTACGTTGACACAGGTTAAATGACTACATTTTGGAAATCGTACAATTGCAAACATTCAACATGTTCAGGCTAAATTTTTTGTCTCGCAATTCATAATTTATTTGAATTACTCTATGCATATTTTGTTAAGACAAGACTGGTATTTGTTAATTTTTGACAAAAATCAACTTTAATAGTAATATATCATTTTGAGCTCAAAAATAACCAATTATCAAAAATTACAAATCACTTTAAGGGATCTAAAATGAGCGTTTATTGCGTTTCGACAGTATTTTTTGTGGGACATGAGAGCACCTCAGACCTATCGAATTGTATTCTGAATACGAAGCATGTCTTTCTGATATCAAATAATTTTCATTTTTGAAAATCACGATATAATACAAATTTTATGACAAATTATAAAAATTTGATATTTTTCAAATTTTGATATATAACAGTCCTCGAAGTAAATTATATAAATCTAATGACATATTCTTAAAAAGTGTATGTAGCAGGGAGAAAAAAAGCCGACGGTCAATTGAAAATTTTGACCTTTCATATTGAAGATATGGATTTTTTTCCCAAAAGACCTAATTTTTTTTGGTGTTTTGGGAAAAAAAATCCATATCTTCAATACGAAAGGTCAAAATTTTCAATTGATCGTCGGCTTTTTCATCCCACCTACATACACTTTAAGTATAAATCATCAGATTTATAAAGTTTACTTCAAGTACTGTTAAATATCAAAAATATCAATTTTAATGATTTGCCATAAAATGTGTATTAAATTGCGAATTTCAAAAAAACAAAATTAACTGATATCAGAATGACATTCTTCGTATTCAGAATGCAATTCGATGTCTGATGTGCTCTAATGTCCCACAATAAATACTGTCCAAACGTTCATACCCCAGCCCTTAACCTTGCATTTTCAAAAAGACAATATACATACGTAGTCGTACGAGTATTTTCTATCTGTAAATAATTAAATAATTGATATCGATATTGTTATTCTAACATTATCCCCAAAACTGAATCCTCATGAAGTTTCCGTTGTTTCCACAATTAATTTGGTAAAAATATTACTGATTTTGATCTAAATTTGATATCAACCCCAGTAAATATTTGTACCAAAACAGTATGAAAACATTCTTATGATAATAAAATTTGTTTCAAAAATACACCGCACTGACCAGTACATTATGTCCATCTGATATCGATGCATACGTATTGCACCACTATCAGCATTTTGTATTTCCTAGAAATCGTTATTATTGCCTGTATTATGCATTGATTAATCTAGCTTATTAATTGACTTTTCTTCCATTCTTTTCAATTTAATTTATCTAGTATTATTCCCTAGCCGGTCACGTGGTGACGTTGATGTAGGTGTGTATAATAAAATTCTTTTCATATTATGAATCACATGTATATCATGAAATATTTCTCTCCATATTTGTAATTATTATTAATACAATCATGACAATATAAAACATGTACATAATATATTTGACCTATAAACCTATGTCAGTATAACAAAACATACGTGTACATCAGTTGAACATTACGTTTGACCTTTTTTTATTTATCATTATAATTGTCATCATCATATAAATCATAGTAAGCATCATCATCATCATCGTCGTCGTCGTCGTCTTCTTTTTCCCCTTCTTCATCTTAATTGTCATCACCATCTTCTTCTTTTCATCATTTTCTTCATTTTCATCTCCATCTCCATCTTCATCTTCGTCTTCGTCTTCATCTTCGTCTTCGTCTTCGTCTTCGTCTTCGTCTTCGTATCCGTCTCAGGCTCTACATATAATCCGAAGCACTATGACATGATGATGTAGGATTTTATTTAAATTTCCATGGTGCAAGGAACACCGGAATCAAGAAAGACTACGCACCTTGCATTGATTTATTATTAGCTCTGTATTACCTTATTAACCGTCCTACATTATTACTTCCCCTGTGGGAGTTTCAAAACAAAATAAACAAATACAACGATATGACAATGGCAATGAAAATGCCATTGATAAAGACAAAAGAGAACATTATGACAACAACAAGAAGACTATAATTGTTACAAAATGTTTGTGTATTTTAATTTTGTTTGGTGGTTCGTTTGTTTGCTTGTAGGTGTCACAACAACAGTAAGACCAAGTTTTCCAGCTGTAGGTGAGAAATGTAATATATTTCAAGAGCAATAACGATTTCAAGATTAATTTATTAAGTTCCATCGTTTGTTTGTTTATATTTTTGTTTGTTTTCAAGATAGAAATAAATTTGTATTGGTGATGGGATCTTCCTGTGTGTTCGCATTTTATATTCAAAATTAACAATTTCTTTATAATTTCATTTGTTTTTCAGAGCAAATATCAGTCGCCGTGACAATAAAATTAAATCAAACTTACCTAGCAGAATATAATGATGTTTTATCACCGGAATATCAACAATTAGAAATGGATTTCATTTCAGCAGTAAGTATATCTCTTTTTCGTTAATTTTATTTCGTTGCAGTTGTTTTTAATAAACTTAAGATGCGCCATTTTCGAAATACAGAAATTTTTTCCGAGCTATTTTAGCATATTTTATCAAGCTTATTGCGTTTATCAAATGTTATGTTTTAGTACATTTCTGGCATCATCTAATGATGTTATTAATGCCATTCATGTTATTTCTCTTCCAGATGAATAGCACATTTATAAATAGTGAATTAATGGAAGTATATTTACGGACGGACGTTCAAAACGTGAGGTAAGTCACTGCATTCTGTTATAGATTGCTTTGCGTGTATAGTAACATTCCTAACATATTTTCTTGAGGAACAAAATCACATCTACGTACGGATTTTCTTACTTTCTTTCCGCGCTCGCGGTGGGTTTGAATGTAAAAATGGTATCCAACCAATTCCACAGAAGTTTGTTATTTTAACACATGCCCATCATGACCTTACATGTTAACTTCCTGTTAGCTACGTTCAGATGTCAAGATATTACTAGGCCTATAGCCTAGGTATAATGTAGGTGTTGAAGGTTCCACTATGTCTATATAGGCCTACTACAGCATGGTGATACCTATTTGTGGGAAATATAGCTTTATCATATATTATTCAAAAACACGTCAAAACATTAGCTACTGCTGTAAAATGGCAGTTCAACTTTTTCGTCCAAAATACATGTTCCTCTCATTAGATTAATCAAAAAGTCCACGTCCTTTTCACAACAAGTTTGGTGATAAAAACACATCAGAAAAACAAACAAACAAACAAACAACAAAACACGACAAAAACAGCAGCAGAGCAACATGAACATACAGTAGGCCTACAATTTAATTGTGTTTAATCCATAATTTGCTTTTGTAGGTTGTTCGGTTTTGTCTTGCTGAAATTGTTTTCTCTCCATATTTGCTGTGTTTGAACCCGGTGAAACATTATATTACAATTACTATTTTGTTTCTTTTCTAGTCCTGGAAGCACCATTGTCGTTTCAACAGTACTTTTAGATGATGTTCCTCCGTCACTAGACTCTTCATCACAACCAAACAGCTCACCCATTGAACAAATTGAAGCACATGTACAAATGCTTGTATTGGACATTTTGCAAACTGCAGCAGAGACTGATGGTTCTGCGTTGTCGATTCTTGATGTGTTGTCAAATTCAATAATAGTTGAAACACGTAAGTAAAAAGTATTTGATTATGATAGGCAACATATTGTATAAACCATAAATAATTTTTTTTTTTAAATGAAAAGGAAGACCGGCCTGCCTTTGAAACCCAGACTTTGGCATCTTGGAAGCTCTTGGATCAAGTTTTTTTTAAAGAAAAAATTTACACATCCACACATTTATATACAAAACATTTTATTTTTCATTTACAATAATTGCAAATGGTGAAAGTGGAGCAAAAGTGAAGAGGTGTCTTTGGGTTCTTTTTCATTTTTTTTAATTGTCATGATGTTCTTGGTCTGTTTTTTAGTAAATGAGTATACGTACTTGACTATTGTCGCGTTGCCTCATGGGGGCGTGTAATAGGTGACGAGCTGTGTTTAATACTGAAATCGACGCCAAAGTCAAAATTTCCAATTTTTGACCGAGATTTAGCCTCATATTTTGCCCACAGGAAAAGGTAAATACGTGTATTTTTAGTTTAATTATGATACTGGGAATGTTTTTTATTGATTTTTTAAACTAATTTTGCCCAAGATTGATTAGGAATTGAGAATTAGAGCAACAAATCTTGGGCCTGTTGCCCGCAAGAATAGTGTAGGCCTGTATAGATCCTATGCCTGGCATGCTATAAAACCGGAAGGGTATAACAAATTGAAATGGTACATGTAGCTGTGTTGGACGACAGTTCGCTAGATCGATTCCACAATCATTCATACTAACCTGCTACATGTTTTATTTTATTATCATGTCACACATGCAATTCCATACAGGCCTCCCGGTGTGGACAGAATTTTATTTTTAGTTTTCAGTCCTGACGATGAGAGTGATGAGTGACATTGATATGTATTGCACACCCGCTATTCGGTGAAGTCCATCAGTAGTACCAGACAGTGATTAGGCAGCGATCACTATTTATTTACGCCGGGGAGGAGAATGAAGGATTTTCATATATTTTATTTTTTAGCACAAAAATTTTGCATCCCCCTCCCTCATATTGAAGGAAAAATTTCATGCCCCCCTTGACTCATCCATTCCTTGTCCCCCTCCAATATTAAGGTCAAAATTTCTTGTCCCCCCCAATCAAAAAAATTTGTGACTGCGCCCCTAAAATCCTCTGCTCCCCCTGGTGTAAATAGTGATCGCTCCCTTATCACTCTCAAAGAACTAGGTCACACCACGCCTGTGTCACACAAATTTTTGTATGAATTTTAATTAAATATGATGTTTCATCACATTGTAATTCCTAAAACCTAAAGTTTCTGGGGGCTTTTCCCCCTCACCCCCACATCAGAGCTCTTCCCCCCTTGACCCTACAATCAGGGGGAATAATGTCCACCTAGATCCCCATTGCTTCACCCCATTCAAAAAGCTCACAGTGTTGATATGGTTCTGAATTCATTTGGTGTCCCCAAAACCTGATGTTTGCTGATGCTACCTTTAATGTTTACAAATCATGTTTGCATTTCTCTGGAATTCACCTTGGAGGACAGTATTTTGATAATGATGTATTGCATCTTGGTTCTATACTGAGAGCATAGGATTGAGATCTAGTAAGGCTTATACATAAAAAGAAATAATCCCATATAATTATTTCACCTACAGCGGAAGTGATACTAGTGTCAACCACTACCCGACCTGCACCAAGCACCAAGCTATTAACAACAATTCTAACAACTCTTGAGACAACTCAGACTCCCACAACAAGACAATCAGATGACAGCACTACTACAGCGGGTCTCCCTGAGGACACATCAACAGTACTAATCCCAACCACAATATTCCAAGGTATGCTTATCGCTCATTATTATTTGGTTAACGCGGCTGTGTACTCAAGATGTTGTTTCTTTCGCAAAATTGAGTTTTTTTGATATTTGTTACTTTGTTATGTTTTTTATAAATAAAAGGAAAGAAAATCCAGATTTATAAACTCCAACTGCGCTATTTTATGGATTTTATTTCACTATTTCATTCGTGTTTGCAAATTTAAAAGAGAGAAAATCTTTGTTGTATCAGCGAGGTACACGCGTGCAACAACGCATCGCGCCACGTATCGCGCAATTTGTTAACGACAGATACGCTACGCATACGCTTGACGCTTATCTGCATGCGTGGCGCATCCTTTGGAAACACTAATTTCAAGTGGTCAAATGGCTCCGTTTTAGGTGATAAAATGGGTTTTTTCAAGTTCTTTCCCCGATTTGAATATCAAGTTATGAATGGATTTCGCTCAAACTTCTCAACGGGCTGTGGATTTACCCGATGTTCACGTAATATAAGGTAGAAAAACGAAAACTGCCGCATTCTCCTGTGAGATTCGATGAAAGGGCAAAATGTGACCACTTTAAACTTCAACAGCCATTATTTCAATGTTCATTTTCTCGGTAAAATGATGATTTAGGTACACGATAACTCAATAAATACAGCATCTATAGGTAAGCAAATATGATCATCGTAAAAAAAGCATGATCGACTCAAGAAACGGTTTTCTCATTTTTTTATATTTTGGTCTATTTCCGATTTTAGGCATCATTTTGTGCAAATAGGCGTTTGTGAATTTTAAATAGTTCAATTTGATGCCTTATATGGTCAATATCTCAAAAACTAAGGCCAATATCAAAAAATAAAAAAACATTTTTGGAATGGAGCCTCAAGATTGAGCTAAAAATAAAATAAAATATTTTGGAAAGAGTGTTTTTTTGTTATGTTGTACCTAACAAATATTGCCAAAAACTCACTTTTTTTTTTTTTTCTTCATAATTGTTGTTTTTACCCCAAATCTGTATAATTATATTAAGATTTATTGATGTCTTGCCTTTATAAAATGTATACTTTTATATGTCTTCTTTGAATAATTACAAAGTTATTGCACTTTTACTACATGCATGTCTGAGAGTACACAGCCGCCTTAACATAGTGTCATGGACTGTGATTTAATTCTCCAAATTTAAAAACTTTTTAACTTTAATACGGTAATACATGTACTTGAGCATTTTGCTAGCACCTGGTTCCATGAGAACCCAAATGTGTCTCCAATAAGACTAGAGTGATTGATTAAACTCAACAAACAAACTAACAAACAAAACAATAAAAAGCATCGTGATCTAAATAATATTGAATCAGTGCATTGCTCAAGCACAACTTTTGAACATCAAATCTCCAAAAACTACATGCATCTGGCATGTTTGCGGGGTAGAATGGATGGCAATTATTTCTGTTGTACAAATTTCTAATTGCAGATTTGTAATTTGGTCCCATGCACATGCTTCAGACAGTAAGAAAAGTATACTAGTTGAACTAATGGTTTAAAATATTAACATGCATGAATGATAAAGATTAATGAAAAATGTGCATGCACGATTGCACTTTGATCACATTATTGCAACACTTAGTAACTGTCATTGATTTAGTTGTTAGTTGTACCCCCTGGGTTTTACCACACAGAATACCACATACAAAGCAATGTACATGTATGTATAATTTTATGAACAATATATGTGTTCTAGATTGATCATTTAACAGATTTACAATTTACAAAGCAAACATTTTGTCAAAGACACTAATAGGAGATTCTTCATAGAAAAAAAACTTGTGTAGATCTGAATAGAGTTTCAGGAGGAGTGTTTTGGGGCTCACTTGTAAAGATTTACAGGAAGCACTTGCCAAAAGAAAGTGAAACAAGAATTTATACCCATTTCAAATCAAATTGACAGTAATAATACCATCATAGCAACTTGTGCATGTTTTTTGTAATACATTCATCAAGTGAACTATGACCTTTGACTAGGAAGCAACATCAAAGTTGTAAGGTTGTTATAAACCTGTATAACACTGTATAAACCTTAGGCACACTTTACTTGTGAAACTAAGAGTTTGAAAAACTGTCAGTATTTCAGAGAGGTTCATGAAAATGTTTAGAAGTTGAATAAATATTGAATGTAGACAATAGTCAAATAATATTTGTGACATTAAAAAAAAAGTTGATTAATTACCATTTCAAACTTGCTCAGTACCTATGCTACTGATGTCAAAACCCACACATTCCTGGTTTTCATGGTTGCAAAGTTTTGAACTTTTTTATGTCTATATTCTTATATTTTTGGTGCTTATTTTTGCATACATACATCTCAATTTCATTTTTGCCAACTATGGCCTGATTGGATCAGATCATGTCACATTTACTGAAGAATGAAATTGAAAAGTAATAGAAATTCAAATGTAGCTTAAAACTGAAACATTAATTTCTTATTTGCAGACACTACAGCACCTGTTGTGACTTGTCCAGCTGATATTGACCACTTCACAGACCCTGGCAAACCTTCAGCTATAGTAACATGGAGTCCTGCAACAGCTACAGACAACTCTGGCAGTGTTGCCAGTCTGACATCGGATTACACGTCAGGTTCAACATTCAATATTGGTGTTACTATTGTAACGTACAGGGCTATGGATGAAGCGGGAAATGTTGGAATGTGCACATTCAGAATCACTGTCATAGGTATTTGTTTATTTATAGTTAAAATTATATCAAACAATTGAATTATTAAAATCACCATAATGATGACCAGATGAAATTATAGTTCCTTTTAAGGCCATGTACGTGCATTGCATTCAATTTCCAAGTCTGAAAATTAAGGATTCAAATATTTTAACCTACAAAGATTTTGCCTTCATGTTGTTTCATAGGAATGCTACCTTAATACATTTATCATATTTATTGAAGAAAGAAACACACACATTATGCACATTGTTTATATTAATATTTACATAGTATTTTAAGTAAAATGTAAATTCAGCTTACAATGCCTTAATACCTTGTCCTGCACAGAAAGTTATAGACAATATAACTTTTTGTGCAGGACAGTGCATCAAATAACTTATCAACTATCACAAAATGTTTTCCAACAAATTAAAAAAGCTCATAACAAGAAACTTTCTAAACTTAATTAATATCAAACAATCTCTTTTCCAGACAACGAGCCACCGCTGCTGCTGTGTCCATCAACAGTACGTATAGAGACAAATCCCGGAGAACAGTTTGCCACTGGTGTCACCTGGGATGATATCTTTGCTACTGACAACTCAAGGGTTGTATCTGCACCTTACGGAGATCATGATGAGAATAGTGTGTTTCCTACTGGACCTACTGTTGTCACGTATATAGCATTGGATCCGGCGGGTAATAGTGGCAACTGTTCATTCTTTGTGATTGTTGAAGGTATGTGTTTCCAGTGTTTATATAATGCAAACTTGATCAGGCAAAAGACCTTCGATTTGAGCTGAAGCTATTTGGTGTGTGTACAGTGTATGTATACAAATATATGTTTGCTAAAAGTTTAGAGATGGTAGCTCAACATCTTATGTTAGGTTATGAACAAAAACACTACTGCTTTGGAACTGCTGCAATAAATAAACATCAATATTAAATATTTTATTTTTTATCACAGACAAGGAAGGTCCACAACTGACTTGTCCATCAGATATCACCCAACCAGCAGACCAAGGCTTAGACTCTACCACAGTCTCATGGAATGAAGCAGTCATAGGTGATGTGAATGATGTTTATACATTGGAGTCTAATTATGACAGTGGAAGCACCTTTGTGATTGGTCAATATGTGGTTGTTTACACGGCAACAGATGAGGCTGGTAATGTGGGACAGTGTTCATTTGTCATCACTGTTGAAGGTGAGAAGAACATTAAATTAGATTTAAAGTTTTTAAAAGAATATGAGACCTGTTGTCACAGAATGAGCAGAATGTCACCAGGGAAGAAAGGAGATAAGGTCCATTGTACATGTCAAAAAACATTAGAAAACAAAGGAATTCTTTAATGAAATATGGACTTTTGAAGACCAAATGAGGGAGCAACTCTAACAAGTTAAATAATTAGGCCACCTCCTTTTTCATTATTTAAAGGAGTATTTTGTGATCCGAGCATCCTCTTTTTATGACATTTTTCAGTAGATATCCATGAAAAAAGCTTATTCCCAAAATTTCAGTTGATTCCAATTTTGCGTTTGGAAGTTATGCATGGTTATATGTTTTACACTGCTTCATAGACAATGTGTTGTAATTTCATTCTGGTGCACCAGAACGAAATTCAAATTTCATGATATCTTTGCTAAACGAATTAATCTGCAAGAAATTTTTTAACATAAACATTATGTAGCTAGAGGTTTCCAGTGATACAAACATCTCAATTTTTTTATAGAAAAGTGGGGGATGATGCCGTGGATCACGAAATGCCCTTTTAAGTTAACTAATATTTAAAAGTTTATGATCCTAGATCATAAATTTGCTGCCAATTGTTTAGTTACTCATGTAGTTTGAAAGGCGTTTCCTGGTTGTGATGTTTACTCTAAGATGTAGACTGTTTGGGGTATTGCACTGCTATAGAACTGCATTCCTGAATTGTGCTAATCAGTACATGCCTGCTTGAACCACCTTGGTCAGTACTTAATACTTGATATGTGACTTCCAAACAAATATTATCTGCCTTCCTAGAAGCTGACCAATGTGGTCCAATTAAGTGTAGACAATTTTACCATTTTATGTTTACCAAATTTACCTTTTAGATACTCAGCCTCCAATACTGACCTGTCCTACTGACCAAACTGTACCAAATGACTTCAATCAGGCTACTGCCGTCGTCTCTTGGCCGGACATCGCAGTGGTGGAAAACCATGGCGAAGCTCCAGTTGCATACAGTGACCATCCATCTGGGTTTAGTTTCCCTATTGGTTCAACGGTCGTTCTTTATAGTGCCACTGATGCTTCTGGTAATGTGGGCACGTGTACATTTAATGTCAATGTGCAAGGTGAGTTACCTAGTTGTGTGTTTATATGTGGCACGATCCGGTCCATGGATTGAGTTACTGTAATTATTATCTTATACAAACATTAGGCTGTCATATACTGAAAACACCGAAAGTGAAGCACACTTGGTTCTAAAGTTTTGTGATGTGTATTTTATTGTTTTTTACTGAATATTTTTGAATTATCTCAATTTCAAATTTGCTGCCTTTGGCCACCATGGACCAGATTGTGTCACATTTGTTAGAAATATGGTGTAGTTAATTTCATTGAGTTTTTGAGGGGGTAACCCCCTTAACACCATTTTTTCGTCATCTACCAAAAGGCGCCCCCTCTATCAAAAATTCCTGGATCCGCCCCTGTAAATTTATGGATAATTCAAACTGTGTATAACCATAAGTCCTGTTACCTCTTTTGGAAGAGGCCCTTTTGAGGGTTGTAGCCCATGGTTTAGGGCATATTGGTTTAGGGCATATTATATGCATAATGTATTACATAAGGATCACACACAAAGATGCACTTAGAATCAAAGTCTGCCAGAGTGGTATTCTTTTAGATCGTGGTATTCTTTTAGAGATAAAGCCACTGAATACCTTGGTTATGAGATCCGAGAAATGAGGAGTCAGAATAGCACTTGTATTTGGTTCAATAGAAGTATTAGATCCAAATCAAAACAGTATTTTTATTACGATTCTTGGTATACTAAAGGGATTTGTACTCTATCTGATGTTCTTTATGATAATCTTCCCACACCAGTCTTAAAATCTTTTGACGACTTAATAATTGAATTTGATATCTCTTACAGAGATAGGAGAAAATATAATGTGTTGATGGATAGCATTGTTCATTATTGTGGGATGCTGGATGATTTTGAGGACCAGGATTTTGACACTTTCGACATTTTCTCTAATAATCTTATCCTGGTCCCCAGGGTCCCTCGCTACACCTACAGTATAATGTTAAACAAGCTTCCCCCTGAAAGAATTCAAAATTCTGGGAAGATATCTTTGAAGATTTTTGTGATAAGGGGAATGTAGGGTGGGAAGAAATTCATATCCGAATTTCAAATGTACCATTGAGACTCAATTAAGATCATTTTATTTTAAACTATTCCATAAGGCAATTGCTTTCAACAGCTTTCTCCACAAAATTGGAAGAAAAGATTCTCCTCTTTGTTTCTTTTGTGACAAATTTCCCGAAACTGTGGTTCATGTTTTTTGTGAATGTGATAAAGTTAAATGTATCTGGAATGAGTTATTTAACATGTTAAATGACAAACTTCACCTGAATATTCAGTTTAATAGTTTTGACCTTATGTTTGGTATTGCCAATGATTATTTACTTTCCTTTTTAATATTATGCAGTAAATACTACATTTACAGATGTAGATTTCAGGAAGTGAACCCAAACTTTACTGCTTTGAAAAACTTCATTTTGATGAAAAGAAAAATGGAATATGATATTGCTTAGAAAAGGGTAAATTAAGTAATCACTTTAAAAAGTGGTGCTTTGACATTTGATGTACAAGGTGCATCAGCATTGTAATATTGTTTTGCCATTATGTCACATGTATGTTGACTCTGTATGATATACAAAATGTATCTCATTATTCATTATTTGTGCATTATGTAGTACACTATGCCATGTATGTATATAATACACACATTTGCAGCTGTAATTGTGATTCTCTGTGATTATATTATTCTTATGTTTGCTTTTTCCAATAAAAAATATAATGACAAAAAAAAAAAAGAAAAGAAGTCTGCCAGAGTTTATGGCAATCTGGAGGATTTATGGAGGTACATTGTTTTATCTCTTACTTCAATGTATAAATCCAAATATCTGTTGAAAACAATTGTCAAGTGATTGCAAACAAAAGAGAATTGTAAAACGATTTTCTCTCAATTTGTAGATGTTGAGCTACCATCTCTAACTTGTCCATCACCAATGACCGTTCCAAATGATCCCGGCACGGGGACAGCAGCAGTGACCTGGCCAGAGCCTGCAGTTACAGACAACAGCCAATCAGTGGTTACCTTAGTACCAAGCACACCTAATGGTAGCAGCTTTGCCATTGGTCGAACCACTGTGAGATACCTGGCAACGGATGAGAGTGGCAACCAGGCGGAGTGTTCTTTCAAAATAACTGTAGAAGGTAACAATAGGCGGAATTAAAAAAATGTGGGAAACCACATCCATCTGCCAACCAGATGTTATTGGCATTTTACGAACATTTTTGTAGCTCCTAATAAAATTAGAGCAAGATATGCTTAAAATGATGTTTGTTCTTGTTCTGCATGATCAGATTGCGAGTATGGTGCCTCGTCTTTAAGCAATTATCTTCAACTTTTTAATTGATATTAGAGTTATTAAACATGCAGATCAAATTAGTATTTTACTTGTTCATTTCTGCCCATTTAAATGCTTCATATTTTCAAGAAATCTGTTAGTAATGTTCACTCTTGTCACCTTTTTTCTTCATAGATGTTGAGCCTCCCATCTTATTCTGTCCTGACAACCAAACTGTGTCATCTGACCCCGGAGAGGTGACTGCCGTGGTTACCTGGCCTCCAGTGACTATCGTGGAGCATGGCCCAGATAGTATTCCTGATCCAGTTGGTAGTCATCAATCAGGAAGTCGCTTTCCTATAGGAATCACAGAAGTCATCTACTGGGCTGCTGATGATGTTCCCAATGTAGGGCGCTGCTCCTTCTGGATTACTGTTGAAGGTAAGGGTCAATTTAAAATGGAGTTTATTCTGGTTTTGGTAATGATGTGAATGTGAGAAGAATTTAATCTTTCCATAGAGAAGCCAATATCAGAGACCTTTGATAAGGACTTCTCCAGTTCAAACTGGCCAAAACTGGCCAAAACTAGCAGGAACTCGTAATAGTCAGTCAATTTTAATTGAATCCATATTGTCCTACAGTGCCATATAGTTTAAATGGTAACAAAGTAGATGATGCAGTCAATGATAAGTGATTCATTATATGTGACACGATCAAGGGAAATGAGTTGGATGTCGCTAATATTGATTTTGAGATATAGGCAATGAAGGTGTTAAAATTCTTTTGTTTTATATTGTTTTCAGCGATTGATAAATTGATGTAACTTTGTAAAGAAAAATCATATCAACATGGGGTTTTCAGTTTCTGAAAGCTCTAAATATTCTCTTTAGAAACATATGTAAAACTCATTTTCGAACAGGGTCGACATGTAACTCATTGCCCTTGATCATGTCACATATTTCCATCATTACATATTAAAGATACCAAAATAAGGTTAAACAAACAAATTATGCAGATGATCAAAAGGCCAATGAGGCCAGCAGTAAAACGTTACCAGTATGAATAAACCTAAAAAAACAAACAAGTATAAATTAACTCAAGAATTAATCGTATTTTGATATTTACTCAGGTTGGTAGATATTTCAGAAAAGCTTCACATAACATGTAGATGGAGCAATGTCAACCATGCATCAAGGCAAAGATATTGTAGGAAGTTAAGGGATCGGATAGCAATGTTTGCACAGTATATTTGTGGGACCCACATCAGACACACCAAATCAGGTGGTGGCGCATTGCATTCTCTAAATTCAGTAAATTTTCATCGTCAACCGTGTAATTGAATGGGATTATTTTGAAATTTTAAAGCGCTTGAAATATCACAAACAAATAGGCCTATGTTGATAAATAATATAAATACAAGCTAAAACCATTGGGGTTCGATAATGAACCCCACAAAATTAACCGAGTATATTGGAAAATGCCATACGGCCGGGCGGTTTCACAAGTTGCCGGCTCGATCATGTCATCCGCCGCCTGCACCAAATTGCATTTTTAATATGAGGAATATCCTTTTGATATCAAACGTTTTAGATTTTTTTAAATTTGTGATATATTACAAATTTTATGACATTCCACGTATTCAGAATACAATTTGGTGTGTCTGATGTTACCGTCCCCTAAACAAGAACAATTAATCTTTCAATTGTCTGAAAAGATCCCAGCTGTGGAATGTCCTGCACTTAATTTATAATAAATATATCATAAAATAATATCATAAAATAAAGTATTTATGTCTTTCTTATTTCATTCACTTATACAGACAATGAGGCTCCTACTGTACTTTGTCCAAATGACATCAACGTCTATGTGATTGTTGGCGTTAACAACAAATCAGTTTCTTGGGACCTACCTACGGCATCAGACAATTTGGAGGTAGAGGGCGCTGTCACTTGTGACACGCAAAGTGGAACAGTATTCGTCCTTGGGATGCATACAGTGGAATGCTCTGCTACTGATGTATATGGCAATGTTGGAACATGTCAGTTCAATGTTATTGTTTCTGGTAAGTTTGAAGGTCTGAAGACAACTAATAATGCTGTTAACCACTATTAACATCCGCTAGCTTCAAGAGAGCACAGTTACGTCTAAAGTTGCTTCATATTGTGTGTTTCCTTTTCTCATTTCAGAACCAGTTGTGCAGGCCACAGGATCTCTCACTCTTGAAGGTACTTTCACTTCTCCATTGATGGATCCAAATTCTGCAGACTACATGGTGTTGGAACAGAATGTCATCGCTGCTGTAAGTGTTGCTAAGAAAGTTATCAAATTTTTACCAGGATGCATGTAATAGTCCTGTCCATACCAATAATTGATGATTGCAAGAAAAGTCAGTGATATAGGGAGTGGGATCACCAGTCGCAATCAAAAGTTTGAAATTTGAATAAATACACATTCTTTTTCGTAGATAACCCACAGCATTGAATGCATAGTGCTCAAGTTACATAACTGTTATTTAGTAGTTTGATCAATGCCAAATAGTCGTCTATCAAAACACTGTGGATACATGTAGATTAGCTATTAGACTTAATTTTAATCTGAGAAAGATGAACATTAAGTCTATTTGTCATTTCGTCATTCTTCATCCAAACATGTGAACAAAGTGGATTAGTATTATACAAAAATCTGATCTTTTTGTACCTAGTATAACAAAAGATTACAATATCCACCTATTTTAGTTAATCAAAGTGTAATGTTTGTTGTCGTTTTTCAATAATGTTTTTCTTATGATAAATGTGAAAGCAAATATTCAATGAACTTTTTGCACACTCCATTTTTCTACTGTTTTCTGTCTCCATTAGGTGGATGAAGTGTTCAGTACTAGCAATGAATCTAACTCTTACGGGGGAGCAACTCTTGTAGGATTCAGGTACAGTATTTATATATTTCTGCCATTCTTGATGTGAATCAAACTTACGCTATGTGCATGGGGAGGCATACATTATGTTGCTAGTAATATATAGACAGCCCCCAAAATACAAAGTTGTCATGAAAAAGTTGTCCCAAAATAAAACTCAGTAAAATTAAACTGCTTTGAAAAACTAACAAGTGACTTAATATTGAACCAAATTTCAATATGTTTTACAGTGATTATAGTCATTATTTGGGAAACAACCCCTTCGCATGAGATAAGCAAATCAACTACTTTGTTCTATTACTTTGTTACTATCATAGGGAAGGCAGTATAATAGCCGATTTCAAGGTAGCATTTAGCAGATCTGTTGAACAAGATGATCTTACCACATTCCTGTCTGATTCACTCAATAAAGCCATATCTGATGGTTCTATTGATAGCATCAATCCTCTACAAGATTCTGCACAGTTCAATGAAGGTAAGTCATGTTTACTTGTTGTAGGTTGCCCATTCTGTTTTTGGTTGAACATCCTTAAAATGCACATTGTTTGCATAGTAATACTGGTTTCATACTGCCCTACCGCTTGCCGCTGAGCAGTTTTACTTACATGCATTGCAGACTAAATAATACAATGTACCGTATTGTTTGTATTAAACACCCCCTCTCTAATAAATGCCCTCCCTTTTTTTCAATGAAAAATGCAAAAATTTCCATGCAATATTAAGCATAAAACATGCAGCAGTCATGTTAGTGATGATCGCTGTCTGATGGTCAGTGATGATGCACTTACAGATGTAATTTCGTAGTATTTGTACCGCGATAATATCATCTTCAATACGAAGCGCCATCTTGGATTTCAACCCGGAAACGAACGGAAGTATTAGTATAGGTGTAAATTCCTCCTTTCAACAGGAGCAATATCAGGAATTTAAACCTGATTCTCACTGACAATTCACTTCTAATAAATGCCCCTTTTGGAAAAATGGGGGGCGTTTATTACAAACAATACGGTAGGCTTGTCATTGGATGATATATTATGCTGCATCGGCAAGTGGCAGGAAAGTCTGCCAGTGATATAATTCCCCCTATTTTGGATTATCTTCTTTTCTTATGATACCCTTCCCCTTCTATTGATTTTCTCATTTCTCCCATTTCCCCTCTTATCTCTCTGCTTTTCCTTAAGCTGATTTTATACTTGGTCGCTTTGTAGAATTGCGAATTCCACACATCCTCATTATGCAAGAAACAATCCTCTGTGTGCAAAACTGCGCATCATTTTTGCACACCAAGCACTTTTGTGCAAAAACTGTCAATGATAAATATTCAGCTTTACTTCTTTCTCCTTGCATTTATGCACCTCCTTTCGCCAGCTTTGCTCCCTTTTTTGTCTGTGCCCATCAATATTCCCCATTATTATGTTCTCAGAATCTTCCTTCCTATACTTTGTACAGAGTTAAAGAGTCCAATATAATCAACACTTGGACTCAAAACTTGGACTGTGTTGGATAAGCTCACTTTTTCCCCAAACAAAACTCATTTTTGACCAAAATCACATTTTTGACCAAAAATCACATTTTTGACCAAAAATCACATTTTTGACTAAAATTCACATCTTTGCCAAAAATAACATTTTTGACCAAAAATCACATTTTTTTTATCAAAAGTCATGTTTTTGACCAAAAGTCATGTTTTTGACTAAGAAAAAATTCTAAAAACATAATAATGATAAAATTGGATGGTTTTTTTTACCCAATACAACATTTATTGGTCTCGCTATGAGTTTTAAAATATTGGACTCGACTTCGTATTTTAAAACTCATAGCTTGACCAATAAATTTGTGTATTGGGTTCAAACCATCCAATTTTATATCAAATCTACATCTCTCTTCAGTCTTGTGTACTGCAACTTTATGTATATTTTAACAAGCTTCCCAAGTTTTGATCTCAGAGAATGCTTTTTTTTTGCTTGAGGTGCAAGTTATGATATTTATAATGTAACCTGCTTGCTATAGTGTGCTGTATGTAATCACTCTTGCTGCTTGTGTTACTATTCAATGTGTTTGGGATATGCCAGTTCAAATCTATGCATGCCCTGTGGAAGACATGACCTTAACCTCCCACACAGGGTGTGTTGATTTCAACTGGGATAGCCCATTATGTATGATCATGCCCTGAATTTTGCATGCAATATATCATTCTGTTTACTTTATCTTTTCTAAGCATATGTATTAGTGTTTTGATATATTTATACATTATATATCGCCATGACAACAAGGTAAGGTATGCTTTTGTCTTCACTTGTCTTCAATCTCTCTTTTTCAAAGAAATGTAAATTTATTTCAAATACATTTGCATTTCTTGAGTGTGTACTTGCATCAAGTCTATTTCAATGTTTTGTTGAAATGGACATGCAATTGATATCAAGACCTTGATCCAGGGTGATTAACTAGCTGGGCTTCTTATGTCAATATATATGGTCAGGCAAACTAAATGATTTCTTGGCAATTTTTGTTTTATAGCATACGGTGGCTTACAACTTTTTTTTCAAATCTGTTTCTTACATTTACTAGTACTGCATATTAAAATGTTGTCATTACTATTTCATAAAATTCTAACAATTACCTTGAGTTGGATCCAATTTAGTGTTAAGTGTGTGAACTTCTTTGTTATGTCAGATGTGCTTGTAACATGTCCTTTTTGTATGGTGCTGTTTTTAAATTGGATCCAAGATCAGGTTGCATCATTGACTTTCTGTTCAATGCACCTTAAAGCAAAGCATTCTACTGGGGTCTTCCTCGGGTCTTCCTTTTTAACTTGTCATGCGGATAAAATAGATTACTTACCCATACCCTCTTTTTATTAGTGTACTGTAACACTGATTTATATTAACAAGATTGAGGTTATGTGGGCCTAATCTGCAACAAATAATCAAACTGGTTCAAATCTGGATAGTTCATTCAGTGTGAACTACCATATTTGGGCTAATAATGATTGTGAAACAAAAACAAGCTTAGAGTGATGTGTTGTTTGTTCTTTCTTCTTGTTCTGTTTTGTGATGTTTGTGTCAAGAAATTTCAATTGTTTTGATTTATTAACATTTTATTTGACTCTTGTTATTTCTTTTCACTTTTTCTTTACATACCAGTGGAGGTACCAGTACCAATGAGTAAGTCCAAATGTAAAACCGTACAGGGTGTATCAAAATGATTGGTACCCATCAATATCAAGTGAATATGGCCAAGACTGCCACATCAAAATGCATCACCCGGATGCATCACAACAGCCCCCTTATTTGTACATTTATGACAACATAATGGTGTAATTTTAAACAATAAATTGTAGTCATTTCAAGAGGATTTGGAAGAAGCAGATGTTTTATTAGACAACAAAGCTGATGGGTACCAATCATTTTGATACACCCTGTAAGAATTGAAGTAATCAAATGTAACTTTTATATTAAGTTTGTGAGACTATAGTTGTTGAATCACATCAGATCATTTACACGTATGATTTCTATATCACATAAATACAACCCACACGCACCCCAACACCCACACACAAACACAAGCAGCCTTGGATAACTATTACACCTCTTCCACTTTTCCATTGTTATAATGAGTTTTTATGCTGTTTTCAATCAAGTAAAACTGTCCTGAAAAAATGGACATCAACATCCAATTATCAAAATAAGACAAAAGAGTAAAGATAAGAATGTTATACAATTTTGAATGCTTATTAGTGGCAATTATTGTAAGAAAGCATGCACAGTAAGGGGTTTTGGCATGCACAGTAAGGGGTTTTGGCCCTTTTTGCAAAGAAATGGTTGGATATGAAATTTTAACTTTTATACCCAGTAAAGTCGATCTTCAGGGTTAGGATTGAGTGCTTCATCTGGCAAAACAAAATAATAATTCTGTAGTTAAATGTAGTTCTGTATTTTTCTGGAATCGGGAGTAGGCACACAACAACTAAAAAGGTGAAATGACAGTCAAAGTTGAGATGACAATAAAATTTTACAGAATCATCTGGTGTAAAGCTTAGAAAGTTAATTTCATGACACTGTTTTGTAGATACCTTTATCTTTATTTGTTTTTTCAGGTGATATCAAGTTTGACTGTACTGATAGAACTAGCACAAGATCTCCATTTGACGCCATTGTATCTATACAGTATCGTAGTGGACATGGATGTACCGGTGTACTGATTACACAGCAACATGTACTCACTGCTGCATCATGTATAAGGTAAATACTTAGACTAGTAAATGACCAGGAAGTGACAGGGCTACGATTGTGAAACTTGGCTGGTTAACATTTTATTTTGAGGCCATACAATTTGCATGTGTCAGAGTTTGGTATAGGTTGCTCACATAAAAAATAAGGTAGCTTGATATTCTGCTGGACAAACTTTACTTTAGAGAACTATAGTCTCGAACCTTCCTCGAGTCAGTAATTTAGATATTGTTTTTTATTGTATCTCTAAATGTAATGATGAGAAGTATATAAAAGTATACATTTTCAGAAAGGAAATGATGCAAGGAATCCAACTAGCATAACAGATTCCTGCAAATATTTTTGAGATAATTTCAAAATTTGATTTTACTTTAAAATTTGATTTTACTTTACTGACTCGAGGAAGGTATACAGACTATAGCTGCTGATCCTGGCTGCTATGGTAATTCTTGATGTAAGCTGATAAAAGCTCGGCACCTGTTTAGAGCTGCATCCTTGAATGATGCTAAATGGTTAAGGGATGGGGTATGAACGTTTGGACAGTATTTATTGTGGGACATAAGAGCACATCAGACATATCGAATTGCATTCTGAATACGAAGAATGTCCTTCTGATATCAAATAATTTTGATTTTTTGAAATTTGCAATGTAATACACATTTTATGGCAAATGATTAAAAATTGATATTTTTGATATTTAACAGTACTCAAGTAAACTTTATAAATCTGATGATTTATACTTAAAGTGTATGTAGGTGGGATGAAAAGCCGATGATCAATTGAAAATTTTGACCTTTCGTATTGAAGATATGGATTTTTTTTTCCCAAAACACCAAAAATAATTAGGTCTTTTTGGGAAAAAAGTCCATATCTTCAATATGAAAGGTCAAAATTTTCAATTGATCGTCGGCTTTTCCTCCCAGTTACATACACTTTAAGAATATATCATTAAATTTATAAAATTTACTTCGAGGACTGTTATATCAAAAATGGAATCATGAATGGAGTTCAAACTGGAAAATTAACACCTCGCAAAACTATGTAATAATGTATAGCAAATACAGCAATTAGACAAATATTAAATTTGTAAATATATCTCTCTTACTACAAATCGTTAAAATAACTACATGAAAATGACCACATTTACATACAGTATTATAAACCACTCATGTCTTTTCCTTATCACACAAACTTCATACTGACAAAAAAAACTCATTATGCTTTATTCCCAATATACAGTGCGGGTGGCACATTTGTGAATGTACTTGTAGGATCACGAACCCTGAGTGGTCAAGAAGTGACAACAGAATATGCAACAGTTAAAAGAATCTACCCTCACCCAGGTTTCAATGCTCTTACGGGAGAAAACAATGTTGCTGTATTGGAGTTAGAGACAGCGATTCCTTCAATAGAACCTATTTGTTTGGAATATCATGCGCTTGGAAATTTACAGTTCACAGACTATCAGGATTGTTCTATTGCAGGATGGGGTACTTTGATGGGTAAGTAGCAAACTTGGTGCTTAAAAGTTGTTGTGTTACCTAAAATTTGGTAAAAAAGTTTTACTATAACAAATAAATTTGTTGGATTTTTAGGGAAATGGGTATTTTTTTGTTGTGTTTTTTTAAAAAGGCTAATGCAGACATTCAAATTTAAATTCTACAATTTAGAGCATGAATTGTAATATTAACAGTTCTATACTCCCATTCTAACCTATCTGTGTGCAGATTTTGAGAATGTGTGCTTCTTTATGAGAAAAAAACAAATCCTGGCTTTCCAACCTCCCCCCATTTTGCCCTTGGAAGTGGAACACAACAATTCGTTTTTGTGGCCTAATGAGATTGTGATATTGATGATGGGTCCATTTCACAAATCTTTAAAAGCTATTGTATCATATCATTAATCGTAAACCTACAAATGGTCTTTACTCGTTTCAGCTTTAGGATGGATTTCTGTTGTAAATCCCTGATAAATCATTGATTTTGTTCCTCTGCAGGCACACAGTTTACCAGCTTGCAGTCAACTCTTGTCAACACACTTTCTAATGATATAGGAAGTGAATGTGATCTTTATACCTACCCTTTCACCATGACCAAGAACAGGGTGTGTGTTGGCGGAGCTACAGGAGCTTTTGGAATGTGCACGGTAGGTGGCATGCTTATTTGTGACATTCTTTCTGTCGCTCTTAAATTTCTACTGTTGTTATGATATTTTATTTAGTGATTGGTGTTATGATTCTCATCTTTTTCAACTGTTATGCAGTCAAGTTTATTTAGGCTGTTAAAGAATAATTGTTTGGTTAGGGTTTTCTGACCAACCATAGCTCAGGACCTGTGGTCCAAAAATGTTGAGGTCTGTGGGAGCAAAAAAAACCCATGGCAATCTGAACCCAAAGATTCTATAAGTGTAGATATTCCAAGAAATCTACAAATTTTGATGCCCACATGCATAAAACTGAAATTTTTGCAGCAAAATCGACCTCTGCATTGTTCATGGATTTGCTGTTGGTCACCATTTTGTCAAGTGATGGCATACTAACAGTGTCTCAGACAGTGATGGACAGGTGTTTTCAGGCTTTGTCTTTTACAATGCTTTGTTTATCATACAAAATAGACATTACATTTCAAGCGGTATGCAACTCAAAATATTTTTCCACAACCTTACCTGTCAGAATTCTGTCCCAGATTGATTTGATTTGATTTGATTTGATTCAATCCACCACAGGCTGACACAGGTAGTCCTCTGGTGTGCAAGAACCAAGCAGGTGGTTGGACCTTGATTGGACTTAGCAATGGATTCCTATACAATGGATGTGACTTAGGCATGTATACGCATGTGACAAACCATTGGGAGTTTATTTCATCTGTTGTCGACAATGAAGGTGAGAGAAAAACTTGGAAGTTTGCGCTTGATATGCTCCTGGGGTGAAATTCTCGTAACAATATCCTAAGATATATCTTAAATGGGCTGTATCACCCTCCTTGTACTCCGGGCCGGATTTACCTTTTTTGGGGCCCTGGGCCAGGCCAAAATTTGGAGGCCCCAAACGCACCGTGAGGAAGGCATGTGCACTCAAGTGGCATGTTTTTTAGATCTTACAAGGACATTTGCGCGCGAAGGGCACAAAAAATGTCAATTTTAGACTATTTTAGCCTGAATTAAGGCTGATTTTGTTATATTACAGGCTAGTGCGCACGAAGCGCGCAAAATTTTGCAATTTTTGTAGGCTATTTTTGCCCAAAACATAGTGTTTTTTGGCTAAAATGGAAGATGCACACTGCACAGGCCAATTTTTGGGGCCCCCAAAATTTGGGGGCTCTGGGTCCGGGCCCATCTGGCCCTATGGTAAATCCGGCCCTGCTTATACTGCATGGCTGCTTTACCATTGAGTAAAACCATAAGGCTATGACCACAACCACCTACAGATGTGGTTAGTTACACTGACCATGGAGGGAGCAAATGCTCTTAGATCCAGCAAGTACATTTTGACACTTTGTTAGCTGTCTTATCTGTTTTTAGTATTCCCATCAGGTCACAGGTATATTCAGTATAGTTCACCACAAGGGCAAAGTGACCATGCAGTAAATGAATGGAGATAGCAGCTGTACACACCCTGTAAGACATAACTTACATGTAGGATATTGTTGTGAGAATTTATCCCCAGGACCGTAACTAGATATATTTTATAAAATTGATAAAATGAAAATCTTTAAGATTCCATTTAGATTATGATACTTCATGAAAACACTTCTTCAGCGATTCATTTCCCATGGTCGTGGATCACAAGTAAAGACAAAATTTGCAGTAATCTTTATTCATCTTGGGTCTATTTTATGAAGATTAATGATACATATCCACTTTTTATCACTGTGAGAATCAAATTTGAAATAGTAACTGGACAATTAGTAAGTTTTTAGCGGGTTCGCCATTGGACAAGTTTAGAACTGTCTAGAAACTTGTCCGGTGGTGAACCCACTAAAAACGTACTAAATTGTTATGAACTCCCGTCGTAAAAACCTATCACACAAATAGAAACTGGACCTAAAGTGTTTCATTTTACAGTTTAGAATTTGAATGATCCTCAACCATCTGATAATTAGGCAAAATATTTGCACTTACAGCATATTGTTTCAAACCAGGGCCGTAGCAAGGTTGTAAAATGTGGGGCGGCCATGACAAATGTGGGGCGGCCAAAATACAAATATATGACCAAATTGAAATAAAGATATAAAGAAAAACATAAGATTTTTCTCAAAAAGTGGGGCGGCCATGGCATCCCCTGCTGCCCCACTTGCTACGGCCCTGTTTCAAACAAATTCCTATATATTTTTGCATCTCTTTTCCAGTGATATCAGTTCCATGTGATCCAGTCGTACCAACAAGCACCTGTGCCGCATCCCTTCCTTACTCCTGGACTTGGACCACAACGCAGCAATCTCATGAGATCACAATACAAAACATCAATCTCATCTTATCCTGTCATCCTAATGCTGAGATGTTCTTCTGCTCAGCATTCATGTCTGAGTGTGAGCTAACCAATGGACTAGTCCCATGTAGGGATATGTGTGACCAGGTCACAGCCAGCTGCTATGCCACATATGAGGCTTTGCTTGGTGCAGGTTCTTGGCCTATTTACTGCACGGATTACCCAGTAGGAGATGACCCAAATACTGTCTTATGTGAAAAAGGTATGGGTGGAATAGTTTGATTTATTTTTGTTGCATATTTAATAGAGTTGGGCGACTAATTCGCCAATAGTCGTTAGTCACAACTATTACTGCTAGTCGCGACCACGACTATTGAAAACCAAAAGTCGTCAAACGCAACTATATATAAATGTTACAAAATCAGGTTAAAAGTGCCAAATATACGCACCAAAACCAACCAAATACTTACATAAACTGTGAAAATGTGATAAAAACGTTAGTCATTGTTTTTCCAATATATTTAGTAACACTATACAAACAAGTAATCATAAAGTTCATAAATCATCATTAAATTGGTCTTGTTGACTTGTTAATTGTAAATTTGCACCAAACTTTCACCTGATATTTTGGTCCAATTCTGACCACAGATAGTCGCAACTATAGTCGTAGTCGTGACTATTTGCTGCCGACTAGGAAAAAAGTGATAGTCTCCCAACTCTAATATTTAAAGCATGTGAGAGGAAGCCAAAGTTAAGTGCAATGTTGCATGCACGAACCTGCGACATTGCCTCAGAGACATTATACTATACAATGGTTCATCTCAAGATTGGTAGTGCAGTATCAAATCGCAGGTGTAAAGTTAATCTCACAGAACAAACACTCATGCGTACAAGGGCAGTTTGTCGGTATGCATGCATGGCAACCACGAAAAGCCATCAATGAAACACCCAAACTTCGGGTGAACTAAAGAATAGATAACATATCTTTCAGAACACATAATAATTCAAACCTTATTATTTTCAGGAATATTTGCACCATGTGGCAAAACAAATCTACAAGTGACTGAAGAAGAACCACTGACCCTAGCAAGTCCAAACTATCCCAACCCATACCCAGACCAGTATGACTGCACATGGGTAGTGGATGGACCTCAAGATCTCAACCTTGTTGTCAAATTCAAAGACCTTGGCATAGAGGCATGCTGTGACACTCTCACGATAGGCTCTGGGTCTGATGCAATGGATAGGAGTAGCATTATAGGACAGTATTATGGTGAAGATGTGGCTAATGCTGGGTTTGAAGTGGTTGACAATACAAAGGTGTGGGTTCAACTCCAGAGTGATTTTTCCACCGGATTTCAAGGCTTCCATATTGAAGTGTATGCTGTCGAATGTAAGTTGCATTTTCTTGCGATTTTGTTATTCTCTTTAGGCTAAAAACAAGAACAATTTCATAATAGTATAATTTTCTTATTTCACTGTGGTCAGTACTCACTGTGGACGTTTCGGTGTCTACCAGACACCTTATTGTTGTTGTTGTACAACTTTTAACTATGATTTATAAAAGAACCAGGAAAAACGTGTTTACTGTGCAAAATATAAACACCTCATATGTTTTTGTTGTTTTTTTAATTATACAACGTTTTACTCTTTATAAAATTTAAAAAAGAAAAGACCAACAAGAACAATTTCATTTTATTGTTTGACCTTGCTCAAAAGAACCATGTAAAACATGTTTAGCGTGAAAAATAATCTAAACACCTCATATGGTTTTTTTTTATATTATACAACTTTTGACTATGATTTATAAAATTTTTAAAAAAAAGTCCAACCCTAAAGCAGAAAAAAGGTGGAAGTATTTGACAGCAATTGAAAACAGTTTTTGAAAATTCAAGTATTCAGGTGTTTTAGCATGAAAATGAATAGTTCCAACCTTACCACTTTCTTCAAAGTTGAGATTTGATCATGTACAAATGAACAGAAAGTTATGTTTGTGAAGCTTCAATTTGTACAAAGCATGATCACTGAAAAGGATGCATTGACAATTATTCATGATGAAAGGACTTTTAAATAGTTCTCTCAACAAAATACAAACTAACTTTTTTTTTAATCTTTCGACAAATACAAACTAACTTAATATTTCATCACCAAATCCACAGGACGTCATCAGGAATAATAATTGTGTACTTCAATTTTTACTTTCAGCTACAGCCAAGTTCTGTGAGCAACCAGATGCTTTCCAATGTGGGGATACAAACTGTGTGCCCTCTAGATGGCGCTGTGATCAAGTCAACGACTGTTCAGATAACAGTGATGAGGCATCATGTCCTGATATAGAGCATGTTGCTTTATCAGGCCTTGATTCCACCACCATTTTGTCACCAGGGTATCCTGTGGGCTATTATGGAAACACAGATCAGGTAAGGGCACAGACTATATAGTATACTACGATTGCAGACGACACATTTCATTGTTTTCTTAACTCAAAAATGTCAAAATTGTAAATTTTCATGACTATATTTGGAATCAGCATGAAAAATGCATTAAAATGAGTACAAACAACAGACAGCTCTTATATTTGAGAAAATATCTCAAAACTTGGAACACATCAATAAATAAAGTCCCTACTTATTGCTGTGAAAATTCACGAAAGCCAACATCAGGCATACAATACTCAAAGTGCAGTTTGTGTAGGTGCTTTGCTGGATCCATTCTATATCAATACATGATAATATGAGTCCCACCTATTTAATTAAGAAGTGATCGTAGTATAGCATCAAACTTCATAGCCATGTGTTTTTTTGTCAGCTAGACTGACAGCTGTGATCAGGAATGCATTCAAGAAAGTTTCTGGTGTGGGAATAAGATCACTATTTGAATAGCTCTTTTCACGGTGCTACAATGTATATTCTCAGAATGAAATGAAATGGGCTATTTCATTTTGACATTGCATGACTTTTATGATACTAGCCATGTTCATTGTGATCAATTCATTAACATGGAAGACACTGATCCTTTTTATGAATCTTTGTAATTTTCACATCCTTAAAATTGATTAAAATGGGTTTGGTAATAGCCATTTTGCAGATCTGCATTGTTGTTTAAACTTTGTTCTGCTATTTTGTTGTTTAAACTATGTATATGATTTAATTTCTTCTTTTTCAGGTCTGGGTCATCACTGTAGAACCAGAGTACCAAGTCCACCTCATGTTCATGACTTTTGAGACAGAAAAGAACTTTGACATGGTTCGCATAGGTCAAGGAGACGACCCCTTTACAAGTGACTCTTTATTCTTTGAGTGGTCTGGCATTAGGGTACCGCCACCGATACAAAGTACTGGTGATGCATTGTGGGTACGGTTAACAAGTGATGACAGCATATTCAAGGATGGATTTGACCTTACTGTGACATCAGTTATTGCTTCAGGTATGTGCATGCCCTTATGCAGGATTTTTGCAAAAAACAGACTTTTTTCCAGGGGGGGGGATTTTGTGAAACTTTGTGAATCTTCTTCCCAAAACTTAAACTTCAAGTATGTGGTTTAACTATGCTTTGATCAGCTTGTTCGGAATATTGTTAGGCTTTTACCTCTACGCCTAAAGGTAGACCGACGTTAAGAGTGATTTAGTTGACCTGTCTGGTCTATATATTTTGGGAGTTACAGAAAGTAGATTAAGTTTTCGATCATTTTAAAGATTTTGATCATGATCCAGCAGCTGTGCATGCACATATTTTTTTGGGGGGGATTTGGGGTGCGGGCCCCCTGGGGTAAAACCCGGGGGCGGCCATAGCGAAGGGGCGGTGGAAGAAGAAGGGGTGGCCAAAACCGGGGTGGCCAAAACGAAGGGTCGGCCAAAAGAATTAGTAAAGAAAAAAAGGGCGGAAAAATTTGAAAAAAGTATAAAAAATTTTTTTAAATGGTACTATACATCAAAATGTGTTGCTTTTAGGGCACTAGCGCTTAAAAACTTTTTTTTTTTTTTTTTTGCTCTTCACTTTTCAAACTACCGGAAAAAAATTGGGTCAACCTTTTCGGGCTGTTGGGGAAGGGGCGGCAAAATTGGGTAGGAGCGGCCATGGTACACCACTGCTGTGCAGCTTCACCTCCGGTTTGGCCATGTTAAATATTTTGAATCTGATTATTTGAATTTTTCAAGATATATTTCAATCAAAACTCATTCAAGAAACGGAAGAAAACTCCTAACACAAGATGTCAATGCAGTTGAAATAAATTTTAATTTTGATTATTACCAATCTTATTCCTTTTCAGAGCCCATACAATGCTTACAAGATCAATTTGATTGTGGGAGTGGCATCTGCATACCAGAAGGTTGGCATTGTGATAATATCACAGACTGCATCCGTAACACAGATGAATATGGTTGCTATGGATTCAGGACATGCTCTCCACAGGAATTCCTATGCGGTGATGGAGCATGTATACCACTGGAAATGGTTTGTGATGGTACATCAGAGTGTGGCGATAACACTGATGAAATTGGTTGCCCAAGTAAGTTTATATCTGTATTGATAAACCTAGTAGAATGATAAAGCCTGAGCTATGTGCTGTGTAGTTTTGTGCCATTTTATGACATCCTTATTGCCCTCCAAGAGAAATGCACAAAGAGCGCACATCCTAAAAAGATGGAGGTGGTGAACGATACTGGTGGAAGTCCCCAATCTACTTCTTTACACAAAGTTGCTAATTGGCATACATGAATCCTAATGGGCTATTCAGTTGAAATCCATACACCCCATATGGAAGACATAAATAGTCTCCCACACAGGGGGTGTGAATTTCAAATGGAGTTACCCATTCAGGTAACCCCATTTGAAATTCACACCCCCTGTGTGGACGATTAAGGTTATGTCTTCCATAGAGTTGCATGGTTTTCAACCAGAAGAGCCCATTCAATTTGCAATGTGTAGCTTCAAAATGAGGATTTCATTCATAAAGCAATAACTGTTAAAAGTTCTGTGTGGTTCAAGGAATGAAATTACTGTATATTTTATCATCATTTTCTCATCATAAATCAAATGATTAACATGAATCAAATAGGAATACTATGATGGATGATGTTGTGTGTTGTTATTTACAGCTAGTGCCAGTACTCAACCACCACAACAGAGCATGAGCCCAACAGAAACACCAAGACCAGGTACCGTATTATACTACTGCTCTTTTAATTGAAACCATTATTATTACTATTTTAAATTGATAATCAAGAGTAGGCCTATATACTTTTTCTGTGATGGAAAAAATGTTTGCTGTTGTATCCAGCATGAAGATAATAGCACTTCAAATGTTCAGACCTGAAACTTTTCCCCTTTGTAGATGATTTCCTCTTTTTTATTCCTGAAATTTTTGCATTATTTGTTATTTTCAGCCCAATTTGAGATGTTTAGCATGATTTTGCACCATTTTCCTCTCTTTTAAAACATTTTCCTCTTTTTTCACAAATGGTCAGTTTCAGGTCTGAATGTTACATGTAAAAATGAATATGAAAACACAGCCAAGAGCAAACTGTTTCATTATGTACAATTTATTTTATTTAACCTGGGTCAATCATTCAATGTCAAACACTATTCTACTGCCCAGCATAGGGTGTACAGACAGGCAGGCATTACCCTGATCGGAATTGACTGCAAGATCTTTATCAGTCACTGCAAATGCCCCACAATTCAATGAAGAAAGCGGATAATAAATTTGTGATATTTCCCTCTGCTGGAATTGAACTGGGGACTGGGGTGCTCTTGCGCCAGAAAGACCTTAACCGCTGGGTCATGCTGCTCTTTATTTTATAAAGTATTTGTTAATTTTGTACAGATTGTGCATCTGATCCTTGCTATAATGGTGCAACATGTGAAGACATTGCAGGTACATTCTTCTGTCTCTGTGCACCTGGATACCAAGGGCTACTGTGTGATCAAGGTAAGCATCGGTGTATGTGGGGTGTACATAGCCAACTTTGCCAAACATTTGACATACATTTAGCGATCACAAACATTTGCCAAACATTTACGGGCGTTTACGAAAATGTTTGACAAACATTTGTGATCAGCAATTGTTTGCCAAAAATTTGGGTGAAAACGACTGTGTAGGGGATGTGAGCTTTAATATGTACTTAAGGCGAGTTGTGTCCTTGAATTATAATAGAATTATAGCTTACTGTCAATATTGCTTTCCTAAGCTCTGTAGCTTCCAGGCCAGTATCTTACTTGAGAACAGCAATATATAGGGCAGGTCTCCCAGGCTTCCTTTTTCCATGTCTTGGAGCCCTGTGAAGTAGCTTGGATAGTTAACCTAATAGTTAACCTAAAATTTTTGTTCCGACTGGGCGAGCAACTGAGGGAGGCCCAAGTTTGGGGTGGCAAATGCCCCACTGGTGTCACCACTGTGTATATATATGCGTGTGCTATTTATAGTCATGGAAATACCAAACTACATATTTATTTGAAGAGTGCATAATGACCAATGATAAAACTGACTATTTTTGTCACTTTCAGAAACCAATGAGTGTATGCCTAATCCCTGTAAGAATGGTGGTATATGTACGGATGGATTGAATTCTTTCACATGTCAATGTGCTTCTGGCTTCACTGGAGATAAGTGTGAAACAAGTAGGTTGAAGTCAAAGCTCTTATTTATTTATTTATTTATTTAAAGAGGCCTTTTGTGATTCTATAGTTTGATCAGCTTGTAATTGGCAGGCCTTATAACATTGCGGATTAATATCAATATATTTTATATGAGAGTGACATCTCGCCAGCAACTTTACAAATTATTAATTGTAGTCCTATACTTTATCTACTTTCTTTAACACGCAAAATATAGACCAGACAGGTCAATTATATCACAAATAACGTCGGACTACTTTCGGCATAGTGGTAAAAGCCTAACAATTACCGTCAATTATGAGCTGATCAAACTATAGCACCCGGTTTTATGTAATAGTTCAATAGATATCCACAAAAAAAGCTTATTTCCAAATTATTATTCAGTAGGTGTGGCTTGTAAAGAATACATGTAATTAGGTTATTGGTTGTACAATATTAGACATTGATATCAGACAGTGTGCATAGACACACAACATGCTTGTTGAGACATAATGATCGCATGGTGATCATCAGAAATAATTTATGGAACTTTTCATTGTAACGGTCACATATTAGCAATTTGATATGCACATATTTTTATCAGACAAGTTGGATATTATAACACTCATTAACTTTGATCCATTGCTTTTTTCTCAGATATTGATGATTGCACCGCCATGCCGTGTCTGAATGGCGGTGTATGCATTGATGGTGTAAATAGCTTCACATGTGAATGTCCTCTTGGATTTGATGGAGAGTTTTGTGAAATTGGTAAGAGAAGTCTGCATTTTAAAACTTAGTAGCTTATACAGTGAAAGATAATAGTGAAAGAAACAAAATGTCCCAAGTGTATGCAAGCTGGATTCCTGGTTGGTACAAAAGCCATTGTGGTATCATGATCTGGTGTATTTGATTGATACAACTTTCTTGTAATAACATCTGCAGGGGATTTGTATTGAACAAATGAATCATCATATTAAATAAATGAGATGTAAACAACTTTATTGCAGATGGAGATCCAACATTTTCATCATTTTATTAAAGAATAAGTGGTTGCTTTCTAGATTTGCAATACCTAAATTGTGAGCAGGAATCAGACAGTGTAGCTATATCTTCATGTTCAACCCAAAATTAAATTTCACCAAAAACGGCTCACTGTCCATTCACAAAATTAAAGAAAATAAAATCATCTGGAAACTAACAGCGTATTCATTATATTATTTTCTTGTACTCACTCGATGACAATTTTCTTTGTTTCTTTTCAGTTCCATGTCACCCAATAGAATCATCAACTTGTTTGACTCTTCTCCCATATAATGCTACCTATTTCCCCAATGCCTATGCCGCATCTCAACAAGACGCCCTCAACAACCTTTCAAACCTCGCATCGATAATGGAATGTCATCCCCAGATGCAACTACTTCACTGCTCAGGACTTTACCCACAATGCCCCTGGCCTAATTACAGCAAATCTGCTACCCCCTGCCGGAGTGTGTGTGCTGATGTGAGTGCTGCCTGTGTAGAGATATACGAGAGCACTTTGAATGAACCATGGCCGTATGATTGTGATACCTATGTGGATGGTCAGGGGACATTCTGTGAAAAGGCAGAAGGAGGTAGGACACTTATCCCTCACTTCAGTTTTCATCTTATTCCTGATTTGTTTATTGCAGCAGACTTATGATAAATTCCCCCTCTAATAAATGCCCCACCTATTTATTCTACCAAAATGTTATCTCATGTAATTAGGCTTCCGACGATCCACACACGATCAGTAATTGCTGAAAGTGATATCGCAAACCGGGAACTTAACAGAAAGTCATTGATCTTAAGTTCATAAATCATTATTTCCGTGTGGTTTTTAAGCTTATCTAAGAATTTTTTCATTGAAAACTTGGCTCCAATAAACGCCGCCCCTTTTTAAAAATGCAATGCCCCAGGCATTTATTAGAGACAATATACAGTATTTAAATAGCTTTAATTACAAAATCAAGATCAGTTTCATTTAAACTTTTAAAATGTGTTTTTATAAATCAAAAATCTATTTTATTTTGGTGCAACTTTAGAATCTGGTACACCATTCCTGTCATACACCCTTTGATTATTTTGAGAACGATACATACTCACAGAATAAAGTACAGCTCTTGTAAAACTGAGCCATTACTTTCATTGCAAACACCACCTTTGATAGACACTCAGATATGTTATGCAAAAGGAAAAATATCTTTATACTGCATTGTGTAACTGCTCCATATCTCAGACCCAATGTTGATGGGTTAGCACAGTAAAACAGATGATAATACCGATTAAAAACAAAAATTGAATCTGCTGCCTGAAAACTCACTTTTATTGCTTGGAAGATATCATATAATGTAATAACACTGCTTTGCTATTGTTTTCAGATATATTTGGCACTGGTCTTTGTGGCACTGTACCAGAGGGATCGGTTCAAAGTCGTATCATTGGTGGAGTCAATGCAGCACCAGGTGATTGGCCGTGGACTGCGTCTCTTAGAGATAGTTACGGTGATCATCAATGTGGGGCGACATTGATTAATCAAAGATGGGCTATCACTGCAGCACATTGTGTGTAAGTACCGCATGAATGTGGATCTAGGCAATTACTGCATCATATTATGTGGTGTAGGTGAAATAAGTTGCAAAAAAATTATAGAATAATTAAAGATTCAGAATACCATGTTTGTTAGGGTTAGGATTTTGGATTAGAGTTTGGGCCTAAGGCTAGTGAGACTAGTGTGATTGTTCAGCGCCGGGTGCAAAGTTATTTTTGAAACTACATAACAATTAAATATGAGGAAAGTTTTTAACGCAAGTCTCCACATTCATAAATTACAGCTAGTGAAAAAATTTCACTGATCATCCAGGATTTTAACCTAGGACATTTGTTTCACCAGGCTGATGCTCTACCAACTGAGCTAATGAGTCAGATGGAGAAGAGCAGTTATGTTTTCAGTTCAATACATAACAAATTGGTTTGGAGTCAGTGCAAATGCACCTTCAAAGTACATGGATTAAATGGGAGAAATGCGTAAATTAAGTCTCTGGGATAATCCTGTGGTGATAATTTTTACAATGGGACAAAAAGTAATTTCCTACTAGCCTTTTCTCTGATATTTTCAACAGTTAACAACAGTGTGCTTACAGAACGAGTTTCATACCCCAATGATTGTCATGTCTCCCCTTTCACTTCTTTTGGGCACCATTCATCCCATGGTTAATAGTTGTGGACAACTTTGCCCTACAGTTAAAACTGTATGTTTTGACTCTTTTCGTCTTCTCTTTTTCAGTGGAAACTTCCATAGTGCAATCTTTGGAGACACAGAACTTGGCAAACCATCACCAAATCACAAGCCATATCGATTCCTGAAAATAATTTCTCATCCAACTTACGACCAGACAATGTTTGATGAGGAACATGACATTGCCCTGCTGTACCTACCAGAGCGTGTCAACTACACTAATTTTGTGTTGCCTTCTTGTTTGGCTACAATCGATGATGAGACGCTAGCATACAGAGAGTGTCATGCTATTGGATGGGGTTCTACAATGGAGGAAGGTAGGTTTTGAAAACTAACAGGGTTCGCAGGTTTTTGCCGCAAGTGGAAAAAAACATGGTTTTAACCGTGGTTTTAACCGCTTGGCAAAAACAGTTTTTGCTAGTTTTTGCCGGCAAAAATGACAAAAACAAAAAAAGTGATTAATAGTTCAGTTTTATCATCTCAAAACAAATGATTAAGTTACAAAAATAATTTCCTGAATGTAACAAGACCAGGATTTGTAATTATAAGTACCATACTAAGAAATTAAAGGCACACGTTTTATTGCTCAAGTGCATTTAACCAAAATGTGTCATATATCAAATTCAAAACTTTTTCATTTTTAGGACTTGATGAGACAAAAAATATGTTGAATGATTCATTTCAGTTGTGTGTTACTGTTTGTGAGCTTTCTGTGTTACTTTTTAATATTTGAGTAACTATATGTGAGTTTTTGCCATTTTTGCCGGTTTAAACCAGGCAAAAACTGGCAAAAACAGGTCGAACCCTGAAAACTAATGACCTTTTCAGTATATCATATTAGCAGTATTACCCCTACATATCAAGGGTTGAGAACCAGACAGTCTTAACTCACTATGACCTGCTTTCACAAAATGAGCATCAGCAGACAAAATAACTTTCTGAGATATTCCAGATTTGAAAGCCTTATTATACACTTTAAAATCATACCAAACATGTTAGGATTGCTCCTTGCTTATGTCATCAAAAATCAATATTCCTTCAGAATATCTTTTGTTTTCTATTGAATTTTGTCATGTTTAATGGACTGTATCTTCATTAGTGCTCTGGTGACTTTATGCTCATTTTGTGGGAGCAGGTGATTGTGAGTTACGGCTTTCTTGCTCCCAACCCCTCAAGATGTCACACAATGCGCATCTTTAGCGAACATTACTGCACATATCAAAGCTGATGAACTGTGCAGTAACGATGACCACATGAACTTGAATGAGATAAATGATCTCACCCCTTTTGTCCTTTCAACTCAGGGTTTCCATGGTTCTTGAGAATTTTGAAGGTTTTATGATTTAGAAAGACATTTCCATGTTTTTAGGATTCCTGATCAAAAAGGAAAGTCAGATATGTCTATGTTGAACAGAGGACAAATTTAGGCTTAATTCAATTCTAAACCATAGAAGTGTTTAAAAAAACAAACACCAAATGGGATTATGACTATGTGGGTTTTGAAGGTGCACCTCCTGAGATCATGAACAAGCGAGTGATCATGACTGCATGTACATGCTCAATACCACTGTACAGTGTACATGCACCATAACTAAGTAAGTACATGTCAAAGGTCAATAAGTCTGCTTGTTATAATCTTTAATAGACAATTTATCTTGCCAATCTTCAAGAAAAGTGTCATTTCAGTATTAAGACAGGTAACACTCTTTATGTCATATAGATCTGAAGGTTTGAAAGTTTTTAAATTACTATTAAATAAAATCTTGACACCATTCTTCTTTCAGGCTTAGTGTCTGAGCGTCTTCAAGAAGTGATGATACCTTTGATCAGTCCTGATGGTTGTCGTGCTAAGCTAGGAGCAAGAGCAATCAGTGATAACATGATATGTGCTGGCCAACCACAAGGAGGCATAGATACGTGTCAGGTGAGTTGTATGTGACAAGCATGTGACAATCATGTGACAACCACATGACTTATAATTGTCATGTTAAACTAGGAACAAGGTCTAATCAGAGTTGATTCAGTAACTGATCCTGATTGAAAGAGGTCCAAAAAGGGCTGATTAATATAAATTTTCCCTAATTTTATCATGATTTCACCTACAAGTATTTTCCAGGTGGGCAGTCTGACCACCCACCAGGGTCTTAGCTAGCCACCCGTCTGGCCGTCATTTTAGACGGCCAGTTTGCTCCTGGGACGGGCAAAATTAATGCCTTTGACAGATGCTATATTAATTGTATGTTTTGAGAAGCTATTATTGCCCTTTTTAGTAGACCCAATTTGTAGAACAAGGCCATATCAGCACATATTTGAACTCTTTGAACCCCCAATGGGCTATAGATGTCTGGTAAATGTTTTAAAGGTCAAATTAGGACAGGCCAGGACAGGCCAGGACAGGCAATTTTATTCAAGTGACGGGCAACCCTCAATTTCTAGCTAAGACCTGCCACCCACCAATCCCTGTCCAAGAATTCAATCAATCAATCGATCCCAGAAATTTATGTAGTGCCTAAAACAAGAGAAAACTTGCAATATGGTGTTAGAGACACATACAATGAACAATAAAATATAGAGAAAATACATTGAATCAATACATCAATTCGAAAAGGATTGTATAGTTGTATGACATCTTGATAAATATTGTTTACATTTGCAGGGTGATAGCGGAGGTCCTCTTGTATGTCAAGGTTTTGATGATGTATGGCATCTTGTTGGTGTAACCAGCTTTGGTTATGGGTGTGGCCGACCAAACACTCCTGGAGTGTATGCAAGAGTCTCTCAGTATATCAACTTCATTGAGGATACCATTAAGGAAACTGAAGGTAGGTGTTGAAGTGCTCCACATATATGTAATTAAAGCTAAGGGGTTTTCAACAATATCATTTTGGTTTCTTAAACCCATAATATACAATCTTATAATATGAAATTTGTTAATTTTTTTCTAACCTGATTTTTTTGCATATTTATAAAATTAGTTTACACATGTCTCAACTTGCACCTAAATGGAATCGGCCAAATTTGTTGTCTTTGTAGGTCAACACAGCAAAGATGTCCTCCCATAGAACTGCATGTTAAATGACCAAAATAACCAGTGGGATTTCTTTCACTTTACCTTGTTATATTTGAGCTTAAAATGGGCAGAAACCCTTCTCGGCAGTTATTACTAATGTTATTTCAACATTTTGAATAAAGAATAACAAAATAAAAATTTGACGGCAATCATACATTAAGGCTTTAATAGCCTGGGGGTACTCAAATAGTTTGTTGATAGGCATGCGATGCCCAGATTTCAAAAATATGGGCTCCGGAATGGATTTTGAGGACATAAAATGTGGCCTCCGGAACTAAAAAGGGGCCTGGTTTTGCCTTTCTTTTGCAAAAATAAATAAGTGATTGGAACTCAAATTTGAAGCTAATTGTGGTGTATTTGGAGGAAATCATGCACCTCACAGAGTTGGCATTTTAAATCAATCCTCTGTAGCAAAAAGGCTGAGGGTAAAATAGATCACTAGAATTGCATGGGTACAGTTTTATCAGCTCTTAATCAGCGGGCCTTATGACATCACAGATTAATATCAATATATTTTGTTTCGAGAATTGTCTTGTGACAACTTGTCAGAAGTATCACAAATTATTAATTCAAGTCCTATACTTGACCTACTTTATATAACATACGTACACAATGTAAACCAGACTTGTCAACCGTATCATGTGGGTCTACTTTTCAGTGTAGTGTTAAAGCCTAACATTTACCGCCGATTACAAGCTGATTAAACTATAGTCTTCCTTTTATTGATCTTTACCTTCAATTGGACTCTTCTCCCATATAGACCTTCATATTTGCATGTAAGTTAAGCCTTGTTTTGGTCATTTCTTTGTGCCTGATATGATATCACACAGAGCAGCGAATAGAACCATTCTGAGCATATGTACACCAAACTCACACTCATGTTGGCAGAATGTGACATGTTTATAAGTTACCATACCATGAGAGTCAAATCAGAAGAGAAATCCTCACTCATAAATAAAATAACTACAGACAAAAAATATATTTGAACTGTGAAGAAAGCACTAATATAAATATGATCCATCTTGTTTCAGAATCTGTTGAAACCATCACCCTAGCACTCAACATCAGTCAGCGAATAACATCGCCTAAGTTCCCTCTAGCCTATCAAAGTGATTCTTACAAAGAATGGTCTATCACAGGACCACCAGGCACACAAATTGTCCTATCAATCCTCAGTCATTCATCGGAAGCTAACTATGATTACGTCAACTTTGGCAGTGGGAAGGACTCGGCAAATTTGGATACCTTGATTACAACTCTAGAGGGCGATATTGATCAACAGGCTTCTTACAGCGCTGATGGCAATACCATGTGGCTGTATTTTGTGTCGGATTATAGTGTACAACAGGCAGGGTTTCAGTACGATGTGACTGCCGTCAATCCCGGTGGTGAGTACACAAATTCTGATATTCTCAAATCTAAAAAGATAACATGATCTGTATCAAAATGATTGGTACACATTATTTTTTGTTTTTTGAAATGACTATAGGATTTATAGCTGTGTAACTTATTTTTGTATAAATCCTGACTCTAAAATTAAAATAAGAAAACTCATTCGTATTTTGAATTTTAGGCCACCTAACCTTTCCTAAGCTAAGAAATTAACCCAGGACACCACAGTCAAAGACATAACTACAGTGCCTCGCTTTAAAGTTTGTAAAATCAAAAAGTTGATCCAAGCTATTTGCTTTATATAATATCAGACTCTGAAAATTTATTTTAAAAGTTTCTCTTCTTTTTCTTTGCAGCATTTGTGAAGTGTGATGATGATGGATCTCAAGTGGTTCCAATATCATGGCTATGTGACGCGTACCAAGATTGCCCCACTGGATCAGATGAAGAAGGATGTCAGTAACCAAAGATTTATAGTGTATTCACCACAGGACCCTATTACACACAACCAGGTCCCTGTGCATAATTTGTGGCATGATCAGGAAAAATGATCACAGCCATTTTTTACACCAGATTGAAAAATACTTGAAATCCCATCAAAATTGGATTTACAGCTCCAAAAATATTAATGTATTTAATGTTGCAGATCACACGAATATACAAAACATATCGACTGTTCAGTGCTAGAAGTGGGTAAATGCAATAGCTGCCATGTAGATGAGTACAATATACTGTGTGTAAATTGCCAAATGTTCACAGGGCAGCTATTACACTTACCCACTTTTGGCACTGAGCAGTCGATATACACTTTTTTCCCTCAACCAATTGTATGATCCCGTTATAATGTTTGCTTGTGCTACTGCACGAATGTTTTATGGATATTTTCATCAGTTTTGCTTTTTTGTGATATCAAAACAGTAAAGAAAAATGACATTGATGTTGAATCAAATTGAACATTTTATTTTTACAAGAAATAATGAGGTAAAGTTAAAGAAAATACACTTGTTATCTTGACTGTGATGTTATACAGTTGATTTAATGTAAAAACAAGATATTAATTTGGCTGATTCCAATTAGGTGTAAGTTGGGACATGCATAAGCATTACAAATATGCCAAAAAATCATGTTTGAAAAATATTGACCAATTCATTTAAAAAGATTATATATTATGTCTCAAAAAACATTTCAAAAGTTTGCTGCAAAGGTAGTGGTTATTTAATGTCAAGTGATAAATGTATAAAATGAATATGAAAATCATATATGTACATTTTAGTTACAATAATGCGACAAAAAAGAAGTCCTTGTTCTACAGACGGAGGGACTCTTATAGTTGGGTCAGTCAGCCATTTATTTTAATATAATGCATAATGTATTATGTACATTCCCATAATAATTATTTATAATTATTGATGTTTTAAGTGGGTTAAGAATTGTCAATAAAAGCAGTTTCATCACTTATAAAGTAAAGTGTGAGTATGAATTACAATACCAAATAATCAGATATTAAAACAAAAAATCAGAAAGTTTGGAAATTTGTACTGGTATTCACTTTTACAGGAAAAACATTTACAATTTGGGTTGGTCGGGCCCGTAGAATAGGGTTTCTTGTTCGCATTATGCAATTATGATTATTTTTAAATACTTGTTATTATTGTATGGATGTAGGTGAAGTGCATAGGTAGTGTACATAGTTGAATTACAGAAGCATTTACTCCTCTCATTCATAGAAGTTTTATCATGGACATATTTTTATACTTTTGTAGAAATCAGAACTTTATAAAAATATATATTTATGCATTCTATTGCGTTAAAATCAATATTGGTACTGCTAATGAATATTATAATATTTTGCGTTTTTAAATACACTTGATATATGTACACAAAAATATGATAATTTACATATTTTATATTATTTTTTGTAATGATATTATTATGCAGCCCATGCATGATAGATTTGATTGATCAAGATTAGGGACCCAAGATGCAGGACTGGATCCAAAATAATATTTCTCTTCAATATTATTGAAGAGATCCAATCTAGTTGGATTTTATTGATGGTAGAACAATAAAATCACTATTATTGTTCATGTGTTCAATGCACAATGGTAGACTTTGTAACCACTCTTCTAGGGTCTTTGATATTGATCAATCAAATTGATCGTGTATGGGCCGCATTACTTTGTTTAGGTTTTTGACTTTATAGTATTCAGTTCTCATCATTCAAGGGATATGACAGTAGAGATTGTATGTACAGAATATTTTGCCTAAAACAAATGGGTCAATATAATTGTAATAAGCGTGTTCACCATATGCCCAAGTAATCCTTTCTATTCTATTCTATTCTATAAAGTTCTGTCTATTTTATAAAAAAAATAAGATTTCAAGTCTTGAGGATTACTGAATTAAAAGTGTATTGGAAGGTTAATAATCATTAATAATACAAATTATTTGTTTAGATGTTCGGGAATCCATGGGGCTACTATTATTAACCAGTGAGTATCATCATTGAACAATGATTCACATAAAATACGTCATTTTAAAATCAAAGCACTATACATGTAACATGAATAGGGTGTCTGAAACAAGCAAATTTGATAAAAATAATATAATTTACTTGCTTTGGATCTCTTTGGGATAAATCTAATACTTGACGAGTGTTTAGAAATGCTTGTTCAGTTCGATGCCTATAGACGAATCCAACGAGCCAAGTCATGGTCAGGATTTGGTCGGCCATATTTGGGTACCCGCATGCACCAAACAAAGTGTTGTGAGTACCCAATTGGGTGGATTAAACCCGCTTAAATTTTGATGTTAGATTCTTTTGTGTTGTAAACTGTCATCACTCTTTTGTCTACATGTTACACGGGTGATAGAATGCAGTTTATAATACCCTTCAAGGCCGCATCATCCCACATTTTAGGTGGGATAGTTGGGTACCCGTCGCGGCTAATGGCTGCCATTCAGGAGCAGGAATGTGTGAAATTGGATCCGTCTACGTATTTAGACTGCTTTTTGAAAGTCCTTGTTCGAGATGATAACCCCTTGTCAATATCAAGTGCCCCCCCTGGTTGGGAACTAGTTAGGAACTCACTCAAGTATAGGGCTCGCCATCCCAACTATAAAACCCTAACCTTTTAATTTTAACTCTTATTCTAATCTTTAAAACCTAATCCTATAACCCTAAAACTAATCTAAATGTCTCAGGGTGGTGGCAGTTCTTCTTAAATCCTATCTTGTTTTATGCAGCATTACAACATTATTAAACAACTATATGTTTTTTTAATAGTTTTAGGTATGATTGGGATTTTTTTATGATCATCATGTTGTGTTAAAGAAAGAATCCAATGTTTCCATGGTTACTATAAATTATCTCAATATAACATTTGAAGTACCTTATTAAAGCAAAGCACCAAGCACAGGCTGCAAACAATGGCTTTGCATTGGTAAACATGTAATAATCTCCGTCTCATCATTTGCTACATGGGGTGGAATTTTTAGTGCTCAAAATTTGTTTATATATTTGTGTGGTATGTGCTATGATAATAAATTTGTATCATTATTTGAATGAATCTTTTTGATACAGTACAGATGATTGAATGTATAAATAAGATATGATGGATTGTAAAAATAACTTGAATAAAGCTGATTGAAAGGATCAAAGAGTAGTTTGTGTGTGGCTCAAGTCCAGTAACTTTTACTAACTTTTCCATTGACCACATTAGGTGACACCATTTGAAATTGAAATCTACATCCCCTGTATGGGAGATTATGGTCATGTCTTCCATAGGGGGTGTAAGGATTTCAGTTGGAATAGCCCATTCCTACGAACTTTTGAATATTTTTGTATTCAGCTGGATATTATTGGGCTGACACTTTCACATGAAGGGGTAATCAGTGAGAGCTGAATGTACAAAATAAGTCGGTTCATTGGGTGAGAGATGGACCTTTGTACCTAAATTAGGGGGGCATTTGGTGAGATCATTCCCACAGAAGTCTTGAACATTGAATTTTTAGCTGGAAATAGCTTTGATATTTAAAAATAATTCACAAAATCAGTGATAAGTCAAAGTTATTGTTCAAATTGCAAAATAAGTGCATTTGGGTGGCAGATTGAATGCATGAAAAAATAAGGCATCTGTGGGTGACGGAGCAGAAGTTTTAAATATAATGAGGTCTTTGGGGGATGGTGATGGTGAAAAAGTGGTCTTATATGTGTCCCCTCCAAAATGAAAAGTTTTTAAAGTGCTATTGCAGTACTAAAACTAAAATGCAGGAACCCTCGTTTAATCATTACCATGGAAATATAAGTTAAACACATACACGATGTTCATAACACAGTATATACATGGCATGCGGGACGGTCAACTCACACATCAAAGGATCATACCGTAGCACGACTGCCGAAGTGACACACATTGGCGACATCGGGGCTGGTAGTAAATTCCCATTTTCTTTGCTTCAAAATTTAAAAGGGACATATCTGACAGTAAAAGCTAACATTTTATGGAAAAGAAATCCTAATCTATTTTGTATTATATGGAAATGATGGCTTTAAAAAGTAGAACATCCTAGTCATCATACACACTTAGGGCGAATTTCTCGATAGAAGTCTTAGTTAGCCTTAGGCTTAAGGTGGCCTTGAGGCTATTAAGCCTAGCCCGCTCTCGAAGCCCGAGTCTTAACTGTAGCCGGATTTCTTGAACGCAAATTCAAGCTGGTCTTAGTGGCCTTGCAGGCTTAACGCTTGACAACCGCGTCCCTTTCTACCAGCGACTTAATTGTATAGGCAGTTGGATTTAGATGTGCATAAGCAGTGCGGCCCTGATTTGGTAAAATGATCTAACTTGAAATTAAAATCGCTGTTTCGAGAAAAAGAGCTTTAAAGTTTGAACACTTGCCGTTTTTCTTTTTGAATAAAATAAATGATTAAACAGATCTAATGTCTTAGAAAATATAAAAATCTCATTATTTGGTGGCATGGTTGTGATTTGAGGATATCACCAATGGAAAGAGCGCCCTCGCATTACCCGTGTTATGGATTTATCTCAAAATGTCCAAATTTCAAGTTAGATCGTTTTACCAAATCAGGGCCGCAGTGGTCCTCGCGGTTTACCGTACTAACAAGGTTGCCGTCTCATTATCGCAATATTCCCAGCGCAAAGACTAGCCCAGACCCGCGGTCTTGTGGCTTGGGCTTACACCGTACACAACTTGATGCGAGACTAGTATCTTTTATGTATTATTTTATTTCCACTTTACTTTATTATGAGTCCAGCTTGCATGTATGATACTTCTATACTTTTTATTCGACACATTAATTTTTCTTTGCATTTCAAAAAGGGTCAAACTGCAAGCCTACAGAAAAGGGAACTTTGATTCCCCTAAAAGTAGGCCTAAAGCAAAAATTGTTTCACACTTCAAACAAATCATACGCATGTTTGTTTGTCAAAGTAAAAGATTATAATTTTGGTGCAAAAACAAAAACATAACCAATTTGACAACCATTGTGCGTGCTATCTGCTGCTGATATTTTCATGTTCTACAGGGTGTCCCAAAAGTCTCGATACCTTTTTAAACCTTTGTATCTTTAAGCAGAAATGGTATACAAAAATTTGAAAACATATTTGGAAAGAAGACACCTGGGCAATTTTTTTGGTACCAAACTTGCCCCCTTTTGTGCCTCCTACTTCAAAATAATGTTAGATGAATGTATAGGCACATAACGCGTAGTATATACAGCAGTCATTCCTTTTCTGAATATTCACAGATCTTCTTGGGCTTGCTAATACAGCACGTCTTACTTTATCAATGTTTCGTGTATCACCTTGTCTTCCTACGTCCATAGCGCACTGAATCACGTACTGATCCTGTCTTAAAGAATTTGTTGACAATGTTCATTATGCAGCAATTTGATGGTGCTCGAGCATGTCCAGTGAGTTGATAATGTTCGTTGAATTTCTTTTGAGTAAGTTTGACCGATTTCGTTTCGGCATAAAACCAAAGAATGTGATTTTGTTGTTGAATATTATAAGTCATGTTGATACAACGCCATTTATCACTTATTCGTGCATGCAAAATGTCAGCACTGTGCAAAAACAAACCGCTTGAATGCGCTTTATGGAATGGGGGGGGGGGGGGAGCAGAGAAAAAAAATGGTTTCAACAGGACGGTGCGTCTCCACACGTACATATCACACAGCCAAAGTGACTCTCCAATGGCTTGAAAATCGTTTCCATGAGAAAATCATGTTCCTCAAAACTGATCAAACTTGGCCACCTCATTCTCCGGATTTAAGTCAACCTGATTTTTTTCTGTTGGGTTATCTCAAAGACCGAGTGTATAGCACAAAACCTCGCAGCATATACCCGACTTGAAGGAAAACATAAGTGAGATAAGAAAACTTGAAAGAGACACTTGCAGAAGCGTCATTCAGTACGCGAGTGTGCGAATTTATATGATGGACATCTTGAACATATTCCGAATAGACTACTTGCAAAACAAAAAAAAGTCCAACCTACGGAAGAACAAAATAAAAATAATGTGAAGTTGCTGGGAATAGTGTTTCAATTTGACAATGTTCCTGGTGATTTGTTCCCATTAACCATTTTTGCATATGCGCTATATTCATGCATAATGTCTTCTGACTTCGCATGAAAAGGGGAGTTTCAATGTGACAATTCAGTAATGATAGGGGTATCAACTCAATCAAAACATTATAAAATCCTTGAGATAAGGAAAATTACTTTACCAAGTCACTTTGTTAGGATTGTGAGCATATGCAGAAGAGGGTGTTAATTTGACAATTCGTTTACATTTAATTAAGTGTTTTGTTTCTCCGGTTGAAAGAACGATTTTCCAATATGATAAACATTTGCTCGTACTTCCTACTACAACATGCAAATATTAGCAAGTTTGGTACCAAAATTGCCCAAATGTCCTCTTTCTAAATATGTTTTCATATTTTCTGTATACTATTTCGTCTTAAAGATACAATGGTTTAAAAAGGTATCGAGACTTTTGGGACACCCTGTATTTGCGAATTTAGCATGAGCGCATAGTTTAATAATTATGATGATGATGATGATGATGATGATGATGATGATGATGATGATGATGATGATGATGATAAAAGAAGTTTTGTTTCTTGATCATTCAAACGTTTCAAGAATTACTGTTCCTTCGGGTATGTTAACGAAACGACTCCGTTCACAAATATAATCATAATACCATCAATGCCTCCGAAAATTCGCACTCAGGCAACAAATGTATACAGAATTGAATTACTGCATATTTTGCAGCCAATTTTGAAAGCAAGGCGTCCGATAATAAAAAAAAAAGAAAAAAGAGGAAAGCATGGGAGCAGGTTCATGTGGAACGTCAAGGTTTTGGACAAATATGGGGGGCACTTCTTGTAGCAAAATATCGTAAGGTTAGCAATATTATTTTGTTGAACAGGAAGGAGAGGGTTGCTCCTATAGTCCTATTTGTTGACCGTTACAAGTTAGGTTTAAGCAATTCAGTAAGCCTTAAAACATTGCCTTTACTGAATCGGCAGCGCGATTTAAATTTGGTATCCGAATACTTCAGAAAAGGATCCTTCCTCTCCTGAAGACGCTAGACGCTCACGACAGCAAGTTGACGTCGAAGACTGCGTCTCGCTTTAATTGCATGAAAGTTCATCATTCAAAATGAGTAGGCCTTATAAAAATAGCAACAGCAGGTTTAACTGACTCGAATGATAAAATAAAATCATCCTTCGGAGGGGACGTTAGGCCGTTGGTCCCGTGTGCAGAGAGCATACCTGTACATGTATTTCGCAGCCTGTTTCGAAAACGAGTACGGCAGTGGCGTAGATTTCTTTTTGACATTGGGGGGGGGGGGATGGGGTTTGAAAAAAATTCTTGAAATAGTGTATCCGGGACCTTTTGGCGACAGAATAAGTTGATGGCATAAATGCGCGCGAAGCGCGAGAACAATTTTGCCATTTTGAAGCTAAACTGATGAAATATTGTGCAAAAGGGGAATAAATTCGCGCGTAGCGCGAAAAATTTGGGATTTGGGGGCTAAAATGGCCAAATATGAAGTTAATTTGGTCAGAATCCCACATACAGGTGTCAACATTGGGGGATGAATGTATGGACCATCCCCCTGGCAAATATTGGGGGGATTTATCCCCCATCCCCCCCCCCTGGGATCTACGCCTATGGTAGGGTGTTAACCCCTGACTGTTCCCAATCCGTCCCGGTGTCTATAGCTTATATATAGCTATAGACTTCAATAGAGGCTTTCTTGGGTTATCCAGGGTTGTCAAAATCCGAACAAATTTAATAAAAAATGGTGAAATGTTCAACTAAATTGAACAATAATTATTACTTTGGGATAGGGGCCTACTCTATGTTGAATGAAAGACAGGATCTGTTTCGATTTCTCAAAAATATGAAAGAAAAACTTTGCATTACAATTTAAGCAATTTGTCAATTGAAATAGTCCACGGCTTACGACCTAAGACCTGTTCTGAGGCAGGGCCAAGAAAAGCCGCTGTAAGCCTGGCCTAACATGCTTGCGTAGACTACGGCTACAGAAAACTGATTTCGAGAAATGCAAATTCTACGGAAGCCTGGGGCTAATCCTACAAGCCTGGCCCACAGGCTAACGAAGCCTCGAGGCCATGGTAACCGTGCTTCGGGGAACGTGTTTACAGTTAAGCCTGGTCTTACGACCTCTTAAGCCTTGCGGCTAGACTAGCCACCCTAGCCAACTGCTAAGCCACCCGTCGAGAAATTCGCCCTTAAAGGCTACTAATGAACTTCAGAACTATCAATGATTGCTATCTACTGAAGATAGCATAGACCCTACCATAAGCGTAGATCCCAGGGGGATGGGGGATAAACCCCCAATATTTTGATAGGGGGGATGGCCCATATAATCACCCCCCCAATGTTGATGCCTGTATGTGGGTTTTTGACCATATATTTTGTCATTTTAGCCTAAAAGTTTAGCCAAAAGTGTCCTGGATACACTACACTTCAAGATTTTCCAAACCCATCCCCTCCTCCATGTCAAAAAGAAATCTACGCCGCGCCAGTCGTCACTGGATCCTATGTCCCTATCCTAACAATTTGATAGCAAATATAGCCCCTATTCGCCTATTGCATGCATGGTTCCGCCATATGCGAGGAGAGCCTCGAACTGGCAATAGATATGAAAGGAAGTATTGCGTAACTTACGCAATGTTATAGGCCCTATGACTGGTTCAATCAAGGGTTCAATCAGGGCCTGGCATCCTAGTATTACGTAACAAACCGGAAGATGTAGTTTAAGTCCAGACAATAGGCGGATTAGCGGCCATTTTGTCTTCTACATGATTTTATTCACGTGTCCTTATACTTTAGTACACAAGTATATAAGTTAACAGGTTTACAATTTTAAAATTATATTTTGTGTATTAAAAACTTCGGTCGAAGTTTTGCCACAAGTTTAAAAAAATAACGGTTAGTTCATGAAAAAGAAGAAGTGAAATTTAGCAAAACGCGACGAGGTTTATTTGCCCGTAAGAGAGCTCTATTGTTCCGCTATTGTATCCGCTATTGTATCCACTATTGTATTCTATTCATAAAAGCTACTGCAAGAATCGCGGCAATCCCTGATATTGCTGATGTCTACCGCCGGCGTTTCGCATTTATTAACAATCAAAATTATCCCATACTCTTACATTTATAGTCTTATTCTCACCTTTTATATAATATTAAGAAATTGCAATTATGAAAACTACAAACTTTGAAAGTGAAAATATATTTACCATCGAAAATATATCATACTTAAATTCTATACAGTTAGCAGCCTGCACAACCGATTCTTTAGAAATGCTTAGTCGCGCTGAAAGTCGATCGATACATGTTAAAATCAGCACAATTCAGAGATACACCTTTTTGCTATGAAATTAATTTTCTCGGTCAAATATAAAGCAATATTTTTTTTCTTCAGTAATGTCAGTTAAAAACTTGGTGCTTGGATATACATTTTTTTACAAATCCTGGTGTTAAAATTAAGCATCAAATTGTGTCTTTTAGTGTGATATTTTGATTTTTATAGGCCTTCAGTTCGCACGCGAGCTTTTTACGGAATTCATTTTTAGCGTCTCAAACTAATATAGTTTGCTAAAGAAAGATATTTCCCACCTCTGTAAAGCACATCGTGTGGGTCTATATATTATAGTTTTGTTAGAATTTCCGTTTTTATTTTACCCTTTTTCCCTTCATACTCCGAAAATGTCTAACCAGGGATATCTCAGTCCTTTTTTCTCGAGAGCAACCAACAGAAATAGTCGATATTTCCTTTGTTGTTTATCCAGGTCAATTTTCCATTGAAAGCAAATTGCCCGACCAGCGATTAAATCCCCAATTGGGTGTTCTGGTTAAACATGATCAGTAGGAGCGCTATAGGTCTGGGAATTTCTTTGCTATATTGAAGTTCTGGCAACACTATAGCCATGCCGGTATTCCTATTAAACCCAGGGATATCGGTCCACAATGCTAGTACTACACGTGTTGATTTTGAAATTTTTTCAGCCGACAGTGAAAGATGGTGAAATCAAAACGGAAATTCTGACAAAACTATGATATATCGCTCACGGTGATGTGCGTTAGAAAGTTGGGAAAAATCCTTCATTAGCGAACTATCTTACTTTGAAAAGCTAAAAGGTTGATCCAAAAAAGGCTCGCGGACAGAGTTTAAGCCTATCAAAATTGAAAATCTTACACTAAATGACTAAATTTCACGCCTAAGTTTAACACTAGAATTTGAAAAAAAATACAGTATCAAGCACTACAATTTTTCCTGACATTTACTGAAAAAATGAAAATGATTGCTTTTCATTTGGCCGAGAAAATTAATTTTACATCGAAAAGGTGTAACTAAAAATTTAGCTCATTTCAACACCAAATTCGATCGTTTGTATTCAGTATCGAAGTTACGTAATGTTACTATGTCAACGGGATCACGCGCCAGAGTAATGAACCACGATCGAAATGATCACCACATAAAGTATATGGCACTCGAAGGCATACCAAAGTAGCGTGATCCGGTAACCAAGAGAATTACGTAACCACTTCGATGCTGAATTGCCTCATTAAATGACTGAGTGAGCCTTGCCAAACAAAAGAATCGGTTGTGCAGGCTGCTAACTGTATAGAGTCTATAATATATCCAACCCAGAAGTGCCCATTTATTTAAATTGTTGTAATAGCGCCCAAATATCCCCACAAATATCTTATACACGATTTTATTGATTCATTTTGGGCTAAATCAAAAGTCAGAAGTAGTTAAAAGGGCAACATCCTCACCATTACTTGCTGCTTTACAAATTATCCTCGCTTGACCAAACACGCATAGTACGTTGATCGAAAAACCTAGCGTGGTTGTCTTAACAATGCAAAAGAGATGTACAGCTTACCCACTAACACTAGCTCATTTACAAAAACCTATTGAACAGTTACGTAGTCCATCGATAGTGCGGACACTCTTCACTCGCAAACCACCAAAATTCGTGCTATTTTGGCGTTGGAAAAGAAATCTCGTGAATAGAGTGCCCTCTCTACTATCTGCCTACATGTTTACGTTCTAGAAATGCCAACTAAAATCATCCAACAACTTCATTTTAAGAATTATTTCAGTATAGAAATCAATAGGAACAGAAAGAGTATGGTCTACACATTCCAGGAAAATGTTTTATTTGTTTCTTCCGCCATTCTATATTTCCCTAAAATTATCACATTTTTTCTCCAAAATCCTATGTAAATGATTCTCCACGCTACGCAGAAATTATGTCCGATAAATCATACAAATTTGCCACAATTTTACATCACTTTAGACAGTATTGGAATATCTTGATGATTTTTAGGCATTTTCAACGGCAACTTGAGTATATTCAGATATCAAATATCGCGCCAAGGGGATGACACTCTTATTCACGCATTCATTTACAACGCAAACTTGTATCGAATCCCGGTGGTTTGCGACCAATGAAATGTCCGCACCCTGGATTTATTCATCCCTGGTATGAATTATTTATTAGGTTTGTCAAGGCAATAACCACGATCCGTTTTGTAATAATATAAAAGCACTTGCAATAGAATCCCGCTGAGTTCAATGAACTGCGCCCTGAAACCGATGGAGAGGTGCCCCATAAAGAAGATATTCCATTGACCTCTATTAACAGGTCAGTGAGCTCTCCATACACAAATGAACAAGTACAATAGGACAAGGCCAGCACCTATTACCTGCTTTGTAACATGTTATTTTGAAGTCGTGAAGATTAGTAATCGTCTGTGCATATGAACTGCGCATTTATGATGCAAAATATTAGTTCTATATAATATAAAATTACAAATACTGGTATTATGATACACGGTATAGGTGATATATAAAACGACTAATAAAATCATGTCATCATGGCGTCATGTCAAAGGTTCATTATATCCCGTATGTTTGTCTAAATTCATATATATATTTGAAAAAAAATTCTACACCCATTTAATATGTACTCAGGTGGAACCTTGCCTTTTTAATTTTCATTTCTTTTTATGTAACAAATTCAGGTTTTTCCATTACGCGGGGCCGCCGGGCAATACAAATTTAATGCTAACATTGAATGAACGCAGAATCAAGAATGGGCGTTTCTAGTACATACAGCGTCTGACTCTACCTGAGGACCTAGCCTAAGTCCCATGGGCTCCAAGAGTGGCTCTCCATACACACATGAACAAATACAATGACGGGTCGCCATTGCACTCCATACACAAATGATCAAATACAATGGAGAGTCCGACTGCCATGCAAATGAGCCAAGTGCCCTCTCAAGGGTCTGCTCTGTGATATCACACTGATCAGACCATGGAATAATTGATAGGAAGAGGCACTCCCTAATTAGCATGAGGCCGCATTCTTATTTAAATTAGCCATTGTGTTATAAATTCATATTCATGTTTGCCAGTAGCACTTTACACCACCAGGTAGGGTAAGCCATGAATAATTTAGTGTTGTAAAGTCAAATAAGCTTCATTCTTTCCAGTCTTGAACAAAATAGTAGGCGTAGGCGGAATCGATCTCGGTACCTCTCGGTTGAAAGGCACAGCGTACGACCACTACGCCAAGTAACTATCTGCTGTGAGGCGTGTGATTTTAATCCTTGATATTGCTCAATGGAATAAATCGTGAAATTAAATCAATAATAAAAGAAGCAGAGTTTTATTTTGGGCTCAAATTGGAGACAGCTCTACTAGAGAAAAGGGAAAATATTTGTCTTTGCTCTAAAGAAAATATTTAAGTTAGAAAATAATCAAATAAATTTAAATAAATATTTTGAAACAGAATGTTATGCCTCTATTGGAAAAAAATATATTACAATAACTTGTGTGTACTATAATTTATTATTTATTTATTATTAATTACTTACTTACTTACTTACTTAATTTATTTATTAATTAATTTATTATTTAATCACTAACATTTATACTCACTTCATCACTCACTCACTTAAAATTAATCTCATTCTGATGACAAAACAACCCAATTAATTATATCATGAACAATATTATTTAAATTATTAAAATTTTGTAAATTTGACCAAATATTTTTATAATTGTCCCAGAAAGATTAATTTGATTGTAGGTGCATGCAGTAGAAAATAGTCTAAAGACAATATATGCAAAGTTGCAAAGTTTAAGGCCTTTTATGGTGGGTATACTTTTGGAGCTACATTTTATTTCAGGTCGAAATATGGTGAAAAAAATGAAATGTGTAAAAACGCGTTTGAACATTAAAAAAAACGTTGTTTTTAAATTTTTTATCCGATTTGCATAACTTTTGAAAGTTTGTTTAATGTATTATCAAAAGTGCATTATGTTAATGTGTCTAATAATGAAAAACACATTGATATAATGATGATTTTTGATTTCTCTTGACACCTGTCTCACTTTAATTTCAAAATGGCAATTTATTGCTCGCATTTATTTCAGAAAAATTAATTCATCCACCAATGCCAAGAAATCTACCGTCACCACTGTCTATTTTACCATAATGACAGATTCAGTAATCATCCATCTTACAAAATAATATTGTGTGAAATAATATATGGTCAGTAAATCAATCAACCAATCACTCCCTCCTCTCAATTACTCTTGCATTCATTCATTTACCTGTTATACCTTCACACTTTATTCCAACAATCAATCATCAATCAATCAATCAATCAATCAATCAATTCATCAATCAATCAACCCATACATCAACATATCAATCAGTCAATCTGTCAGTCATTTAGTCTCACGTCATCACAAGTCATAAAATTAAAATTGATCGACAACTTGATTGGTCGATCAGTTCATTGTTTCATTGTTTGATGGTTTGATAAGTCTATTGATCGAAATTGACTATTATATAATTATTAATATTGTTATTGTTTGATTGATTGATAACTTGAAGAATTGATGTATCAATTAATTCGTTGAGCCGTTGCAAGTGAGTACGTGAAATGTTTAAGAGCTGAGTTACTTCAATAGGCCTAAATTAAATAAATAAATAAACAAGCAAATAAATAAATTAATAAATGAATGAATAAATAAATAAATTAATAAATAAATAAATAAATAAATAAATAAATAAATAAATAAATTAATTAATAAATAAATAAATGAATAAATAAATAAATAAATAAATAAATAAATAAATAAATAAATAAATAAATAAATAAATAAATAAATAAATTAATTAATTAATTAATTAATTAATTAATTAATTAATTAATTAATTAATTAATTAATTAATTAATTAATTTATTTATTTATTTATTTATTTATTTATTTATTTATTTATTTATTTATTAATTAATTTATTAATTTATTAATTTTTAAAGTAATTAATTCATACATTCATTCATTAATTAACTAATTAATTATTAGATGAATAAATAAAAGTTGTGCAAGAAAAATCAATGCAATAGATGTCCCATTTCGTTTACGGCTATCTATCTGTATATTTGTTTTGTTTTCATAAAATTGCTGTAGGCCTATTTCTCTTTTGAAATCATTAGGGGCTGTGCAATAGTTATGAACCCTGG